>NC_060112.1:13125000-13750000 GCF_021155765.1 Diprion similis | reverse complement strand
CCTAGAGGGTGACTACGCTTTATAATCCAAAAAAAATTTTCCCAGTCGTAATTCATCGAGATCGGTGCGCGCGGTGGCGGAAAGGTCATCCCTTATGAATACCATGATTTATTCATCGTATTGGTTCTGTTAATAGTGATTTGTGGCTGCTGCGCTGCTACCACTGCGGCAATAAGCGTGGATGCTCGGTGTGCAAGAATTCAGATTACGTTGTCATTCTCGGCATAACCAATTGACAGCTCCTGGGAAAGGTTCCGGTACAATTCGTCATTTAATCAGAGTAAAACTTCTGGATATATATGCCAGAAGCAACACGCACGGAAAGTGGGCCATTTTCATGGTTCCGTAAGTCGGTTGAACTACGGTGTGACTACATAGAAATGTTCAAATAAAGAACAGAGGCAAAGTGGCGGTGCTGCTACTTCTGTCAGCGTATTTGATTTATCATTAATGAAATGAAGGTGCGTTTCAACAGAAGTATATATGTATTATATGTATTACCAACGTCGGAGCAAAGTTAAACACGCGATACGCTTCGTGGTTCACAATGTCCTCTTCGTACTCCAGTCGGACTGACTGGTGCTCGCGGTGTTCTGTAATTTTTCATGACAGGTCCTCAACTTCCTGAATCTCCAGTCGTAGAACTAAAGCAAACACGACACGTGGGCGGACTCATCCATGCGAGTAACCATACTTCAATTCCAATCCCTATTCTCTTACCATCACGCAGCAGTTTGAATCGCGTGGGAATATTTTTAGTATTCAGAAAAGAGGAAGCATTTTTCAGTAGTTTTATGAATGTAATACTTAAATCAATTTTCTTTTTCTCACACTAGGCATCTCACAATCACTTTATTACAGCTTTATTATTTATATTGGTTATGCACCATAAAGGGAAAGTTTCGAAACTTCTCCGATAGTCACATAGATCCAAGCAAAATTGCGAAACTGTGAATTGTGAACGCTACATAAATATGAAGTTGGAACCTACAGCACGAAATAAACCCAGACTATACGGAGAGTATTGTGGTAGTTTTATTCATTTTTTTCTCTTTTACGTAACAAACAAAAGTTTTATACCCACCGCAATAACGATGTACACTCAACAGATATTGGAAATTGCGATTTCCGGGTTAATGTTGAAATTTGTATGAACGGTAACGATCGTTGTGGTAAGTTTAAAATACTATATCCAAAGCTACGAGTCGTATAAAAAACACTTTGTTGAAAATAAAAATTTCTGTAGCTTCGTTACAGACATGCCAGATTTTCCATGACTTCCGAAATACAAACAGTATTTATCCTCCCAGTAATTATAACGGGGCCTGAGAATTATGCCCCAAAGGCGTGATCGCTCGGCGCGGAATTGCTCATTTGTCACTTAACACGGCAGTTGACTGATCGACTTAAACTTGTCTTTCTCGTTACATAACGGAGACTTAACTCCATCGACGCCGGAGGCAGTCATAGTTCCGTTGTGCCACGGCGCCACGGTTTCACGATTACATTCTCGATTCGATCGTCCGTAGTAACGATAGACAGTCCCGACGGTGTACTAGTCGAAGCCAGTCGTCTCCCGGCATACAATAGACTTGGGACAATACTAATCGCATCAAACCACTCTCCGTCGTACCCGCGGCAGTGTGTCTCGCTCCATGTATATGGTACGAGAGAACGGCATCGCGCACCCTCACATCGGTGCCGAGGAATGGACCGTTGGAAGGATGCACAGACCGACGAGGTAATCCAGATCGAGGGATACGCTCCATTCAACCTACAAACCTGACGCCATCTCTTGTCTGTCGAAGTCGGTTATACATATACTGACGTTAATCAAATGGTATACCCATTCCGTTCGTCGCTCATCCTGGTATTTTCTTGGCTTTACAATATTTTTTGGTTATCCTTAGATATCGGTGAAGTGTTGGAGAGTAATTTGAACGGCAAATAAGATTTCACGGTTGTGCCGAAGGACTGACAATGGTTGTCAGATCAGGAACCAATGAGGCTTAAATCCAGAGGAAGGAATGAGGAGACGTTGTCGAGCCTCATCAGTTTCTCGTTATCGTAATTTAAACCGAAAGAAGACGGAGTTACAAGCCCGAAGAGAGCTGCGCTAATTAGTAAATTGCAGAAGTATGTTTTCATCGAGGCAATGGAGTCTGAATATCGGGGGAATGATCGGGGGGTCGGCAAATACTTCTTAATTCGTGAATGAAAGCACGTGAAGGCTGAGTCGTCGCTAACAAAAAAGACTGGCAGAGGCTAACTCAATTTCACGCTCCCCACCTTTTCAGGCTAATTTGAATAATTCATTGAAAATATTCATCGTGTGTCATCGGCAGAAAAATTAATCAAGAATCGATTATATCGGTTCGAGGAAGGGACGATGTCCCCGAATCACCCGGGAGCACCCGGACTTCGTCGTCCTTCTCTCCCCCTCCTCGAGAGACATAGAGAGAGAGAGAGAGTGGTACATCTCCGTCCATCGATCAATGAATAGTAATTGAAGGTGGAGATGGAAAATTTAAAATCTATTTCCGAATGAGCAATCCCTAATTTCACGGCGAATTGGCAATTATGTACTGAAGGAGTGGGTCAGGAAATTTGAAATTTGATTACACCGGTCGGTTTCGATCTTCACAAGTGGGACATGACGTGTGATGGAGAAGAAACGCACAGCTGGGAATCTTCCCCGTGACTGGGGTACGTGAACCCTTCGCCATTTGCCTTTTGCAAGCAGTTTTTAAAACTCTCATAACACCCTCTTTCGTGTCCAACAAGTTATCGCTCGTCCATTTTTCAGATGTGTTCTGCAACTAACGAGGAAACAGCCGTGATATCAAATATCCGCGAATGTTCATTCGTATCCATCCATTTCATTCAATAATAGTGCTCCGAGAAACCGGATATCTTGACGAGACGCAACGGTTCGATAACAAGCACGCATACAATACAGCGGAACAATCACGGTTCTATAACATGGTACGAAGGTAATTAGCATTGACAAACTGCAGACAGGTATGCCGAATAGGAGGCTGTCGGTACCAGGAGAAAATGCAGTGTTAAGGCGAAGGATTGGACGTGAATACTCACATTGACTGGAACAACAGTTCCAGACAAGTCAAAAGGCTGAATAATATGGATATTACATGTGAACCGCTAATATTACAATCTAAAATAACCGTATCATTTGCATATGGATTACTTACAGATTTACGTAATATAACTCATAGGCATTTTTTTGCAAAAATCATTGCAGGTACCAAAGATCGGGTATTTTCAAACAGAGATAAAAGCTATCAATAAATTTCAAATTGCGTTTTGACACACGTATAATCTTGAGAAATATCCTTAACTGCTAACTTCACAAATTTGCAAGCAAACAGTGGACGCATAATGACTAAATCTCTAATCGGTCAAAGCGGTTTGTAAGACAATAAATTCGAAACTGCAAGATTAATCAAAATCATTCTTGAGTGGGTTGACGAGACAATTAGCAAATTCTCCCGTGCATGATCAACAGCATTCCATCCCTTCGCGCCACGTCTCTATGTCCAATTCAAACCATCTTACAAAGCAGATCCATTTGCTTTGGGAGACTACAAGCTATGATATGGGCATAACCGTATATCACAGGAAACTCCAGAGAGCAGACATTATTACATCAACTGTACTGAATCAAACTAGGCATAGAACTACCCGTGAAGGATTCTACGGTTAATTACCTCAGAGCTTATTCGGTACATCCGCTTCACCGAAGCAAAAGTTCCCGTCCAATATCTAAGCCGACCATTCGGTGTTTTCTTCGCTCTCATTCTTCTTCCAATTTTGAAAATACACGGCACGCAATGCGCCAGTTTGCCACCCTCACAAAGCCACTGGCGGCCAGTTGTTGGGTACATATTTTTAACCCGCTTCCGAAGTATTTCCACCACGAGGCCTTGGTTCTCCTAGTGGGTTCGAGTCGATCACCGAGGTATGCGTACCCGCGCTCCCGTCCGATCGGCCCGTGATACCCGGGGCCCCTGGGGGTGATGCGTATCGGCAAGGGGGCGTGGGGCAGACTCTCGTATGGCCGAGAAGTACTGCCTGCCATCGCAAAATATACGATATTCATTTCTGACCACCTTCAATCATTCCTAACTCCAGCACTCGAAGCTAATCTCCAGTCTTAAGAGTGATAAGAACAAATCGATGCAGTTATGGTCTTAAGTTCAATTCGATTGAAGCAATTATTCCTCGAAGAATATTGATATTCGCGTTATCGATCTAAGTTATGGTGTTATCGATAATATTGGTAAATGATTTGGCTTCAGATGATCGTTTTTAAATAAGAATTGAATTTCCAGACCGATTCTCTTCTGATCTAGATTACAGCACATTCGATCTTTAAAATGTAAGGAAATATTCTAGCATCGCTAAACCGTTGCAACGATCTTGCGACGCGGAAGCGAAATCCATTAGGTGAAGTCGGTCCGGGATGCTGATAATTGGCGATAAGGCCACGTGTAAAGTGCAGAAGCTGCAGTATCTCCAGATAGTAATTGCGTCGTAAAAGCACATTTACCTCTCGCGAAAGTACGGCAAACAGCTCACGCCCCACGTCCTGTGAAAAACATTCTAAGTACGTTATATACAGAGAGATACCAAGTATCCGTTTCCCATTTTCAATTGCCGGCTAGAGAACTGCCCGGTCATGTCGTACGAGCACCTACTGCACGCCATAAAATTCTCAACTTGTATCCAATTTCGGGTTCACCTTCTGACAGATTCATCTCTCGCTGTAACACCTGGAAGTGGACCTCGCCAATCGGAGAGTGCATGACACACACTCGAGGGCCTGCAACTTGTACACACACACACACACATTAGCAACGCTAAGGTGAGATTGAAGGACGTAAGATGTCCAGAGTTGCCTGTCACTCCATCAGGAGAACATTCTAAGAATAAACTGCGGTACTCGTTGAGCCGTCTAACCACTGATTGTCGGAGCACGCGCGTGTGCAATAAGTGCATGACACCCCGAGTAGTTTCTACGTCTAGCTTGTTTACCCATTATAGTAGTACACGATAGGTGTGAAATAATCGGTTCAACGTCAACAAAAAGCCACACGGTTCCAATGAATCCAACCATTGACCGTAGCGGACTATTTACGATTTATGTTTTCATGATGGTGGGTTTTGGAAATGGTTCTCAAGTCAACCTGCACGGTGGATGTACGATTACTAACGGTTCATTCAACCGCCAATTATCCATGATGTTTTTTCTTGTATGAATTCATCCGCTGAGAAAGAATCTGAGTTTATAATTTTCCTACAATCCTTATTCGTTCCCAATAATCCGTTTTGCTAATCTTCTGCGCATCCTGTCTATGCTTCTGTGAAACTGCAGTTGAGATACACGAAACTGACGTTTCAATTTCAGCCCACAGGTACTGTTATATTCCACCGTGAGAAACGGGACTGAAGATGGAGCGACGCGAATTTGAATAAAATGTTCTGAACTTTTAAACCTGGTCAGAAAGAGAAGCTAAAGATAAAAGTGAGTCAAAGAAACGGAGCGAAAGCGATAAACAGTCCGAAAGGACAGGAACAGTGCAACGAATTTTGCGTTCCGTTAATGAAAGAACAGAACACCGTTCGGCCCTAGTGACGATTTGATCCTATCTCGCCCAATAAAAACGGGTCAGATGGGCATTCAAGTTCCGCAGATATCAAGAAGCGCTGCGGAACGTGTGGCTGGCGGAGAATGGAACGGAATTGCGCGCATGTGGATGTTTACAAAGGAGATCCCGAAGACCCTCGACCATACCTGTATTTGCCCGTGTTAAATAACAATATCAAGGCAATTTAAGCACCGGGAACTCGTCGACGACCGTTGCCACTCGTTGCCGACTCTTTTACGCCGAGCCCCGGGTCTCAGCCCGATATCAATCTCAAGGGCTCACTTCCTCCGTGGAGCATTCAATCCGGAACAATAAAAATATTAGAAAACAATCTTGAATCGTGGACGGTTAGGTCTGCAGGCCATTGTGCATCGAGGATCCGCACCGCGCGTCCAGGTAGGCAGGCCAATTATGTACGCTGCCGTGAAATTTCTCTTCGAGTAAGCCGATGTACTCGAGACTGCAAGCCCGAAGCAACGAGCAAGGGTGAACGGCTCCCAAGAATATTTCCACTCTGACGCTGAGGGCACGCTGCACAACAGTTCGAATGTATTAAACGTCACTTAACTTTGGTACCGTGTAACAATTTCAATAGCTCTTAACGGTCGAAAAAAGAACGGTTCCTTGTGAGCAAGGATCGCAATTTCTTCTGTCAGGGTTTGCAAATCACGACAAAAAAAGTGAGTGAAATGATTCAAAATTAATTTTAATGCTGGAACATTTATACCCAATACTTTGAAATTTTGTAGAAATATCAAATTACAATAATTAATATTCGTTGCTTGGGTCAATGTCTTAGTGTGGGTGAAGTGAAATAACGAATCACCCTTTACTAAAAATAAGAAAGGCAGGAGTCTTCCGGCATAATTTGAAGTATTCTTTTCTACTTAATACTCCGTCATGACGAAATTAAATATAAGAGGATATTCCTTAGGGATCCAAGTTTGAAACTGAATAACTCAAAGGAAAAGATATGAAAAGAAGTCTTATCAACAAACCATCGCCTCGAAAGTGGATACTCGGTTGTAACACGAGAGAATTCCGTGGGCCATGATTTCCACGAATCATAAGCATTCATTTAACATCACAATGTAGCAATAAATGGTCCTTACATATTGTTGTTAACGATATCAGGAACTGGCAATATTTTCACGACAAGCGAAAGCTTCATTGTTGCAATTTACATAAACAATACGATTGAAACAATGTCTGCATGATTTTCGAAAAATCTAACCCTCTGTTTTCCAAACAATATGAAAATTTCAGCCATTTTCCAAGCCAGACTGAAGTCTCATCAAAACTTGAATTTTCGAACCGCCCGAGGTGTAATTCCTCTGTAATCCATTTCCGTGAAATATGCTTTGGATTTTCTGATATACCATTTAAAGTTCACTTCATCGTGAAGTTCATAGTTGGCTACAGTCTGTCTTTGTCGCTCGTCAGCAAAGGCTCACTGCCTCATCTCTGTCGGTCGGTATTAGCTTACTTTTGCTACAATTAGAGCTGATAGCACCCAAGGGATCCTTGCGCTTGGCAAAGACGCGGGATGATTTCTCCCAGGAATACCAAGCAGCCTGCAACGAGAGTCGAGTCGTGTCGAAGTGAACGCTTCGCTTTGCGGTTAGTCGGTCTTGGTTCGTTGCTGTCCCGGTAAATGTGTTCTGGATTTTGCATCCAATTTCCGAATAACATGTACTCGATGCAAGTTACGTAGCCGGGAACCAAATTTTATCGCTTCGCGTGTACGAACAAACAAATTCATTCTTAGTCAAATATTTTACGTGGTACTTTGTTGATGCTGCAACTCTGTAAGATTCATTAAGTTTTGCAGGATCTTTGCAAAATAATAGATGGTTAGTTGATGCGTCAAGCCTCGCACTTCATCATTAAAATTTAACTTCAGCTTTGCATCAATGAATCGATTAAATTCGATTGTATCCATATAAACTGTATTTTCACGAAATTTTGGATGCATTCAAACGACGGAAAGGGCGATTACTCTGTCTTGCGAAATTTTTTTCCTCCATACAACTGTATAACTGGCAACCCTTCGGACATTGTCATTTTACCCTGGTTTTTGGAAGATTGCCAGGTCCACCGATGGGTAGAAGACCAAATAAATCCCATGAAAGAATAATGAATAAATAAGTATACCAGTCCAGCACTATTCGGTCGAAATCGGAAGTCCAGAAATACCATTAGACTGTGACCCTGCTGGGGGCCATCCGTCCGTCGAACGGGTGGAAATTTTGGAAAGGGCCAAGCGAAGAGGGGAGAATTGGTCCAGTGGTTAACCTACCATGCATCATCCACCGCAAAAGTTGCAAGTTCCGAGCGTGTGACAAGGACGGAGCTTTCCGTGGTCGGTCGAAACCGAGACGGAGAGCTAGTTTGCATAGCCACGGCACCATTTGGTCAGTTTCACCAAAGTTGTTCCCGGTCGCCCATAGCGAAGCAAAGTTTCGCTCAGGGTTGCCCTTTCCAACACGATGGTTCGAGAGTTCGAGCCTAACTAACGGAAATTCGGAAACTGAGTAAGGTGGTTATTTTTTTGTGGACATAAAAAAGGTGAATCTCTTACATGCGTCAGCGTGCGAAACAAGAAGTGCAGGGCTGAGCCTGCTCTGGTCGTGGATCAGGGTTAGTGGGGGTGATACTCTTGTAAAATTGAAAAAAGTTTCGGGCAGGTCATGGAGTTATCCCGTAATGCATCGATGGTATACCTAAAGAAAAGAGGCTTATTTCGTTCTATCTTCTGGGTGCTCGTCCGGGCTCCCAAATTCTCGCGGAAACCTTCAAGGCGAAGGCGAATTCGCTGCGCGTCCCTGATATTAAAAGTGATTTAATCTGGCGAATGGCGGGCATAATTCAAAGGATAGAACACAATTTCGTGTAAATTGTTAAAGCCTTCTCAAGACGGTCCGAGCCTCGAGATAGGTTAATCCTCTAATTAGACGTTTTTATCTTAATTATATGAACTTTTTCCCCCCCGGCCAGCCATTAAATCCCTCAGTGTTCACCCCTTCACCGACTCAACGACCCGGATAAGAAGACGAGGGAGGTATTTCGGAGCCTTCGAGGATCGACTGCTCCTGCTACCGCTACGACAGTCCATCGAGTGCTTGCGCAAAAATCGCGAATTTAATCAGCTGTATCAACGGAGCACTTGAATCCCAGGACTTCCAGTCGGTAGTTTCGTTCAACTGCTGAGGCATTGTTATGCGCGGTAACGCCCGTCGGCAATGAGATGATACAACTTGGTAGGTACATACGTATATGTATATATACATTATTCAGTATAACATGGGTGAGCGAACCAGGAAAAGAAGCTGGTATCTCATTGCTGGGAGCCAACTGCAGCCCGTTGTACAACGTAATTACACTCTACTCGACTTCTCGGTCTCTCGCCGCTCGATAAACGCCATCGCGGTGCTACTCGGACTCGGACCTACTTGAGCCAAAGGGTAATACACGCACCCTAACGAATGTACCTGCGCTTTACGATTTTTCCCGTGTAAAAATACGAACTCGTTTATGATTTACGACTATTCTCCGTATTGTTTTTTTTTTTTTTTTTTTTTTCCTTAATTTTTCCCTTTTTTTCTCGTTTTCTTTTCTTGATTCTACACCGTTTGGCATCCGAGGATAGATGAGTCCCTAAGGTACATCGGTCAGATCAAATTTATTCTCTGCAGAGTGCCCGAAGGTACTAGATGTCAGAACGGAAAATATCCGAGAAAAATTGCCTGGAACTCCTGACTGAACATCAGTTATTGGCTTGATCAAAATCAGCAAGTTAATTGACGTACAGATTCGTAAAAAAAAAAATGACCGACCTGAAGATGGGTACTGATATTGAAAGGTACATACATGATACATTCACGGACCACAAACAGGAACAATTCTCCGACACTCCCATCCAATTTCAAAGATTTGACAAGCCATCCTCAGACTTTGAGTGAAAGACCGAACTGCTGTTTTGCGAGGATAGAAAATACGGAAGTGTGAAAGAGAGAGAGAGAGAGAATATTGAGAGTGGAAATTGTTTCAAGAAATGCCTAGGGTGAAACTAGGTCGGTATAATACTCATCGCGTCCTGACTGACGTTGAGATTCGCGTACCTATAATACATAAAAGGAGGTTGCTCAAGGGCCACGGCGAAGAAGTTTTATCAAGTGATACAGAGCCGTGAACCTTCGCTTTAATAGAACGAAAGCCTAACATAAACGCACAACGTAACACAAGTTCACGATGCGAGTTGCGGGCTCTGTTATCGGGCCGCTTTCAATCTGGGTTACTCCCATGAACGCCGTGGGGTTTTTCAGAGCTTGGCGAGCTGTAGGTAAGCAACGTGGCTCTGAAGTAAATATCCATGATATTTTCGCGGGGCAAGAAGATATTAGATTGTCAGCCGGATACACAACGTGCCGTATACGCCCTTAGCTACCAGCCAACTGCCTACCACCACGCGCGACCATACTCGCACATTATACATATAAATACTCCCGGCAGCTCCCATATTCTCGATTCTCGATTCTCGATTCTCGCCCACGCTCCTCGTCCCTCGGCAACAATATCGCTATTTTTACAACTCGGACAAACCGCTTATAGCACACAAGGCATAGCCATATCCGCCAGTCGAGAATTGTGATACACCTACGGCAGCATTGTCCAGCTTATGAATATGCATCGGACGTCCTTGCGTGTCTCGAACACGCTCTGGCGAGCTCAAAATCACTTTGCACCGGGTGCAGTAGTGGTAGAATGAAAAAGGCCGTTTCTTTAGCCGTCTATCAATTCGCGTGGACTCTGTCGTTACACAGTCATGCTGAGCTGATCTCTTCGCATCAAATTTCAGGAACGGGGAAGTCGGAAATGTAAAAGGTGAAATTGTGTCCGACCCACACCTGTGTCCTGCTGATTTTCTACCTTCCTCCCGCAGGACGCTACTCGACCGGTAAAAGAGGCGATTGTTATAAACCCTGAAAGTGGAAAACGCCACTGCAGAACCGTAACAAGAAATGGCAATGTGCTTACGTTCAAGGTACTTAAGCGCGGAGTGGACTAAATACCTGTATACGGTCGGGAGGAGATTGCACTTTGCCTTCTTAGCCCGTAGTTGTGGTGGTAGTAGCAATTCTTGGCGCCAGGTTTTTCCGGAAAAAATGTTATATCGTCCCCTTTTCTTCTGCCTCGACTCATAACAAGCACGCGGTAATGTCGCGTCGTTGCACATTCCGAGTATTTTAACATACTTCTTAGGCTGTTTGCAGGGCTATTGAACCTTCCGCGTCGCTGCGTAGGCGCGTTCGTCCTGCGGCATTATCTAGTCTCGCCGTTTTTATTCCGATGAAAGGAATTTGAACGAGTGATTTAGGTCTGTTATCGTTTTTAGGTAAGAGCTGTGTGCGACTGAATTTCCGGTCCTTGAAGAAGATGCATTTCGTGCAGCGAACTAATCTCACCGTATTATAAGCACCCTCACAGATCACGGGGTGAGTTTTTTAATTTGATGATTAAAAAAAGCTGGCTATGAATTTGCCCTTAGGGTGTCGCAAAAAACTCATTCTCTGAAGACGCCGGACGAGTCGAGCGTAATTCGGCTAATTGAGAACTCGAAAAAAGAATACCGCGGAAACGAAAGACGGTAGATTATCTCCTGGACGTTAAGGGAGGGCATAAATCGATGCTATCCCACGGCACCTCAACTTGAGTAGAAAAAATCGTAAAAGCGAGGTAAAAGAAAAAAGTTCCTCGTCCTCGCTCGCCCTCTATTTCTCATCTCTGAAACTAATGGAAAAAGTAGACCATCCAGTTTAAGCGCACCAACGTCTATAAAAATTTTATTATATTCTCAAGAAATTGAACCAACTCATACCACTTTCTATTATAAAATATCGCCGTAATCAAACAATTCAAAAATGAAGATTTCTCTGACTTGATAATTTATACGCTATACATACAAGTGAAGAGTTTATCTCATCTTACAAATAAGAGCAATTAAATGTAGATTCAGAGCAACTGTTGTCTCCAGGTTAAGAAAACTGTTCAAAAACGGAGAGAAGAAGAGCGTTCCTAGGGGAGCTGTATCATAGTTCTAGTTTCGTACGAGATGGCGGATAAATGTGGGTTCAGTTTGTCGTTGAGCGCGTTAAGCCGGACAGGGTTGTTTGTCCGGAGATATCTCGGATAAATTGTAGGAAATTACTATATCTAGCCGAAGTGATCTGTTCGCGATTTATCAGAACGCGGCGAGTAATCGTGCAATTTCGTATCAATTTCGCAGCGGTGCGATGCGGGACGAGGCGATAAAAAGCTCCCGTGAACGCCGCGCAACGCTGAGACGTTATGAGGATTGAGAGGAGTAATCGATCAATCAACAAAAAGTTTATAGATACCCGCAGTCACCAGGTGGAACTTGAATATTTCATTCCGATGCTTCGCGAACTTTTTGCCCTCTTTTTCACCCTCTTCTAATCCCAATCCCAGCTCTCGCGGTTATTCGCGCCAAAATCATCGCGAATCGTGATCACTGATCCGAACTAACAACAAGAGCCAAGTTATTCGTCAACTCTCGAGTACCGTCAAGGAACTGCTCGAGGAGCACCGAATTTTCGCACAACTGCGGAAACAGACGCGATACAACCGTTGTCGTTCGTTCTTTCGACACGCGGTGCGAAGTGGAGGAGAGAAGAGCGTCTTGAATTTATGAAAGTTGGTTCTTTTTGAGAGCAATCAGCGCCTTAGCGCGCCAGCTGAGGCCTGGGGGTCTTTTAGGGGGCGTGAAAGCTGGGAACCTGAGGGGAAAACCCTACTGCAGAGGGGAAGACGACAGTGGAATACTGTTGGTACGGGACGCAGTTGCGTCGCGACGCCGTTATCTAGTCTACGACGCTCCAGAGTCGTCGAGTACCCGAGCCCAGCTTTCGTGGGAATGAGACAACGCGTGAAATAAACCAGCCCCCTCACATCCCCTCCCCGCGCAATTCTCTCGATTTAATCGTTCACCCACCAGAAACACTCAACCGCCTCCTAATATACACATTCCTCACATCGCACAAGTTTATGCCTGACTAACGTTCTGCCAAACTTTACGGCGTAGGATGATAATGGATACACGAGGAATCAGTTGTCACAGTTGTAACACATTGTCATACCAACCGAAGATTTGATCATTGCGATCAATTAGTTTAGTACTTAGGTATAATAACGGGATTCGTGTAGCTTCGCATCGTTCCAACATTCACGAGAACAAGTCTTTACTACAAGTCACTATGGTGGTTTGATCTTCCGAATGTTCTTCCACTTTCTGAGAATGAACATGCCCTGTGCGAAACCGTGACACAAGGGTAATTGAAGAGAAGAGTCCAAGAGTTGGAAGCGACTTCCCTTAGAAGAGAACAAAGGCCTTCCAAGGTCTCTCAGGGACGATCTTACGTTTTCTGGGTGTCGTGGGGAAGTCCTCGGGTTGTAACTTGTGCAACTTGTTGGCACACATCTCTCTCCGAAACGCCATTATCAACGCGACAATGGCACCATCTTACAGCAGTGTTGTACTACACGAAGGTTGAATTCGACCAGTATACCAACTTGCTACACTAATTTGCAAGTAATTGCGGTGAATTGCGACCGTTGTAGAATACATGCCGCAGAAACAAAGAGCTCTTCTCTCCGGTTTATTACGGCGTTGGAATAGACAAAGGAGGCGTCAGTCTAGCCAATGCTGCTTAGAGCCTGGAAAACGTGACGGCAACAACAGGTAGGTAGTTGGTGAGTTTCGACGAGGAGCTTTACCTTCCGATTGTATGAAGCGTTTTTTCATATCTTGATCAAGACATCCAGACGAAGGTGTTCGGCTCGGCGATATGAGCGCGGTTTACATGTCAATGTAACTCGAGGGTTTTGAGGTTCGACACCGAAATAAGGTCGGATAAATCGAAGCAGGGATCGCGGGCATCGACCGGGGCGATTTGACCGTCGAGTAGAGCACGTAACGTGGCCGAACTGCGAGAGGAGGTTTGGAAAAATAAATAAGCAGATAAATCATCGATAAGTTGTGTCGCCTTTCGGGCTCCGCGCATGCCACAAATCTCGGGGTAGATATTGGGGTGTCACCCTATGAAACGTGCGGTGCGCGTGTCGAATTCCGATGCGCCGATGTCGACGCCCGACTTTTGCCTCTTGGAGCTTCTGGACTCGTGACGCCACTTTCGAAAGGCTCAACGCCGCGGCGCCTGTTTCCGGCGTCTCGACGCGCCGCGCATCGAAACGGTCCAGATATCCCGCACCGACCAATTTACATTTTTTCGACGTTTCGCCTAGATGGAGGTCCGCCTCTGCCTCTTTGCTTTTTCATTTTTATCTCAGAATACTTCAGGCCAACGTACGAATATCGGCTGAAATACATTTCAGGTCTAGGATACGTTCGCCACGTCTAGATATTGAATGATAAAACGTCATTTGCAACAAGTACATCAGATAATGATTATATATTTTACTACTTCTTAATGCCTTTTGAGTCTTAATCCTAAGCGTTATTTGCCTTTCGATTATACGACTTGGCGCTAGAAAACGCTCACGGTAAGTTATACAATAAATCGAAACGCTTTTTTTGAATTGCGCTATTTAAATTTAAAACAGCGAATATTCACTCTTTCCCAGTTATGAGTATTCTACTATAAAAAAACAGTGTATACTCTGTATACCACTATCGGTTTAGTGCCTTTTTATTAATTTTTCACTGATTTTCAGTGTGCAATACTGTGCATACCAGTGTTATAACCGAGAATCAGTAAATTTTCGATGATCCAAATTTCAAGAGTACAGTTCCAACTGATCAGCTTCAGGGATAGATATATTTGGTTACTAATTAACAAATCGAGTCACTGTCTGTAACTCGGGGAAAAAAACCTGACGAAGCAAACAATATCGTATAATAAATAATGGACGAGAAGTGAACGACTATAGTTACATTATATAAAAAAAAAATTGATGAAAATTTGAATGTTGTGAAATCGCAATTGTGCGAAGCGGTGGACTACTCCTGCAGGTATTTCATAAAAAAACACACGAAAAAACTGCTTTCTTCCAATCACTTGTCATACGTTTTCCATTCCTTGGCTTTAGACTTCTGTGAGTTATTATCCATATACAGATACACATACATATACATATATACGCAACGAAAATAGCAGGCAATACGTTAAGGGGATCTTCGTAATTGCAGCGGGTCGTCGTACGTTACTCGAGAGGCAGATAAATGGAACAATAAACAAAATAGCTGAGTGGGGAATTAAAAGGTAGGGATACCGTCGGTTCTTAACCGGCAAAACCTCTACAAAAGGTGAAAAGCTTTTCCCAAAAGAAAAGCTCGATTGGCCGAGAAATTTGAACCGTTCCCACCGCCGATTGGCCAGCGGAAAAAAGCTCCCTCGAAATAAACGGGGGTCGAAATACGATCCCGGAATGCATATCTCGCCCGGAAAGCTGTCGCAGGTTCTCCAAGGCACGAGCTTTCCACCTGAACAGCGAAGCAGTTACCAACGATATGTGGCCGTTATTTATCGCAAAAACGGTTGAATTTCTTCGCCAGGTTTTGCCCTCCCTTTCGCCCATTTCCCAGCGTACGCTTTTGAGATCCTCCGTGATGCCGAGGCGCTGAAGTATACGCGGCTAGGAATACGAGTATACTATATATAGTGGTGGAAGTCTACGTGCGGGGTACAATCTGTTGCTTTAACGATCAAAGTTTTGAGTTCGGCCTCACTTTGTTTACTTTATGCGGTGCTGCTTCCAGCACGGAAAACTTTTCGACGTTAGGAGAGACGCGGTTGGTGCTTAGAGGGGTGTCAGGCACCATGCGAATTGTTCATTCTCACCCCCTTTCACTTTCACTGTGTAAGCTAAACTCGTTCAGCTACTTTCTGTCTCGCCTCTCACTTTCCTTTCGCATCCTTTCATAATTCCTTGATTACAAATTGTTATACGCGGGTGAAAATATGCGCGTATAGTGGCGTATAAATAGCTCAACTCAAGGGGAGTCTTAAGGTACTATTATCCATATTGAAAGTAATCGAAAAGCGAAAGGACGGGGTATAACTGGGTTTGGAAATAGGGCATTGAAAATTCAAGATGGTGCTTTCCAAGATCTGCCCGTTCTCCAAACGCGACGTGGCTTGAGGATCCTCGCATTATACTAACGACAGGCGGAGGATAAAAATATGGAGATGAAGCAGGCGCTCCCTTAAAGCATAGCGCGAAAATATCTTAATATTGAGAAACGACTTGCGCTTATCCTAAGTCCACATAAGAAAAGATGAATCTATACGTGTTCAAATGTTATTTCCTCACTGTCGGCATTCGTCCGTCTTTCCCACCCCTAAAGAAGCCGGGTAAAAATTTAACGTGGGGCGAGCTCGCCTAGGGATGAGAAAAAATATGACGCGGCGGGGTAACTAAAAGAAAGAATGAAGAGGAAAAGTTACAAATCCTCCAAAAGCCCGTGGTGAGAACTGCACAACTGCATCCTACTTTTTTACCCACCGCCCTCAACGACATCCAAACTGATCCTCTCGTCCAGTCTGATAGATTATGTGGGATAATGGCTGACCGTACGTCCCGCAAAAGTGAAACGACTTGGAAAAATATTTTTATTCTGACCATTCTCGATCGAAAAACTTTTTTTTTTCTTAGTAAGATCAAGTGATCTTAATTTGAATTCTGCATAACACTTGATACAGTTTTCTTCTCCTTTACTATGCATCAATAAACAGGAATTCCGTCTGCAACTTCGTAATACGTCAAACAAGAAGAAACAAAAAAAAGAAAATAACGTACGGAAACAGGATTTTCCGGGATGAAAATCTGAATATATATATATATATATATATATATTTATCGCTGCTTCTTCTCTGCCTCCCATCACTAAGAGTAAGAAATTTTAGTCTCTTGAAGAAAAAAAATTCAGTTCAGAGCCTGAAAGATTACCGAAATCCACGGGTGACGCGCGTTTCGACATCTCGTCAAAACTTAACGACACCCTGCTTGGATTCTCTTGGCGTCGCGACGTCACGGGAAGTCGGTAAAGCTTCCCCTGTTGCATAACCGTTTTCCGAAACGGCGAGGAGGGAAGAAACGAGGGAGAATGGAAACGTGAGGGCGTCGCGACGCCACGCAGAGTGCAGAGTGAGAGGACGAGAGCTGGGGCTTTAACAAAGTTATGGCAATATTAGATATTTTACATTCTCCAGATGCGCTTTACTGTCAGGGAGGAATTTTTTTTCTTATTTTCTTTCTTTTTATTCTTCTCCTCATCTCATTCTTTATATTTTTTCTTGCAGATTCCATCCCGTATTACATTTAATCTGCATCACTCGATATGGATTTCAAAGTGCCTGTTAAAAATGACTGCATGAATAATAAAAACACCGATCCAAAGACTCCTGCAAATGCCTTATCGTTGTTGATACTGAG
Organism: Diprion similis; assembly: GCF_021155765.1. Taxonomy (NCBI): domain Eukaryota; kingdom Metazoa; phylum Arthropoda; class Insecta; order Hymenoptera; family Diprionidae; genus Diprion; species Diprion similis. Next base: position 13,732,859 of record NC_060112.1, on the reverse strand, counting down.
GAAGGATCACGTTTTTATTCGTAGAATATATTTAGACAAGATGAAATTTCGGATGTATTGAAACATTGCTAATATTTTGTTTAACTATTCCGAATAAAAAAGGTGGCAACTTATAGCTTATCTTCTCATTCCTGTATCTTGTATTTCTGGATCTTTAAATAGATCTCTATAGCTAAGAAATACAGTAATTTGATAAATACTCAATGCACGAATATCTAGTAGTAAATTCGATGAATAGTATCAATTTTAGATAAACAAATCTCCGTAAATCTTATATTACACTACTTCTTGAATGCTATGCAAATCAACATTAAAAATTGAAATTGAAAATGGTGGTGACACCATTTTTATTCAAGTAGTTCGTTCAAAACCAAGACCTTTATCGTCATGACAAGATTTTTTAAATTATTATTCCAGCGCCGTTTCAAGCCAGCGAAGATTCTTTGCGCATAATGCATTATACAGTGGCATGAGATAACCGAACCGGTTCCTGTTCCTTAATTCTAGCAAATTCTTGGAATTCTAATTAGGAAATGTTTCTTCAGTTAATTTAAGCAATTGAGAGAGAGGGTGATTCGGTATTGCTATTGACGGTTTGGTACTCGACGGGCTCGTATCTTCATGGAATGCCTGCGGGAGGACGTGATAATTAGATAAGCTAACGAATGCAAGCAACTGGGTAGGTACATGTATATAATCCTGCATGTCCCGGTAGGCCGAGAGATCGATTTTCATTAGAAGCACGCGCCTTTTGCCGTTAATTTTTTCATGGCAAAAGTTTGCTTTTACATTATACCCTCAGTTCACCGAAAATTCACGTTTACTTATTCAGCTTGTTATGAATTTTGAATAATAATCACACACAAGTCGGATATCTATGCTAATATTATCCCTACATAATATAGACATACTGCACATCCACGTTACAATAACCTTTTCGCCTAGATTTCATTTATAACTTGCAGACGTCGTATTGAGATTTATACGTCGAGTTAATTTTATACAAATCTAAATTTATACCTCGGGGGTAGTTTCCAAGAATTATATAAATATAAAAGGCGGAATCCTTCTAGGTATAGCTCGATCACCGCGTATATAATGTATACATATATATATACAGGTATGCATAGTTCCACGTGGAAGCAGTCGAGGTGAACTAGATTAGCATGAAGAGTCGGGCTCGCGCTTAGCATTCAGCCCTCAAGCTGCGATTAAATTACTTTCATTACGTTTTCTGCTGTTTTAATTTCTTCCTAATTATTAAATACAAGATATAAATTTTCATTTTTTTATACTTTCAATGCTCATCTCGCGTTCTGGAATTTCTACTGTGTTTCAAAACCTGTAGGCTTATCCGGTATGTAATATACGTACGTATATTCCTGAAAAGAAAGTTTTCTTGATGAGTTTTTTCGTTCGCAACACCTTGCAAAAATTTTGTAAAATTTTATCCCGCTCAATACATTCGTACAGACGCGATTTTCCTGCCGTTGGGAAACTTTCTTGAGAAAATTTCCGTCGAATAAGACGTAAGAATAAGGTGATTCGCCGTAATAGCAAGCGCCAAGACGTTAAAATAATTCGAGATATTCATCAAACCGATTGAGACAAGTTCCTCCCCCCCCCTCCCTGCTTCTCCCTCCGTCACCCTTAAACCTTGGCGCGATTAAACTCAAGGGACAAAAGCATTTAAACCGGCGCCTTTTGCTACTGAAAGTTTGACAGAACTTTTGGGCTGATTCGTAAAACGAATCTATAAGCCAAAGTCGGAGCCGAGAGAGCTGCTTCGGAACGAACCATTATGACTTTCAATAATGCGTTAATGGCCAAGACATGAATCTTCCTGGGGTATAAATCGGGGTGAACGGGGCCCAACGATTCCGCTCCCCAAGGAACCCGACGGCGTACCGTCGAGAGTGCGTTGGTGCCTATCCGCTCCAAGTTGACAGGACAAAACGTAACGAGAGTTTGCTGTTTCTTGCTCAGGGGCTACGCGAAGATTCGCTGAAATTAAAACATTTTTCACCGGGTGGAAATTTAAGTGGAAAAAAGTCCCGAGGTTGGTGGGTATTGCCCCGGGAGCCCCTGCTGCAAGGAGCAGCGATGTGTTTTCATAATTTCACTTCTTTTTTTCTCTCCTACTTCTTATTAGTATTTTTTTTTTTTTTTTCTTATTCCTCCCTTCCCTCACGCGAGAAAATCTAAGGAATGTTAGTTATGTCAAGCAATTTATAAAAGAGAAATGTTCGTACTTTTTGCTCAATTTGTTACTCTGGGCTTATTTTCTGAGAGATTTTTATAACCTTGAAGCTATTCGAGGGATGCAGATATTCTTTATTTTCTTTCCTTGATTGATCACGGGGGTTCTGGCTTATTTACATGATATTATAGCAGAAAATATTGCGTTGAATAGTTCTTACGGTAGTCGAGTGCATATTGCGATTATGTGTACACGGTGTTTGTTCAGTTTTGAAAACTTTCGCCAAACTTTGCATTTCGCCTTCGTTAACGACTGCCCGAAACTGGCTAGCGTCGAGTTTTTTTTTTTTTTGCTATATAAAAACCTAACTATAATTCGAAACCTAATATAAAATTGAAATGCTGTATAGTAAGAGAACAATAGAATAATAAAACTAGACGCAAAGAAATGGAACGAAGCGGAAAAGAGAATAAAGATTATTTAAAATTTCAATCTCAATTTGCAAGCGTAATTATGGACGTGTGTATAGGAGTCTTATAGTCTCGTGCTAGTCTAACAAGCTAGTTGTTCACGAGCAACGGGCCGTAAAGTAAATAATAAATGGAGGTATAACGGGGTAAAAGGGTGTGGGATAAAATGTCCGAGGAAATGACAGCGTCCAAGTACATTAGGGGTAGCAACTGCGGTGGAGAGTCGAGCGGACGGTTTAAGCCGAGACATTAATTTTCCAAAAACGTTAGCGAGACATAATTTGCTGCAGAGATCCGGACGGAGGAAAGCTTGGCAGAGCTGTTGTCCCCGCAGGGGCGTAACGCGTGCTGTTGTGCAAAATGAAGTAATTTATAAACAGCGAAATGACGGGAAGAAAAGGCGTCGGCGATAAACAGGAGATGAAGGAAATGGGTGGGTCAGCCGCGTTTCCGAGGGGCGAGAGGGGGATGAGGGGCGAGTTAGCGGCACGGTGAACGAATTGGGCTCACATTTTCCCAACTTCCATCCCAGGGCCGGGAATCCTAAACAGATCTAATCCGCGTGCAGGTGAACCAGCAGGCCGCCACCCTCCCGGCAAGTTTTACAAACAGGGAGAAAGTTTCGAGCTGCAGAAACACACAAAGAGAGTGCGAGTCGAGCGCGGCGAGAATGAGGAAGAGGAACGGTCTAATTCAGCCAGCCTTAGGGCCTTAGGGCCGGGACATGCTTAGCTTGCTGAGCAGAATTATTTAATAATACCAGCTACCTTCGTACGCTCGGCGATACGGAAGTCGGGATGCCCAGACTCGAGTTCGTCGTTTGCAGCACCGCGTTGCACGGCAAAACCGAGGGTTGAGGGTTGATATTATGCGGTACGAAGACCTGCAGGGCGATATTGTTTGCGTGCCGACTTTACGGTTCTAGGTACCTGTAATAAGGACCTGGCATACTTTGCCCATTAAAGGTGAATTATTTTATAACCCTTCTTTCTAGCCGATAAAATATTGTATACGAACACAGGTGAGACGGTACTTATGAAATGTTTTTCACATATCAAACGTCATCCCGTAAGTAATACGATTGTGATTGGGCATAATGCTCGTACGTGTTCCGGGAACTCTCATTGAGATGTAAATTGAGGCCCCGAAATTACATTTCCGGACTCTTCCAGATTTTTCATTTTTAAAAGTACCCCTGTGCTTTTATTCATTTTCCATATCCAACAGTTGTAGGTATGAGTTCATGAAAAATGCCATAACCTTTTTAGCACTTGTGACAGAAGACTGCATCGCGAGTTTCATTTCCACGAATGCATGTATGAAATATTTTGCCTTTCCAAAATTTGAAAATGATGAAACAAATCACACATACAACCTTAGAAATTTTAAATTTTCGTTGCTGAAATTTTCACAATACCATGTAGGATTATTATTTAAAACAGTTTTTACAACTAAAATATAGTTTCCTTCGTTGAACTCGTTTTCAGTCGATCTGATTTATATATACATCGTCTGTAGTCATGTACCTAGTATATAAGGTTATTTTCAATTTCAAGCGAGGCCTCCCCGCCCCTCGCCGAATATCTTTTCTACTGTCGAGAATCCAGCTGTGCTTGCTTGGAAAAAATTAATACGTTTTCTCAGAGGGACGCGAGATGAGAAAAACAGAATTCTTTCAGGCCGCGTTGTTCCTTTCAACCCATCATAATCCGCGATTCGTCTCTTCGTACGAAAGCTGACATTTCTTCTAAAGGTTAAGATTAAAGTAAAGCTTGAGCTTGAGCTAAACTTGACACCGGTAACTAGCAAAATTTATTAGCATCACTTTGTTAGGCATATTAAATGTCGACAAAAATTGTGAGTCGGAGCTTTTATCGTAAAAACAAATGGACGCTTCGTAAAATTAAACACTTTTCTCTCCTATTTCTATTCATAATTCATTTTTGGACGATTATTCGGAAACACAATTTTCAATCAACTTTAAGTTTTTATAAAATTTTTAGTACCAGCCTGACAAATATTATAACAAGAATTTAAATTTTAATTAGAGACCCGAATTGACGATAAAAGTGCAGCTATTTTGTTATTTCTTTTTTGTATTTTTTTCAGAGAATCAGTAAGAAATTTTCAGTTCTATACATGAAAGTTTCCTTACCAAATTTAAATAATATCGATCCAGTGAACTCGAGATACCAAAGGATAATCAAGCTACCAAAAGTTACCATATGACCTGTTATGTTACCATATGATTGTTGTTAGAAAATGTTTCTATTTTTGTTCTTAAAAAATCCTCAATAAACATTGTGTGAAACGATATTTTGGCCCTTGCGATCATTTGCTTATAATTGATTGAATGAAAATTGCGTTCTCGACCACTTTGCCTCTCTAATACTTGCTTTACAAGCTTCTCAGTCACTCGACCCCAACCGCAGGATGTGTAAAAGCGTAATTCAATCTAAAAAAGGGACAAATTAGAAATGCAAAGCCTGGAACGACGAGGGAAAGCATATCGAAGGTGCATTTCCCTGGCGGTTGGCTCCTCGACCCCGCATGCATATCTTCGCACCCTGACGTATCGAGTCGGGCGGGGTAGCAGCGGCATCCCCTTCGACGTGTAAGAAATCAAAATTTGTTATGGTACTCGCGTTCCGGGATACGCGTTCGCCTTTTTACGGGTCCCTCGACGCCGATCCGGCAGCACGACACTGAAATACTGATCGGCCGGTGTAAACCCACCGTCTGCATCGCGGGTTCAGAAAGTAAAAAAGGAAAGGAGATTTGTACTTTTTGTCGCTGATCGAATAAAGATTGGTAAAGTTTATTGCCGCCTATGCGATACCGGAGAAGTTATGCAGAAGCTGTACGGCGGAAGGATACCCGAGGGCTTCTTCCTCCAGCGTGGTATAAGCGAGTCTGCTTTGCCCTGCAATCGATTTCCGTTGTACCTACACCGACTTTTAGTCAAAAGTTGTATTGCAGGTTACACGGGGGTGTATAAAGCGAGCTTAGAAGTTATGAGAGGCATTTTCTTTTCGAATAAATTTACAAATCATTGCGGACTGTGGCTCGATTCCAAATCACACCGGAGTTAAGTCAGGAAGTATCATGTTTCAAAATACGAAAGCTTAATTTGATCAAGTTTTTCTGAGATTCTCCACCATGCGGAAGTTTTCGATTAAGCCAAGGGCGAATACCAAAAGGGCATACAAAGCTTTTCGCAATTTGCTTAGTTCGATTGATACGGCACGACTATCACGAGAGCTTGACAAACTTCCGGAAGCGTAAAACACCCCTCGCGGTTTTTGAAGCAAGCCTCGTCGTCGGCCGCATGCATGCCTGTGGGCTCGGCGGGATGGACCGCTGCGGCAGAGTTTGAAACAGAAATAAGTCCCCTCTGGCAACCGAAAACCAATCCGTAACGGTAGTTTCGTTCACCTCAACCTCGACTGGCGAAAGACAAGGCCGATTGTCCGCAAGGCGTATAGATGACCGACTCGTTAGCTACGCTTTGCTCGGCTAAATCGGGATCAAACGTTCCTTCCTGCAGCCTCTCTTATTTGCCTGACTTTTTTATACCCTGTGTAAATACACATTCTGACAATTATCATCAGGTTCAAGCTTTGAATCATTGGAACATATTCGAATGAAATGTACTTAATTACCTTTGAGAAATCATAATGAACGAGAAAGAAAATTTCATGATCTTTGTTCAATTTTATTGTTAGCGAGCACGTATGTATACCTATTATTATTATTTAGACAATAACTTTAGATACTTCAGGTTGATCCTACTTACTAACGACGCATTGAATTAAACTCTCGTTCGAAGGTGTCATTTAAATTCACCGACAAAAGCGAAATTACGCACTATAGCGAAAAATGAAACGATACGAGGGAATGGAAGAAATTCGTGTGCAGAACGCGGATAGTTTTGCGTTAAATATGCATCGCGTGCATACAGTTATGATATTCATGAATCCGATACAGGAACCACCCCTGTCAATGGGGCTTCCATCACAATTCAATATTCCGCTCAGCCGCGCCCCTTCCACCTGCAGAGCCCTCCGAGCATCGTGAGAGTTTCCGGTTGCAATGGGGATTCCCGAAAAAAACGAATCCCTCGGATTTATGAAAATGGCAATAGTGCACCGACTAGCTTCTGCACGCCTCTGTTCCCCCTCGAAGCAGACTGCGTACTACGATACGCGAGTATTAAGTGTAATAAATTTCCCTGAATGCAATATACATGTTCGAAAGTAACATGTATACGATACTCATGCATGGCTAAAGGTGCTTCCCCCTCACTTCAATTTAAATGGCCAGCGGTAGTAAGATGTGCTGCAGCGACTCGCTAAAAGATACGTGCGTATATATAGGTAGGTAAAACATTTCAGTGCAAGCTGCAATTTCATTTGGTTTTCATTTGTCGTTTAATTTTTTTTCTCAGTTACTATCGCGCCAAGTAACATCGACGTGTATATGCCCGACCATCAGGCCGGATTTCTGTTTTCCGGAAAATTTATACAAGAGCTGCTAAAGTTGTGTTTCGTCAAAGACGAGATAGTCGAAGAATTATCGGGCTTAACCATTTACTCGGTATTTAGAAGTGATATTTTGATCAGTGATGGGGTGACGATATGTGTGTGTGTGTATATATACATATATATAATGCGATATGCAGTGGCATCACCATGAATATTTTGGCGGTAAGTGGAATCCAGTGGTTCCCAAGCAATTAGATTGAAGCTACAAAGTAAATAGAGGGCATAGCGAAGGGAGAGATAGCCGGCGTTCCGATAGTTGCAATTTCCGCTTGAGCAAACCCGGCGCGAAATTGCACGGGGCGGTTTGCAGAGCTCGAGTTGTAAGAGATGATCGAGAAGATAAGTTGAAATTAGCGCTGCGATAATTTCCAGTAATACGACGAAGAAGCATAACCGAATGAAACGAGGATCGGTATCCATATCTGTCGCCTGATTAAACGTCTAATTGATTGTCGTCAGAAGCCGCCGCAATGACACTACCGTAAATGCTTATTACGGCGAGCCATCGGAGAAAATGCGCGTTGAGAGTAGATTTCGCGATATTATCAACTATCGGAGATAAAATACCTACCTCGACGCGAAACAGCTGCCGCCTCGTGAGAAGCGCCAATTATAATTATCTCTCTCTCGGATTTAAGAACGCTCCTCCCATTCCCGCTTATCAGCGCTATCCATTCTCGTTTATACTCGGCGTTAAGCGAGTAAAGCGAGCCCACTCTGCAAAGCTGCAAACGATAATTAGAATTTTCTCATTTCTGCGGAACTGGGTCAGGGAACGACCTTCCCACCTTTCGAAAAATGTTTCTCTCCGGTTTTTGTTTAGTTTATTTTTATTTTTTTACTTTATTTTATTTTTTTACCCTTATCGCGTTTCAACCCCGTGCCAAAGCACCGCGTCAAGAGCGGTGAAGGGGAACCCGCAACGGCGGCAGGCAGCGGCCTCGTACTTCGCATGCCTCGACACCTCGCGTTGGAGCAGCGCTTAATTATGTGTTAAATGAGCCAAATACTCGGGTAACAAAGTAGCTTACTCCTTGCTTTCCCAGGAGTTGTAAGCTTGTTTTGTCCTGACGCTAATTTACAACGCGTGCCCATCGAACCATAAGTGTATAGGCTTTACCGCATTGCGAGGCAGCTCCATTCCGCACAGCAACGGAAAGGGTAGGCGATGGGCTTTTGAACCATACATATCAGTGTCGACATTAAAACACCAATTGTCGAATTTACGGATGATGTTGTTTTTCCAGATTAGGATTAAAGTCAAATAATTTATTAAGGATGAATTGAATGTTGGAAAAAGAGGAAAACCCGTTTAATAAACCTCTAAAAAATTTTATTTGCGCCAACAATATTGGACATCGAATCAAATAACATTCTCTGAGATTCTTTAAACGATTTTCTCTATTCTGATAATTTCTCTCCATCGATATTTATCGCACTGCAAGATAGAAAATAGCATATGCTTCGCTCTCGCAAAATCGTAGTGACAATCGCAAAGAAAGTAACATTTCACCTTTGTTTAACACAAGAAAAGATTTGAGCTATTCTTTCCATTCGTAGGTATGTCAACCGTAGTTATCTGTGTATTAATTCAGGCATAATTTCTCTACCCTGATAAGATTTCGACTGTATCTCAAAACTGTGGTCCTTTTTAAATTATAAATTCCTCTAGCCGTAAAAAATTGACGAAGCTTCGAGAAGCTGCAATGACAGCTTCCTAATTCGAAGTCAAACCACGAGTACAGTTCTAATAAGTCAAAAAGTTGATGCACAATATAAAGTCAAGTTTAGATAGGGGTTGGTTATATCGACCAAACGATCCCTGCAGTGGGTGCAGCCCCTTCGGAGCCCTTGCAGCCCCTTAGACTTTAAGCCTCAGCTGTAACGTAGAGTTTGTCGGCGTCTTATCCACCCCTGCAAGTTCGCGCCCTCATATTTGCCCTATTGATTATACAGTTAAGTTAGGCCAACGCCTTAGGCCCAACACCCCGAAACCAAGGCGTTTGTTTGGCTTATGTCATGCGGTATTATGTTTGGCGTCTGATTTTGAAACGTCGCGACGAGCATTATACCTCCATTCAATTTACCGGTGACGTCACAAGTTCGCCTGAATACCCTGGGCGGATCAGTGAGAGTAAAAAAAAAAAAAAAAAAAAAAAAAAGAAGTGAAAAGTGAAATAAAAAATACTCACGTTCACTGAACGACAGACTACACCGATGATATCTATTTCTGAGCATGAAGTGCACGAGCGGGATCCAACAAAGGTCACGCTTTATTGCTAATGGATAAATACAACCCAGCTGCACGTGATTTTCACGTGATTTCACCGCGCATTTTCCGCCATATGCTAAAGGAACCCAGTTTTTATGAGAGGCTAATGATCTGCCGATGATATTTAGTGTCGCTTAACCGCAGACCTAACAGGGACATCTATGCGTTACGTACCTAGTTTCTGTATAGACTCGTCTAGCCGACAGCTAAATATAGTGTAAACCTATTAACGAAACATCTGTGAAACATATATTTGTGAACGACTGAACATACGGGATTATTAATAATCGCTAAGGATGACTGCGCAGACCGGAAGTAAAAAATTCTTTTTCAGCATCCACGCTCCCACTTTTCTTTTTATCTAATTCGAAACACAAGCCGCAATTTTGCCGCAAGTACCGGCGAATCGCACTTCGAGCGAATCGTTGCCACATGCACGCGAGGAATAGAAAATCAGCGGGTTTCTATGCCCCGAAGCAGAAAGCCGACCTCTGATCTCAAATAACGGAAAAAAAACACACCATTTGTCATGGTAAAGCGCAGTCGTTAGTCACAGTTTTGCTCGCCGCGGTTCTCTCCAGGGCCTCTTATAACGCAAACCGCGCGTCTCGAATAGAACGGATAAGAATTTCTCTTCACCGTTTCAGTGCAGTGCAATACGTGATGCAGTATGCGGAGAATGTCACGCGGAGATATTAGGACGACGAATTACATGCCGACGAAGCGATTGTCGCCGTTTCAAACGGGCCTCGAACTCTTTCAATCTTATGCCTCGCAGCGGCAACTGGACATCACGGTTTGACTATAGCGCTCTTATATTCGTTCCAGGCAAATGCGAATAGCTAATAATCTGCGCAGTGGCCGTGAGATTTCTCTCAGCACTTTGTTCAAACCATCAATAATATCGCGATTTCAACTCTTGTCTTCGAAACCAACATTTTTTTTTATCAAGTACACGGACTATGTGTTACTTTTTGTATATTATTGGCATGTTGACTGCACTGTGTGCTGTTTTTTCATGTTGAATATAAGTTTTGACGATCAACCTAAGATTCATTAAAAAATGTTTCAGTATATTATGGTTAGAATTATAAATTCCTGTCCTGAATTCTATTGCTTTGATCAACCGTAAATCCTTCTTCTACTTGATTTATAATTAAGATTCCTCATTTCATACTCGAAATCATCAGTTTTTTCTTGAATTATCAGGAATTCAACTTATTGTCTTTTGCTCGTACCCACCAAACTAACATTGTTCAAGTACCTGCAATCGCAAACTCTTCTAACTCATCCCTTTACTTCAAATTTTCGACTTCATAACCCCGAGGCGAATAACAGTTTCTCGCCCAAGTTGAAACGGCATGAAATCCCGGTTTCAACGTGAAACTTGGGCGGTTAAGATGAAGGGTGTCTTTTGAACTTTATAGGTGTATGTGCACCGAAGCTTGAAGTACGCCGAGGAACGTTAGTCAATGGTCAAGTGAGAACGAGGTTGAACAAGGGTATAAGGTAAGCAGACGAGTGTGTAACGATGAAGGAGCGAAGCACTATAGATCTACAGGATGCGGGCGTTTAGCCATAACTCTATAATTACACTAGCAAAGCGACGCGTGCCGCGTGTCTTCAAGTGCGCCACCCAGAAGAAGTTTTATTGCGGCCAAGACGTTGCAGCTCTGCACGGTGGCTTTTTCCACGATCAACGTCTTTACGGTTTAGGTACACAAGAGTCACGTGTATTGCGGTTATAAAAAGCGAAATTTTTATTCGCGGTGTTCTACGTTAAGAAATCTGGAGGACATAATCTCCCACCTAAATGACGCACGTTTCGCTCCATGGATCGGTTACGTAACGTTTGCAGCGCCTAAATTGCATCGTCAATTCATATGATTCGCAGAATTAATGGGAATTAACCAGTTCCGAACTGAATGCCCAACGAAATCCCTCGTCTACCGGCTGCCTGAGACAGCTCTGACATTACAATAGACGTTTGTGTGCAGAAGACGACCATAGCCGGAGTTATAACTGTGATATTCGCAACGCAAGCCTGCGCAAGCCAGGATTTACATTATTCTCCATCACTAATGGCAAAATTGAACTAATTTCGAGATTAATTGAATTATTACGTGGACGCGTGTATTCGGACTTCGCCTATTCATACTTTGTACGTGCCACGTAATCATGTCAATTCAATCATCACGTGATTCTGTTAAATCAGAACGTCGTTGCACGCAATCAAATGCAATCGTATTACGCATCGATGGTACATTGTATGAGGTACTTATACGATTCCAATTAATTAATCGATCATTATCGTAAAACCCATAAATCTACATGTACAAAGAAAAATCATCATTTGAAATATTTTCAATACTCATTATTGAATAACAAGATATACGTACAACTAACTTCCACGATTTCAAAATTTAGCCGACAATTAAACACTTTCAATTTATACTCACATTATTGCTCGCAAAAATTGCAAAATCTTTGAGCAATTTGTCTAAGAGCTTTGCGAAAGTCTGATAATAGAAACGCTAAACAGACACCGATTCACTTTATACCATAAGAAGCTTGGAATGCGAAGTGTCTACTAGGTATTTCAATGGATGCAAACGGCTAGGTGGGTCGGTAGAATCCAGAGTCAATGTTTGCACAGTGCAGCCATGAGTACTCACCAACAAACTCAAGCAACAGAGACGTTTAAACGCAGCGTTGGCATGGCTGATATTCGTATTCGCACTTATGAAAGAAACCTGTCTACGAAATCGCAAAAAAGAAAACGCAGAATACGACGGAAAATGGAATACAGCGTCTGGGTTGCGAGGATAATCAGAGGTGACATGACGACGATGCAACGACATAGCATTGGGACTGGAATATGCGTGTTTATAATATAAATGTAAATTGCGACTGATTGGCTGGAAGAATAGAAGCGGCGAAGGGCCCATACAGTCACGCCTGACTCGATGAGAGGAAAGAGACAAAGCGTAATAGATAATTACTGGGAACCGACTTCCTCCTCCCTGGATGGGACGTGTCAGTCATTCGTAGCGGCGTCCCGCGGTCATAGGTTAATATTCATGGCCATTAGACCACGCTAAGTATAACACCTCGAGCCGGGACCGTTGAACCGTTCATAAATTTAGGGTCGCTCAAATGGCCGCCAGTTAAATCACTCGTGCTTACATCGAACAGACCAAACGGATATACGAACACGCAGTCGTGACATCACGACCATCTCGCAAGTTGCCTACCGGAAACGCTGCATCGATTTAGTGGAGCATTCACCTCCACGAAGGCGATTTTGGTCAGGATGAGTTTCTACGGGCATGGTATGCGTAGTGAGAAGTGTATAATGCGATATGCTGGGTTCTAGCGATCTTTGGTGAGTGACAGTGTAAAGGCACGACGAGAGTATGGAAGAGCTTGAAACTCGACTAGGCTGCACACTTTATATATGCATGCGCGTCCGGCATCGGAGAACACACGTGTTTCGCTTTGGCTCTTGGTTTGCAGCAATAAGGCGGATCAGTCACTCGGCGTTGAAGCGTTGAGTGGCATGCGGTTGGGATCAGAAGATCTGAAGATCGGAAGATCAGAAAGATCAGAGACACGGAGCAAAGTACTGTCCGTTCTGGATACGGCACATCTGCCCACCGTTAAAAATGTCACGCGTCCCCCGATACGACCGGCGGTTAGCCCTCCTTTCCTTTCCGCATTGCGCAACCGACACCGGAATACTGAACAGCTTCTCATTTCAATTCGTTATTTCAATTTTGAACGGGGAAAAGAGTGTAAGTAAAGTGTCGTCGGGAATTACATGGCTATAGCTCACGTCGTTCACATGGTTCTCAGAAAGAAAACAGGAACCATGAATTCTGACTGGAGTTTAGGGTCCCTGACTGCAGTCATGGCAGGCATTATGAAGGAACTCAACAAGAAGTTGGTGCGAGGATTTGATGTCATTGTAAGATAGTCAAGAGAATTTAAAAAATCTGTTATTTTGCTAATCGACGCAACAAAGTTGCGAATCTTGTCTGATTAAGTTGTAGAAAGTGAAGAAGAAACATCGGAGATCTGTCTGACATGAGCTCGGTGAAAGAAACAAACTCCAGTGGATGATGGTTATTTATCTGATTACTCAGGTATCTGAATGTGGTGAATCCATTATCCATTATTCCATAGGGTACGATTAATCCTGCATTAGGTTGAACATGGCTGAAGAGTACCTCGATAGATCGGATAACGTTGGATATGCCACGGCGAATTAGACACGGAACGACAGTGTATTGCGTTACGTTCCACCGCGTTGATTCTCGTTGTGTTCGACCGTAAACTGCAGTCTCGTACCAACGTGGTAGGTACGGACAATAATTTCTATATTGTACACTTCGATACCGGAGGAGTGAAACAAACGCATATACATACGATCTGTATTGAATACTTGTATAGCTGATCAGACAATCAATTTACAGGACAAAGAATCCCTTATTTCAACGGCACAAAGATTCGTCCAGAGAAAGTTTATCGCTATGACGCATAGCGTTTTGTCGCCATGTTGATTCCGGACAATGGTACATCGGTCTCTGACCATTCGACTATGCCTAAAGACTTAATTGTGAAAAAAGGACAATCACCAAACGCAACGTAGCACGATTATCCTCAGCTTTAACCGCCGTAAGAGTACTTGATATCTCATCAGCAAGTCAACTCTAATCAAGTGGGTGAAATTTACACAAATTCTTCGTCTTCTGCAGAGTCAAGGTTGCTGAGTGAAAGATTAATGCTCGCATGTCGACAAGTCGAAAGGATCACCGCTGCACGATGAAAGGCACAATGCGAATGTGCAAACTATTGCTGCAGAACAATGTCTCATCCGAGCTCGTCCCCCTGGTGCATTGGATTGAGCTAGTAAAATGAGAAAAGTTGACGCACTCGCACACGCACTCCTTGGCCACGTGGAGAACAGAAACGCCCACGAAAATCATTCATGTCGGTCTGTCAACTACTCCGGAAAAAAAGACAACATCTAGTTTATTCATCCGATGACAAGGCGATCGATTCGCGATTGCTGTAATCAATGACCGACAATTCTAACCGGTTAACAACGGTTTGACATTTCTTATGCATGACCGTACGCGGTGGTCTTGCAAAATTGTATACTTCGATTATTACTATATACTTATCACAACATGACGCTTCTAGTAAACATGTTTCAAAGTACAATGAACTTTTCCTTAATCACGATGTTATACAATGGCCTGACGACGAAAGTTCGTCGATTCTCGTAGACAAAAAACGCTTCATCACTTTCTCGGATGATTTTTTTCCGGACTGACGACGATTGGCGCAGCCAATAAAGCTACAATTGACGATAGTGTGCCTTATACGAACCTGAAACGCCGACGGTGGAGGTGCAGCCTCATAGGCGATGGTATGGTTATAAATTCGGTGGATATGTTTTATGCTTTCGAGTATAAATGACTTTATGGCATCACGTAGCGAGCCGAGGAAGGAGAAACGGCGGTAGGATGGGATAAAACATGTGTTATTATTATGGCGCCAGCCACCGCCAGTTAACACCTCCACGTTTTACGAGAGTTATACCTATAAGCGTACTGTCTTTTTCTTCTCAGATCGAAGAGCAGGGGCCTGAATGCCGGAGTTGACCAGCAGTGGCACGACGATCCTTACAGCCATTAATTTTTTCCCCATTTTCATAGCCTCAACCTCAATACCCAACTTTGTCTCTTCGTATAATCTCGGTCGATCCACTCGACGCTTGAAATAAGACCAATTTATTCCCATGTGGGATCGAATTCCCAGCAATCAAGCGACCGGCAAATCGAGTTATGTGGTCTCATCGACA
The DNA here is from genome assembly GCF_021155765.1 of Diprion similis. NCBI lineage: Eukaryota > Metazoa > Arthropoda > Insecta > Hymenoptera > Diprionidae > Diprion > Diprion similis. The sequence goes on along the minus strand of NC_060112.1, from coordinate 13,717,504 downwards.
TAGAAGGTAGAAACTAATTTCACACTTTATCGCTGCTTACGCAAGCCTCTTGCGTCGAATCAGCTGCTAGGAATTATTGCAAATATCAGCTCTCCCAGGTCCGTTGCAATGTAAATTCCTCTAGGTACGTGTAGGTTATACAAATTCATTTAGAAATCTAATAACCCAGCCATAAAACCCAGCGCGTGTACAAACTTTATTGCAAATTCCGTCGGGCCCGTATAACATCGGCAGTGTAACCCACGTGTTTCGACCAAGAATACACCTGCTAATCTAAGTTGTCTGTGTATACACACGTTGGATAAAAGTACCCATTGAAACTGTTCCATGGTGCAAATTTAAAGCTGCGATGATCTTTACACCTACGTTTGACGAGAAGAGAGAACAGAACGATTGATAGCAAAATCATGGATGTACTGCGTTTTGTTACATCGAATAATAATGATAATAATAATGACCTTAGATAGCCGCAGGCAAGACGTGTAAAATTTAATTTTACCTTTTAATGCGAGGTTCTAAAAAACAGTACTCAGTTGCTGCCGCGGGTGCATTTTATGTGGTCAAAGTACTGAGGGAACTCTCGTTCCACGGAGAAATTTACGACCTCGGAATATCTTCCGCGTAAATTGACTCGTCTCTGAAATCAGGATTTTTTATGGAGAGGATGTCAAAATTTTACCTAATTTCATTTTTTATTGTACTCTGCTACTAAATCATTCGAATCCTCCCACGTGGCTCGCTGTGAATGTTGTGCCGCGGCTAGCTTACTAACACTAGTGAGAACAACAAGCTGAAAGAAAAGCTTCTATGATTGACTCTCCAGTGATTCCACGTCGGCTGATCGCACAGTATTGAGCTTACGTACCAACAGAGGCGAGAATTTTTGTTGCCTAGATTAAATTTTACAAATTTCGCGAGGCTGCAGCGTGATGGGGAGCGGATGAAAGTTAAGGGGAAATACCGAGACGTAGAAAAAGGTAATATTGACTATAAAGACGATGTAAACTCAGGAATCACCCTCACAGAAACTCGGTAATTATATTGGCGTACCAGTGGTTTTACTGCTTGGATTATACTTCGAGCTTCTTATACGACTATGTCTTTATAGTTCGTGATATACGAGGGAAGAAAGATGATCCCAGAGGATCGAAGCAGACGCATTTTCTCGATGGCCCTGCACACATCATTGAGAATACCTTGATTGGTTTTACGCAAGCGTTTGAATTGGTTTTGCCCTTAAGCCTAACGTCTTCAATTTATTAGCAAACCAAAATACGACCTACGTGCATAAGAATTGTGGTACTTCGAAACGCTTAAATGTAAACGTTTTCCACTTCCAAAACTTTTTCTGATTGACATTGCAGTGGAATTAGTTAGATTCGAGTGGGTATAGGAATTCACGTGCACAAGTAAATAGGTTCTAAACTCCGTGACGAATGACCGTGTAGAAATGACACTGCTCGTTAATTGCCAAAGTTATTCCGTTGACGGAGTTTCAGTTTTTTTAAAAAAAGAGTCTAAAATGATTCAAGCTTATTTACAAGTCAGAGAATCGTGGCGATGAGGTTATAAGAAAAACGGGCTCGGCGGATACCGAAGATTTAATGAAAGCCGTGTGGTTTTGTTCCTCCCTCAATCCGAAAGAATAAAGCTTGCAAGCTGTTTTTAGATTCCAATTTATACAGTATAATCTTGAAAATTAAACGCGACCGAATCGCTAAATCGTTTTTCTCCGCGTTATTCACCCAAAGTACATTAATGCAATACGCAAATTCACTCACACAGCGTTCCAAGAAAACATGTTTTGCAATTGTCTAATTACGGTTCTTCAGCTGCCTCACAACTACGACATCCTGAAAATCTCCTGTGACTTTTTACTCTGGTGATATCGTTTCGAGTTGGCATTCGAAAAATGCGAGACAGATTACATTTTCAGAATTAAAAATAAGCAGAGTTTGGTAGTCACGAGAAAAAAAAGTTTATAGAAAAAAATTTTACGTAAGGAACGAAGTAGTTAATGGCGAGACCGGATGATCAATAAACGATGAAAATTATGACGCTTAAAATTTGCGGAATCGGAGTAGAAACGTCGCGGGTGCAGCGAGGGTGTTTCCTCCTTCGCTCTCGCAAATATTTCCTTGCAGCCCCCGGAGAAATAGATCGTCGGAGGCAGAGGAGGAGGCAGGGCAGCCTCTTCCATCTGGTAGTACTTTCACGTAACATTGTGTTCCTAACTTCGGTGGGTAAGCACCAAAATTACATCCCCTGGCTGCGCAACAGCCCTCCAGTCTTCTAGCCCTCTAGCCCTCTAAACGAAAGTGCGGGGGTGTCGGGGATGGTAGCCATCCATATATATTACGGGATTCTTCGCTTCCCCACCGCTTAACGATCTTTGTTTTAGTGCCAGAGGTTCTCAAATTAATGACGCGTCTTGGGCAGCGGCTGTCAACTAGCTGCGATATCGCAATTTATATAGTTACATGTCGGTTTCTTTACTAACACTACAAATAAATGGTCATTCTGAAAAGATCACGATCTCCAAAGGGTTCAAGTACAGCTCCTTTCATTCTTGTGAAAATAATTCCAATTTAGTGCAGTTGTAATTTTATTTTCATTCCTCTACTAATTATAAACACGTTTTCTTCGGCCATCGCGTTAGAAAAATTCATTTTCTACTAATAAAACTGTGAGCCCAGTTAACTTTATCACAAACAACGGCCAAGCAATCGTCATAGTAGTAGAAAATCGGAAACAATAAGTCGTTTTTCATACCGAAAAGATATTTGAGCTGTAAGACTAAAGATTATGGACAAAAAAAAACTTACTATTCGAATAGTAAGCTCGAAATTTTTTTTTTTATAATTATCTCAGATACAAATTAATTTTTGTAGCTAAAGTACTGCCCGGATATTTTTCTGTTCATATAATACACCTAATGAATTGTATCATCTTTCAAAAATACTAGCGACAGCTATGGATGCAATTATTCTGAAATATTTTTACACAGCGTTGAAAAAGATAAAAGCTGCAATGAAATTCTCCGGACGTAGTTTTCGAATTCGTTGCCAGATATTTCGGGATATTTCATTCAGCAGGCAATAGCCAGCGATTATTACCCGGCTGCAGTTTCGAGGGGTGGTTACAGCTCCAATGAACCCTGCACGTAACCGAAAGCCATGAACGCGGGTGGAGTGTGAAACGCTGCGTCGAGAAGTTCATGATTTTCGATAGGTTGCCGTAACACAGATAGTCCAACCAGTTTTTTTTTAATCTCGAAATTGAGCACAGCACCGTACACGGCGCATCAATTAATTCGCTTTCTCGTATACATCGAGATCCGATTTGCAAAAACGGAAATTTCGAAACACCCAAAAATCATCCACCAGGTGATTGAACATAAAGAAATATTTACGTCATGAATAAGAATCGAAACGCGGAAATCGACGATTCGAATCTCAGTGATTCCGTGCAGCCTTTGGCACGAGAATTTCTCATCCGTGACCGTAGCTCGTTGCTATTCATTCTTCACAGTGCGACGAGCCCTCGAATCTGGCGTACAGTCTTCAGTCACCACATTCGTCTATTTATTTTTGGCTTTTTTCTTTCAACCACGACACCACGACAACACTGAGTGGCTCACGGAATCTTGCAATAAATCCGACGACAATTCAAGGGCTCCAAACTCGGCCGGGATCGTCGGAGGACACGGCCTGACACGGAAACGAAACACCGGAACAAATTCACAATCTAACAACGACATGACACGAGGAGAGCCTTGAGAGGAATTTGAAATAACCTGGCGATTCGCAATAAAAAATACGCGATAAGTGAAAAATCGCGAATCCACGCCTCTGCAGTGGGACGTCTGCAACGTTCACCGGATCTATCCATTAGATTTCAGTACATAGACGGCAAAGCCGTGCACAGAAACCACGCTGACCACATCCTATCGAGAGCTTCCTATAAAGTGGTTGCCGCGTAACATGACACCCACTCTCCATTTAGTAATACACATATATATCCGGGAATGGGATGGGCGTACCTAGTAGATGTAGGTATAATGAAACGATATGTGTAGCGGATGGCAAGTTCACTGAATCACTGGAAATGCGCAAAATCTAAGTGCTGAAATTCCGAGGAGAATATTTTCCCGAATAAGCTGCGTACAGTGTTGTGTAAATATAGAAGATTCCTTCTACAGTCACGTTTCTTAGTGGCTGATAAAAAGCGCTTTCTATAGGTATTTGACAGGAAAATTGAAGCGGAATATGAAACTTTGAGCAGCCAATCTTCTCGAAATTTCATGTATCACACCATCGCCTCAAGGTTGGGAAAAGATGAAACTCGTCTGAAGAGAAAGACGTCGATTTTCGATAAATTGGCGCAGAATCCGTGTGTTATTTTACTCGCGAAAAAAGGATGCAGGCAGTTTCAAATTGGCAAGTAGTGGATATTGAGACGGTACTGCCGGTACATGCTGGGAGGCGAGATTAACGAGCGCTGTCACTGTTAACGCAAAGTGCCTCTTTGGTGTTACATTTCAATTCTTGCATACGTTGTTATACATCCGCGCGTTCGGCGTAACACCAACGAAGCTTAAATCACCTGAAACATCCTCTAGTAACGTCGAGTCGTTTATTTTAGCCGCATGCAGATGCAGGGCTCACCGCACCGACCTCAGGAATGACGGCGAAGCAAAGGAACAAGATTGAAACGAATAGGATACACTTTCAACCTCTCAATTGAAATAACTTCAGCACATCCTTGCAGATCTTGCTGTATATTTTAACATGCAACGCGAAATTCAGACTTCACAGACCGTCCAACACAATGAGTCTTGATTGACATTGGATTAGCTAGAATCAAGTAGAATGCACATTGCACATACCTTGTTTTCGATTTAATGTACGATATGTTACGGTCAGCATTCGAATTGGATATATTTTTCATACATCAGAGTAGATTTGAGATAGGAAGTGATTATAATGCAAAGGAGTTCAAGGACTGTGACGACGCGTTTTGATCACAGATCCTGGAGACACCAAATCGAACTTCGTCGTTGGAGGTGGTTAAATCGGCTTCGTCGAACGGTGGTCAATTACGAAAGCGATAGCGAGCCGAGAAGATAGATCGAGCGTGAGATAAATGCCTGCAGTTGGAGGATATTAACGGAATGAATGGTTCGGTTTTTACGATCAAAGTAGCAAGTCCGCGCGCGGAAAGCATGGCGGAGTAAAAAAACGAAAAGAGACGCGGAGGCAGCGTTTATCTTAATTACTGAGAAGTAAACGCCCTAGCTGTAACATCGCCTATCCAGGTATGGTAACTAGGCAGTAATCCGAGCAATGACTGGTCACCCTTCGCCGCTCTGAACACCGTCATCGGGCGACTGAAAGAAGGCTGGCCAACGTCAACGCGGCTTCATATCACGCGGCTACGAGAATATCCTCGGACTTACGGAGTAAAACGAGAAAATTGATGTAGCTACACTGATTAATGGAAATATATAATATCTTTGACGAATTTGTTGCTACCGTTTTTACAGCAAGGTATCAACTAGATTCGATATCTCGAACAGGATGCATACATATATACATTTTTCACTATCGCAGACTGGAATCAGGAATGAAATGCAAACGACTAAATGTTTTCTGATCTCGTATGTGTTAGACTCGTTGTTCACGACCGATCGCGAATACGATTTTCAGGAAAGTCATGTTGTACGTGGTGGTGAGCGAAAATACGCGTCGAAATCTTGATAAAGAATGAGTGCGAATATTGTAGAAAGCACGGCAAGTTCTTGCTCCCCGTCCCATTTTTATTGGTTTTCAATAGAATATCTATGTGTATAGGTTTGCAGAGATTTGCTCGCCGCAGTCGAAGGCTAAGGTTTAATACTTGACTTCAACAATAACTCAAATATAGCTTCTCAAGTACAGAAATTTATTGCTCGAGAATACCCTCTTAGATCCTTGGATCTCTCCAACAATTCAAAGGATTACTCGCGATATAATAGTTATGCTTACGAATTTACGTTGCTGTTAGCCGATTTACACTTTAATTGGCTGGAAGAAAAAACAGAAATGCTTTTGTGACGCACAGTCATTCAAAGATATAGACGAAAGATTATTTGTCATCACTTTCAAGTTCTGCGAGATTTGTTTGATGCAAGTATTTTTTAACTCCTTCATTTTTTTACGAAAAGACTTCAATCTTCGAATACAAATTGATCAAACACGTACCTCTCGATTGCATCGTGTTTTAACCGTCAGAATGAGTCGAAAGCACGAAATGCGAATATCTCGAAAGCGTTTCTCATCGTGAGTTGAAGTTGCGAGACAAGTTATCCTGGGGCACAAACCACCAGCATGCAGCCTCGAGTTTCCCCTCTGCGCTGAAGTCGTCGGATGCGTATAATTAAATTTGCACTCAAAGAAGAATATTGCTGGCGTTACTAGCTTGCTTTATGGTAGGCTGAAGATTGAAATTTACGGGTCAGGTGCAGCGACTCTCTCTTCTTCTCGTCGCCCATTGCCACTCGACAAACCACGCACACGGTGTGAATGCGACCATTCATACGAAGATAAACCGTGCAAATTAATTCCATGGGACACTTGCATGTTAAGTCGAGTGGTCTGGTTTTTGCGAGCACGTCTATTCATACTCGCAAACCGTTTCTATAATGGCACAAAATTCAATATATCGAAATCTTTAGCTGATTGTGAGATTGTTGTAAACGCGCGATCAATTCAGATATCAAGATAGATTCAAAAGCAGTGCAGTATCGGCACTGATCCGTATCCTTAGACTGCCTAAAAATAACCTCAACTATTCGCAATCCAGTACGCAGTGCAATTCTGGAATGGCAGAAACACGCAGTTTAATTCTAGACAGCCTCCGGAGACGCTCACGGTGATCTGAGCGAGCTGCCAGGGATCAGACAGAGACGAACGGGCAGATAGACAGACAGACGGAGGCACACGGCCATCCCAGCCTCTTTCTTTCCTTGACACTCGCATTCCCATGTTCGTTTTTCCCTTTTTTAATTCGCCCCTCAAACGCACGGGAACCCAGAACATTAATTGCTGCAGAACAGGATATGCGCTTACTCGTCGTAAATCGCGTTATTTATTTCCTCAAAAACAAAAGTTCAGGTTTTAGATTCTTGATCTTTACACCGCGCACGGAACTGTATACAGGGCTGCACTTTCCCTGCTTTTAGTAATTATTTTTCGAACTTTCGAACGCATTTCAATCAGCATTAATACAAGTTTCATCTTTCGAGTGAATTTATTGCTCTAATTAATTGTTACAAGTTGATCGGAATCCCAGTAAAAATCACGCCATTGTAAATGAAAATACTGTCCTAGTGGTAAAAAAATCACGAACTGTTATGGTAATCAAGCACAATAGATGGCGCAGCGTTTTAGCAATTTAGGCAATTTGTAAGGCACCGTGAACGGGGACAATCCTTTATCTAAGATTTGCGATAAGTAAGGCGTATATTTCGTGATCATTTTTTGCCTGCATCCCTGTTCCCAATGGAGGGTGTTATTTCGGTAACAGTGATCGGCAGTTGGACGAAGAATGCGCGGTTCCCAGTTCTCGGGCATTGATATGTTTGCACTAGTAAATTGGATGTTTACGTTGGCAACTCTTATAGTCATGAGTTAGTCTGCCTTTGTTCAGTGTCTCGGATCTTGAAACGCTTAGCGAAAAAAAAGCGTCGTTGGCGTTTCAGTCTCGTTTTAGAAGTGGAAATTAGCACCGTTAAATTCATCCAGCGTATTCAAGCTCCTCTGAATCATTTGATTACGGTTTCGATCCGAAAATTCTTATCTTTAGGTGATTATTTCGCGAGGAAAAACGCGAGAAAACTATAATAAAGCTGAAATGTTCTGTTCGTCTTTCAGTGATATTTTCCACAGCCTGCTCGTCGAGCAGGTGGTACACAAACATTTGGTGCAAGAGCCTGCAGGAAGCTTGCGGAGCCATTTTTCGTCGTAAGATTGTCTTAAGCTCGGGAGGAAAAAAAGGAAAGGAAAAACTGTCGGAGGAAAAGGAAGGAAACGGGGTTGGTATCGCGAGCCAACATGCTGGAGGTAACTCATCTTCACACCTCGGGCTGCCGAGTCAGATTGAAACAGTATTTCCTTTACGATCGTATCCCGGGAGCGTGAAACTCTTGACGAAGGATGGGTACTGCAGGGATGTTGAGGATGAGAGGAGGCAGAGAGCAGCGCCGTCTCGAGTAAACAACCTTAATTTATGGCTTAATCATCGCTCGATAACTAATTACACGGTTTATTACACCAGTGGACCTTTTAATATCCGGCGTTGTGTGGCTGCACAGAAGAAGAGCTTTGGCTGCGGGCGCGTCCCGGCGATTCTCGGAGTCCGCAACACCTCTTCTCGGCAATTACTACGCTATCTGATTCAGAAGTTAGCACCGCGTACCATTCGGACGTACTTTAGTCGGCTGCGCGTGAAAAGGTGCGAAATCTTGTCTTATTCAACCGTAGGTGAAGAACGGTTTTAAGCTGATTTTCGAAATTTTTTTCGAGATTTAGAGAAATCAAAAGTATAATTTTAAATTTCACTAGTAATGGAATCGACAGGATTTTTTAATTATCGTTGAACTTGATTTTTAGTCCTAAGTCATTTTTTATAGGAGAAAATTTATCCACAAGATTGTTTAACAATAAAGTGAGAGTCATTATTTTCTCGCTTATTTTATCACGAGATATTAGTCGCACATCGAAGATTTATCAAATTCAAATATTCAATAGGTTCGAAGATTTTTCGAAGAGTCCAAGAAAAAAATACTAACATCATAAACTATTATAACCTATACATCAACTTTTCTTTTGAAATTGAGGTTGGATCGATTTTATTTCGTGGTGGCTTATTTTGTTGCGAATACTGTTCTTTGCAATCCCACAACGATGTTTTTTTTTTTGTCATATTGGTTTCGGTATAAAATCTTTAATTTTTCAAGAAAGCATTGATACTTATTGTAATCAAAAAGCAGCACTACATTTACTATTGACATTAAAAATCTATTGCAGAGAATTGGTGAAAACAGTTTCTCCCAGCAAAATAAGCGGTTAAATGGAATAGAAATATCGATGCATAAGCTCTCGTTTACAATTTCGATACATTTCCTCTAACTTCCAGGAAAATCGTCGTAACTTACAAATATATGAATTTGATAAATTCCCAAGGTTCTATCTCGTAATAAAATTGAAAAAAAGCTATTAAATTTCAACACATATATGTACCTCCTTAGCTGTTGAAACTCAGTGCATGAATAGAGTGGCATAATTAAACAAAGTATATGTAATGACCACCGTAAAATTTCCAATATCTTTACTTTCGCTATCTGCATTTCTAGCTGAACAAGTGACTAAGTGCGATAACGAGAATGATTTCGAAAATACACGAGTAGATTGCTGGAAAGGAAGAATCATTGCTTCGGATTAAATACGGTCTAAACCGTAACGAGAATACGACTTGAGGCGAGGAGGAGGAATAGTAGAGTGGCGGGCACGTAAGACGGCGAGAAATACACTCCGGTCCGTGACGTAAAACACTTTTACTGTCGGTGTATTACTTTACAAATTATAAATTAAGCCCAAAGGACAAACACGTTGGGTCTGAGGACATAAAAACAAGCTAGAAGAGCCGTGCAGCAGGCTATCAAACGAAGAGAAGAAAAAAAAAAATAAAAAACTCAGCTCGAGGGTGTAATATCATTTTTATTAAGGGAATTCATAATAATTGGGTATCACCGCGTTTTCATGCTGGTAGCAGACGACGCGCACGATCAGGGCGGCAAGCCTAACGCTGTCGTGACGAGCGCCAACATGGCGCCGATTTTATAACGATATCGCGCCCTTCCAGGCTCAGTAGGAATTCTCTAAATTGTAGATAGCCAAGCAGCAAACATTGGGCATTGCCACGTGGTACATTATACTCATTTCGACTCTAGCGAGAATTGCAGGCCCAATAAAACTGGACCCCCCAGCATCGCGGTGCCCCGGAGAGCTGGGTCGAATCCACTGACCGTTATATTACCTACTACTGCAGCCAAGAAAATTTCACCCGCTACACATTTACGACCCAAGAGCTGCGATATAGAATGCAGAAAGGACGCGATGTCCTTGCGGCAACGACGCCCGTTTACATCCTCGTATTTCACGTCACTTGATATCGTTACCCCTCTCTTAACGAGGGACTAGAAAATTTTTCCTTCAATTTTTTTACGGCTAAGCTCTGCCGTCCACTCGTCGCAGCCCATAATCGATCAATCATCGTTTTCTACTCACCTGGGAGAAAGTCGTCCTTCGCACCTGTTGATCGAGGGCATCGTCGCCTTCCTCGTGAAGATTTTGTTCAGGAAGCAGAACTGAGTGTCTCAACACGACACGACACTTGCACACTATCACTGGTCAACTACGTCTCGGTATATTTTTGCAGAAAAGCTGCAAGGCGCTCACTCCGGTGCACTTGAGTAGGGGCGGTAAACCCTTGACACTGAATCCTCGTAAAACGCGCAACCCGTGACTCGACTTGTACCGCACTTCTCACCACGGCTCAAATACGACTGATCCACTCTAGAGGTACCGTTAACAGTACTCGATGAAGTTTTGATCGACTTACGACGCGAATCAAACGTGTAAAGGTTAAGCTTTGCGAGAATGTTGTTGTCGCCACGAGTTCGACTTCCTCTCTGATTTGTTTATGTCTCGGAACTGTGACAACAGTATCTCTATACCTTTTGTTTTCACTGATGACCACTTGAGATTCTTATTACATTCTATACAGAGAGTGTAACTGTGAATAGTAGCATTCGTGTGTTGTTTATCTTCACCGGATCAAATCGTGAATGTGGATGAATCGATTCACTACTACTTGAATTGTCATGAAACTAATTCTACGACCTGAATAAACATTGTAGTTTTGTTTTCGTTTTAGAAGCACATTGAAAAGATACTGAAAAAGCATGGTTCGAAATCAAGGATTCTAGCTTCCGAAAGAGAAAAAAAAATATAGAAATAAAACGGCAACATTATGTTTGCATAAGTTTTATCCACAAATTTTCATTTTATTTCGCTTTTTGGTTTCTGATTTACTACACAATTATTTATACACACACCACCGAGCGGAAGTGGCATTCTTCAGACTTTGACACGCTCTTTTTACCACGCAGACAAAAAATATCGAATATGTAAAATTTGACGTAGGTGCCTTGTTTCAAAAGTTTTTTCCTTTTCTCCACTTTTAGTCGAACGAGCACTTACCACAACTTTTTTAGCGAGTGAAAAGCTTACCGAAAGAAAACCGGTAGGTATGTTGAGGCAGAAATTCAATGCAAAAAATGCTTGAACATAAATTTTTCGAATTCTTTTTCACCCACCTAAAATTACTTCAAGAACAGATTAGAAGATCCATTTTGCCAGGATATCCCTCACGAAAGCTCAAATTTTCAATAACATTTGACGCGGTGTTTGATCAGACGACGAGTTTAACACTGAACACATCTCCGATTATTTTCTCTGTTTATTAATTTACATTTTATCATATACTTATCCAAAATAAATTTCGTGTGTCTGAGGTACCCGATGTAGTAATCGCCTTAATCGATTTCTCTCGCAAAATTACGTCGGAATAGTGCCCTAAAGAATTAATTGCAGCAGTTTTCAAATTCGTCGAGATTTTCGCCAAAAGTTCAAAGGGGTTAGCCTTACTTTTTGCGTGATTTTCGGAGCCGAAAATTTTCCATCTCAAAATCGATTCGTATGACCCTTTCTGGATTAATTGGACGCCCTGGAACTCAGAAAAAACAGTAAAAAGAGCATAGGACCAACAGCAGAGAAATTACGACGCAAAGACCAGCAGCAAAAAAATTAAGAAAATACGTCTTTCGTTTTTTGGCTGCAACTTTTGATCCGTTGCTCGTGGCGTATTGAGACTGCGCTTAACTGGAAAGTAAATGCAACTTAAGGGACGAGGATCAAGAACCGAAATCCGGTTCAAAGATTGAACAATTAGTTAATAGAGTTTTAACCAAGACTCCGAAGTTCCCAGCAACGACAACTACTAAATAACCACTACTATCATTATAATCTCTCGGAGAAGTTTATTGGTGTCTATTTTTTGAATCATGACAGCTGGGACCAAGTCCCGTCGGTATTATATACTAATTGGGTGTACAAACCCTGATCCTTTACCGCAGTTATAACTTACGGACAAACCGCGACGATATTTATTCCGGCTTATATTATTTATGCTCAGTTGCATTGTTTGCTCAGGAGGTACTTATTACCGCCGCCTACCTGGCTGCACAAATCCTCGGGCGTCTTTGCGATAAATCAATTCTTAGGCGCAGGCTCCGCCATGAAACGTTCCCTTGCCGCCGCTCTCGCCTTCTCTCCGGACCCGGCTATCCGGACGCTGGAGTAAATGTTTACATTCGAACGCGTAATTGCAACCTCAACCTTCACTAATTGATAGAAGCTAATAACTTCAAGCGTGGTATTATAAGCGTCGAATGGCCCCGAAATGAACGGTTTTAACCGACTATCAGCATCAACGACTGCAGACTACTTTTTAATTGGATGCTGACCGCCTGAGTCCTGAAACTTGTGTTTACAAGCCCCGTTTACATACAGCCGTTTGCACAGAATTTAGAGTCGGTTTAATATCTTAAAATTTTTTATGAGGTTCAACCGGAGAGGAGCGGCTATTGGCATCCGGTCATTTGGTGATCATTAATGTCGAAATAAAACTAGCCAGGGAATCTGGTACATACAATTATTATCATTTTTGGCTATTATCTTGTGACTTGAGAAGTAATTTAACATTGATTTGACATTTTTCCGTAAGTATTGTAACAGTACGTCAATGTTATTGCAGCGATACAGTAATTTCCTAGCAACTCATCACAAAATGAAACTCGAATCTTCGCACTTTACACTGAATTAAATGTCTATTGATGTGATTAAAGATAAATGCAAAATCAATGCTTTACGTTGTGAAATCGTTACGTTTTCCTTGGCGTACTACAACGTGAGATGAAGGGCCTTAAGTGCCCGTGCAGATCACGTCGAAAAGCAGAGAAGACAGTGTAGCATGAATTATTCAATTTCAAATACGTCCCGAGTTCTCAGACCGGATATATCTTCGACACGCCGTTAGGTTGAAATCTGCTGTCGTAGATTTTCGATCCGAAAATAATTTAGCTTATAAGCCGTACCTACCCCATTTTCCTGCTCAAGCTGCTCCCTCCTCCACCGCCCCTCAGTCCGACACTTATCTTCATTCTTGAAGGAGGAGAAGGAGAAGGAGAAGGAGGAGGAGGAGGAGGAGGAGGAGGACATTGTCTTCTCCGGAGCCGACGATGTGGGACGACGTCGCGAAGAGACCCCTGCAGCCGTCTCGGAAGGTTGGAGTTGCGCCAGCAGGGTGCCACCGGGGTTACGACCCGCGCACACCCTGGAAGGCTCCCCGAGTACCCATAAGATGAAGGCGAGGCTATGCTGGTCGTAAACGTCATCTTCGCGGCGGCACGGCGGCGAGCGCAACCGAAATAGACAACAAGTGTCGCCAGTGGATGCTGCAGCCCCTTCCACGCACGCATGCCTACGCGCACGCAGGACAATAATTACGCGGGATGGAGAAAAAGAAAATTAGGCAGCTTGGCACGCGTGGAGCCAACTTTGAGTCGAACCATCGCGGCAAAGAGGATGGGCACTGAGAGGCTCTCTCTCCTGCACGTGGAGCGTGACAAACGATTCTTGTTCGCCGCGCACTCCGCCTTTTTACGCGTTGCAACAAGATGCGAAAAATAGCATTTCACTACGACCGAAGTGCCTGATTCCCTTTATTCTCTCCGACGGATGAGATGCTGCGCAGCTTCTTGGTTATTTCGGAATGTCAGTGGTTTGCTGCTTGCCTCCGAGAATTCTATCTAAATTTTTTGACCTCTCTCTCACCCGCTGGACCAGGTGATGGACAGGTAGGATAATTATGGAGATTGAAAAAGATGATACTTCGTAATTACGTATAATTAGTATAAGCTCACCGAAAATTTTAATTTACCCACTAACTCATGCGCTGCTTCCTCGCTCCCTTGGCTATGGTGTATTAATTACTTCTTTTATTACTTATAAAACGACGCGAAATTATTAATAAACGGAATTATCATTCATCATCTACTCTTCTCACTTTAATGAGCCACTCTTATAATAACATTAGCTCCTGTCGCTGTGTATTTTTGTTTCTTCTCTCAGTTTTTTATGTGAAAAAATCACTGTCTTGAAAATGTTTTTTCATAAATCATGAATTGAACAGTTTCATACTGGTATTCGAATTAAAACATTTGTGTTACGGTTTTCTGAAGACTGAAATTAAATGTGGTCGAATCAATTTTTTCCGAGGTTCGTGTCGTGAGATTTTTGATCAAATTCAATACATTCGACATAACGCAAACATTGAGATTGTTTTTTGATCAGCTAATAGCTACGCGAGGGTAATAAAAGGATAAAAATCTCCTATTTGCCTGTTTCATATCGACGCTGCACATGTTCCAGGATAAAAATCATAATTACCAATGTAAAAAGTAATACCAGCCTAGTGGTATTGAAAAAAATTCAGTTCTTCATCTGAAATTTTGCACCACCAATGACGAATTCCAGAAGCGACTTTCCCCGCGAGGAAGCCTTCTCACCGAAAAATTCCAGTTACCTTTTCATCAGGCTGATCATATCTCCGTTGCATGAAAGGTGCGAGAAGAATGGCAGGAAAAAACCAGCGATACAGAAGGTGGAGCGAAAGACGCGTCTTCGAAATAGCGAGCGTTATATCCGCCTTCGAAACTATCTTGCTAACTGGCATAAGTTTTAGGCTTCCAATCCATTAATCCCTCAATTAATCACGGAGATCGTGCCTTAAGGGAGCACTTGTCGCGGTGGTTAGAGTGGCGGAGGTTGACCGTTGGTTTCACCATCGGTCACGGAACTTGCGCTACTTCGTATACTCAGACCAGTTTCTGCACGTAGAAATAGGCCAAACTCTGCCCATTATGATTTAATGCCCTGCCATGTCCTAAATGGACCGACTAACTGCTCGGCGGCACCTTCCAAGTCGAGGTAATAATCACCGTGTAAGGATTGTGTTCAAGGGTGCAATTCGCATGAATCGACAGCCCAGTGCTGCACATCCCAGGATTACTAAACCGAATATCCAGTTTAGACTTTCGGCTACTAACCCGAGTCGTATATATAGCATTCTACCCTTTTGTGATCTGAAGAATCGGTTAACCAGAAAGGCAAATAAATTCGGAGCTGTCGAGGAATATCCTCCTCCAGCGAAAATAAAGACGTCATATCTTTCATTGCAGTCGGGAATCAATTCGGCGCCGATACATGATCAAGAGGACTGTGGGAACGCGATTAAATTCACGAGTGGTGCGTGCTGGGTGTAAGGTACGCCACGTGACTGGGGATTCAACGAGGTAAGCGAAGGAGCCGCGAAGGGTGAGCTTTTCGCGTTGCAGGGCGCGAGAGTTGGTTTCGAGACCGGCTGCCGGGTAGTTAAGCCTAGTAATGATTTTAATTAAGGGCTCAGGGTCTAGCGCTGTCGAGAGTGAAGTATAGAAAGGTGAGAGGGGAGAGGAGCACCAGAAGCGATGCATCTGAGAAGACTGGCAATAAGGCAATATAGGATCTCTCCTCCCTGCTGCAGGTTTGGCCGTCCTACCGGAGGTTCTCAGCGTGATCTTAAACTCTTCACTCCGAAGTCTGACTGTCTTTTCAGAGCCTGATATCCACGCATATCTCTTCCACGAGTGAGCTCAGCTCTTAAAGAATGGCCTTGATAATTGTCAGCCACATTTCACAACCGGAATGGCGGATAAAATTTAGAGCGCAGACGAAGGGCGTGCAGAAGGTCTCTTGAACGGGTTGAGAACCTCTCGGTGCTAAGACAGGTTTGTGGGTGGAATCCAATAAGAGCCCTTGGAGGATGGGTTGCGTCATTCACCCCAAACCCAAGGCCTGGTAGTTGGACCGTCACTGTTGCGTTAGCGAGTCGAACCCGCGGATGCTTGGCTCTTGCAGTATATGGGCTCCTCCTTAGGTGCAGGGTGAAGACCAGTGACCGCTTTGTGGAGGAGCAGACTGTCTCTCTCTCTTTCTCAAGAGAGAGAGAGAGGAATTCTCCCGCAAGGACACTCGACAGCGGAACTGGAGCAGGACAAACTTTGACGAAGAGTCGCGCTGCAAGCGGCGAACAACCAGGGTCTTGGAGTCGAATGCTTGGCGTATGTGCACTGTGAGGCGTTCGCCGTGAAGCTGAGCCATTGGGACCGTGGCACTTGGCCGCAAATTGAATCCCACAACCGGTGGTGGCTGCTGTTTTCCAGAGTCGAATCCGACCCAGTTTCCCGGGATACGCGAACAGTTTTCCACCTCAAGTTGCTCCTAGTTTATAAACTATTCGCGGTACCATATTTTCCACGGAGCTGCGCCGCTGCTAAATCCACAAGCCGAACTTTCTGCTACTCGGGAACGGTGCTTTCTCCGCTAAAAGTGCATAAATTTTCTTTTCACATCGCACACTATGCATCACTAAATCGCCGTCTCAGGTCGACCCAATCGGATCAAGTGCGGACTGGACCTGTCGTGTTGTGCTATTTAACACCCAAGGAAGTCCAGAGAACTTATTTCTTACTACTAATGAACGACGAACGCTTACTTATCGACTATGCCGAAATCCTGGACTTCGCCCTTGTGCTTCTGCGCGCATTTCCGGATACCGGTGATTACTTCACCGCAAGGTACAGAGAGTAGAGAGAGAGAGAGCAACATCCGGACGAAACGTTGAATCTCCGTCCTATTTTCAGGAAGTGACACGTGACGTAGAATGGTGAATGGCCGAGGATTTCCGTCAGGAGACAGAGGCCTTTGTTATTGGCTCCGAGACAATACCTCTGTGGCAGAGGATTATCAATCCGAAGCCATGTCCGGTTCCTGCAGGACTAAGCATCCCGAAGCGCACCCGCTGCGCTTCACTGTGCGAGAAGTTTATAGCCGCTAACGTAGCTGACCGAGTCCCAGCCTGGCTTTGCAATCTAATATAGCTCAGTCCTGGCCTCTGCCTACTTGTTATATTTATCGATCACTACACAGTTTGAGCTTTTCCTCTTTAGTGTTTCACAAATTTCATTTTTATTCAGAGAATTATTGATTTAAACTTTGCCATCTAAAAATGTGGCAACCCGATGTGGGACATTTATGAGACATTTTATGAGATACAACGATGCAACATATCTCGGATACATGGAAACGAAAGAAAATTTGCTCCATTTGGAGTTTTTCAGATGGTCAAAAAACACTATTACGGCCTAAGGCCGACCTTTTTTCAGAAAATTTATACCAGTGATTCGAGTCAGAGATGAGGCAAAGTTTGGTTCACGAAAAACATGTAGCGTTATATTATACACAGGAGATAAAATCGGGGCACGGTGCAAAAATTTTATTGCTTCTCGCAAAATGACGCGCAAGATATTTGATGTTGTTCTCCCACGGGGTGAAAGTGTTTCTTGCTATAATGTGGAAGGGTAAACTGCCGGGGGAATAAAATTGTAATTGAGTTAAAAAGGAGAGGGAGCTAAAACGGAAAGAAAAATATTGTGGCAGAAGGTTCTAAAAATTCTGCATTCAGATGAGGTCTGCGTTTATAAAGGTGACATTTTAAAAGAGAAACGTCCAAAGGGCAATCATTCTGTCCTGTTATCTCCCGCGTTATAAACATGCCCCGAGGCGTATAAAGGGAGAACAGATGAGCAGGAGAGTAAAGGTAAAAGCGGGACGCAAAAAAAAAGGCACGAAAAAAAAAGAAAATGGAGGAAAGTAAAGATGTATAAAAAGAAGAAAAAAATTGGAGCACGTCGCGCGATGTGACAGTTTAATATTATGAACCGCTGGAGACCAGCCGTCACACGTGGAGCGGGCTGTCGCAAATGTGTATTTATGCTGGCGATTTCTGGCTGGAGTGGAACGGAACAATGGAGACACGCGAGGAAAGATTAAAGAGGAGATCGCGGTGTGGTCGCAAAGTGGCAGCAGTATAAGAACGAGTCCAAGAATGTTGGCTGCAGGAAAAGCGGAAAGTGAGCCGGAGAAAGGTGGGGATGACTCGCATAAGTATTCACGGGACGTTTTGTAATACGTCAAAAATCCAGATACAGGGAGGAAAAAGAATGGCGTTAATATATCAGATTTAGAGATGAGCTGCGAGTTAGACGTGGAAACGGGGGGTGAAGCCCCCGCCAAAATTCTTAGGAAAGGGTAAACACAGCTAGCGAGGAGCTGCGGAAGATAAATCTCGAGTCTTGCCACGTGGCTGTACGAAACGTAAGCCGGTGTAACTTACGATTGGATCTGTCAACCACGATGGGGGTTGGTCGTCGTGGGAATTAGTCGGCTCTGCTTATCCCGGATCCTCGGCAGATCCCATCGCCAATTAACGGCGAAATCTTATTAAGCGTTATACCCGCAACCCGTACCCCGCACCTTTTCGCCGCGCGCGAACTGATCAATTTCCTCGAAATCGAGAGCCATTAAACCTCGGCGAGAGCCAAAAGCGAAGAGGAAATACCCGTTTCTCGATAAAATATATACGTATATACTACACACGTATATGTATCTGGGAGTAGACTCGTTCAGCGCAGCGGGTCCTAGACCTCACACGCATCTGCACCGTCGAATCTTTTCCCGAACGAAATAGGCAGGGAAAGTCTTTGGAGAAAGAGAAAAGACCGTACGGGACACGGGGAGCTCGATGGCGACGTGTTCTGAATATCGAATCAGGGAGGGGAAATCGGATAGCGATAAACGCGCGATTGAAAGCCTTTCGGATCCGACCGTCGGAGCTGCGCTGAAGGTGGAAGGTGGAAGGTGGAAGTTGCAGAAGGAGACGGGAGAACTCTTGCAGCCTTCCAGCTCGAATCCCGCGCTCCGGCAAGCCGGGATATCGATAAGCCATTCGAATTTCCATCGAGATCCACCTTAACGACCAATGATAAGGTACGGTTAAAAGACACGGACCAATGGTAAGAGCTGATTACCGCAGGCTTTGGTCTCCGGGTCCACGAGACCAGCGTGCCCCGCCCTGCAGGCTGCAGGGTCTATGACCTATCGGTTTATCCCGGTAACCTTTATTGCCTTCCTTTCGGAGCCTCAAGAGATTCCAGATAAAACGTACTCAGAAATGCCCATTGTCCGAGCGACGGCCCTGGGGACATACCAACTGGCCTTAGCTAATAGCCGAAGCCATTGAAGAAATATGGAGAAAGTCTAGATTCGAATCTCGATTTATTCACTCGTGGATCAGCCTGAAAAGGCGGTTTCAGATTTAACGCGCGTATTATCACACCTCGGTGAGAAAAAAAAAAGGATAAATCCAAAT
The DNA here is from genome assembly GCF_021155765.1 of Diprion similis. Classification (NCBI taxonomy): domain Eukaryota; kingdom Metazoa; phylum Arthropoda; class Insecta; order Hymenoptera; family Diprionidae; genus Diprion; species Diprion similis. The sequence continues at coordinate 13,698,031 of NC_060112.1, read as the reverse complement.
AGAATAAAGTAAGTAATAATGTAATGACATACAAGAATCCACCGTGCAGGCTTTATATATAGAACCACCATTGATATATCGGTGAAGTATATCAGATGGAATTGATACGTTTCGTAAGTGTCTGAACCGACAATGCCCTCCTCCTTCGGGATAAGTAGTGCGATCATCTTATCCGGATATACATACGTGCCGAGTCAAATGCGGTGCGCAGGGTTGCCAAGAAGAAGAAGAAGAAGAACGAAATAACATTCAACGATTCGAGGCAAGGAAGATTTGAAAGAACGTTTTTAAGGGGGTTTGCACTCGGCTTGGGTCTCTCTCCTCGTCGCCCGCCGCCATGCGATGTATTCAAATTCGGTGGGATGTAACGTCGGTAGAATTTGATTTCGTGATGTGACTCGATGCTGCGGAGATCACCGGCGCCTCTCGTATAATGATATTGAGATCTGCAGCGTGCGACATCGAGCCAGAATCGGTCGGTGGCAAAACCCCCGTATAAACTGTCGAGCTATCCTTATCAGGTCCGACAATAGGATCGAGGACAGTCGATCTAACGTCGATTAATGCCAGTCTCAACCACCTTTTGCAATGTCTCGTCGCTTAACCCTGATATCGAGTGGCTGGCGGGGAATGCAGAGTCCGTAGATTACATAAAAACCAATCGACCCAGCTGGCCCGCGGGTTAAACCAAGTGGAAACTTTGCCCTTCCAAAACACCGAAAGAACTCTCGAGTCGGCTTATATGTCCGGGGAGCTCGGCTGGGTATTCCCTTAGAAATAAATAGTTCGCCAAAATCCTCTTCGATGGGGTGAAGGGCGTTACGCGAGGCCTCGATGACTCGCGATAGAGCAAAACCCGTGTCCCTTCTTCTCCTTCTCCTTATACCTCGTCCAATCATAATGGCATCTTTATTGCAGTCAAGCCAATGTCGATCTCGTGTTAAACAAGGCTTTGCCGTCCCAGAGATTCTCGTTACCGAGCCAAGTGGACCCTCACACTCCGAAATAATTAACAACCATGAAAAATGTTCATCACGACTTACTTGTTTCGGTGTAAAAATTTTACTGAAAATACTGGTCTTGCACCTAGGTGAGGACTTCTAGACTCAGTCGATAAAGTCGAAAATACAAACTAAGCAAGAATATTGTTGCAACTCGGCGTCATCGAACCACGCACGGATGGGCTTGTGGACTAAAACGCACTTTCACATTCAAGATGCGTTGTGTTCTGGGTCGGTTATTTTTTCGGTTCGTTGTCTTGCCATTGTGTTACACGTCGATGTAGACGATGCCACCGTAGCTACCTTGCGAGGTGAATACCAAACGGACGAGCGCAAACTTGGCGCGAATAAAACGTCCTCTTTACAGTAGACGAGGTTCCTATTCTACGTCGCCAAGAACCACGTGAGTTATCAGCTTAACCATTTGGAAAATATTCCACTAAACTATGTGGATGAAGAAAAGGTTCGGTATAAATCGCTTTTGACAATGTTTCAATACACAGATTGAACTTCCGACAAAATGGTTAGATTTAAAGAAAAATTAATACGCTCTTGAAACAATATTTTTTCTATGTATATCATAGTTCGTTGCTCGTCACTTAGAGAGGTGACATCTTATATAATATCGATCGCGATTTTTAATTCCGTTGAATCAGGTTCCATCAGTTTCATTCGAGCTTTTTGGCCGCATTTTCGAATACGGGAACATGAATCTCTCAACCGACTGCAGAATGCAGTTCACAGCGAGTGTGAATCGCACAAATCCGTCACTCTGGAGATGTTGACTTCATTTCTTATTCCTCGTCTACTGACTTTACTCAGCCCAGCAGCCGGATGCAGTCTTGCACACTAAGGCCGAACCTTTTCACCCGCCAAGATTATCGTACATATAGATTCGCACGTTCATGGATGATCGAAGAGAGAGAGGTGTTCCGCAATTGTTAGACTCTCCGGATTGGGGGTGTGGGAAAAATTTTGGAGAGGAAACTCATGGGTACGAGGCGAATAAACGTCGCCCCCTTTATCGCCGATTCGATAATCTCATCTTCTCTTCTTCTCGCCTATACACGGAAGTATCGCAAGCGGCGAAAGAGAAGGAGGGGAGGAAATGCTTAAATTCCTATTTCTTTTATCTCTCAATCTCGTTTGGTTAAATTCGAATGGATTGAATAGTTTGAACTATCCCCACAGGGTAGGCGGATCGGGGACGAATGCCCGGCCATTAGAGTTGGAATAAATTCGAATTCGTTCCTTTCTCTCGAGCGAAATGGGATAAGGTGGGACAAATTTAGGGACCAATAAAACTGTCGCCTGTCCCAATGTAAATTTACGACTAAAATAATTGCTGCTTTACATGTGATCTTTGAGTTTTTTTTATTTTCTCCCTGTTGCCTTCTCCTCCCCTTCCTTCTCCCTCTCCGCCTACGCCTCATGCCGATCTGCGCACCTACATCTGTCCGATCTCTGAGCCGCCCCGTGTCTCCGGACCTCCGACCTCGTTCCAAAAAATTTCATTCACCTTTCATTTTCTTTCCCTTCCTCTCTTTTTCCTCCTCTTCTCCTTCCGCGGCATCATTTCCAACGTGATTTAATACACCGACGGCAAGAGCTATGGACTCTACCGAGATCTTGCGAAATTAATTGTTTTACCGGCATGAAAAATAGCAAGCCACTCCCTTTTCCCATATTTTTCCTCTGGCCCTCGTCTTCAACGGGATCATTTATCGCGCGATATCTTCAACGTGTCCTGCACGCGTGAAAAATGGAACAAAAGCTCGAGATAATACGAAAGCAGCTGCAGTGATGGAACTCTTCGAATAACTTCCACAATTCTATGTAGTATTATTTATACCAACGATAAAATCTACCGTTTAATATGAATGAAGGTACTTATTAACAAAGTGATCACACAAGTCGAGATGTCAGATATGGCTGGCTTTTCTACAAAGGTTTCAATCCGGCAAATCAAGTTTGATATTGAGTGACAATGCATACGTGAATTGTGAACAACTCGAGGGTGAAGCTGCTTGCCAATTTCTTTGAATGATCAGAGTCTTTGCGCTAGCTTTACAATTCTCTGTAGTAAAAAATTGAGGATCGGCATGTCATATAAGGGGTAAACCCATATGCAGAAAAGTGTGTTCCCTATCTCCTGGGTTATAAACTATCGCAATATTCCCAAGCCTGCGGCGATAGGGGAACGTAGAAAACGCGGTTCTCACCCCTTGGCGCATTTCTGTACCTTGTGCACGTCGTCCGCCCCGCGGGACGTCGCGTAGGTGTGCAGAAGAAAAATAATAAGAGAGATGAATCGTCCTCGCAGTGATGCAGCGTCGGCAGAATGGATCGAATTATATTAAGTCGGATAGAATCGGGAAAGTTTCAAAATCGTTTTATTTTAAAACATCGAAAAGGGAGGCAGCAAGAAAGAGAGAAAGAGAGAAAACTGATCAATGCTATTATTCTTCGGTAGCGTATATACAAGAATACTTCTGAAAAGTTTGCAAAGGAAGTCTGATGCAAATTCGCGAAGAGAGAATGGAAAGAATTACTCGATCTTATTGAGAAGTCGCTTGCAGCGGAATGTGACGAAATTCTTGCTGGTTTCGCTTATAGCATTGCTGAACTCTCAGCTCATCTGTTCATCTAATTACAAATCGATGACCCCTCGTTCCTCTCGGGAATGAAGACGGATCGTTTCTGTGTTTGTAGCCCAGCCGGCCGGCAGTGAGAAAAAGATAACGAGAGTCGAACTGATAAATGGCGAAGTAATTCTACTTCTCTCGACGTCTTTTTGACACGTCTCGAGGCTTGTAACAGCTTTTGAGAACCGGACTCGAAGGGTCGCCTGCACTGCTCTCAATTCACAAGCAAATTCACCAGAAAGAATTGCGATCTCGACGTCCTCGGATGATTTACGTGACCGAAGTTAATTTGAACTTCCTGCATCACGTCCCGGCTTCCACTTTGGAAACTTTCAACTCCTTATATATATCTGTACCCGGTATAACACAGGGGCGATGGAAGATGGTGAAAGAATTATGCAGTTTTTAAATCCACCTTCTTTCATTCCTCCTCTTTCCGTCTTCTTATAAAACTTGGATACATCAGTCGCTTCTTACAGAAAAATAATTGTCTTCCCTTTACTGGGTTATGAATATTAAGAGGTTCCACGGCAGGAGATCCAATGAGAGCGTCGGGCGAAGGACCACTTTAATTTTCCGGTTGACGCCTTGAAAGCTAAGGGGGCTGCCGCTCGCGTTAACGCTAACGTGAAGAGCGTCGAGGTGCCAGAGACGACGCGGGCAACGTAGCCAATGGAGCCAATCGGGGCAATGAAATTCTCACCAAGATTCTAACTGCCGGTACTCGAGTGACGCTTGAAGTCTTCCGCCTTTTGTCATTCCGTTTGAGCTACTGGTATTTGCACCTAACATCAAAAGAGCCGGATGAGTATTTACACGGTATTTATCTCAGTTTACACCTGAAGGAAGCTGCTCGAGTGAGGCAATGCTCGCCTTGCTATTGGAAGCTATGAAACAGAATGGACAAACCGACGGTCCAAGTTTATCACAACAGTTTTGGCTGAGTTTATAATCCATTTCGAAGCTGGGAGATCGCAGGCCTGAGACAAGGGGTCAATGGGGGAAATGGTGGTGGTTTTGTTTGTTCGTTATAGTCTCGTCACTCGTTGGACGGGGTTAGGAACCATGAAATTATTGTCACGTCACCTACTTGTAGGTGGCGTCTCCCGAGAGGAGCACCGAGGCTCTTTTCACCAGCTCTGGGATGACGACGAGAAGGAGGACGACCTCAAGACCCACGAGAGATACCACGAGCTCTGCAGCAGCAGACAAGAGAGAAGAGGAAGAGGAACGCGAGGGGTGAGGGAAGAAAATAAAAGGTTATTTTAGGAAAGCCACCGGCACCGCCGTTGAAGATGATAGATTGAGGCGACCCAGGAAGTAATTTGGAAGGAACCTTTTGAAAAAGAGCGAACCCAAGGTTCGCTTGCTTGTACGTTGTGGCAGTAGCAACAATTAAGAGGTCCAAGGGCTTTCAATGAGTATTTGGGTGTGCTTGGTTCGACCGAGTGCACCCGCCTCTTTCTTAGGCGAGATTTAATCACTGATTTCGCAATCAACTCTTGGATCCGAACGGTGAGAGTCGTTTCGAAATTAACGAAACTCGGAACAGGGTTATTTGGAAAATCTCTGAATGGGGTGTCCCGAAACACCCGGCAAACGTATCACGGCTAGTTCGCGACACGTAAATGATTCGATTCCTTTCTCAGGGGGCGTACAGTTCAAGACTCGATGATGATAACCGACCGCCTGTACTGCGAGGGTGCAGGAGAAGGAGCGCGGAGTCGGCGGGGTAATCCGATTTGCCCGCTGATTCGATTTTCAATTTTCTCTTCGGCGCCCCAACCCCTTGAAATCCACGCATTTCCCTGCCTGTCTCTTCGACCCGCAACTCCGCCCTCGAACTCCGTTTCTTCCTCCCACGACTCCGGCTTCTACACTCGTTTTATCAAGAAGGAAACTTTCCCCATTCTCTCTCGTTCGCTTGTGGAGTTCAATTCCCGATGGTTGGTTTGTTAGCGGAGTGGGAAAACTACACGAGGCGCACATCCAGCGGTGTTTTCCGATTTGCTTAAAGTTCACCAATCGCCTCAACTAACAGCATACGGACTTTTACCCGGGCCCAATTCATTTCGCTATAGTAGCATCGAGGAGCTACCAATTTCAATCCAATCTTCAGCTGAATTCAATTTTCTCACACCTGGGCTGTGGCCTGGTTCAAACTGACGGATGAGAACCGGTACCCCTGCTATATACAGTTCTCCTCAGTTCATCTAAAGTTATCAAGAAAATTATCTGAAACGAGTTACACGCGTTCACGTTGCCCTTCGAACGATCTATCATTCGTTTGGTTCCTTACTGCGCACTTCTCATTACGAGATACTCTTTCAAAGTTAGAAGCAGAATTGACCGTATGAAGGAAGCGACTACCACAATTATTCAACAGCTCTTTACCTCTTTATTTTACCAACACCACGTATCAGTTACTTATAAGGAACAGAGTATACCTTCTTAATATTGCATATTCATGCGCAGTTCGTAAGGTTGAGAAATCATTGCGGCAAGCACGGAACTTTATTTTAATCGCACTCTTATTCACACCAAGACATACTTCAGTTTCATTGAGAAAAGTATAACAAGCAGATATTCACGACAATCAGGATAATCAGTTCACGGGTAACAAGAAAAGTTACTTGGTAATAAACAATGAGAATGTAAAAAATATAGAAAATTAATAAAAGTTGCATGTTAGTCAGTTTTCAGGGTATCGAAATTCAACACGGCGTTTCGCCCTGGATATTTTTGTTTTGTGTGGTTACAGCTGGTTTATTAGCAGGGGAGCATCGCATTGCTCGGCAAAACTTTTTCTTCGGTAATATAGCAAGGAGCATTAATATCGGTTGGATAATTCTGATGAACTTTAAAATCCAGATCTCAGGATAGATTGACGCCATAATTCCAACAATCGACGGAGCGTCCATCACGAGATACAGCCTCAAGAACATAAAGTACTTCTTCCTAATGTTCTTGTTGTTCTCACTGGCGACGGCGGTTGATTTTCGGATAATGATGACCTTGTACGTAGTGTAGATGAAGAGAATATTGTTTAAGACCAAGGTGATCGCAGGTGCTACGCTCACGTAAAAAATCACTGGATAGTTCGGCCCGTCGTTGACTCTCTCGAAATTCGGCTTCAGCAATGACGATGTCGGTATCCATGGACAGAGTTCAATGAAACAGGTGATGGCAGTTATCGCGAAGCTTCCACCCCAGGCATAGGCCGCATACTTCCAGGACTTCCGGTTTTCCGCAGACCCGGTTATGTCGTTGCCATGTCTCCACCTTAATCTGGTGATGGCTAAGGTCATTTCCAAGCATATGACGTTCAACCAAAATACGGTAGCTATCGTTACGAACTGCAGCAACAACCCGAATACTATATACAACCAAGCTGGTCTCATGGGCTTGTGACACAAAAAGAAATATCCCATTACAGCTAATACTACTGCAATGAAAATGTGGCAGGCGCTGTAGTTTAATACGGCTTTGTCGTAGGCGCGATTGCGAAGTTCAGGGACGAAGATGCAGAAAACGACGACAACGACGAAGGGAATGATGTAAATTAAATTTGCACCAATCACTATACTGGCACCCCAGGGAAATATGGGAGTAAAAATATTGTCGCATCCTTTCGGCCGCTCTCTCCAATCCATTGGACATGGCTTCACGTGAACTGTACCGTTGTGATCATCGACATCCATGCACATTTCGACTTCGGTTAGGTTGCGGGCATATTCCAAGACAGCAGCTTGTTCGTCGTTCACGCTTTCACCACCTTTTAAATCCACATTAATGTTTTAATTTATTCAAACAGCAAAGTCATGACCAATTAGTTATCAGTACTCTATCGTTCATAATAGTTGCATGATGGTTTAAAGAGATGATCATTGAATAAAATCCCAGATAGAATGGAACGAGTTACAAAATCGAAACAAAAAAAAAAATCAACAACTAGAGGTACATTGTTCTCAAACTGTTACTGAATGGTTATAATTAGTCGGCTACGAATGACTGCAATTCTTGAAGTGACTAAGGTGAGAGATTTTTTACTCTAATTTCATTGCAATATTAGGTAGTCTATATCAGAAACTAAATGCTATTACTACCGATAGAGTCGCTGTAGATGTGAATATAGCTAAGCTAAAGTTCAATTACTTCGATAGCAGGTGGTATTGAAGTCCGTTTGATTGCCATAGTTCGCTTCGTTGAAGATGATGTCGTTGTTGCTGCGTATGGATATCACACACTTGAAATTACTTCCGAAATTGTACCCAATTGGGCAACATTTAATGAGTTCACTTGAAGAACCGATCAGTAGTACAGTAAAATACACAAACAAGACAGTGGTCAACATGACAACAATTATTTTATGGAACCGTCTCCGACAGAACCAACGACTCCACGTGCGTCTCGTACGCCTGACTAAAACTATACTAATTGTAAACAAGAAATTTCATACCTCACTCCCAGCCCACTCAATTACTTCACGCTACATGTGACTACTTGGGAATCCTCATTCTTCAGTGGGAAACACAGACGTCCGGCAGATGTGGTATTGCCGATGACACCTGAGTACAGGCCGAATGTTGACTCATTGTTGGAATACTATAGTGGGGTCGACATTCAACATCCTTTATACGTATACTGGTTGAGATTCGATGGTTATCGCAGTCCACAACGCCGTTCCACTCCTTCGACATCCGTAATCGGAACGTCTTGGACACTCAGTATACAGAACCGCGTATTTTATTAACCTTCGGTGCTCTCTTCTCTGTGTAAGTAAACCAGTTTGCTGCTCGGATTCATTGGTCTGTCAAACCCACTACGTTTTGTTTTATTCAAGGTTATGAAGTCAAACCTTTATCATTGCGTTATGTCGAGATCTTAGCCAGCAAATTTACGGATGGCTTGCATTAAACGAGATAAGCTTCATATTCGTCCTCGCACTTGTGTTATCATCTCACGTTTTCTTTTTTACATGACTGTAATCGTACTATGAGTTATCCCCGGAAGATGACGTGGCGGCAATACCGTCTCACTAACACCATTTCCAACGCAAACCCATGAAAATCATGCTCTACAATTTTCTGTATTTTTATTGTTATCAATGAAAGTGGATGTACTCAGTGGAAGCATAGTGAATCATGATAGGATTCGCCACGTGGCAGGGAAAACCATGAATAGATAACTTTCCTTCTAATCCAACGTGCAATGCTCAGGCGATCTCACTCTGATGTTGACGATCGACTCTATGAAATAAAATCTGAGATAGAAATTCGATCGTATTCTTTACGTAAGACGGACTTCTAATTCGTGCAAATAATTGCTCCTCTACAATGCACTATAATTTCATCATCAAAATCGCACGGTGGATGATCACATTTCAATCTTATTAATATTGCAGTCTATTCCGCGATGTTCAACATATTGTTTCATAAGAGGTGGCACCTACCATTACAAGCTGAAAGTATTCATTCTGTAGGACGGTTTTTCCCCGGCCTCAAGCGACGATGTATTATTGTTTAACGATTGGCCGTGAGCGGAATATAGTGTTAAGCTTCAATACGTATGCACGCAGATACGTACATATAGGTCACTCTTTTTCGCTGAATTTTGCCAAGTTTTAGAAGCCATTTACTTTGGGATTCTCCTAGGTAAAGAAATTGAAGTATTACAAAACTAAACCGTGAATGAATTATTGCGAGTGCAAAATACATTTCGTTCGTACAGATGAAAATATTTTAACAATTGATCATCTAGTAGGGACATCGTTTCATAACCGTATTACGCATTTCACTTATATTTACTCATACACGATTGATAGATACTTTCTCGAAATGCAAACGGAAGAACATCTCACAATAAATTATATGAGTAGGAGTATGACCACAGAACTGAGAATGTCGGTTATGCTATCAAAACTTGGACAGTTGCATCATTATAATACACACTTTTTTTTAATCTCTCTTATATGATAATTGAAGTTATCTGGAATCCCAAAGACTACCACTACCACTATCACTACTGACAATGAATAATACAATCTGCAGCTTACGGCAGTAGAAAGATAAATAGCGTCACTGATCTTTTTATACTATCGCGGTGTAACTCATTTCCTCTAAGTGATACGCACATCCATGCGTCAAGAAGAAATGTTTGCAATCCATTTTATATTGTGATATTCCGACTATACCATCAGTATGAAGTCGCTACCAAAGACAGCTTCATCAGTAAGTCTCGGAAATATCTGATTGTGAAATGGCCTCTTGCAATACTTGTAACAAAATAACAGCCATTTCTAGACGTAATGCTAATTTTGGTCTTTGCTTCAGTGAGTTCAGGTGAAGCGATTATAGAATTATGTAACAAGTGTTGTGACCGTGGACAAATTTTCGTGACAATCTATAATGCGAGGATTCATCCTGACCGATTTCCTGACGTTCTTGTTAGGTTAAGAATGGATTGGTAATTTGTTTCACAATCAGCAAGGGTGCTTCAAGATTAGCATCGGCGACTGACGTCTAAAACCAAGACTGACTGATGGAAAATACAGGATCTTGCGTTGCACCTAGAAAATTCTATCAACTAAACGTGAATTATTGTAAGCTTTCCAACGATGAATCACACAATTACAGGATGTGACGGGATACTGACTGAGATTAGTTATTGGGGTGCGAATATCGCAATGCACATGAACATTATTCACGTAGTATTATGCTTCCCAGTTGTTGTGTCCTACTTCATCTTCGCCGACTTCGGTCGTCGAACTTACAACCGCGCAGTTTTGCGCCACAACACCTGTCTTATGACGATGGGATGCACTTTGATCATATTGGGCGTATGCACGCTTTGCCACTGGGAACTCAATGGCGTTGTGACGGTTCTCTTGTGGTTAACCCTGCAATTCTTCACCCTAGCGTCCGCTTTCTGGTTGAATGTAATCTGCTTCGACATGACTCTCGTGATCACACAATTCCGATGGCTGATTGGATCATTCGACAAAAGTGAAAGGGAAGAGAATCGCAGATTTCGAGTGTACGAAATATTCGCCTGGGGAGTGGCTCTGGTGCCGACTTTCTTGGCTGGAATCATGGAACTATGCCCAGTGGGATCGGTTATTCCGGGCTTGAGAGCAGGCTACAAGATGTACAGAGAAGGGCCGAACATCACGGTCAACTTGTACTTCTTCCTCGTACCTCTGGCCACCCTATTCCTCAACAATATTCTGTTTGTGTATACGTCCTGGAAGATTTTTATCGTCCAAAAAAGCACCGCTATTGTGAATCGATGCAAGGATAACACCCTGTGGAGAAAGTACTTCCTCTTCGTTAGACTCTACCTGTTGATGGGTGCTCCGTGGTTCTTTGGGATGCTTATGGCGTGCTTGAATCATCTCTGGATTCTCAAGACTTGCCGAATAATACAACCAATCTTGTGGCTTTTCATGCTGCTAACAAAAAAACAAGTACGGCGTAGCATCGCGAACAAGACTGGCTTTAAAAGAATTGGTAACCAAAATTCGATAAACTTCGTAGAAAATATGAGTTGAATTAAACGCATGACAGTAAGATTGTATTTCGAATGCTGCCTTGCAGCATTGGTGTTTCATCTTATTTGGCCACTGCGATAGTGTAAAATAAGTTGTAAATATTATTGTACATAGATGAATGTAAAAATAAACGAGATTTAACCACAGCTATGTTTGACTTGAAAAATTAATTTAAATTCCATCCGAGCACAAATTTATCGAAAAATAACAATTATGACTTATTGGTAATAAAATATTATGACTGTTAGTTTCAAATTACGCACTTCAGGGACGAAATTGAACTGAAAATTTTATCAAATTTTTCTTATATTTTTATGGTTTTGAGGCTGCTGATTAGAAATCTGAAATCAAAATCGAAAAATTCAAGATGATGGCAGCAATATGGCGAAGCTGAAACCAAAAAATAAAAATTTCTGACCAAAATTTGTTTAATTGTATCCTGCATGAAATTTTGAACAAAAAGGCTCTGTCATGTTTTTCAAAAATGCACACTTCTTTACAAGAAAAATATAAAAATTTCTGACTAACGAAATCAATTAGAAAATGTGAAAATTCTCCCTCTGTGCATTACCCGGAATTAATGACGAGAACGTAGAGAGAAACTAATGCTATGTTTTCTTTTTTTTTTTTTGTGTGTGTATGTGGTCTGCATATGCATATATACATATATATCAGTCAGAATATCTATGTTTTTGTGATTGTTGCTGAATTTTAATTTAAAAAAAGAACTAGTATTTTTCATAAATCAATTGTTTATAACAATTCCGTGGATGATTATTTTGTCTAAAAAACATTTGAATTATCTTACGCAACTACTTTAAGAGTCCAAAAACACAGGAAAACCGGTCGCATTCTAGGAGTGTCACTGCCCTTGAAAGAGATAAGATAGATCAAGAAAATAGAATTGAAACTTTGATGATGGAGCAAACTTGGATATCATATGAAATAATCCGGTCCAGTTTTCCTCGTTAATCTATTTTGAACCTGTTGTTGAACGCAAGAATGTTTCAATCCTGCATTTCCTGAATGGATAAAATTACCCCGCCTGAAGCGTTATTGGTCTAGTATCATTAGCAAGTGAATACCGCACTCTCAACAGTTATTTTTAAATCCTAAATTCTTCGATAAATTACCGCACTATAAGTAGCATTCTTATTCCACAGGTAAGTACAGGTTTCAGAAATTTCTATAAATCGGTATCGAGGTTTTGTCCTAAAAGCATATCAGCTATTTTTGCACTAATTTTTTGCGATAACGGTTTTGATTATAGAAAAATTTACATCCACATTCGATAGATTCCTTTTTTTCCCAAATCTTGCTCTAGATGAAGGGTATGACCTCTGGCTTGCCTCTGTTTGTACAAAATTGATTAGCGACTATTTGAATAAACGCAAGAAATTTCAGAACGTCATCGACTCTCGGCTGCCATTCTTCCTTCTCAAGGCCGATTCGCTTATTAATCTGCGAAGGGTGGCATCTCCAGCAATTACTCGTCCCTATCGTCACGAGATGATCTAACCGTGTTACCGGACCCCTTTCCGTCATCTTTGCAGGGACTACCCCTCCGAAACAACACCACCCTTCCAGAACGCCCGCCTCCCCTAAAGAAAATATCAAACCATCTTCACGGAACGCTCAGTCGATGGTTCGGACGAGTGAAAGCGGAAGATGGAAGACGAAGAACGGAAAAGGGAAGGTAAAGATGAGGCATAGTTAGGGGAGGTTATATTTCCACGAAATTAAATTTAACCAGAGTCACGTTCCGCATCAGGCCTGATATCTGAACTTTTCGAAGGTATGAAAAGTATGTGGAAAATGATAAAAACTATTCCATCCTTATATTCAACAAATCCTAGCTGCACCCCCGGAATGCATTGATAATTTGAATAAGCTTCAATCGTCTCGGTTTGATTTGCTAATTTCGAGCGCAGAAGGTACAAGTTTTACTGCTTTCGCTTCAAACGAGTGAAAGAAGTGATCGCACAAAACTAAAAACACACACGCTACACTCAGGGTGAATAAATTGAGTAGGAAATCACAGCGTCGGTTGAATCTGTTGACTACTATGCTTTGGTAAACATTCGGTTGAATGTATAGACTTATAGAGGGCATAAAGAGAGCAAGAGAGAGGGTGAGCTGTAATCCGCCGCGCATTTAATTATCCATGTTCATTAGCGTATCCCGATTGGTTGATCGGTGATGGATCGGCGTGACGTCATGGGAGGATGTCCAATCAATCAAAGGATAAGCGGAATTATCCGATTACGGGAACCGTAGCCGCAAACAACTACCCTGGCTTATGGATTCGGATTTGATGGAAAACTTTTCTAATCGGTCCACCGATGGCGATTCTCAACCTCCATTCTATCCCATGAATCATTGGAAGGGCTGCTCACTTCCTTCTTTTCGAAGAAAATCAACACAGTTCGTGTAGCTTGATTATGTAGTACCGATAAGCAGTGACCTCAGAGTATAAAAGAAAGTGACGATATACTTAACCGTGTAGGTGACAGATCTTTTTCAAAAATGTTATAAACAATCACGCACAAAGAATTCATACTCATTAAATATTTTTTATTTCTGTATTGCGTCCAATGGCTGAATGAAGTATTGCGCAGTCATTTTCAAAGAAAATTAACGGCAGAAACAACGATTAGGAAATACCTCTAGACCTGAGATTTCTGTTCGTTGTCTTTCCAGCTTGCTGCAGCTTTGAACCTGTTGCACGGCAATTAATCTCTCTCGCGAAGTAAGACCGAGGTTCGACATTGATTGACGCAAATAACGGAAGATCTATCGAACTTGTAGCTGGGCGTGTGTCTAATAATGTGCTACGCACAAAAAGTCATGAAACTCATTATGCTTGTCAAATTTTTCAATTTGGTGAAGTTGCCGAATACGATGATTTTTATAAACAACGTCAAAAATAACTTTACGAGGCTTGTGTGACAAAGTCGACAAGGGAGGAATTTTTAATCTTCCGAAAAACCAATTCACTCAGAGAGGGAGGCGGGCTTCTTACAAATTCGGCAATGCCATCGCATTTTACGAACCCACAAACGTGAAGGCTGTTGTATCAAATCGCGTACCATCTCACCGTTGAATAACATCACTATTTTATATTTCGTGAAGTGAAACAGCGATGCGAAATTGTCAATATCCAAATGCAGCGAAATGTTGTACTGAAAAAATCAATTCAGTACATCTCGTTTCTTTTACTCTTCAAATTTTTTTTACTTCAAATTTTTCATTTCCTTCTTTCACGAAAACGAATCACACGCAATCTCAACGACTAAATTTTCATCATTTCGTCGCGACAGTCGACACGCGCCTTTCAATTCAAATTTGATTACAGACACGTTGCACAATGAAAACGGCCTCCTAGGAATAGAATTAATTCGTTGCACTTGCCGCGAAGAGACTACGAAGCGTGTCGCTGCTCCCTCGGCAGGGTGTCATAGATACATATAGATACAAACTGGCAGCATCCCCTATCATAACGCCGTCACAACCGAACCCGATACAAACTATTTCATTTGCCGTCCGGCTCCCCCACAAAGTGCCCATCTCTGCAGCGGTCGGTGTAATGAAATCATAATTCCATTTGGGGTGACAAAAGTCACGAAGCTGGGGATGCTGCATTCGCGACGAGTCAGATCGATACGCCTTTTAATTAGAAGACGCAATACAAATATCGTTAAATATTAATGTCATACAATACAATATCATTCAGGTACATTAGGGTGTGTCAAAAAAAAAAAAAAAAAATCGATTTTCCAACGGGCCACACCTGAAATAGTTATAGTTTAGGCAAAAACAAAAATTCTGGCGAAAGATAAGCATTGTCGATTGAGTGGAAAATCGGGCGCATTTGATTTTTGATTTTTATTTTATTTCCTTTTTATCAAATTTTTGATAGATAATCGTTAGTAAACATTTTTTTTTGTGCTTAGAGCGGCCAGTGGATGAGTTTGTGTCTTAAATGAGATGCTCTAGCAATTTTAACTCTTTAGTTGATATTTAATAGGGACGTCTATAAGATTTTCTGATTATCATTCAATTAAAACACATAAAAAACATTTAATGAAATATTAAGCAATTAACTCTTAATACCATTAATAATTAAACTTAATTACCTCCTGATTATATTGTAATGGGAAATGTGTAAATATTGAATAAAAAATTTAAATCCGAGTGAGAAACTGTTTTTTATTATCTATCATAAACTAACTAATTCAGGTGTGGTCCAATCAAAAATTTTTTTTTTTGTTCTGAAATATTCAAGGTACATATTTCTCGGTACGAACTGTAGCTGATTTATGCATCTCCAGTTAATAATTTTGGGTGACAGATTTCTCTGTTCATTCCGTCACATCATGCATAATAATGAATTATGCGAGTGGTCGTCTCGTTCGTAAAATAAAAAGGCAGAGAAACGGAGTTTAAACAGACGCGAGAAAGCATTAAAATTTTTTGCGCGCATATAAACGATCACCTTAATGTTTGTTTTGTACAAGTCATTGGTATAAGTTATCACTTTTCTGTCTTTTTTTCTTTTTGTCACCATCACGTTCCATCGTCTTCGCTTTTTACTTTTATTTTCTAAGAATAAGGACAAAGCTTTTGAGAGATTTTCTGACGTCACAAGTGGATTGCCTTGCCTTTGCTTGTTCAATTTCGTAGCCTATATACATATAGGTGTACATATACAAAATAAACGCCGGAGGGAGTAAGACTAGGTGGGCGCGTGCGAAAGCTATTGAAATGAGACCATTCGATACCGGAACGCATAACTTTGGTTTTATTGGAAATCTAACCGTAAAGCTATACTATAGGAGAAAAAGGGGCCGATCGAGTCTCGTGGGACGTTCGGGTCATTTCGATGAATTTCTATTTATTGATTTCGCTACAAGATTCTATATAAAATTTACAAAATCCACAAAATGTAAGGCCTCGTTTACATAAATACTCCGAGACCCACCCCGCCCCTTGCAGCTTCAGGGCAATGCACCTAGCTGTAGTATACATACCTACAAGAAACATCCTCCCTTCTACTCCGCCTTTGCAAAATTTAACGGTGTGCTCCGAGGATCGATCTACGCATTTCAAATATACATTCATTCTGAGTGTGAAAACTGTTTTAGAAATGATTACCATTTTGGTATATATAATGTTCAGGGGAACTTGACTCAAAAGTTAACAATAATGAACAAGTTTTTCTACAATTACAAATAGCAATATTGTCACGAATATAAATTTTAGTACAACGTAATGTTACTTGTTTTCTCGATGGTATATTTACTGGTATGGCTAAGAGTTTTCGGTGTCACGGGTCGGACTGAATAAGAGTAAAAAAAAAATTGACTTTACGACCCTGAGAAGGGCCCTGCTCAAAAAAACTGTAATGTTTGTTAATTATTAAATCTTAGTAAAGTAATTACGATAAAAGTAACCAATAAATTATAAGGCGAATACATGGCGAACTTATATTTAGATACGTAAAAAAATTATAATTTGTTGGTTACTTTCATTGTAATTACTTTGCTGAGATTTGATAATTAATACACATTATAGTGCAACCTCTTCGAGGTTTAGTATATGTAATTGTGAGCTGTATGATGGTAAAAATTGCTATAGAAACGAATCGTGCCCTGAGGAAGGCTTGAAGAGCAAATATACAAATCCCCATTCATTTGTTTCTCTTATTTTATTTTATTTTTATTTTTTTCTACTTTTGCACTTTTTTGCAAACGGTACCTTCCGCATAATAATACAGCGAGAAAAATGAGACATTTTGTAGCACGCGAAGGGGGACAATACAGTCATTTCGTGGCAAACTCCATTAATCACTGACAAGAAAAAAACGACTCCATTAAATATACGAAGCAGAAAGTAAATTCCTGGCAAGTTTAGGCGCTTGCAGGGATTAATCAAAGAAGTATGAGCGAAGTATCGTTCGTTACTAATTGAATTTGTTAAAACAATTAGTGAGGGTTGACTCTGCGCGATGTAGCGATGTGAAGGGCTTCAGAGTGCCGTCGACTGGACTGGTTCTACATTTTAATAAACAACCGAATTTCAAATCCTCGGCTTGAAATTGCTGAAAGAGGAAAAGTATTCCGAATTCCAGAATATCGAGAGATCAGGCCTTAGTTCTCGACGAATGCATATTCAACGAATGCTAAGCGAGGCCGCGAGTTGTCCTGGAACTTATTCGGGAATTTGTTCGCGTGCCAGCAATTCATGTCGATCCTACGGGAGCAGAAAATCTGGCTTTAGGTCAGATTCACGAAGGCTGAATAGAAAGGACAGGAGAAGAGAAGAGGTTATCAACCACACCCTGTGTACGGAACAGCCACGTATGCTGTTCAAATTCAATCCTCTCTATTGTCAGCTAGTGAATTGTAAACTCACGAGGATATTCGTGTGTCGAATTGCAGAGCGGAAGTCATTTCGAGGAACTCAAACAGCGCTATGTCATATTCACTGCGGCCTGCACCTGCGGTTCTGGTAGATTTGATCAATAATATCTTCACAATGATTACTAAGGTCTCATAAGAAGATTGGATTATATTGGCAGAAAGTTTTCTCGAAAAATCATGTTACTTATACGTATTGCAGATCAATAGATTGAGTAACATTTGGCAGAGGCATACGAGTAGTTTGAAAATGTGATGACGTTGGAAAGATCAAAAAATAGAAAGACCACAATGCCAAATTTTCAAACACACGAAAGTCTCTTCAAAGGAATTTAGAAATTTGGAAACTCGAAGTACAAAAAAATCCAAGTGCAAAAAGGTAATGTATCCAGAAAATCAAAGTGTAATAGAATCAATAAAAAATTCGACATTTCTACGCGTAAGCGGCTTGCTATATTCATAATAATTTTGGCCATTCCATATTTTGAATTTTCAATGTCTCAACTTTCCGCATTTTGAAATTCTGTAAAACGGATTTGTTGATGCCTTTGAGTTTTGAAAAGTCAAGTGAAATCTGATACTCACTAATTAACTGCGACCTTCAACTTTTGACACGCAGAAGTGAGTCGAGGGTATAAATAAATTGAATCTGCTATTGTGATCGGATATTTTTCACCTGGCAAAACCCGGCAGTGACAACTCATCCTCATCCATAACTTACGGTTCGTGTAACCTTGTTTAGGCGAAAACATGTGGTATTGTCCACTGACCTGTTCACCGTTCCAGTCCTCATGCTGATCGTAATGCTTGCTGTGAATATGTCATACCCAACCGACTGTCCACGCAAGCAGGTAGAAATACACGCACGACGCTACCCATACATTATCACACAAACGAATTAGCATACGCTGGAGGCAAACATAGGTGGGCGGTTTGACGTTTGATCCCGCAGCGGGTGTTCAATTCGTATAGGTGACACTTGACACAGGTGTAGCACGGTTTGGGAAAAGAGCGTTGTGATGTCGGACGGCTGCACGGTTTGCATCGAAAATTAAATTACAATTTATGAGACCGGGCTTCGTGGAACCAGCACTGATTTCGCGTTGTCTCCACGCGTGTCCCACGCTTCCTTCACGTGTCCTGGGACATGCTTTTCGGATACTTGACCACATCACGGGACGGATTATCACTGTGCTTCTCAACACCCAAGAAGCAGAGCCTTGAGCTTTGATCATCCGTTGCGGATCTTCGGAGATTGGAAAGTGTGAGCGTTGGGATATTCGTCGGTGAATCACATGCTCGAAGAGATGATTAAGGTGGGATTCTGTTCGACGTAATTCAACGCGGTAGACAATTCAAATTCCGTTGCAAGTAGGGGAAAGCGCGACTGTTAACGCCGGTCGATTTCGTCCCACTGCTCTCATCTCGGGTTAGAGATGAACGGTTCGTGGAAAGGCAAATAAGCAGAATAAATTTAATTCTAGTCGGTTAGCGAGCCGTCCCGCTTCGCAAACCTGAGCAAAGAGTCGCTGAAGGTGGCACGTGGCTCAGGCGAGAAAAGTGTAAGAAGAGGAAAAGGAGGTTAAGGAAAAAAAAGGAAATAAAGAGAAAAGTATAATAACAATAACGAAGAAAAAGAAAAAGCATATAACAAGAAGAATATAGGAAAAGAGACATAAGAAAGACAAGCTTTGTTTCGGCTTTTCATGAATTCTCCAAAGCCGTGAGAAGAGAATAAAAAAAAGAATGAGAAAAAAGACGTCAAAAAAAAAAGAAAAAGAAAAAAAAAGGATAAGAGTGGTATATAGAAAAAGAGAAGTAGAGGGTAAGAAATGAAAGGAGGACTGCGGAGAATCGCCTAGGGCTTCGCGATATTAAAAGGCAAAATTACGCTTTGTTACACTCCTGGAAATGAAAATATTTTTACAAACATACCTACCAGCGAATCCCTCAGCTCCTTTTTTCCAAAGATTCGTCCTTCAAACTCTTTGCACGAAGACAATTTCATTCCAATATACTCCCCACGAGAAGAAAAGGAATCAACGCACACTTACAGCTCCCTAAATCATCGTTTTCGAAGCCCGCCGATATTGATCATACAGCCAACTCGCAAGCCTGTCGCAGACCAATCGCTGTGCCACGTCGGCTTCCCTGTGTGGGTGAAAAACCAGGTGCATACAAAACTGCCTACCCTTGTACCTGAAAAAATTGAAACAGAATTTCGTCGTCACTGTCAATTTTCTTCAAAGTATAATACGTCGTAGTACAAGAAAAAATAAGACTGGCAGTTTTTTCTTCAAATATCACTAGATCCGTCTAAGGGGTAACCACCCAAAAGTTTACCTCCAAAAATCGATTTCTAAGGATTGCTCGACCGTGACGTAATATTTCGTCGATTATAATACATCGATTAAACATTATTCGCCGTCAACAGCAGACGATAATAGATGCAGTCTTTTTACCCTCAAGGGTTGTATCCCTTATTTTTCAAAGCAAACTTTGGGGCTGGTTCTTCCCCCTCAAAGGACCGAATCAGCACAAACAAAAATACGTATCCAATATTTTTTGGATCGGTCTGGTACTCTCCGTGCGAGACACAGAATGAGCTTGTGATTTCGAAAGTTCTAATTGTGTTGCGCGAATCATCGACTGGACCTTCTGTTTTCTGGTTATTACTTGTCGAGACGAGGAGGTCGACGGCAAACGTGGGAGCCAAGGGAGGCGAATGTCGGGGTCGGATGGTGCGAAGGGGGGAATGGTGGAAGGGTGGTGAGGCGGGGGGAGGGGGTAATGGGAAGACAGAGTGCCGGGTCGGGGAGGAGTTCACGGCGCAGAGGGATAATGAGAGCAATCTGCTCATCTACTAGCCTGCGATGTCTCAAGTCTTCTTCCTCGTGTAGAAACGAACGAGCAGGGATGCTCAACGCGAATTTTGTCGAAAGGTGTGCGACCACCGGCGGCGAGGGTTCGTCGTGTCGAATCGATGGTGCACTGATTCCCTTGGTGCACCTGGGCAAGCCTGATCTGTTACCAAGTCAACTATACCGTTCCTTTCCATTTTTCTCAGGACCCGTTTCACCATGTTCCACGAATGGAAAATCCGACTTATGGCGTTGGTCGATCCTGCAAATATGACTCGAGCATCCCCTGCCCGAGAAGTGCAATCATGCAACAACGGATCCGGTAAGCCATGTAATGCTCGGAAGTAAATCCAAAACCTGGTTAACTAGACGGCAAAGTACAGAAGACGTTATTCCAGACGGTAGATTTCTGTGTAGGACCAAATGCGGAAGCTTGGCACAACGTACCCAAGTAAATGGAAATGACGGTAACTGGTACGCTTAAAGTAGAGTAGATCTCGTTCCTTGTTGCTTGGCTGCTTGCTGCACTTATGCTTGCAGTTACATTCGCGTGCCTGACTCGCCGCGATTTTCTACTTCTCGGCATAATTCTCTGGTCGTGATCATCTTTGAAGTTTGTAAACCGATGCATTCACTTGTGCACTGCAAGGTACGCTAAGAATAGAGCAAGTTCTGTATTGGTTCCATTTCTCAGTTATCGATGTTTCTATTTCACATTTTTTCACGTCATCGATCATGTTAATAACCGCGTTTAATCCGCACCAGAGATCGTATCAAATTCACTTCTGTAATTGAGGTGAATAAATCATTCAATCGAACATTATTCACATATTTTTGACAAAATAATAACACCCTACTTTGATGTCTTATAATTCTTTTCAATTCCGAATAAGCCACTTCTCAAATAAATACTTAATTCAAAGTTGGACGAATTCATTTTATGAACAGATCAATTTCATAGCTGCTTAAAATACGGCAAACTGAGAAAATTTTAATTGTTTATATAATTTCGCATCGAATATACTATATACAATCAATAATTCCACTGCAGTGCGGCTTCTTGATGACCAATTAATGTATTTATGATTCAATATCGTAAATTGTGTATAAACCACGTATCGGAATAGAATATGAATACAATATACTATACATATTTATTAATTCGTCTAGAGTGCAATTGAGCATTTTCGCCATTTCATTTAGCCACACTTATTTTCTCCTGCATTGCCGGTAACCAATTACCAGTATGAGAGCGTCAATAGAATCTATTGAAGACACGGAGGTTTTCTTCGACTTTCTTTTTTAATCAATTAACTTTTTTCCCGACTCACGTACGGGCTATCCTGGTTAACGATACGACTCGGAAAGGTAGCGAGGGTTTGAGTAGGGCGTGGATATATCCACCCTAGCCGGTATACGATGGCGGGCAATTGTTGCGTTTTTCCACCTCTGATGGGTTCAATTTTCTTTCTCCAAGGGCTTACGCGGGGTGACATGTAATACAAAGAAGTGACCGCAGGTAACTTCTGAGCGTTTTTTTCATGTGTAGCTCGTTTACGTGGCGAACAAAGCTGCGTATAGAAATCCAAAGAGTCAACTAAAAGACGGACAATATTCATTGGCCGCAAGTGTGAAGTCTCGAGTGTGAAACTCGTCGTCAGTCGCTTCATCCTAGCCGCCTTAGTGACTTTACGAGGTAGTCTTCACGGGGAATTTTATTGCGCAATGCAACCCATCGCAGCGGCCATATTTCCGCAGATGGTGGGGACCGTCGCCTGCACGTGGAAGGATCACTTCTCGAAGCGTTTGGAAAGCCTATGGGAGGAACTGGGGGTCAGATGAGAACCTTGACGAAGAGGGCGGTCACATTTAGTAATTAATGGCCGTGTAATCATTTTTCACGGTTCCAGCGGCGCTCCTCCGCCTTCGCCTTCCGATCTTAGTCCGCATGCCCTACTCTATTGCTGCCGAAAGAATAAGGAGCAGACAACAGAGAACGGTGAATAGCAGGGAGGTTTCGGTGTTCGCTGAAAAAATTCCAAGAATTAGTGGCCAACGAATCTGCACGTGGTCGAAAAAATTTCTACTTATAGCTGGAAGAGATAATTAATGTCCATGAGTGCTATCACCTAATTATCGCGACACAAAGTCCGACTTCTGACCTCATTCAGTCCGGTAACAGAACTTGACTTTTGGTAAGTAAGCGCCCTTGACCTGACAAGCGAGATATTATGGCGAGCGTGGAAACCGGTTGGAGAGATAAGCGCGGTACAGAGTGAACTGATAGCAATAACGGGGCCCTGTCATTGGTACCAATTAATATAAAAGTAAATTAGGGAGACCCATTGACAGATTTATACCGGTTGACGCAACACATCCATTAGGCGCAGGCGGTTCACCGAAAGCGGCGCGGCGTCGCGTCGGAGGCGAGCACATTGCATCTCCCGCGTCGAGGCAGTAAAATCTCGAAATTTTTATCTGCCGTCGAAAGACAGGCTGGCCTGGAAATCGTCGAGGCGTCCTAATAATTATTATATGAGAATCTACCCGAGAGCTGCGTTAGAAGATGGAGAAGAGGAAGATGAGGAGGAAGAAGAAGAAGAAGAAGAAGAGGTCAAAGTAGAGAGGAAGGGAAGAAGAGAAAAAAATGAAAACGGACAGAAACACGACTTACCGAACCTAATCCTTTCAACTTATTTCATATACACGTTTACACCGACTGATATAGCTGCCGGAAGAAGCGTGGCGCATGGCGGCACGCCCGATAGAAGAAGGGAAAAAGGGAGAGAAAAACTGCATATTAAAAGATTTATTCAGTGACTTATTTTTAACTGCATCCTCAATCTTTTCGATTTATTCATCTACAAATATTACCTACGATACCGGAAGCGACTGTCATTCGAGTGAAGGATCGACGCTACCGAGGACACATTTTCGCAAAGTACTGTACCTACAACAAATTATTTACAACATATATGTGACAGACTGGCGGGGGAATTCGTTTATCACCTAGAACAGAGTGAGTTTGATTCCCATTTTATGCTTCAACCCGCGGTCATATTTGACGAGCATTAAAAAATCATGATCCTACAGAATGAACAACGGATCGTAAAACTCGAGGTCGATGGCCAAATCCTGCGGCACGCCGTTATGCGATGCATATATTGTCGATTGTTTACCAGCGCCATGTTTTATTGCTTTAGATTTATGCTTGCAATGTACGGGTCGAAGTACGTGTGATTGACAACTCTTTTCGCTAAATGATAAATTATTTTTTGCACGTATTCGCAATTGATCAGAACCGTTCAATTCAGCGAATATCTTCGAAGTTGGATTGCTTCGTGGCGAAATGAAGGATTAAGTGAAACTGAGACGAAAATGGCGTAATTGACTTTTAAGACCAGCTGATTAAAAATTTACTTTTAGGTTGATTCTACTTTGCCACGAATTTGAGTAGCTCAAAATTGAGGATGCATTTCAAACTAATAGCGCTAAAATTTCGAAGTGACCGTGCGCAGAATGAAAACTTCTTGAGACGCTTGTTGAGCGAGAAGTTTAAACGTTCCAAATTTAAACCGAGACAAAATGGGCGCAATTCGAGCACCGAGTGAAGTTGAATTTTTATTTGAAACACGGCTAATGTCCAGACCACAATCCAGATGCCGGAAGTCTTGAGCGATGAGTCACATCCGCCTACCATAGTGAAACACTTTAGCTCATGCTCATTCTTCTGATCCGTTATTTTCGAATTATCTTCTCCTTGTTTCGTCCCTATCGGGACTTTGTTTATAATTCATCGTTTATGATCGCCTCCCTTTCACCCTTTCATCACCACTTGCGGCTTCACGGTTATTTTTTCAACCGGAGGTACGTTTGTTTTTCTACGCCGGAAACAGCTCTACTCCGAAGGACGCCTGAGCTGCGACGTCTTCACACATACGGATATAATTATACCTACATGTGAATGTGCATAATAAATACATCAAGCTTATGCCTCAATCAAACGAACGATATCCACTCCCGATTTCTTTCCAACATGCCCGTCATATAATTACTCAATGAAATAGGACAAGACAGACCATTCTCGACTTGTCTTCTCGCCAAGCAACGGTTTCATTTGATTTCTCTGGTCTCAAAGTCCACCATTTTTACATTGTATAGATACCGTATAAGATTGTCCGTAATACCCTCGTGATTTTTCCACACAGCAAGCATCGATTACTGTAAAATCAAATAAGGAAAAATTTTGGTTCGCGGTCAGTGATAGTGGAGAACCCGATATACATATATAATTTGATTTAGCCGGAACCTGGATGAAGGAATGGTCATTGCTGTCGCAAGACAAATAATATATTACAAAGTTTATGGTAATATCATAGTCAGAAATGAAATGTAAACAAATAATGAATGCATAGAAGATGTATGGACGGTAAACGAAAGAAGTTCGAGACGCGTGTTGAAACGCGTTAGCGCGTTACTAATCGTAAGACTACACAGAAAAGTAAGCTTTATTTAACCGCTTACTCTGTTCCGAAGTAACGGTAGGACGTAAAATCGAAGAAGACAGGGAAACGACAGGAGGGACGGATCCTCACCACCCGACAAACTGAAGTCGAAGACGAGAAAAGGCCGGGAATTCAATGTTCGAGGTGCCAGAATCGTCTCACTCCGAGAATGAATTCAAGTCTTTCTCATCTCCGCCTTGTCTTGTAACGCGATTGTTGGTCTGTGAAAGCCACGGGTTGATCAGATTATGAACAGATAATGGCCGCCTGAAAGACGCAGAGGATACGGAAGACAGTCGCGGTTTTGCCACTGTGGTAACGGAGAGTGCCGAGGAACCGGCTACTCACTGTCACTTTGCAGAAATGATTGGATGCTGGGAACAAGTGGGAGAAAGAGAATTATGAGAATTATGAAAATTACGCGAGAGTTGGGGAGAAATGAATGACGTAACTGGGATGCGATGGAGAATGGAATTGAATTTGACTTCACTCTTGGCGCGAAGTGGCGGAGCGACGAAAACAGGGTGTTTTAATGATGTCTTTGTGAGCGTAGTCGACGAGTCTTGTGGCTAAGCTCGAGTATTAATTCGGCGAAATGACTAGCCAGGAGAAACAGAGCCAGCCGCAACTTTGTAAATCCTCTGGATTCTCGAAAGTGGGCGATAAATCAATATTTAAAAAGAAGAAACCGTACATGCCGCGGGTACACACATGTGGACCAACGTTACGACCTACAAACACGATGTAGAAAAACGTGTGTGCATCCTATTAATAAACTCGGGGGTACCCGGCTCTCTGGCCCGGCTGCACTTCTTTCTATGAAAGAACTTAATACCAGCTACTTCTCGGAAATGAAACCCTGAGTTATTTCAATTTTTATTAGCCTCCGGAGGTGTGGAAACGATCCTTTTACCAAGTGCGCGATGCGCTTCTTTTTCGTATCTAATTCGAAATCAAGTTCAAGTTCGTAAATTAGTCTCATATTTTTTCTTCATTATTTAACTTACAACTTTTCCAAACGAAACTGTGGCACAAAGGCTTATTTCACGGTGTAAGATAACTCTTCACTGCTCTGCTACAGATGTTCATACGAAATTATGTAAATTAAGATCCGATTAAACAGCCACCCGCGTCTGCTGAGTGTATTCTCATTCTTCTTCTCTTGGATCTTCTCTTCTCGGTCTGCAGACTATGCGAGGCCTACGCGTTGCATTATGGGAGGAATGAAAGGATCGAGTGTCACCTAGCACCATGAATTACAGCTCAGTACTAGGTAGAAATAAAATGTTCAATTCAGTTAAATATCGCGTTCTTGTCTTGTCTCGGCTTCGCGGTGGGTCCTGTACTGGCCCGATTGTCCACATCGAGGAAACACATCTTTTTATAGTACTCTTCCTTCAATAGTGATAACTAACAATAACGTCGCCAGCACTCCCAATACCCAGACATTTATAGAAGAACTGTACGACTCTGTGGACAGACATAACGAATAAAGATCTCGCCACGGACGCGGGTGTTCGTTCAAGTTTTATATTTACTTTATTCATTACGTTTTGTTTCTTTTTGTTTTTTTTTCTCTTTTACTCTCAGTGAAACTATAGCGTCGCTTCGTCGTTAAGATAGGAACGTGGCCGATAAAAGGTACCAGTTTTAAACCGGCTTTTCTAGCCTATAAATTTCAACTTATCTCACGTAATTGTTAAGCGGAAATTTAAAGCTGCTACACCTTCCCCCATGCATAACCTAATCGCCAGTGAATACCGCAACCCTTTCCTCATTTCAGTACGGTAGCAAGATTCATCGTGACTTCCGTTTAGACCGTCTACCCTTGGTAACGACAACAGATCGGAAATGGCTCCATACGCCGAGGATGCTGCAATATCGCATCTCGACAGTTACGGTGCCACTAAACGCGTCATGTTGCACACGCGAAACCCTAAAACCAAATCGTGGATTACCCCAGTTAGTGACCCTTCATCTATGGAGTTTTAATCTCCGGACAAGCGCAGCCCTTTCCTCCTTAACCCTTCCTAGGGTTCAGCCGAGGGGCGAAGATGGATCCGCGGAAGACAGGGAACCGCTTGCATTAATGGCGGAGGGTAGTTGATTGCACACAACTCACTGGAAAACTTCTACTCCGTGGTAATAATGGGTGATAATGATTCGGGTCGATGATCAGATATTACAAATTCAAAAGAGATGAGAACTCGATAATATTTCTTTTTTTTCGTTCTTTCGTGGACGGTATCTTGCTTCTTCTTCATTGCCTACGGACACGTTCGAAGGGGTTGGATTTCCCGGGGTAATAAATGGGGCTCGAGCCGAGTAGATATATACTGTACGATGTGCACGTGCCTCGAGTAGCAAGACTGATAACGTAACCGGTGCTCGGAAGAAGTGACTGTCGATGTCGTCGCTCTTGTTCTGATCATTTCTTCCGAGAATCGTTCGAAATTCCAATGAATTTCGTATACGTGTATACGTATATCTATAGGTATAAACCGGCATGGATGGGATAAACGCTAATGATGGGAATGTATTTACCCGTCAATACAAGAAGCCACTGGCCGACCCTTGACCAACCATTTACCAAGTATCTGACTTGACTAACTTCTGGTCTTAGTTGGACCGCTATTTGCATATTCAAACGCCGTGAATCCATCGGGAGTGGAAAACGTCCGTGGCTCCCATGTCTCTCCACCCCGAACCATGAAGGGTAGTTTGTTAGGAAACCGGTGTCTAACTGTTCATTAGCTACCGTGACGTCGACCGCTGCTTATACCCCTGCACTGCCCATCTTGGAATGGATTCACCCGAAATTAGGATACTACAAGACGTGATGAGAAAAACGTCGATCGCTCTTTGTTAACCAGGCTTCTTAGCCGACACGGACAATCTATCGTTTGCAAAAAAATTACATCTCGCTTCAGCTTTGGCTCGGTCTCGCAAAAAGGAGATTCCGTAACCTAGGGGATGGTTCAAAAAATCACGCTTCAGTCTTTTTGCCACAGACCTCAAAAACGCCGATAATGGAAGTAGGACGAGCTACTTTTGACCAATGCATTGGAAAGTAGAGAAATTCAGACAAGGTACAATATTTTTCTGAATATTCTTGTGCAGAGTGATGCATAAAAAATAATAACGTTCACACCTTCCGAAATCAGAGCACAAATGAAACAAAATCACTGGATATCTTCAACCCTTAAGGTTTCTCACATATCAGGAGAAGTTTTGTCAGAAATTCTTTCGACCAATTCATCTCTGAAAAAATGATGACATTTACGACGTGTGCGTTAAAATTTTTTGAATGTAATCTAAGTATTTTATGCGACAATCAAACACTACAAAAAATATTCTCACAAATATAAGTCGCATCTACGTTTTCCTAATTTGTCAAAACTAGAGTTGTACAGTGATCTGACATACCTAGGCGATAAAAATTTCATGAGTCAAACAATGTGATAATGATTACGAAACCGTTAAGATTTTACGCTGTGCGTTATGTGTATAAATTATATTTGTAGAATGTGAGCGGGCGTAACAAAGAAGTAATCTCGGATCTAAAGTCTCGAGCAACAAACCACTCCAAAGGAATATATTAAACCATTAAGCACAGAAACATGTGGCCGCTGAGCTATTATTCCATAGGTACTGGTACGCCTAGTTGCACTTTGCCCATGTACTAGACCGATATATAGGCTGCACGGAATAGATACATACTCTAATAGTTCCTTCTTGAATAATGCAGCAGACAGCATATTTGCATCAAACTTGAAGCAGCTCCTGCCGCCTCCACCCACGCATAAATGATAATTTTATTACCAGCCTAAGGCGGCTGCGCTACTTCTCAACCCCAAAAACGCAATTCAACCGTTCGAGAAGAGACTTTAGACTTATAATAACAATGCATCGGACCATTAACGACACGTTGCAGCGTTAGTCGGATAAGTTTGCCGGAATATTTGTATGAACAGATTCACTCGCGTTATCCTGCCCCCCTGCACAACCCTAACAAAACCAAATCAAAACTTTTCTCGTGCAGAGTTCTCTCAAGACGCATCTACGCCAAAAACTATCCGTAAACTCCCGAGCGACAAAAGCGCTCCACGTATTATAAAACAACACATTATCATGACTGCGCTATACTCCTCATTCCGAGTTATCATCAGAATGCAAATTGATCGATTAGCGCAGGTAACGCGGTTGAACGATTTCGCCGACTCGGCAGTTCCCGATCCTGTTACAACCCCAACTGGGCGAATATGCCCCCCACCCGCGCATCAGACCAAGGAACGGTACAGATGCGCTTGTTTGGATTTTTGCTTCACTTGATTACGCCGGGGGCGTCGTCGGCCGCTGCCAGGGGATCTTCCGCTTTCTGACTCACCCCGGATTCGTTAATTTTACGCGAATAGCTCTAACCTATTTTGAAACCCTGTTATCAAGCCGCACTTTGCGAGGGGACCTGAGGGCATGGATAAGTACAATCAAAGATTCGAGAAAAAAATGGGGGTGGGAAGAGATCTTTCTCCGTTCATTCGCCCATGAACCTATCGTTTCTGCCCTGGGACGCAGGGTGATGACGACCATGAGCTGCAGTGTAGCTGTCACGTCGACTCGCTGGGACAAGGAGGAGCATTGTTACCGGGTAAGGTATCGATAACTTACCCAGTCCAAAAACCACGCACTCATTCATGGTTCACCGTGCCAATGACAGGGTACGTGCAGTTAATTCATTATCGCACCGTGGGAGGCCTTCTTGCCCTGAGCTCACTCGAAGGGGTCATGGCATCCCGTGCAGCAACTCGAACGCCGTAAGGGTTGATTGGCATGATTCACCCTTGCCTCGACGAATCAGTAGAGAATTACTTCTTTCTCACTGACTTTAACGAGCTTGGTTGTAAAATTCCAATTAGAGATGGCCGCCAATCGAAGTGCGCCAATTGCCAACCGTGCATCGCGGCAGCGATATGATGCATCAATCGAGTACACGTAGGTACATGAAAATATCTCGACTTACCGCGCTGTAATCAGGAATATCAACAAATGTTCTCGTTTACCTTGTTTAGTGCGAAGCTGTTGTTGCGAATACTCTAAAGATTCACCACTGGTCGCTGCATCGATCCCATACCAAATACGATAGCGAATGAGGAAACGTCGGAAAAAGTTATATAGGATATCCTAGCTTGCGTGCAGTTTGACGGGCAGCCCCCGTGGCAATCTCGAACAAAACGTTTATCATTGCAATCGCGTGACTCCCCCCCCCCCCCCCATCTTCTTCCTTTTGCGCTCCTCCTCAGCCAATGCTCACGAAGAGCAGCACTCCTGTTTCTTGCCTTGGGGCTCTTCGCATAAGCGCCACCATGACGCCAATACTTGCATGATACTCTTCCATGCCCGTTGTAGCTGCATGTATGCAAATTCAGCCCGTCAATTGCCCGCGTATTGGAGCAGCCGTGCTCTGATTTGAATAACCAAATCGTCTATTTGCGTTTATGTTCCCAGCACATGTATGGATAAATGTGTTATACAGCTTGGCTGAATATGCGTGTAATTGTCTGGCGCAAGTGAAACCCAACCTCGCGTCAACGATGCGTTTCAATTTTTTTGCACAGCTACGCAAGAAACGAATTTTGTTTTTGCTACTCACCATTCGAGTGCTTTTTTCTCACGGGGGCATCGATCGGACGTGGGATGAATGGGTGAAGTCGATTGGTGTGAATCGCTTCTGCGCCCATTGTGCGAAGCTGCTACATTTCGGCAATTAAATCATTAGCAAGTCACAATATAGAAATTAGGAATAACGATCGGTGAATGACTTTGATAAACCCGTCGATTGTAGGGCTGGCAGCCTGTTCCTCCATCCCCTCTACTCGATCGAGAATGAACCTGGGTGTGAAGAGTTTTGAATTTCCCATGGCATGATGTGCCTAGTGAAATCGAGGCTCAATGACCGTCAGACTTCATTTACATATGGCGGGTCATATGGAGGGTGAAAGGATGGGGGTGAAATCCGCTCCTTCAACGAGTGTCAAGGGTTCTTTGCACCACGCCGCGACGTCTTGTCAGTGCTTTGAGAAGACGTGACAAATGGTGTTTGGTTGATCTCATGCAACGCCGGTCAATTCATCTGAAACATTGGGATCACCGATGGTCTGAAATTTTCTCATCACTTTCCCGATAGTGGGAAATACGGTTTATCTTACAGCCGAAAATTATATTTGAGGGTGAGTACACGCGGACATATATTGCGCTGTGCGAGAACGAACGTGGTGAGTGAGAGAATCGAGGTCGCTGACAAAGTGGTAAATGACTGAAAATCAAAAAGACGATTTACTCGCGGACACGTATTCATTTGCTGGGCTGCCTCGTAAGTGTCGAAAATTAAGAAGAGTTATGCTCCGCCTGGCGTTGATGGACGATCTTTCTTCGGCCCCCGAAAGCAAACTTCCTCCGCCCGATTGCCTCGAGCCTAACCAGAGTAATGTAACAATTCTTCATTATTCATTGGCGCATTGCTTCCTAATTAGTCATTCCGAAGTTATCTCGTTTCGAGACATTCAGTCCCTCGTCCCACCGCTAAAATAACGAAATCTGCTTCCTTCGAGCTCCGTGGAAGTAGAATATCTTTTTTTTCACTCTCCCACACCAAGCAAAATGCTTTGCACCACAGCCAGTGGTCTAGTCGTTATCATTTTAACTTCTAATGGTACAATATACAAGGCACAAAAAAAAGGAAGAGTCCGTGACAGGCTTCGAGTGACACAGAAAAAACTTCCGGACGTGCATCTCACGCGACTAACTCGCACGCACTTGTCGCGGTATTATAGGTAACCAGTATGACGGCGATATGAGAACTCATATCCAAAGACGCAGGTGCGTCGCGATGACGAGCGAGCGAAAAGAAGGGTTCAGGCTTTTGTCAGTAACTGTTGGAACAGTTGTGTGTTTAGGGTTTGAATGAATGAACAGTTTTAAATAAAGCAGCGCCTAAACGAGAATGATAAATATTCGGTGTATCCCATCTGTTAGCCGCCTTTGAGAGGAGATTAGTTACGTTTTAGTTCAGCTAGGGAAATAAGTATTAAAAAATGGATTTCACCGTTATCATCTTTGGTTAGGATATATTCTTCGAGAACTTCTCGAGAAGAAATGAAACTCGTTAATACATAGTGATAAAATGTTAGTACAAGAAAATATCTCGTCCGTTCAATTAAATTACATTCACAGTTTATGTGGGCTGACAATTCGTTCTCTGCTATATTTGTCATGAGTTACACTCCGTGCGCAGCAGAGAAAAAGGGAAAAACTTGGTAGCTGGAGGGGGGACGTGGACTCGTTGGGTGGCAGCTTGAGTCGTACATCAAGCTAGCTCCAGGCTATGTCACCGTGTATATAGGTATGTGCTTTTGATCAGTTTAGTTTGGACGCTGTTGAACTTTTTGCCGATTTTTTCCCGCAAAATGACAGCTAGATAAACGTGATCTGGAGCCTGAAGCAGCGCTACGCCAAAGTAATTAATCGAGTTCTCCGTGTCGAGCACCCGGTGTAAAGACCTTCGTCAATTTTTTCGCCAAACAATCAGGCGAGCTTGATTCAACAACCTCGATGTTCGCAAAATCCACCCTACTGGGATAATAATTTTCATTTTGATATAATCAGCGTATTCGGTACTCGAATATCATCGAAACGCACGTCTATCTCTATTTTCACTGCGTTATACAGAATGATTAATTGACGATACCAGACCGCTGGACCATATTCAATTCATACCAACCAATATGAGGAGAGGCGATATTGCATCATGGTAACCGTGCAAATATTGAGGTAACGGACGAAAAAATCGATATAATATTTGCATTGAAAATTTTATGAGCTGAAAATGAACTCATAAAACTTGGTTATTTCAATCTATGCATCTGTGAAAATACGGCTGAAATAACTTTGATTGCAATTCTGGATAAGATGATTTAATTTCTTTTCAAGAATAAAAACTGTGTTCGTGCTGATTAAAACGTTTCATAGAAGTGGTACTGAAATGAGTAGAAAACCGGTACACACTTTTTGGATCGATAATTGCAGGAGGAAAGCTGACTACGTGTCTGCGGTTAAAAAGCAATTCATTCGTACGGACATCGACAGGAGAGCGGGTGACACGAAAACACATAAATCTCGGTAGCTAGTAAAAAGTTAACGTTAAAACTCTGCCAACAGCGTGCAATCCGGTCTTAAAAACTTGCCTTTGCATATACGGAAAGTTGTAAAACAACACCCGTTCAAATGTAACTCGGAGTAAAAGCATTCCCACCCCACTCAAGCCTCTCCACCAGTGCATTTCCCGAGCTGCATATGCTCTTGTAATAAAGCGAAAAACACGCGTTGTACAATGCCGGAACAATAGAAAGGCTGTAAGCCGTACTTTCCTCTCACAGAACTTGAGCATCTCCGCTGCAGCTGTGCTGCATACTGTAATGACTTAGCAAAGATGTGCAGATGCGCATAAACAACTGGAACCTTTCCAAACGCCCTTGCGTTTATTTTTAACACATTTATTAACCTACCTAATTTCTGATTACATTACACTGACCTTCATATCATTCTAGCCACTGTAATGGAAAAAAAAAATTGGAAAAATTTCTTTGATGACTATTTATTAATTTAAACATATTATGATATTGTTCAAGATAAAAATCAGTGACTGAAATTATTCTTTGTAAAAGAAGTGACAAAAATTTTCAAAATTATTACAAATTCAATATACTTGTACAACAGAGTTCTTGCGTCTCGTCTTTTTGTCGAGTGAAACTTTTTGAAGCGAGAACTATTACACGTGGATAGATGTTGGCGTGTCCCTCGGAAAGGAAGAAAAATCCGCAACACGGTCGGGGACCGGGAAGCTCGAAAAACGAAAATAATTGTTGACTTTCGCGACGTCGCGACGCTCCCGCGCACTGGCGCTGCGGCGCTGGGAAGACCACATACCGCGAGATGTCCCGTATATCACCGGGTGCTGAGTGCTCCCATAAATACCAGATCATCGCCGGGGAGCCTCTCCCAGCCTCCGCGGTCCCGCGGTTGTTCCTAGGAACGAAAGTCTAGACAAGCGAGGATACCCTCGTGTTAGCGTTACGCCGCTAGGCAGCGAGGCAGCTACACGCTGTGTCACGACTGCCTGACTCGGTTGTTTGTTTCGCAAAATGTCTCCATCCGAATGAGAGGAAAAACCAAGAGATATGAATTACTGCCCAGCGGCTACGCCCCGTAGAATCATTCCGTACCATCGCTTGTTCCGGTGGTTTTACTGGGTTATAGAGAGTTAGGCCAGAGCCCGTGGCAAAGTGAGCACGTGAAACGCGCCTCCGCGATGAAACTTGACTAAGATTGTAGTTTTGCTTTTTCCAAAATACGCGCACCCTATTCGACTGTTCGGTAAAACGAGGACGATTGATAAAGTGTCTGGGTTATTTTTTGAATTTCCTGTACCTAAACCGCCAGACGCCCCAGTTTCTCTGGCGCCTCCCGAAAAAATGAGTCTCCGGCGGATGAAGCTTCTTTTCTTCATAAGATACTCAAAAGCTTCCTTTTCACCGTTGTGGAACAAATCTCTGTTGTCCGGTGAATACATGAAGGCGATAAATTGAACCTGATAAAAATTCAATTCCCACTTCTACTGCGTTTTTCTTTATTCCTCCACTCCATACATCTGCAAATTTAAGAGCAAATTTTATACCCGCACAATACTCAGAGCTACTTTATTTCGCTGAATGATCGACATGCGAGTAAAAACCGGAAATTATGCTAATAATTGAGTTTATGTTTCTAGAACATGAGGATTGCCGAAGGAAATAGAGAAAAGGAGACTTCTGTTAACTTTTGCACCTGGGAAAAATACGGGGCCTAATTTCCAATGGTGCTACCACAAACCGTGAGTAAAACACTTTTGATTCCCACGGATCGGAAGTTCGCGAGACTCGTGCTGCGAATGCAAAATTCGATCGAAACCAGTGCACTCGTAGTTTCTCCGGACTTCTGCAAATGTTCGCAGCGTTTAGCTAACCTTGTTATACGAACGTTTCAGCATTCATGAACGATTGACATGCCAACCACGAATCGTAATACTATCGAAATTACGTGACGTCGATCTCGACGACCTTCGAGCGGATTACGGAATCATTGATGCGGCTCTACTATATTCTCTACACTGCTAACGAAGTCCGCAAAAGTTTTCTCGCGACAATAAGGGTCTCTCCTTTGTTTCAGCCGACCCGCATCAGTCACTCCCTATAGTAATAATCGTTGAAGGAGAACTTCAGCTGACTAGTAATAAATCCTCGCAGCTGTAGATCCAGTCCCCGCAAATGGCCATAGCTGAGAATGACTCTAATCATAAAAAAGAAGGAGTGCTAACAACATCAGTGAAAGGTGTAGGAAACTATCTGGAAGACACCGCATGATGAAGTCAGAATGGAAGGTTTAATATTCAGACGGTGGCTTTTCGAGACCGAAAACTTTACCCAGGCACGCATGGCACAGGGATCCGCAAACGCAGCACGAACTAATTAACTAATCTTTTGGAACTCCGTTAACTCTGAGGTTCCCAACGCAAGTAAAGGTTGGTAATACTTTTGTTCTTGCAAGGTCCAACAGCAAAGCAAAGTTTTTGGCACATGGTCCAGCATGCGAACGATCTGGTACCCTGTTGTACTTTCTCTGCCGGTGTTTTGGTTTATCTATCTTCGAGCATATTTTACATGATATTTTCCAAAATTGTTGGATGATAAAAGTGTCAAGAACCGGTCAAAAACTGCCAACGTAAGGGAAAAACAAGGGTGCAAAGAACAACGTGGCGTTCACCCTCTATCAGCGTCTTTCATTTAATCTCCTAATACCAAGGACCGAAGCGCTAAGCTCAGACACGCATCTAAAGAGCTGATGGAATGGCACCAATTAAGTAAAATTACGCCAAGTTTAAAGTTCAAAGCCGCTCTAACGAGTCGAGAGACTTTCCGTAGCTTCCCTTGCGTACCTCTTTACCGACGATTATCGCCTGGCTGAGCTAATCTAGAGCCAGCATAAATAATCTTCTGTACTTAATTTCCCTTTTTGGGCGCCCTGCGACTCGCGTTGTCTTGTTATATATAAGGTAAAGTAATTTGACCGGCTGTGAATTTCGGACGAAATTCCGCACCGACACTTTGCCCTCTTCCGGATCACATGTCACTGCGATGAGCAGGAGTCATCCGTCGTGCAGAGAGCAATCACAAGAATTGTTTTCAGCGCACGTTGCGGGCTGGTTCCTGATGCCGACACCCCTCACGGAAGAAATTTCCTTCCTTGACCCTCGTCATGACTGGACGTAGTAGATGCAGTTCAGGTGCCATCAGCGTAGCATCCTTCGTGGACGGTGACAGCCAGCAACTTATCGTGGCCGCTGGGTTCGGTCCCGCTCCAGGTCGTTCATGAGTAGATATCGCGTTTCCCGTGCACAGGAACCGGCTATTCTGCACCATCTCTGTCCAGCCGAGGGGTCATCCGTTTTCCGTCTTCCTTCTGACGAGAATTGACGGTGACTAGGCGTCACTTCGTCTTCGCCGAAAGGCGGCAACCGTCCTCTTGACATCTGTGAAACTGGACCCTGCTGCTCTTTTCATTCCCGGAACGCGCGATACGTTAGAAGAGACTATTTCGTGGGGATTCCGAGACTGAAAGGGATTACAACGTCACTAAAAATCAACCCAAATATTCTAACTCGACTTTCTGGTACTCCGTGGTGCTGCATGGAGCCTAGGAACTGGTCTTCGGCTATGAATAGGAAGCCGATAACCAGAGTGATTATGGGTATACCTACCTAGTACATGCGTTCAGTTCGAGAGCAAACAGACACTGAAATATCGGGAATTTCATGGCTCGGGGCTAACTTTCCTGTACACAGATATCAGACCTTTCGTCACTCCAATGATCAGGATCACTAATTAGCTTGTTAGCTCTTCGATTGTCAGTCGCGAGTTGATATCTTCTTCCAATACGAAGAGAAGCACCAACAACAAAGGGCCATTTGAAAAATGGAAGAGACTGTTGACGCGGGTCTGCAGGAAGGACAGAGGGAGCCTTCATTGATCACGTTCCTGTTTCGCCTGCAGTGTAATCTGTCCTCGGAACGTCCAGAGAGTACAGGAACGACAAATGTGCTAGCCCCGTTGTCCAAGTCTTCCACCTCGTTTTCGTCCGAGCGTTGTATTGGTCTGGTGCAGG
This sequence comes from Diprion similis, assembly GCF_021155765.1. Lineage (NCBI taxonomy): Eukaryota > Metazoa > Arthropoda > Insecta > Hymenoptera > Diprionidae > Diprion > Diprion similis. The sequence continues at coordinate 13,660,799 of NC_060112.1, read as the reverse complement.
ACACGAGGTGCCGTGGGTGAAGGAGGGTGAGCGCAAGCGGTCCGGACTTCGATCCCCGCGTTGTGATTGGCGCGTACGTGAGTCGAATTCCGAGGAGAAGGGCATACGTGCATGCCACACCAGGACCGCGAGGTTATCACGGGGTTGTTGGGGTGCCAGTTGGGTAGGAAGCGGAACCAACGCTGTCTACGAGACGTTCCTTACCCTCGTCTGACTCTTTCGTGAAAGACAAAAGAATACTTGGAAAAATGTCTGGCTGCCCGGTGTTTGCCGTGGAAACGAGAGGAGCGGTATAAAGCATAAAATTGCGATTACCATGAGCGAACATTGAGGGTGATTTCTGATCGATGAACGTGCTTGAAACCTTCGTTCATAAACGTTGATACAAAGACGGAGCGGAGAGGCTACCCTGTTGCCACAGTAAATGGAACAGACGCGACTGCAGAGGGTGAGGAAGAGACGTTCCTTTCTTCTTCGACGAATGACGCGATCCTCTCCAGATAGGATGGCGAATACTCTTTCACCATTGTATCTTGGCGACAGGACAGACGCAGCGGCACAACAGCCATCTTCGCTTTTTTACCAATCCAAAACATCGTAATCCATCACACTCGAGGAAGAGGGAACCCTTGGTAGGGAAAATGTGAAACGACGTACCATGATATTCGCGTATCGAAACATTCGATCTGCGTGCTGTGCACTAACGTAGGAGCGGGCCTCTCGATGAACCAAGAAAACTTTGGGCGGTCATCGATTAATTTAGCAAACAACGCAGGGTTGCTAAATTAACGGAAATACGATAGCGCGGTACGGGAACAAGCGCACCCACGTACGTACATACATGCACGCGGCCATAACACCGTAACGCGAATGACGTGAAGTGGTCGAGAGATTAATCACCAATTTAGGCGGACCGTTCCCTCATCATTTCCCCCCTCTCTCTTCATCATTTCCTACCAGTCCCAAATTGAATAACTGCGGTGGAGGAAAAAGTCTGATAAAAACTAAACTCTGATCCACCGCAAGTGCATCGTGTATTAGAATGTGAGAGTCTCACAGCGGACCGGAAACTTGTAAGAACTAGTCCACTTATCGGGGAAAAACTTTTACAATTAACCTGAAAAGTGACTGTCACGTCTTTCTAAGCGATCTTGTTGTCTACTGGGTGGTAGCTTATGCTCAAGGCGACCTTACCGCGAATGGCTTCCCCATAGCTTCGAAGGTCCCGTAGAACCGGCACACAATACTGACAGTCTGTGAGGTCTATTAGGGGGTTGGAATTGGCAGGACATTATAGGGCAGTATATCTACCGTATCTCTAGATCTAATTCCAGGTACCCGCATCCAAAATGGATCATCCCTTGGCCAGGCTAGTATATCAACTGCTCGGCCAGATCCGTGCGATATACCAAACACAACCGTAGCATTCCTGGTCTTTTTTGTACACACAAAAGTTTTCCAGCCCCTGAAGTTCATGTTTTTCTTTTACGTAGATCGCGTCGTTACCAATGAAGAATGAGTGCGTTTACGAGGATGGAATATGATGGAGAAGAAAAAAATTGAAGGTAGGCGGAAGCTAGAGGATATCCACAATTATTCCAGTGATGAAAGATCATAAAATTGTAGAACGTAGTCTCGAAGCTTTACCGTCGTCGTTGGATAATTTAACGTCCGCTCAACATGTCACGGCAGTTAACTTCCGCCTGAAAAGACAGTGCTTGAAACAACGGCCAAAAGTTTGATTATGTTCTAGTTGCGTGGCTCCCCTTCGCTACAACCGTCTCTTCTTCTCCTTCCCTCTTTATGGAAAATCGATCTCAGCGCTGCAGAACGCGATCCTCACAAGTCGCATATTCCTCGTGACCGTCGAAGAAAATTTATGTATTCATGTTATTTCGTTGATTTTGATATGGGTTTAAATCGGGAACAGTTGCGACGGTGGAATCAGTATCGTCTAAAAATAAATTTAACGTTTAACGTCAAACGTCACGCTGTTCTCTGCAGGGAACCGTCGTCAGTTGAGACGAAAATCGAAGTTCTATTTCTACGATTGACATTAGCCAGCCATTTTCTTTTTTATTATCACGCTCAGCTCTCGTCCGAGTTTCTGTATGAAGTTTCACGATCTCGAGTATCCGTTCGGTCAGGGTAAACGATCAGGACCGGTTCGCGTACCTAATAGCCGGGTATATCGTAGACCTGCAAAAATTATAATACGGCCGGAGGACCAGATGGCGCGGAAGGTAAGAGGGTGCAGATAGCGAATTGATAGGTTTTATAAAGTGACAAGCTGTTACCAGTGACAAAACGGAGGGTCGAATTGAATTTCGGGAATATTACAGGTTTTTACGCCGGGCAGCTTGCGTCGCCGCTCGCTGTTCAGCCTCCGTTCTCCAATTTCCCGACCAGCAATAACTCTCGGGTGAGCGTTAAATTTTAGTCATACATTTGTAAAATTTATTCCCTCACATGGATCCGTATGAATTCAGCTCGCAATCACCCCGGAATTCTACGGATAACCACTCGAACACTCCCTCACATTTTTCGACGTACCGGATATTCGTCAAATGGAAGCATGCGAGTGAACTCCATCCACCCGCGAACTTCGAATACTGTTCAAAATTTCGAATCCTCAATAACCGATTCGCACGTGCCATTCAACAGCTGGCTTATCTTATCTTCGATCCAGGATATTTCAATGCTACCTCTAATTTCACGTCCCCTGCGAATCGCTTCCCACGAGGATAACGCCGAACGCTGGCTGCAACAATGATCTCCCCGCGGACCCGTGGACCGACCGATATACTAGATATGGAGCGATAAGCATTCTATGTTCAAATATCGCCACACAATCAAAACGACCCACGTCCAGAATTTACGACTCTCTTGCACTTATACTTATACTTATCTATACACCTCTGACTGAAAGTTATTCTATAGTTGGGTTCATTCAGCGTATTGTCAAGTAACTCTTGAACTAAGCGGTGATACGAAGTCAGGATTCCGATAAAATAAGCAAGTATAAATTTGGACGGAGATGCGAAATGAACAAAATATATTTTCACGAACCGTTCGAATAAATTCCTGTAAATTCAGACGTTACGATTCATTAGGAGATGAAAAATAAAAACGCCGAAATGTCAGAACGTGCGCATGTTCAGCGCGTTATTTTACAATAAACACACCGAGTAAATGTTGCAGAAAGATAGATCAACTTTCCGGAACAATTCAGTCCCGATGGATTATGTCATGTGGGTACTAGTCGACGCTAACGAGTGTAATAAAGTGGGATCAAAACGGGGAAGAAAAATTTTTGTTAATGGTTATAATCCCGACGTGTACGACAATAAGTTAAATACCCGCCAGTAGCACTTGCACACCCGTCATCCCCAGACGCGCAGGGTCGTCCTGGGCGCAGCCCTCCACCCCGGTGCACAATAGCTGAAGAGAAGGCGCATTATTACGGCTGTTTTCCCAACCTAGTGAATATTAGCTCAGCGTTTCGGCAGATTATTCCTACCTAAACCCACCCGTACACGTCGTACTAAAATGCAACTAAAAATGTGTAGTGAGTGATGGTGTTTTCAGCCGATTTTCGATTACCAAATGCACTCTACGTTACTCCCATCGTTCGTGGATTCGTACGTGCCCGAGCAGTCATGGAAAGCGTAGTGCGGTACATTGGTAGGTACCTAGGCTGCACAAGACAAGGTATGCGTTGTGTACAAGTGTACATACCGGTATAGACACACTTGCAATGTGCCTGCAGCGGCTCATTAAGTTTGCAGTTCATTAGTCGCCCGTTAACGCGACTTAGTCCAGAGCTCTTCCGTCAGGGTGGTCTAGGACCACGTCAACCCTACAACCTGCAGGCTTCGCAATGTTGAAGGATTTTCTGCTAACGATAAGACACTGCGCGTGAAGTCACGTCGACGCGAAACTATAAAGTGCACGCTGCTATTCGTGGCCTCGATTACCTGCATGCAGACGCCGCGCCGCTTTACTTCATACGATTTCTGGTTCGATTCAATAGGTTGAGGAATTGACAGAAATTCTCCAATGTTGAATAGTTATAAATGGAATTATAATTGGTTTCTGTGTACTCAAGATATTGCGTTCAAGAGTCCAAGCGTTGTGTTATGAATCCAAGCAAAAACTAATTCGAATGTATTATGTGGTAAAGAAAATATAGTAAACATGTCTGACAACCGTTTTGTTACATTTTCACAGTTTGCTGAATGGCTCTTATTTCCAAAATCTTCTGAAATTCATTACAAGTTTCAAACTTGAAACGTATTATGTTGAAAAATATTAGCACCAATAACAACTGTCCAATTTTCAGCCCGTCAATATTCATCCAGAGTTGTTCCCATCTCGTAAGACTTTCAAGTGACTTGCAAAGATTCCAAGGTTTTCCTTAAAACGCTTCGCACTTGATCTCCTCAACAATGTAAGCAACAATTTCTAAACCAACAGTATGGGCTATAGTACAGCACACGTTTACTTTGTCTCACCATCGCACCTCAGCTTGTCACTATTCTTGAACCATAGGGGGTAGACGTAAGCAGTTGTAATTATCTAAGCCTCGGGTCAACTCTATACACAATTCCGTTCCGCGTACGACAATTTACCCCTGCTATTTCCAGTCCGAGCTGTGACGCAAGCAAGACCCAGAAGGCACACGCGAAGAGATAGATCCATGTGGAAATAAGGTGAGGTTGAGTTAAGCTGGTAACCTCGTCGCTGGTAATTGCACCGAGCATCGATCCTTCTTGCTGATCCTATAAATAGTACGACCATGCTCGACACCGCAGCCTGGCAAGACTCGGGTACACGTAAACGCACCTGCTTGATGTAGATTCCTGCTGCTGACGTGGACGCTATCGATTCACTGCATACGTGGGTGCTGCTAAGGATAGGTCAGGTCACGATAATGCAGAGCCCGCGGAATCACCTAAAGCAATGCCCGATGACGAGCCTTGGAATTCGTTTCCGTGACAGACAGTCAAAGTTATCCAAACCGAGTCAAGTTTCTGTTTGTCTAGGTTTTGAGGTAATACCAGGGTTCTCTTGGTGGGAATAAATTTCAACAAACATATTGCAAAGAAGGCCGGATATGATCAATTTGTAGTTTTTTTTTTCGTTTATTTTTGGATCAAGCGATGAGTGAAAGAGCGTTCCTTCTTCGGTCTTCTGTTATCTCATGTCTACTGTAACTGCCTGAAAGTAATTTTGCACTTCGAACACTTGAAAAAACACCAGTAAACGTAATATTTTACGAAGTTCGAAAAATACTTTCAAAAATATTTTCCTCTAATTTATCGAAGACGTCATGCGTTGATCAATACGGACGCTATATATTTAGATAATATCGTTCACCATATTTCAATAAGGAACAGAGTATTTTTAAAACGATCAACGGCTTCTACGTGAAACAATACATCTGAGAAAAATATATAAGCACACATATTTTTTGCGTACGTACATCGAATTTATATGCAAGATATTGCTATTAAAATATTTGACTCTCACAAATAGGGAAAAATATATGTGCTTATATATTTTTCGCATCCATGCTTTTTTATGCGGGCTGAAACACATGCCAGACATTTTAAAAAGAGCTTCAGAAGCTTGTGAAATGATTAAAGATTGAAAGAGGTAGATGTGACTAGTTTATACCGCACTTTACAAAGATTCGATGAACAGAATTACAGTCTAGAGCTCTCGCTGTATCCCAGTAACTTCTAATCATTCCTAAACACTAACCGCTAATTAGATCAAGCAATTTAATACGATGTTTGCTAATAGGTAGAACGTGCAGCAAACTACAACATAACCTCGGATTCGCAAACGTGTCTGCTGTTATCGTGTTTTAATATCGATTTGTACATCAGAACCAGACATAATCTCGCAGAGCAGGATAACTTTGTACGCAGTTCGATTCATCTCTAATTAATCTTGGAAGAGGCTGCACCGCAGGTTCGTGCAGACGCGTGTCGCTATACCCTAGTTATAGCCGAGCGATCATTTTGTGGATCGAAAAAACGGGAACCATGCAAAGGAGAAAGTGATTCATCGCGAACCCGAAGATGATTCGTATTTTTTATTGAAGCGTTATGAAACTCGACGTAAGTGTATCCAGCAGATGTTTTTCGCAGCTGTGATTTCAGAGCGGCCAGAGTCAACGAGGCGGAAAGACGGATGCTGACGCTGTGAAAAAAAAAATGACTTAGCTTCGGTTGCCTTGAGTTTGAAAACCATCCGTGAAATCTCAAGCCTCTGTGACACGAAACGCACACAGCCTGCACCATCCCGGAAATCCTGCAGTGCGAAAAATTGATCGATCAAATTTTTGTACACCAGTACAAAAGAAAGTCAGAGGGACATGGGGGGCGAAGATTGGGTGACAGTGGGCTCGACGCACAATGAACCATCAGGTGATCCATCATCGAGAGGTTCGGGCAAGGGTTAAGTCAAAGGGTGACACACCCCTTACTCATTGCGAGACTGCAGCTGGCACGCGACAATTGTTCTCGGGAGACGTACGCGCGTTACGTTGTCCCAAAGGGCGTAGAAACTGTAAACCCATAAACGACGTGCGACTGTCTCGGTGACCACTGCAAGTGGAAGTACGAAGCTTGAAAAGTAACTTCGTACAAACGCCGAAACTCGGTAAGAGAAGAGTCTTCGTTGTCCTTTGGCGGAGCGAAGGTTCTCCCGAGGGCGATATTCAGGATCTTATGGTGATTGTATTTGAGAGGCTGAATTACGAGGCACAGTAGCGCCACCGGTTGTTTTCAGAAGTTGGAACTGAAACGCTATTTCCACTTGTAAAATACCCCGAAATAAACACTCCACCGTCTCACGTAATCCTTTTGCAACGATTCATCTGCAGGCGTCGGACGAAGGCAGACGAAAAAGCGGAGGACTTTGTCTCCCACGGGATGCTAATTTATCTCGTAGGTTTGGTAATTTATTCGGGCCAATTTGGTGACAGGCTCGCTCTGCCCATTAATTACTCAAATCTTAAACCAGCCTCGCGCTGCTTTCCCAACCGGCGTGTCCTTTGGTCTCGTCCTGCCCCCGGGACTCGGGATCGTCCTTGCCTCACCTCGTGTCAGACCAATATATCTTAGCTGATATATTTCAGTTTTAGCACAACACTTTACCGACCTAATTTAACCAAGGCACCAAGTTTACAGAGCCGCACATTCCCTCGGCGAGGAAAGTGAGTCCTAAGAAACGGAACAACGGTTGCCGGTTCACGCCATAAGCTTCATCGCTGATATACGAGGGCAGGTACAAAATGGGAAGGAAGATAGCATGAGGGGTTCAAGCACCTCGATTAGCTCCTATTAAGCTTCATCTCACGTTCTAAAAATAGACAGATATGCTTTAATCTGGTTCGAACAAGAGAATTCCTGTAACCCGAGGGCGAGTTTTCTTAAATCTGGAAAGAGCGCTTGACGTTGTTCGGAAATTTTTTCAGTATCCTTGCATTGCTAGCTTGTAATGTAATTCGAATACACTTTAGGCCTCTTATCGCGAGATGGAAGCTCTGCGAAGTGTAAATAACGAGGGCGGTCTGCATGCGACAGTTTGGGTGGTGTAACAGGGCCACTGCCACACGTTGAGTGCAGGTTGAGAGAGGTGGATAGATAAAGAGAGTGGATCTGCTAGTCAGCATGTGAAAATGACGCGCACACCTATGTTCGTGACATGCCTGAGCAGGAGTTCACCTTGGAAATGGCCACGTTGGTGATATTCGTCCAAATCCGAGGGCGAGTTACGGCGAGTCCGAAGTTTTTTCAGTGTTTTGATTTGAAAGCTTTCTCCCAAATTTCACGTACAAACGAAACGTGGTGAGACGTTTTGAGTATGAATAACGTTCTTTTTTTTAGAATTTTTAAGCGAATATCCCCTTTCGTTGCATCGCCCACGCGCAGTTGGTAATATCGGCATATTATCAGGGGGAATTACGGGAATAAATGGACATCCTCGAACGGAGTAATCCAGTGAACAAAAAGCGGTGCAGATATGAAATGAAACGGTGACTGGCTGGGGTGGACACGTCTGTCTGGTGCGCGTATGATAGCCCATCAAGCTGCAGCCCGCTTGGTATATACCATCCCTGTTAATACTGAATGGATTCGTGCATCAATGAATTCCCATGTAATATAAACGACGACGGTAGACCAAGGTAACTGCAGAATAACCACCCGCGTCCAACGCCGACACGACTGCAGACGTATTACCAACTGATAACCCTTAATAGTTCCAGAATTTCACAATTAGAGCCGTGAATCGTCGTTTTCATTATCAACCAAAAATAGCAGCAGCATTACGAACAAATGGTGCCAAGAACTGAACTATCAGAAAATGGCATTGGATCAATTGTGTACTAAACCATTTTAGGTACAGACAACTCAGTACAGGGTGTAAGGTTTTAGTTTTTTCACAAGGAATCGATATGCTGAAAAAAATATACAATGAAAAAGAACTTTTAATATTGAATATCGGCCAGTTGGAGCAATGCATTTTTTTACTACCCGCCGTCACAGCGCCACGCTTTCATTCCCGATTTCCATTGTTGTTGTTCCCAGTCCAATAGCGGGCTGTTTGTCGGAAATTCGGGAAAAAGTGAAAATGGTGTACGGTGGCTTTGCATTCACAACCGCAGGGCGCAAGACACGGACGTGTTCTGTGTAGATATTTATGTAAATATTTGCCCAGAGTTATTCGATAAAGTTTTCAAGTGGGTTATACGCCGGCAGCTCGCTCGTCCGACAACCGAACCGGGTGTCAATTTCGTCAATTGCAGGCACGAGTGTTGGCGACAGTGTATGTGTACACGTATCGATGCCCTCCCTTCGTATCCCGTTGTCCCAGACCCCGACTCCGCCACCCTAAAATATCACTCTACATTAATTCGTACACGATTCTACACTTCGATTCGGATATCGGCTCGGAGCAGTCCGTTCATCTCGAGCGCGTTTTGTCCTCTGGGATTCTGCAAACTCAAATATCTACTCAACGTTCACCAGGACTAAGATTGTGACTCGAATGATTCTTGCGCAGCACAAAGAAGCCAAATTTGCCTAATGTCCTTTCAAGAAATGGAAATCGTTTCACTTTTTTATTAGGGAAGCATTTGAATATTTACACACAAATCCAATAATCATGTAATAAGGTATCGCATAAGGTCCTGTAATTTCATTTTCGCGTTCATAGCATGTAAAACTGTTTATTATTGATATTTTAAATTCACTTTTCATGCATCGTGTAATATATATTGTAAGAAATACAACATATCTGGTCACAAATTTTTACTCTATACGATTATGAGCATTTTATATTTACATTATATGCAATACGTTTATTTTATCCGTTCACACATTTAATTATTCCTTTGTGTAAACTGTTGAATGAATCGATAACATATTACCATTGAAATATCTTAAGCTCGTACAAAATTTTGTCCTAATTGGTCGAAATATTATAAGTCGAGTATCACTGCGCCTGTGCAAAAATACCACAGGTGATACTAAAGTCGATTAATGTTATACTCACAATTCATACTTCACGGCAGCGCGCACGAGCAATAAACGTTGAAGACGAGTTGCTTGCTGTTCAACGTCACCGCAATGTCAAGTATAGGTGAACAACGTCCAAACAACGGTTATTCAAATATATATATCAATGTGAAACAAGCAATAAGAAAACCTCCTTTAATTATCACTCAAGCACTTGTGATAATTCAAAAGCATTCATCACCTGAGTGACTCAGCTATTTTTACGTATATCGGCTTAAGAATGATTTAAAGTGCACCTCACCTTGCGAGTATAAGGAAATTTTATTTTAGCAAATACCCGACGATTCGGCTAGAAGGATAAAATTTTCTAGTTACGGAGGTTTAACAATAGGGTAGTAAAAATAAGGAAAATAAAGGGAGTATACGATCGCTGGGCAAAAAGTTATCACAAGCAAGAAGAATAGATAGAGAAAGAAGAAATTTCAGCGTTAATAGTGTATGCATCAGACTTTGCCTGGAAAATTTAATACGAAACTCTCGACTTTGATGGCAAGGTAGAAAGTCCGTCAGTAATTACGAGGAAATTTTTGAATAATTAGGTAACTATTTGACTAAGAAAAAACAAATGAAAAAATAATCATCCTCCCGCCGTGATGCAGGCTACGCCGCTCATTCAAGAACGTTCACCGCGGTTACTTCGTCAGTTTCACAAAGTTTCCATCGCCTCCCGTTACCTTATCTCTCCGTTACTTCCGCGAACTTGCCAAACTTCACGCGGTACTGTTTCACTGAAATGTGTATCGCGCCGAGCGTGGAAAGGGTCGTTTGGACGAGAACAAAGTTCAGAGTAATCATAAGCTAATTAGTGGTGATAAGAAAGCGTTAGTCGCAATAAGTATAGTAAATTCATCTCGCCAGAAAAGATCCGCGAAAAAGTTTCTTACAAAGGGCAGAATCCGAGGAGTATTCGCTACTTTGAAAGCGACCACAAAAGTCACGACTTCCCCTTCTTAAATCTCGCTCAAGCCTGACCCTCCGACTGCACGACAGTCAAGATCTTGAGCAGCCAGTGTCATCTAGCTAGCAGAATAAAAATCCTGCTGACCCTTTTCAGCCTTTGAGTCTCTCGCGTATTCAAATGACATTGTTCGTCTCTAAGCAGAACGCGGAGCTGAATGAACGAGCCTTCGTCTCACGCTCCGTCTCATACATCCATCCATCCATCCATCTGTCCATCCATTTGCGGCTCACGAAGTATTGCGGGGTAATTAATCATCAGCCTCCGGTGAATTTTAGCCAAGGTCACGTTGCGGGCCGCGTCAAATCTCGAAAGCGAATTTCAAGCCGAAGCTAGCTCGCAGCTTACACGTTCCGAGCGTTAACGTCGAGGTTCGACACACGCCAAGGTCGAAAATCGGCTCTGTCAGATCAGACGATAGAATAATTACTCGGAGTATCACGGATCGTTGAATTTTCTCTGGAATTGAACCTCGTCTGACTGCATCGCGGTCGTTTCGGTAATTCCAAAGGGAAGTGCTTCCGTCGATCGCTGCTCCAGCCACCGGCATTCGGCGAGAATCATCTCTGCGCTGGTCCAGCGACCGCATGCGGATCGGCGAAGGATCGATAATCGAATCGCGAAATCAATTACCAACTCACGCATCCCTGGGCCGGCTACCATATTATATCGGCTCGCCCACTCGAGTTCCCCGAGTCTCTGACCCTCCGGCTAAAGTTCGGTAAACAATTTAATTTTCCCATTTCCCGTGGAGGCGTTTTTCCAATCGGAGGGACCGATGTTCCCGAGCGATCGCGGATCGAGGCGCTGCAGGGCTGCCGGTGCTTTAATTCGGAAGTAAATTACCTAATCTTTCCTTTTCTATCGCGGGTGGTTCCCCTTTATCTAAAATCCCGGGGCGCCCAACTCGAGTCGAAAAATGTCACGCGGTGCGGTCCCGCTGAATTTATTTCCCGCGATTGCTTCTTCGCCCATGTAGATTCGGTATATATATATATATATATATATATATGTATCTATATACCGTATATAACCACCGGTGTGTATATAAGCGTATTATATACAGTGACACGGTAGAGGCGGGTGCAGTGAAAGCGAATGCCACTCGGTCGCCGAGCTGAGACGGATGAAGCAATCAATGCGGAATACCGAGTTGGCTAAATTATTCCTGGCTTTTACCCGAGAGAGGACGGGATCGTTTGAATTAAATTGAGACATTCCCCTCTTTCCGCGGTGAACGCACCGTGCAGCCAGCAGCAGCCCACCCACGGGTTCTTTCGGACGAATAAAGTCGAATTGTACGATCTTTGATTCACCGAATCGTATAGAAACCTCCTCCGCCATCTGAAGTGACGCCGCTGATGGCGAAGACGGAGAATACACTTGCGGAAATAATCCGTCACCGCCTCACTGCAGCCCGAGCCGCGGTTTTACTAATTAATATTTTCTTTCGCCGCCTCATTCTCGTCGCCCTCTTCCCTGTTGTACTCGCTTCCCTTTGCACCGGCAAAACTCCTCCGGACTTTCGTTTGTTACGGAACAGTCCATTACCCACTGCCGCTTATTTAATTAATCTAAAAATAATTAATTAGCTCCTGAACTCGGCCGCCGCCGTTGAGATCGTTCCCATTCGCCCACCAACAACCGCCAGGATTCGCCGCGTGTCTTGCCTGCAGGTATAAATTCCAAAACGCGACGGGGAGTGCATCCTGTAAGAAACGTCTGCGGCCCAAATCTATATCTACATCCAAATTGTTTCATGTTTTGCAATTCAAAAGTCCGCTATAAAATTTTCGACAAAAGTAATCAGCAATAATCAGCCTTAAACTTACAAAGAACCGAATCTCCTTGGAAACGGTGCTTTTCAAAGAGCTGCGAGATGCGTGATAATAATATCAGCAAATTTCGGAAATCGGGGCTAATTTCACAGGTGTATTAATCGTCGAGGGTGTGCCGTGTTCCCTGGGTTACGAGTTGCCGTCGAACAACCGGTGAATAAATCCGCAGGATATTAGCATGTAGGTACGTTTGCGCCGGTGTTATTTGAGAACCCCGCATGTAGGTAATTAATTTCAAGCGGTCTCTGGAGTAAATTGAAAAATTGAACGTGTTGGTCATGCAAGGCTCGCCGCATTTTTCGTTAATAACGCGCTATACGTAAACGCCGGATAAATCCATCATGGGATTCTTTAGAGCATGATACCTCGCCAACAACTTTCCGATATTTATCGGACCTTGCAATAATCGTTTCGTGCATAACATACATGAAAATCTTTGAAAATGATTGTCGATTCGAAATATCGAACCGAGCAATGATATTCAAATAAAATGGAATGAAACGGTTCAATTTTTTTTACGGGATTACCTCTCGTTTCTGCTAAATAAAGTAATAATTTAGTACCAAGTTTGTTGAATTTTAACATTTCAAAGTAAACTCTGAACCAGCTGTACGTATAGTAATCTCTACTATAGCGATATTCTCACGAAGAAAAGAAAGAAATAATAAAATGAACTATTTAATTTTAATCTCAAACAAACAAATGATCTGAAATCATGTGATAACATTTCGTACAAAATAAATACTCAAGTTTCTTGAGAAAATTCATTAGCCTGTTATCACCAGGATTTCATGGTACCGACAGCAAAAAAAGGTCCAGAAACTATCAATTTATATTTAACCCTTACAAATTTATCTCCGTATAAATGATACTTATACCGATGGTCAGAATTTCGGTAAAATAAATATTCTGAAAACATCCGTAACAGTTTACTGTACGTACCATAAAGCAGATTTTTTTCAAACGCTGCAAAAGATATTTTTGAATAATGGAAATCCCGGTTGAATCCTTGCATCAAAATGAGCAAGAAATCGAGCCAGAAATCTGAGCAATTGACGGCGAAGACGTGCTTCAGATCACCAAGTTGAATAGTTTAACGTAGTCAGTAAGGTGAACGATACCCTGTAGTTACGTCACGGTGAATGAAACCAGCTAACATCGAGCCAACCGAGGCATACAGACGCGGGCAATTCTCCGGGTATTCGACCTAAGAACATCCTATATCCATTACCGTAGACATAGGTTGACAATAGCATTACTTCAAGCTTCGACCCGGAGAGGCGACGCGTCAAGGTCCAAACAAAAACACAATGCAGCCCTAATTCAGTCCCTTGTTGAACAACTCGGTTCCTCCTAGATCGCCGTGTTGATCGTGGCTCACGTATAACTTGCGACTTACGATTAACGTTGTGTCGTGACGCAAAGTAGCTAACCCTTTGGGATAGAAAATGCGGAAAAGGGTTGCTGGCACCCCCTCGCCTCGTTCCTAAAGCAAAGGTTCAAGTGCCTGTCAGATCAACCTTTTTTGACTCACAACGCTACTGAATACGAGTGATCTTTACTCCTGTATTGTACAGGACGCGTTTAGAAGGATTTGAAAACAACGAGGAGACCGTCAATAATGTTGTCAAGATAAGTAGAAAATTTAAAAACATTACTTTCATGTTAACAGACATCAAACAAGAACGACTCTTCGACTCATTTGAAATTGAGAAAGTCATTGCTCGCTCTGTGCTCCGACTAAATGCGGAAAATCCCTTAGCAAAGATCAGTTAATGTCATTTCCTGATCTCTACAGTAAGCTCGAGATCCTCCGAGGATTTGACTCGACGAAGAAATTGCTTTGTAACTCTTTGAAATCTGTCTTGATGTATTTAACGTTGATTAAATCCGTTTGCCCTTCCGCGTTTACTCTGTTACAAGGTTCTAATTATCATGTTCTCGGAAAGCTGGTATTTTGGATAAATTTCGAATTCGAATACACTTCGTACGGAGATTAGAAATTCCTCAGAACCGCTGGGGCTGATTTTCAAGGGCGGACTGGATTTCCAACAGCTCATTTAAACTCGTACCTACCGTGAGTCAAAGCTCGAGGATTATCGATGCCAATTCGTTCAGTTGAACTTCACGTCTGCGTGGTTCGGGGTCTCGTTAGCGGAACTAGTCGGTACCTACTTTTAATTTATTCCCAGAGGCTGAAGCTCAACATTCGACCTGTGCAACAGCGCGACGTGCAGGTTTGATAAGTATTCACGATCGATAGTGCGGCAAAGTTGTTTCTAGTTTAACGAAATTGAATTAATTAAGGTGTCGCGGATACACGACGCGGTCAAAGTAGGATATTAATTCAGTTGCAGCCGGAATGACAGTTGGTACGAATGGCGGGCAATTAATTCGCGCATGCGTCGGCATTAAACCGGCTGTAACGTGAGACGGTCGAGCAGAAGTTAAAACCGTGGCTGTGTAAGTCATCGTCACGAGCATCTGCCGCCTTGCGATTTATCCGGCGATAAGAGGGATGAGAATTCGGTGATACAGATTGTTGCTACTCGGCCCCGCGCGAAAGTACGTGTAAGGACACGTCCATTGTTGCCAACTCAAACTGTGACGCTAGGGCGACGAAAGGGTGAATTACCCCCGCGGATGCAATTTAAATAATGCTTTATTAATTCTCTACCACGTGGAACGCGATAGTGCAACGAGAGTTTCTTAAGGGATGAGCCATAAATCATGCCGTCGAAACGCCGGTTCAAGGTGTCAAGTGTTCCAGAGTGTTCCCAGCCTCACCGCAGCGACGTCTTCTCGTCGTTCCCTGTTTGTCTAGATAGGGTGAGCGCCCTGCGTCGAGGGTCTGGAGTGTCGCACGCTGAGTAGAACTGAAGCGTCGTACTTGTTCGGGGTATGCATATGCATGGGAAATCGGAAATCCGTGACGAGGAATCCCCGCGATCGGTGTCTAATTTCCAATTTCGGCTAGGAATA
Source organism: Diprion similis (assembly GCF_021155765.1). Lineage (NCBI taxonomy): Eukaryota > Metazoa > Arthropoda > Insecta > Hymenoptera > Diprionidae > Diprion > Diprion similis. Next base: position 13,645,428 of record NC_060112.1, on the reverse strand, counting down.
ATACACCGACCCACGGGGGTTAATTTTCATTTTCTCAAAATCTTCCCCCTGCGACACGTTGAACAACGCGCTAGCTCGTATTATTTGAGTATCAAATTAAGCCGGCAAAAACACCCCTAAACTGGCAATCTAGCGTAATCAGCCTCGAGACTTAGGCTCAAAATTACATTAGCCCGCAATTTTCGGGCTCCGATAGTCCCCCCGCTCTTAAGGCTCGGCCTGTTGCAGCGTACGTTTTAATTTCGTTGCCTAAAAAGTTTAAGGGGTGCGCTCGCGCAGCGGGAGTCTAGGCTCGCTAGAGACGCGTGATGGGAAATTAGTGGCTCTGAGAATTGATCAGGGATTTGGTTAATGCCTAAGCAATGGATAGCTCCAATTTTCTCTATACCGTCTCTCGCTGCAGGAAGACAGTCCTTTCGTTACTATATCTACCTCGAGTCGGGGTGTGAAGTGAAATTGTTTTCTAAAACCCTCACATTGGACAATCTGAAATTTGGATATTTGTCTCGGGTTTGTCATCACGAAAGGGTATCGTTGTCGTCCACGCGGTATACAACAGAAATCCATATCGCAGAAGTAGAAGGTGTTTTAATTATTCAGACACTTTAGCGGCGATGCTGAAGAACTCTGGTGGCTGGGATATATAGGTCTGAGTAATTGAATGTAAATATGACCAGAAGTCTGAGAAAAGTCCCTGAAATATAAATGGCTGCCGGTGATTCCGCTCTGTTTGCTGTTTCTGTCAGCCCATCTTTCCGGCTCTGTGGGGAATTCAATTGACGTAGTTGCCGCCGTGTGCGGGGACAGCTCAAGCTACAGACGGAGCCTGCATTGCGGAGAGACTTGTATCAATCGAATTACTCCACCTTTAATCATTAATGGCCAAAGGAGAAGGAGGGTGCCGAATATGTCTCTACATTCCCCAGGGTCCTGTTCGAGGATGAAGCGATCTTCTCGATGTCGCAGTTAAACCGTAGAAAAATACTCGGAAAAGAAACAAACTTTTTCCCATCGGAGCTCATGATTTTTCTTACAACTTTGAGAAGACCACGGAAAATAACAAAGCGGAAGACAAGGAATGAATCTCCTTGCGTGGATTAGAGACTCGGGATAGAAAATCTGGCAAACATGAAACGGGAAAATTGAATGAAACAAAAGAAGCTTCACCCAGGTCGAATCCAAAGGAGATTTCCCTTTGTAGCCACTATCCGAGGGAAACCTTCCCGCAAGCCTCCCACCCGCGACTATAGCCGCTATCCAATTTTCCCTTAGCAATGCATTATTCAGTACCGCGTCAAGACATCTGACTGTCTCTATTTCCGCCTGCAGCCCCGGTCTCCGTCTACAGTGCGCGGGGTTTCTGTAGGGTCCTTATGTTTACCAAGCGAGCAAATAGCTCAATGGGCCCTCTCCCATGTCCCTCCAGGTACATATCGCGCCGTTTCGGGACTCCAGAGAAGCCGGAATGAGGACGCCGCAGCCAGAAGCCTGTGTGAAGTAGTTATATCAAGCCGAAACTTGGCACCGTGTGTTTACTTAGGATTACTCGGTAATGTCATTTCAGGGAAAATTAATTTCGTGCCCATTTTAGAAACGGCGATGATCTCGCCTCCGAGTAACTCTCTCCGCATACCAGCCTGACTCTCGACCATTTTTCGTGTCATTCTTTCCGTCACTTAGCCCCAACTTAACTCGCGGTCTTTTGTGCTCTTCTTTTCATATCCTTATTGTGAGCCCGTAATTAACGATAACTCGGGAAACTTTTGACGCACACTTGCGCACGAAATTACCTTGGAATTAGAAGCTCAATACGGGAGCTTGGGACGCGTACGACTGTTTGCCGACGCCAATGAACGTCTATACGTCGTCTATCATCACACCTCGCCTCAAACTGCCCTTTGTATAAGCAAATTAGTCGCACGTCTACGGTGACAACAGACAACGGTTTACCTTTCATCTCAAATTGTGTTTAGACATCACGCCATTAAACCACCGCTCACCGTTGTCAATTCAAACAATTACCTACTTGTGCCGATGCTGTATCTTCAGCGATTCGGCGCTTTTGTCGAGTGAAAAAATTTCCGCATTCACGTCATGCATCAGGTCTGCACTACAGTCGTCTCATCGAGGAATCCTCCATGCGAATCTAGTCAATGAATCCGGCAGACTTAAGATGTTCGAAAAAAGTTAAGGCCGCTTGTGTCTCGACGAACAACACACGGCAAAGTCCAGGAAAAAAAATTTCACAAGTATTTTAGATTCTCCTTCAGCGACTACGCCGCGCATCATCAGCATCAAAATATGGAGTGACCCCCAGGGCAGTATATTACACCGTCCAAGATTCCAACGGGGGTAATTTGATACGTCGGAATGAGTGTAAGAGGACCCTGAGGTATGCCCGAGTCGTACAAAATGCACTGAGCAGTCGACTGCTCCAAATTAATGTAGAGGTAATTAATTCGGCCGTTCCACTGTCCGCGGGAAGGAACCGCGCGCCTTTGTTGGTGGCTGGAGCAAAAAAATTATTCGAGCCCCTCGTCCAGGTGGTACATCCACTAGCCAGTGGCGGGTGGTTGGGGATCGGTGATTTCGTCCTGTGGTCCTGTGACGCAGACAAAGAGCTAATGGCGCTAATCGAGTCCGATCCTCCGGCATCGACCGGCTTCGGGCATATAAATTAAAAGGACTATCTCCTCGTCCATCGGACATCAAACGATTCTGTACACCGTATGAGCCGCGTAGGCATGAGATATGAATCGGTAATCCTCCGGGCTCACTCCGCGTTTATATACGACCGTTTCCTAATATCTAATGTAAGTCATGTTCGAGACGATTCGACAAACTCGACAAGGATCAGGTCGCCGTTTATGGTCTATGCAGTGAACACTGAGAGGTGTAAATTCTAGTTTACATCCGTGTTGATTCAACGACAAATTTATCGCTCCTGTAGCGTCTAGTCCACTGACTCAACTTCGCTCTTCTTCTTCTTCTTCTTCTTCTTCCACTTCTTACAATCTTTTTCCCCGCTCTTTTCCCAGGTGTTGCTTTGACTGAATTATGCTTTTATGTTGCTCTACTGTAAACGAACTAAGAGCCTCGCCCTACGGAGGAAGCAGGCACCTATATTTATGCACCACATGCATGCTCCTACGAGGAACACGCATCGCGGCTGCTCGGGTACACGTTGGCCGGACTCTCGCGGGCATAATATCGGCCCCTCGCTCCCTGGACCGTTCGGGATGCTGAGCGTATTTATGGCTTATGAAACATCTTCATCCATATTTAAGCTTCGACGCATAAATCAGCATCCGCAGAGCCTGGCAGCTCGCTGTATAACCATTTGCGCTTTGAACGCTCGATTCTTTTCGGACCGACACGCTCAGTGTCCACTCGCTTTGCTTTTCGTACAAATTAGCTTCAAACGGTCTTTTTGAGAGAGAACGGCGGTTGCTTCGGGTCATTTTTCTTTTCCTTCAAAGCAAGGTGAAAATATTCACCAAGCTGATACCATCCCAGCAGTGATAATCAGTCTCCTTATAAAAAGTCGTTTCACCGATTCGCTATTTCCTCAGGAATTATTTGAAAAATATTGGTGAGCATTGCTCAGAGCAGTTTAACCGCATAAATTGAATACTTGGCGAAGTCTTTGCGACATCTGGATGAGTATTATAGCAAGCTCGAAGATAAGATTCGGGAACGTAAAGGTACGGAGTCCGTAATCATCTCAATCAATATTTGCGGAGAGATATTGGCGGAAAGTTTCCTAATATGTCGGGTGGATGTTGGCTGGGGTGTATGCCCCATTCTTGTATCGCAGGACGCGGTACAAGATCGTGGAAAATAGAGAGGGAATAAAGCAAAATACCGGAAATAGGGGAGGGAGAACCTTGCTTCGCTCTCCTCGACCTGATGAGGGATGATTTCTTATCTGAAACTTTCGAGTTGTCGACTACTGTGTTGTTGCGGTTGAGAGAGGGTGGCGATCGAGTCCTGGGTTCGATTGTTCGCCTGCCTCCTTCCCTTACTTAAACGTGAAAGTATCCTCCATCAGGACTTTTCCACGCCAGACGAAGCATGAGTAATGAAGGAGCCCCAATCGCGACAACTTTCGATGGAAATTTGGTATTTGAAACGAATCTTTATCCGAGATATTATACCGGTTGTCGGTTCTCTTTGGTCCAAGAATTTTTCTTCTTTTCCCAAAGCTTTTGATTATCGTTGAAAGCTTTTTATCCGCCGAATCTTGCGCGGTGGTTTCAAAGTTACAAGGAAGAAAACGAATCTCGAGATTCACCGGTGTATATTATCAGATCGTTTTTCTTCCATATTTCTTCGCCGTTATTTGCACGGTCTTATTATGCCGTGTGACGCGATGTCAGACCGTCTTGTTTTTTCGAGAACATTGACGAAGATTCGGGTCAAGCAGCTGACGCTCGTTTTCCAGGATCGTTAACAAACCTAACGATAAATTCCCGCTGGTTTCGAAGGTGGGTGTTGCACGGTGAAGAAAAATGGCTAATAATCGGTGAAATACGATTTGGGTAGCTCGAATACTCGCCAACTTTTTGGCTATTCCGTGACGCTTTTTTCTTCCTCCTGCTGTATTGGATTTCAATTTTATGGGTAGGTGAGGCTGATATTCAGCTAAGCGGAATCTATAGCCTAATAAAATTGTAAAATACCTGTTAAGCCCCGATACTTTTCACCATAGTAGCTCCGAATTCCTATTTCAATAAATCACCTCGCGCTTAGCCTGCAGGACTCGAATTTTCTCTCTAGAGTCTAGCGTAATAATTTATCAACTGATTTCAATCCTTCCACCAAAGCACGTTATAACACACAAAAACTCGTGAAATTTAATTGTATGGTATTCTCTGATATTGAAGGATGAACTCAATCATCGTGGACCGAATGAATGGAAATTGTAAAACAAACTAATTGTAAGATGACTTTCAGTATTCTAGAACAACTGTACAAATGCTTGCATTTAAGTAGCTAATTAAATGCTGTGCGATGAATAAAAGTGATCAAGCAAAATAAATTGAACGAAGATTAAAATATAGTTTACTAAGTTTACACGTTCTCAAAAATTTGTCTTCAAAAGGCAAAGCACAATGATAGATTCATTCAATAATCTCCATTCACTGCATAATCCACTTCACTCCTGTTCATAAGAACCTCCGAAGAAGAATGAAACTTCTTCTAAGAACACTTTCAATCGATGAATTGACTCACAGAAGCAGAGATAGACATTAAAGCTTACAAACAATCTATTCATTATGATCGACCTTAATATCTATCCTGCCGATTTATTTGCCTGGATCTACTTCAGTCTCGTCAACCATTTTCTCACGATTTTCGATTTAAATTCAACAGCCTGCTGATTTGCGGGAGTGAGTATTAAATTTTCTAATTTCGGCCAATTTGTCGCGGCAAAAGTTTTAATGGGCGAGACAGAAGGTCGAATGTTAAGATGGGAACGAAAAGGACTCAAAAGGTGAATCAGGATAGCAAGAAGGCTCGCGTCGCGAACTAAGACGACGATATATTTGAGAAGAGAGAAGCGCGGGAGTAGATCCTGATTTACACATCCAGCACGTTCAAGAGGTCCCGCCTTCCTCCCGGCGCAATAACGATGCGTCATTTTTATACACGCTGGCATAAACAATGCGAAGGAAGACCTCCCACGCACCTTTCAGGATCCCGTCCCCGTGGCTGTTTGTTACTCCTCGAATGGTTTTTGTTCCTGAGGAATATAAGGGGTGCAGGTCTACCGAACGGTGCTATGAATATTTGTATAGGTATAATGTGCGAGGCGCCGTCTACTCGCTGCCAGAATTTGAATGTCGCGCCGTACAAGAGCGCGAGCAAAGTTGTAAGCTGCGCTCGCACGAACAAGGCTACAATAACTCGCGTGTATCTCGGCCGTGGAAGCTCGTTTTTATTGCGATCTTGATTAACCGCACAGTCAACGTCAAAGGAAAAATGGCCTCGCCAACTTCTGGAAAGTGGTTGGTATAATACTCAGAAACAAAGACGTCACGCGGCGTAATTTGCGCAGAAAATTTTAACTTAGTCGTCGTTAAATAATGCAAATAAATATGGATATTCGACGCTGTTAGGCCGTCTTTGCGCAAGTTATCTCCGAAACGGCACTGTCGTCGATCGGCTATAACCCTAAAATTCAAGAGTAATTTTTATTCCAAACTTTGTCACGTCCCATAAATGCGTTTAACATACGCTTAACGACTATTCGCGTCGGTCACCGTCGAACCGACGCGACGACCGATTGCATGGGGCGAAACAGCCACCGTTCGGTAGCCTCACCATTCTCACAATAATTACAACTTCCTATGCAAATGTCTACTCGGCTATACGCAGTACGCATGTTCATTGCTCTTAACACCGACGTTCGGATAAATAAAATTTACAAACCGCTCAGGAGGAAGGGACTCATGCAAAGACACGTATTTCTACCTGTAAATACACGCATTATCGTCCCTGTGTTCCCGATCACCATCATTTGCGTCGAGTTACGCCTCGGAGACGCTTGATAACTCAAGACCGGAACCACTTCTCGACTCCAAATGCGCTTTTAATCGCGATCATCATTTCGACTTAGTTTTTCGAAGCTTTGGTAGAAAATGAGCGTTAAATAAGGATTTTCCGAACAGTCCCATTGGGAGTTGTTTTTTAAAATTTTTACATAAATATATTGATTTCCTTGCAACAGAAAAGTGGCAAACTTTCTTATCTGAAATGGTAATCCATTTTACTAGTCAATACTCGGTATGTCCAGCATTGATCGTGGTGAACGAGAGGAATAGATTTTCAAACGAGAAAATCTCTGCCTTTGATAAATCCATTCCATTGCGCAAGGCGCAGTGATAGTAACACAACACGTTGACTTATCGATTTTCGAAACACATTTTATGTGTGAGTGGGTGTTCCAACGTTAATGTGCACGCGTCGCTGTACCACGTTGCATTTATATTCATGGTGGTTTGTTCGATTGAATTATAATTTTTGTCATCGTCACGAAACAGGGCTTATCGGCAGTGAGACTGGTTCACTCGGATCCTACGAGCGTGTCCATTAGGAAATTAATTACTATACGTAATAAGAGTTTATAGTTAATAATTGGTAGCGACAGCGGACGATGCAGCAGTCCAACAACACTTTCTGCCGGACGCTAATCTTCTACGCGGGGCGCGTTGAGAATATCAATTAGGGGAGCCTGGCTGAATGGCCATGCTTACTGCATCTTCGTTTTCACTGTGGACTCTGGCTACATGCTGCACGTGCCAACGACGATGAGAAAAATTGACTAACGGATTATACATACACGTAGGCAGAGGCAGAGGACCTGACTATATTCCTTGTGAAAGAGTTGTTGTTCCAGAGGATGAGCCAAAGATTCGTTTGAACGGCTACTCTTTAATCCGTCGGATTGAAATTAAATTGACTTTCGTTGTTGCCGCGGTATAAAAGTCGGATATCTCTTCTCGGATGGAGGCGTCCAGGTTTGGGGCGGTCAATAAATTTCTAATAACGATAGTCCTAAGTTCGCAGCCCACGACACGACTCCCCGTGTACAGGTATCACGGTGCAGCGAACACCTAATTCAAATTTCTAGGTCAGAGGTCAGTCACTCCTCTCCCACCGGAATATTGAAAACGTGCACGTTCACCCTCAGACGGCAGATAGTATCTATTGAAATGGGATGTTCAACCAGTGCGCTACAAGCCTACCGAATAGACGAAACACATAAATAGACAATGGACAAACGGACAAATGGGCCCTTGAAAGAACCAACGCCAATGGTGAGGTTTCGGAATAATGCATACCCGCGACAGACACACCCGCGCTCTATAGTCGGTCGACCTCGGGCTCAACCCGACGGGGATGACGAGGTTCCAAAGCAAACACCGCCACATATTCTTTAAATAAATATTCAGAAGATCGAAAGATATGGTAAGGGGGCACACGACGCGCATCCCCGCAAGGAACCAGCCAGGGGTTCTCATTCCAGAGCATCTCTACTCCCGAGGATTAAACGCTCCAAGACGGTTTCCAAGACGGTTTGGTCTCGTCACGTCGTTGATGCTGTGCTGGCCGATTTAATCACGATCGGTTAGATTCCACTTAAGGCTACTTATAACACTGTTATCATCCTCCACTGACGATGTATCGCTTTATTCGTTCTCAGTCCGGTTCTCTACAATTATAACTGGATCTGTAACTGTTCGCATTTGAACAGGTTCTTCGGGCGGGAAACTATATTGTTCTTCCCTTTGAGTCTTTTCATTACTCTGTTGTAATATAACTGCTCCGTCGGGTTGATCGATGTTTCTATAATTTGATCGGCGTGTCCTTTTCACACTAAAACTTCTTTCTTTCATTTCGTTCGATACATTCTGTCGATTCAGACTTGGTTGATTGCTACTCTAGCTTGAACTCTTTGTCTTACAGTAGGTAAAATCAACATCTCTTGATCCTTCGCAGATCATTCACCTCGTTACTCCGTTGTCTGTTTCTTACGTCACCGGATCCACTCCATCCATATTCGATCTACAAATCTGATACTAGTCGAGGTACAAAATACTCCTTCGATCGGGACTCCAGTGCGAAATTCACGACCCCTTTCACAGTGGCAGTCTTCAACTGAATCCCTGCACGTCTGCCTAAACATCCAAAACGAACTGCCCATCCCTAAAAGTTATGTTGTCTTCTCTTTCTATCGCCCACGGTACCACTAGTGAGTCCATATTCTTCCAACAATTGGAAGATCTCCCAATATTTCGGCATGTGGACCTCTGTTCTTACTTGCGTAGTAGACGCTAGATCTGGTATCGAAGGTACTGGTACAATGGTTTTTTTTTAAATAACGACCAAGTCCACCTTGAAAATAGACGTCAGTGCGCCTTAGTGACTGCAGCCTGTGCTCATCGCCAGTCTCCCGTCTATTTACACGTGTCTAAGGCCAGTTGCCGAGATTACGTTTCTTCACTTTCACACCGCCTTGGCCTGCTTGCGCAGATACACCCAATCCTGATTTTCAACCAGCCACCACTTCTAGTATTATACAAGCCAGTATCAAATAAGAAATAACGAATCCTGAAATTTCAGGTTTTATCAAGCGATATAAATGATGAAATGAGCTTCCGCTCTTGATGTTTCAGTCCTCCATCTTGGATCCAACGCTCCCACAACTTATGCATATATACGTGACGAAACTGTGACCACAAACTTATGTAGTCAACAATGAATCGAAATGTCCACATTATTTTTAGCTACCATGCTAGATATTGTCTCACCGGTCATTTAGTGCGCAGTACATTATACACAAGAGACAAATGAGACTGATATTAAACTAACGAATAAATTGTGCATTCTATCGATCCTCGAATCGATGCACACACGCTGTTTGTCGTAAGGCGAGATACGTGAGGCGGGATATTTCCTCTGTTACTTTTGTCGCAAATTTTAATTATGAAGTTTCTTGGTTGAATGGTGAATCAAGAGTGTCATATGGCCTCGGGGCAATTCGGTGTCACGGATCCAAGCCGTAGCTACAGGGGGAAAAATGACAAAGGAAGCAGTACTTATCACGTGGCTCGCAGCGATTGGGGATTGGGATGTCTAATGAAGAGGAGATATCTTTTATCCCGGCAGTAGGCACGATATTTGTATACGCCCCTGCATGCGCCGCTTTTGTCATACGGTTCAAATGCGAAAATACGAGTTGCGAAGGGTTGAATCAAAGGGGGAAAAAAATAAGTAAGAAAAAGGCGGAAGTTATCAGAGCCGTGTTATGTCGCGTCCTCGCATCTTTTTAATATTCGCAGCAGCAATTTATACGATTCAAAGAGGAGAAATGATCGCAGGAGTGATTCAAAGGAAATACTTGGAGGCCTTTAGGGCCCTCAAGACTGCCTGGCTAGAGCGGAAATGAAATTTATTAGACCCGGTCTCCTTTAAAACCTACCACCTAGGTGGTCTTGAGATTCTCAACTATATCGGGGCTTCTAGGCACGTGATTTCATAAGTACCTTCTACAAGTATATTGTGTAAATGTAGTTTCAGTCTCTAGTTAATAGATGAACCACAATTTATAGAAACAGGTACAATAATAGTAAAACCGTCTTGAAACATCGTATATTACAATTTACAGAGAACAAATGAAGAAAGAAGAAAACTCACCTGTATCATTATTATCATCATCATTGATACTAAAATAAAAATTAATCTATAACATCGTAACTATGGAAGAATTTATACAGATGTTTTTAAATATTCATCGAAAAGGAATAGTGCAAGTGACGCATCAGCGTCCGCAAAGAACCGCTTGAGATCATTGACGTAACCGGAGAGTGTGTGAACCGTTTTAGTTTGTCGTTTGAAAAATCTCTCTTCAAAATAGTGTGCAACGGATCCATCTGCGTCAGTATGCTTCACCACTTCTCTTTGTATTTTTATAGCTTCGTCTGCCAACATCTTGTAGTTATCCAAAACGTTACTCATTCTCTCAAGCTCCGACAGATCATTTTCATTGACTTGCAAGTCCTGTTTTTAAATATAAATATATACATTAAAGTACAATGCACTACTAGTAGCAATTTGTACACTATCGAATCATTAAAATAACAATAGATTCCATTATGTTGAAAAAAAAATTCGTTCACCCTTGTTTTATCGCTGTCCCAATAGGTTGCCCTATTATCAAAGTGCATTTCTCCACCACGTAGAGTGATGAAATTGATAAGATCTTTCGCATCATCCCACGCCTCGTCGGACAACTTCCTGTATAATCGTTTCAGCCCCATACGATTCCTCTCGAAGTTTCCGAAGTAACTAGACACCGTCAAGTATTTGAAACTCGTTTCGATGAGAGCATTGGCATATTGTTCAAGCTTGCTCTGTATACCGCCAAACTTTCCGTACAAGGCGTTACAATTTGTCAATTTCACATCAGCTGAAAAAATTTGTAAAATAATACTAAAATATTTAAAAAAACGCGCTGAGGTCGAAAAGTTGATCCTGATACGTCTTTATCCTCCAAATCATTATTTTCAAATGATCTCTGTACTCAGTGAATACCATTCATATGACTTGAAATAAAAATTAGTATGAAAGAGCAAAAGTACCCGTGTGCGACTGGCGACTACATTCAGATTGGACATCGTAGTAACAAAATGCTTTCGGAATCGTGTCCAAAAACGCGGCCGAAGCTGATCGAGGAACCCCACTCCGCCCCGGGCCCGTACCCCTGATCGAGGCCTTGGCCGGGATGAAAATGGTCACCGCCAAAACGGTAAGAACTATGAAAACCTTCATATTGGCTGAAAAATGACGTGAAGATAAAATTAATCTCACAAGGAAACGGTTACAGCTATTCGATATAGCAAAAAGTTTAGCATTTATCGAATTGTTTTTTGAAGTTACATCGGTGAAAGACCTGGACCGAAAAATTGGAAGAAAAGTAAGAGGTGCGATAAAATAAAAAAAATAAAAAAATCGTATAGTTAATATATTTATTTTAATAGGAAAAAAATAATCAGCGACAGGAAACGCGATAAAATATTCGAAATGTTATAGAAATGTAAACAGCGTGATAATTATCTGACACACCAGCAGAATTTGCATGCCAAAGGTTACTACGCTTCAGTTACAAAGAAGCCTGCGACGCCCCTGAAGTATTTCCGATACACCCACGAGCTAAACTGTGTATACGTATATATATTTTACACACATATATACACACATATATGTATAGATGTATATATGTGTACACGGGCGGTTAGAGAGATATTTCACCGCGGGAAAAGCATGGACGGTGAGAGAGGCCGATTGCGTTCGTTGCTCGAGAAGAGATTTGAAAAAGGAATGAAATGATAGTTTGTCGCGACAAAGGTCGCGGCCAGAAATCACGCGGAAATAGAACGTACCTTTATGAACGTTGGCCGCTCAGCTGGTAGCGTGAATACTCTCGCTTCGACGCTCTACTGAACAATAAACATTTAACGGGGGGAATGTTCTTCACGTCGAGTGGTCATTTGATCGATCCAACGCGCATGCGCGGAGCACAGTGCGCAGCAGTATCTGGTGATAAGCCAACGATGACAGTGCTAAACTACTGTGAATTACACACGCAGCAGTGTACTTTGTTTTTAAGGCGCTGATGGTCGGCTCGAGAGTGTAGTTGGGCATATTATCTGAACAAGCTTTGAAGCTTCCTTCTATGCCAGTGTGTATAAAGGTAGCTTCGAAACAAGAGACGTTCTTACTTTAACAAGCTTCGATCGTTCGAGATACTTGAATATTTTTCGATCTTCTTTCACCGGCAAGATACATTGGCGCGATGAATTTTATCTACGGATTTCTTCTCGTTTTCGGAGTCGCTTATGTCGCTCCAGGCGTTCAATCGACATGTAAGTATAATCGATTTGTCATTATTATCTTACCACCAAGCTTTGTGCCAGAAATTCAAAACGATTCAAGAATAGAGAGTGCACAGATATTCTTCCAATGGAATGCTGAGATCACGCGTTGTACAGCCCTGATTTACAGTGTTGCCATTTACGCCACGCGTTCCAAAGCACTTATACAGTGACTAGAATCATTAGACGTTTCCTTATCGTTTACGTAAACTATTTACTCGTCATTCACGCGTGATGTTTAAACCAGTCTTGATCCAGTAGGTCAAAATTCGCGGATTACTGATTTGCTTTCTGATAATGAAGGCAGGAATTTTTTTCCCCTTCCTCCTTTCTCTCTACGCTCACGCGTGCCAACAACGAAGTAAAAGAATGAAATTTGATAATCGAAGCGCGGATCGGCCAAAAGCTATACATTGACAGAAATGATTGGGATTGGGAAAATCTTAACAATTACCTTTTTTCACAGCACACTTTTTTCAAGCAAGAAAGTGTTGTCATGAAAAGTAATCCAACAACGTATGAAAATATTTCTTAAGAAATTTAGTCTTTGAAACCCTCACAATTCTTGATTTTACTAAATATTTTCTGTTCTATTGTATACCAAAAATACGAATATACGTATTCGTTTATTTGACAATCTGCTAGCTTGGTTTCGACAAACTTTTTGGATTTGCTCGAAAATTTATTCAAGTGAGAATAACTCGAAAAGAACAAAGCTAACGATAAAAACGTATACCTGTTAGGAATTCCATGCACTGTAAGAAAAAAATATTTCAGCTTGTTGAGAAACCATTAAATAACATTTTCACATAAAATTGTGGAAAAGTGATCATGAAATATATAATCCACAACCAAAATATTAATTTTTTACATTTTCTTTTGGTAACTGATAACTTGTCACTTTGCGTTAAATTTGTATCTGTAAAACAAGGAAGAATGAAAGTTGATATCTGCATCTGTAATGACGGAATAAATGTGGGACAGAATAGATATGATGCTTGAAATATAATTGATATGAACGATTCGTAAATAACGTTTTAGGACTTTTTAAAAGATAATTGTCATAAATTATAATAAGCATCTGGATCAAAGTTTACTAAATAACGCCCACATCGATCGGCAACAGTGTCCACCCATATACAGATAAGAGAAACACATCGATAAGTATGTCTCACGTGATCACTTGTGAGCACGTATATTGTCTACGGCGCAAACACCGCACAGTGAGCAATATTTCAATTAGCAGATCACTAATTGTTGCCAAATGTTTCATCACCAATTTATCGAGCAGCAGCTAGTTTTCAATATCTATAAAAGTTGTTCGACAAAAATAAAAATGAAACGAGGTTGATCTGTTCAATTACCATCGTCAACACGTCACAGCCCAATTATCAGGGGAACGTATAAGCCTTCAGATAATTTATTGAATATCATACAATAGTTGAAAGGCAATCACGCTTCACATTACTCATCGAATTATGCATCTCGCGGTTAGTCTTTGTTTCATACAAAGAAATTCCAATTAACTGAAAGAACGTTACACAAGAAAACGAAAGAACTCAGTATTGTGCTCCTTGCGGTTCAAGGTACATATTGTATGGTACGAGATAAGAATACGATTGGAAGTTTAATGTACACTTTATCTAGCACCAACCCTAAAACTGATTGAAAATTCAATGAAAAAAACGATATTGATAACAAAATGTAACATCTAAACAAGCAATTAAAAGTCACTTAGTGACTATATCTTGGATATAAATCAAGTAAATGCAATCTGTATTTGAAGTGGAATATTTTTTAGTTTGTTATAGTCTAATCTTATCAAATGGTCATTTGATAACAATTCCTAGTGTATGCTGAGTGATTTTAGATTGCATCTAACGTCTTTGTATGTACATCGTCTTTTTAGGACTTCCATTGTCTCGTAATTATGAAACACAAGTTGTTTCCTTCTTTGTTAATTTTTTCCACTCAACAAATTAAATTATTGTTATTAGTGGATATAGGTCAAGCACGATTAGAAAGATTGAGGTAATGACTAACTCACCGTTATAATGTAACAAAGTTCAATTGGCCGGAAATTATTGACTATTCAGTAGCCAGCGTTCACAAAGAACAAATAAACAATCAAAGACACGATAAGCAATTTCAAATATTTGATATCATGAATATGTTTACAAGAAACAATCATGTCGGGGAACTTTAACTACGCGCCAAGGACATGAATTGAAAATTATCCAACCTTTTCAAACAATTGTAACATTTATCCAAAATTCACGCTACAGTTACTAATTTTTCAATTTCCCTTTGAAGGTCATATTCCGGATGCTAAGATCGATACGCCATGGGTAGACATGGTTCGATCATGTACCGACGAATTGAAGGACCAGGTGAAAATGGAAATCGGCGCGTCCATGACATATCTCGCCATGGTAATAAGCCATTCTATTATGCTATTCATCCTGAAAATCTAATGACCTCCTCACCTTTCGACCTTCGGAAACAAGTTACTTTTTCTCATCACATTTTCACCTTCAGGGTGCTTACTTTGCACGTGACAGTGTAAGCAGACCTGGATTCAGCAAGTTGTTCATGCATGCAGCCGATGAAGAACGTGAACATGCAATCAAACTTATAGAATATATGTTAATGCGAGGAGACGTAACTCAGGATTTCCAGAATCTACTCCCAGCACCGCTGGTAAGTTTTAATTCATTGACAAGGACTATTGGCAAATAAAAATATTAGCTCCAATACTAACCACCCTAACTTTGATTAAAGATTTCCACTCGAAAGTAATTTGAAATAACTTGAACTCATTGCGGATGATATAATTAATTACTATTTAATTAAAGATGAATCTGATCATTTCAAATGCATTAAATAGTTTTGAAGGTATAAAAACATATCTCGACAATATCCATACTTGATTGTATAAAATGACGCGAAATACTAACCGCATTAGACTGTATTTCGGACGAGTAAATGTATTATTAACACAGAAAATTTTTGTTCTCTTGCCCTGGTCTATATTAGACTGCTCCGAAAATGAATTGGTTCAACGGAGCACAAGCACTTAAAGATGCTCTTGCCAAGGAAGTCGAAGTTACTACGAACATTCGAAAAGTAATTTCCAACTGCGAAACACCACCAAATGCAGCTAAAAACGATTATCACGTGAGTACTGTTACACATATAAATTAAAAATTATTGAATACTTGTTCACCGCCGCTTATCGCACATATTAAATTTATTTCTACATTGTTACAAATTGCAAGCTTGGCAGTCATATCGCATAAAGCCTTCATCTATAAAAGGATCTGTGAAATTTGAAAATGACGTTCTACCAATAATCAATCAATTATGATTAAGCCAGATTACAAATTATCGTGTAGCAGAGCTTGTATCGTTATTCAAAGAGCTGCACGTACGAGATAACATTAAGAAATATTGAAGAGTGTTATCACGATCACGATGCTAATTCTTACAGGTCTCAAATACAACATTATTTAATTCTTCGCGTCTATCATATAGCCTCAGTCGGTACTTGACATCATAGTTATTTATGGAAAACATGATATGTACTTTCTCGATTTATCGTGTACTTAGCCCTGTCGCCCAGATTCGGTTCACAGAAATTATTTTTTCAACCGGTAGACGTTATTCTATCTACAAATTTCAGAAACGTAGTGGTTTTGACAAAATTCTTTTTTCAGTTTTTAAAGCTGAATATATAAACTCTTTACGGAACTTTTTATTTTGAAATTTGCTGAGGATTCCCAAACGAATATCATATTTTGCCAGAGTTTTTCAAATCGGATTGACAAACGCGTTGAAGAAAAATAGCCGTTTCTAAGTCGAGAGTCCAAATTTGTTACAGCACACGATATTGGACTAAAATATTTCTATCAAGCCGCTACTTCCATGTAATATAGTACATCTTTTGCCTTTTTTTATAGTTGGTAGATTATCTTACCGCCGATTTCCTGGATGAACAATACAGAGGGCAGCGTGATCTAGCTGGAAAATACACAACCCTTCAAAAAATGGTAAGCTCCTACGGACCGATTGGAGAATTTTTGTTTGACAAGAAACTGCTCAACGGAGAACTATAAACAATATCGTTTGATGCAGGAGACAAGGAACATGTTTAATTTTCCTTTTATTAAAAATCGGTCATATTTAGAACTAATTGTAAATGGCAACTTGAATTGGATTCTATCGCATACAGTATGCTCGTGTAGTTACTTGGTTTTCCAATGTCCCTTGTTCATTACGTAACAACAAATTCATAAGGTGTATTCCCATATAAATCACCAGTGCTAGAAATTCTCTCTAAGTAAGCCATAGCCTAGCAATAATTCAGTAGTGTAAGAAAAATACAATCCTGCATCATTATTTCTGAATATGGCTGTAAGTCATAAGTGCGCGTCATAGTTTTAAGACAAGGTATAAAGAAGAAAGTTCATATTCTTCGTAAATCAGTGATTGAATGTCATATTGTAAACGACAATGAGTGAATAAAGAAACACCGCACTGACTTATATTTATTTAAAAAATATTATTACATCCTGGTATTACCTACAACTGATAACGTTGGCTATAACTACAGAAATCGTTTCCGAGTACACAGAGTAACACCAAAACTGATATTTTTATCGCGTTGTTATGAAAATGCAAGCCACGAGATCCGTACACTCCTCACAACGTGTCACATAAACCAACTTCGGGTACCTATCGCTACTTGCCAGACGTCGTATTGTCCCATCGTAATGCCGTTACTTCGTGTGCGCGACTAGTTGAGCTTAAGCTTGATTAAAAGCGGCTCAACATTGCGCCAGATGCTGCGTTGGCGGAGCGCTCGCTTTCGTTTGAGACAATATCCTTGCTTCCATACGCCTTATGTACACCGTATATATACTTACAGAAACCACAGGTATCCTGAGGCTGAACAGAGCCTTTTTTTCAAGGGTTTAATTCACCCTGATTCTCATTGGTCATTTCCTCTTCCAAATGCAGCGTCACTTGAAAGGCCTCGACGTTTTTGACAAGTTTATAAGACAAGAAATCAATGTACAATATTAGCTTTTGCTGAGCACAAGTATACCCGAGTTTAGAGCGTAAAAATGATCGCCAGGGAAAATTCTGAGCTGTTATACAATTCGGTGAAGATCTTCATCGTCGGATTGAGCTTTGCGTGTCGGTTATTACCGAGTTTTGCGAAGGAATTCACCGCTTGAATGGCAACATCGATAATAATTACCGCACTTAGTGAACCAAGGTGAGGCTGTGAGTATGTAGAAAGAATACAATAACCCGTATTCAAGAAATCCCGCGAACTCTGACACGGAATCCAGAAATCAGCGATACATGGAAGAGGTGGATCGAGACGGGCAGCTCACAATGCCGACTTTGAGGGAAAAGTGGTGCGAGAATATACCTGAGCTGCAAAGTGAAGGGGGCAACGGGGGCAGTGATTATACGCAGATTATACTCGAACTCTGAACCAAGAAGGAACCCGGGCTGCCCTTACTTCGATCTTCCTACCTCGAGATAACCTGCAGCGATATACGCGGGTTTTGTAGTCATACATGCAAGCTTTTGTCTAGTGTCCGTTTCCAAGTTGATCATAGAAATCGACTCCTTCCATTGGATGTCGTTTCGGTTGAGCAGAAGACCAAATAAACATCATCTGTCATGCAAAAAGTTCGTTCATCATGGACCTCGACATGTTGACTAACTAAGTTTCTTCATTGGATTCCTAAAAAAAAACCTGCTTCATACTTTAAAAGCAGTTGCAGATAGATCTGTTGACAGATCGACAAAATTGGTCGCATTTCTCCAAAATTCAGCCAACGAGACAGGTTGTGAGCTTACGAGTACATACCGACTATCCGAGTAGGTGTACGACTCGATGTTGACAATTCGAGCCGATACATAATCTCTCTCACTTTGATCTCACCGCCGATTCATGTACACAGACCTGAGGGAAGATTCACTCGGGAATTTACCTACCCGCGAGACCGCAAGTTAAACACCGCGGGTAGCAAGCACTCCGAACCTCAATTAATCTCCGAAGGTAATTCTACATTTAACGACTCCACGATCGCTCGAAGAGACTCATTTCAGATCGTCGCAGTGACAATAAATTGCGACAATTTTTCCTATAATATATACTCTGTACTTTCCTTGATAACGTGCAGCATGATAATTGAAGAGAAATGTACAAGCCTGCGCAGAGACATCTAATCCAGCTTCTTCTGGCCTAGAATCACATTTTTACCCATCCAACCAAAGCCATAAAATCCGCAGGGATAATTTCTTTCTAACCTATAGTGCTGAAGTCAGGAATACCGGAATGTGTGTACCGGGAAAAAAATTATTTCACAGCTCGAACGTGAGGTAGATAATCCGTTTTTGATTCTGGTCGTTAATCGTCCTCGGAACGGCGACACTTGTTTTACCAGTCTAACAAGCTAACAAGGGGGCAACAACCATTACTATTTACTGCAGCACTAACCATTATCTGACAATTCCCTGCTCACGACCGTCAGATAATTCCGGTGATACCGAACTGCATGCACCGCAACGGGAAGAGTGAGCGTATAAAGTTAACATGTGAGTAGGTATGATCGGTATGACTGGGACCTCAGTTAACACCAAGTCCAGCGTCGGTTCGACGTTATATTACTCACATTGGCAAATCAGAACATGTTTCAAGTTATACGAGGAGTTTAAATCATTCTTATTGCTGATTATACGCGCCACGTTGACGGCGGGCAATTGATGCGATAAATCAGTCGCTCATTACCTTGTAAAATTTACTCACTTGTCAAAGGCATGGGGTAACTCGTGTTCACTCGCGAACCTCAGAACCGGAATCGAACAGGTCCAAGAATAAATTCCCCTTTCTTTAGTTGGGCACGTGTGTCTATAAACTCTACGTCACTTACGAATACTCACGATCTTGGATTGCAGGATTCCAACGAGTTGCATTCGATCGCGGTTTTTTAAAGATCATCGTCTCAAATCCACCTTGTCTACCGTGCCCGACACGCTACGCACGTTCGGCACAAAAATTATGGGTGGAACCTGAATAGCGTCATAAAAATGCATTAAGTGGGGCTCGGACTATAAGTGAAAAAATGAATGAGAGTCGAGTGATCGTCGTGAATGGAACGTGACCTTGTCCACCGCGGCGTGAAATGCGGAAACCGTAAAACTCGTCACTCCAAAGAAGCTGAAACTTCCGATGCTTCGATCATAAGAGGCGTCGTCGTCTTCCAAATGAAATCGTAAAGAAGACCATGAAGGTGCTGATGCAACCGAACAGTCGTCAAACCGGTGAAGATCGGTATATGTAAAATACAGGTTAAGCTATGGCTGTGATATGAGATCAGCTCGTGCCTGTACACAGAAAACCGGTGATATCCATAAACCAGGACGATATGAAGCACCCGAGGCACGGTAGTAGGTATGCCTTAACATAGGAGAGGATAGCTTCGCTCGGCGTGACCTATACATAGCATTGCAGCGTCTTGAAGCGTAGTTCAGCACCAAGGTGGGTACCAAGGTAATGTAAAGTGTCGGACTCACTCTCCAGTAGGTAGGCGTACCTCGTGCTTACCATTATTACACATCGCCCAGAGTTCATATATCACAGGCTGTACCGACAATGAGCCACGAATAAGATGATATAATGCCTCAATATGGGACGCGGTGTATCTTCTATGAAAGGTTTGCTTCTCTCGACGTGGCTTCAGGAGTTGTCCTTGAGAGATATCTGCGGCCATATATTCCTGGGCTTCTATATTGGACTTGCGCTACTAGCACGTCGAAAAACAAGACGATAGAGATCAAGTATGGATATTTCAACGGTGGTGTTACCAGTCAGTTTTACAGAGAACTAAGCTAGGCGTTGGTAGTAGCTCTGGGGAACCCGATTGACGGCTACGTCTTGTTAGCCTTTGGTTTCTGACTATAGGTATAAAAGTATCAAGTCAAAAATTCAACTACGTTATTTAACGATCAGACATGAAGTATTTCGAGCCGAGTTATACCTGCGCGACGGGATTACCATTTGTAGTATACAGGACGAGTAATGAGCTTGGCAATAGCCGAGACTGGACGAGGGACGTGATTGGAAAGTGACTTCTCTCGTGCTCGGCACACTTCGTTACCTGCTTGGCCGTGCACGGTGCACCCGCTTCGTCATCTTATCGTTAACGATTCTTCGCTACTTGGCCGTTACGAATTATTTTCCATGTAAATCATAATTTACACAAAATACCAACCGCGTTTGCAATACGCATACAGACGAGGCCTAGCCAAATAAATTAGCAATCTCCCTAAATCATGCAACCTCTCAACGAACGCCCACAGTTCACCGGCACGTCGGCGTATCTACTTTCGAAGTACCGTACCGAATACACTTTTATCCACTCGTTTGTTTGCCTTTGTTTTTATTTTTATCACGAACAGCGTAGATGGCCAGAGCGTGACATTAGTAGAAACTAAAGGCTTCCTGCTATACGTATATATGTATGTGAAAAGTTTCCACCGAGAATACTGGAACGACGTAATCCCTACGAGTTCTTCTCCACTTCTCGCGTCGCGCGCTCGGCGTCAGTGGAAAGCTTTACGTACAAGAGCCGTATCAGTGTCATCGTAGGGTAACCTGATGAGATGGACATGAAACAGAAATACCCCAAGGGAGAAATACCTCTTTGTACTCCGAGAGAAGAGACACGTAGATTGAACCAGTCCTTCCTTTTCTCTTGCCTTTAGTTTCAGGAATTCTTCTTCTCAAGAATAAACTTAGAAAAGATCCAGCACAGTCGCAAGTCTTGTGTCTAGAATTACGCTTGCATCAACAAATATCATTTTGGAGTGTCGTGAAATGAAATATTAGGCAAATGTACAACATTCGTCATTGTTAGAATTTTTTCTTTGTTCTTCGTAGCTTTCACTTTTCATCGTGTCCAAGATAACTAATTTCCATCACTAAAACCCCTCAACGACAGTCATACTTTAAGGTTAATAATGAACGATAGAAGACTTTGGTACATGACGTAATTACGAAAGACGATCGCTTCTTAAGAAAACTTAAAAATTTTCATGCATACTGGGTGGATGATATATTACCGTCTTATAATCTAACCATGATCTTCATGATTGATTACGCATTTGAGTATAAGGTCAAAAAGACTGACAGAAACACGTAAGCCCATTGAAAGTGCTGAATTCAAACGGCCGTTAAAATAATTACAGCATACGTGCTCGACGCGAAAATGTGAGAAAAGTAGGAAACATGTTTTTCCGAAGAGGCGTGAAATCGGTTCGACGTGTAGCGACGTGGGCGGGCGGTCTTCGGATGCGAAGGTCGAGGAGGGGGTTGATGGTGCCTCTCGAAGCGTTATGGAATAGGCACCCGGATCCACGAGCGAAAAAGTGGTTGCAGGCATGCTCTGGGTATAGTGGCAAATTGTACCCCCTTGCCTACGCGCAATCTGTTCGTAATAACCGCGACGAAGGTGGCAAAGCTCCGGCGACAGCGACGCTCATTCCGAGACGCACGGGACGTAATTTATACCGACGTGATGCGAGCCAGCATGGTCGTTACTCCTCGTCCCCTCGCTCTCGTAGTTAGGACTCTATCGCTTGTGATATCTGCGCCACGACGCGACGAGCCGAGCCCTGCCAATGCAAATGATACGCCGCCTTGAACCCGACCTGCCACAGAGTGGAGCAAACCCTTAAACGAAACGGGTCCTGAGACGCAGAATGGATCAGTTGATCTTTTTATCACTCGACTAATTTGCCACTTTTCCCATGGATCGAGGCTGGCATAGACTATCGATTTTACGCTACCCTTTACATGCAGTTCACTCCGATTTAAAGAGACAGAATATGTTGCGAGGGGATGAAAAGATAAATTTTTCACACAAACCTTTGCGCAAGATAAAACGAATCTTCGTTTTCTACGCTAGTTTCTCGAAATCATCATCGCCAGATTTTGACGTAAAATTTTGTAAGAAATTCGTGCAGCAGACATTTTTTTACTCTCCTTAAGTATACGGTGTACGTATTTTTATACGCAGTGTTGAAATAATTCAAGTGCTCCCCGCACATCTGCGGTGGTGAAATCGGTGGATAAAAAGTGTGGAATTAAACAGTATAGTAGACGGTGCTGTTTACACGGCAAAAATTGTGATGGCGTAAATTCTTAAGCGTTATAAACGAGGGCAAGAAAAATTTTAACGAAACCTTTCTAACCGCAGTACAGAATTCAGTTCACATCGTGTTTTGGTCGGTGAATGTGGGGCGTTATTTTTTGTTTAATTTTTCCTGTACGTTCTGCTTATTTAGAAGACAAATACAGATCAGCTTAGTTTAAGAATATAAGAGCACAAGACTCTGATTAATGGGGTTCACCAGAGCGTCAAAAGCTGGAGCAGAAGGTATACTCGTATTCCCAATGCCTGCACATTTTGTCTCTCAGGTTGTGCCGTTTCCTTAAAAATTATTGCAAGGATACTGTTTTAGCTTGAGAATTTTCACTAGCAATAAACGATGATATTTCGTACTCAGGAATCGTGCTGACGCACGTTTCACGTGAGGGCGAAAACATTTGGTACAAGCAACATGACAGGAACAGGCCTGACGACCCTCTTCTGTACGTGAGGATTTTCGTCGGTTGATGGGAACGACCGTCAACGAGGAAAGACTCAAGTGGAGATGCATCCCGACCCTGACTTGCCGCCTACAAGCCTGGTATAAACCGGGAGCGACGGGATTGGGGGCGTTTTATTTAATTAAGCGAGACTCCGCTCGCTCTAACCCTTCCTTCTATCCTTCTGCTGGCGTCGTTTGTACCAAAGTCGGTGGGCAACGCAGACGTCCCTGGAGGATACCGCGACCAACTCCTTCCTCCTCCGAATTAGTCTTTCCCGAAACGCCGCGCCACGCGAAGGTTATGCCTCGTTGGAAGTTTGAGGATACGCCTGCTCCTTGCTTCGGTAAGCCAAACTACGAGCTTGCAGTATCGCACACCCCGATCCTCACCCCCATAGGGAGGCTGTGATTTTCCAACCACCGCGAAGCTGTGAGCTTTATTTTATTTATTTTACTTCCGTTCCCTTCTTTTCTCCGCGATCGTCACTGTCAGCACTTTTTGTTTCTTGATAAGTGCATAAAATTGCGGCAATTTTTACGAAAGGATAGCGTGACGTACGAGTTCTTCAGACCTCTTTAGTCGCTACTTTGACTGGACTAATTAATGCTCTGTTTACAGTGAAAAGGCTTCCCGATAAATATGAGGTCTCTACCGTAAATATTTGACCCTGGGTAATGGACTGAAGACAGGTGCTCTTGTTCAAATTTTAGCCTTGCCCCCGGACTTCTCCGCTGCAGGTCTGTTTGTGAAAAAACCGGCAACCACTAACATCAGCCCAACGAGACAGTGAAAAGCAACGGTCGCAGTGAAAAGTGAATGTGGGGCTTCTTCTCATGTTTGCTCTTCTGTTTGCAGGGTGGAGAGACCGGGAACATCTGCCCTCCAAGTGCATTTCGCTTCAAATATGCCCCAAATGATGTCTTCTCCGTCGTTTGTAGAGTTCGTCTTTGGATGAAGCAACGGAAAAGAGATACACATTTCTTACACTGTTTAAAAAGTCAGCCGTACAAACGAAGTTTCAGACTTTATGGAGCACATTCCAGTTTACCCAATGTGATCAATTTGCTGATGGTAGTAAAGAAAGGTTTGAGTGATCATTTTTCAGCGAAGTGACACGCTCATCGTTGAGTTTCGCGGTATGGTTGATCTTAATCCAAATCAAACCCACAAGGAATTTTAATCCATAAGTCAGCTGCGTAACTTGATCAAAAAATGATAATTCATTCAGTTCCATATAACGTCCGTCAATTGCTGCTCATTAATAAACAAAATGGGTCTCGAAACACCTGAATCTTTTTTCATGTCACAATATTTTTCTACCCATGTAGTTCAGGGATAAGGTTTTCGATCGAATAATTACAACATGAATGAATCTGAATTTTTCCCATTTGTCAAGCTTGAAAGACACTGCTCCCTCGCAGGAAATTTGTACAGAGATTCTTCAGCACCCCGATTGCTGTCTTCACGTAGGAAATAAAATTATAGTTACAAGCTCAGGTACATTCAAAGCAATCTTCTACTGCTGGCCCATTCGCGTGGGCGTGTATCTTCGCCCAAAATCGTGTTTGTCATTCGGATGACTAAGTGTGAACATGCACGAGCTATAGCGATCCGATGTCGACTTCCCTCTTTACTCTTCACTCTCTTGTCCACGTCGGTTGTCCCGTCCAGGAATTGAACGACGGACGTAAAGCGTTTTCGATGCGTGCCTACTGTATACCCAGGTACTCGAGGAAGGAGTCGAGGCGAGCCTTGCTTCATTCTTGAGAATGACGGTCACGTCGTCGCGTCGCGGAAGCCGATGCGTGATTGCTTCAAGCGTTTCCGGCCGCCATTGCGACGTCGTGATGCACTCAGCGATGGACACTGGACAAGCACTAACGACAGCTACTTGATGGATGTTAATGCGTCGTTACTTCGCTAATGTAATGATGATTGAAGGCCTCTCGTTAATAGAATGTCCTGTTGTTTTCTGCAATTTATTCTGCTCCGCTATCACCACCCTTCAATTCGCCATTGTAAAATTTTTGCACACTAAAAGTACTACCAATTTTTAAACAAAAAAAACTGGCTGCTTTTCACGGGCATTCTTCCCTATATCAACAACATCCTCTTGAGATTTTCTCAGTCACTCACACGGTCGACTTTCACTTCATTATGGAACGAACAATGTATCTCTGGGTTCATTGATTACTTTGATCACTAATTTGTTCAAAATAGGACATCGCGATAGAATCACATTATTGCGTTCCACCTTCTATAAGGTTTTCGTACGTGATTATCGTATTATATCTGCAAGACGCTGCCACTCAGAGCTACTTTATTGGGACACCATAAAGCAAGATAAAGAAAGATTTTCCCTCTCCATATCGGTGATGCATGGGTGGTTTGCAAAGGGACTAGCCGAAACACGAAGAGCATATATATACACAATTGCAAATTTACGTAACGAGCAAAGGTATATTCTCATCACTTAACATTGAAAGTCGTGTAAAAGGAGTATAAATCATGGATAATTGACGGTATTCGATATCTATTGATACTCATCGATGCTTATATTGACGATCAATCGCACGCATCCCAGCCGGGCCCAGACCACACCTACGGTCTTCTTGGGCGATACCTGCTGCCGCGAATGCTTGCGGTAAGGAAATTTTTTCGCCCCTCAGTTTTACGACATTATAAACATCATAAGCAACGCGTTTTATTAACCATTTATTCGTTTATGCATAATTCACCAGTTGATAACGATCCAAAGGAACAGACCAACGCCTTGGTACAAGCATCGCGGGATGTAGCTGGATTGTAATCGCGTGAATTTACCTGTTCTTAATTTATCAAGAAACATGACAGTAAATTATTCCGCAATAAGAATACGTCGATCACGCAGAGAGACGTGCCGCGGACAGATTCTATTATACACGTTGGACCGCGCAGCACAGGGTTCGTTAATCGCTCTCAAATCACTCAATGGGCAATTGAAAGCACGTCCGAAACATATCAAGTATCATATACTCGGCGGCTATCGTCGTAATGAAATTGTCCCGGCATTCACGTTCTCAGAACTCATTGAGCCAAACTTTGCCCCGCAGTCCATCACATACGAGCCACCGCTGCACTCCGGAAACATTATTTAATCAGACGCTTCCTGGTCCTGTAATGCTATTGTCAGAGTCGTAATATAGAGAAACCCGATAACGCTAAAACCACTGAACACATACGATTATATCAGTGACGAATTGTCTCTGTCGTTGGAATAAAATCTTCGTCTGCAAGTAGCAAGAAGTCCAATTAATTCGCAAATGCGTTTCAGCTGGCGCATTTTTGGCCAAAGATAATCTTGGCTCGTGATTCTCATCTTTTTTGCACATGGTCAGTTGCCAAACATTATTATACGTCACGGATCCGTTCCCCTGGCATTCGTCAGACGTAGACTCATGCGAGGTACCGTGCGGCGGCACACTGCTGAGTCAATATTATCTTTCACCCCGTGAAGTCCCTCGGTTGAGACCCCACCTAGTCAGAACAGGGCCCAGGGAAAGCTTCGTATTGTAAAGCGATACCCGGATTACGAGACGAAGGTTCTTTCAAGGCAAAGAAAAATACTCCCCGTAGGAGGGAGAGGTTCATCCGCGACGCAAAATAATGCGGTACCTTGTTTTCGTTTGTCGTCAGGACACGCTTCGTACACGCTTCCTAACTCACCCCGCGTGATGTTGTTTCTTTTGACGCGATGATCTCGTCGAGGGCGGGCAGATATGCCCCAACCAGAAACTCGGCGTAAGCCACGATCTTCCTCCGCAGAGCTTTTCCTTTGAGTTTATTAAACGAGACAAGTTACGCGATGCGGACGAACAACTCGGCGCAGGATCAGACTTGAGCTCGCCCTATTTTACCCCACGCTGCGCCCTTCGCACCTGATCAGATCAGCTCAGCTATTTCCTACGTACTAAGGTCAGGGGTTGAAGGCTGAAGGTCGGCAAGTTGGCGACGAGGTCAAAGGGGCACAATTTGTAATTCAGATATTGGAAAAAAAGAAAAACTCACACCCTTATGCAATGGATTCTTATCAAGACCTTGATTCCATCAGCAGAAGTTGCGAACTGACGTGAAGGTTGGCCTTGCAAATGTTGTCGAGAATACTTCAATGGCTGGAACCGTAGTAAACTTTAATAAAGTGAAGGATCAGTGAGACTGAAAGTTTCGTGGGTCCTTCGGGAAAGAAATATGACGGGATTCATCCGGTGGTCGCCGGATGGAGGCCGGCTCTCACACGGGAAATAACGGCTCGTCCGAAGGTGTTGTTTTATAACGACAGGCGCGTCGGTGCCGGGATGAATGGGATGCGCGTGCGGGACCAACCGGGAATGCCCGGACACGTCTGGAGAGTGACTGGACCGCGCGAAGGGCCAGGAGAGGGTATTGGTGACAAAAGGGTGTCTGTAATTTATAGTTTAGGACGAGCTAGCGTCGACGAAATAATAGTGGAAGGACTATTAATTGAATTCCGTCTAGACGAGACCCGTACTATTATTCCATATGTCCTGTTTCGGTTTTGTATTCCTACGGCGCGCTTCTTTTTCAACGCATTGATGTCGGTGCTGCACCCTGCCTTTCAAAGAATCAGTGCTTAATTAAACGTCGTTCCCACACCTAGATTTCACTCATCTGATATTCTCTTGATTTTTTCCTCGTCGATTAACGTCTCTGAAACCATGTCGAGTGAAGAGTGTTGCGTCATCGGATTCTTTCAATGTATTTACGTATGATGCAGGGTTTTGATAGCATCCAAATTCGTAAAAATTATACACGCCACACCATATAAAATACAATAAACAATATATCTGTCATACACATTACCGTTATTGCAAACTCAGCGAAACTTCGAACTGACCGAAGGACACTGTTCATGAGTCAGGTAGCATGAACATCCAGGTGGGGGTCAAAATTTGAAGGAGTCGATATTTCGAATGGCCGATACATCGAAATTTCGAACATACGACAATAAAAGAACGAAAGATGAACAGTTTGAAATCTTGATTTTTGAAAGTCTCACTGACTAGAATGACTACTAATTAGCTACAGTCAGATACATTTTTTCACTCAGTTTTATCATACTCTTTGAAAACTACCGAGAGTTCAAGCTGCAGACAAACTTCCTCCGCTTCGACTAGACAAATGCCAAATCAATTTTGCACATGTTTATTCATATTCAAATTTTCTGTCAGGAACAAGCCTCTTTATCCCAATCTTGCAGTTTTTGCTCACCTCAACTGGAAATGGAACCTTAGAGGAAAGATGCAGAAGAGATCAGGTACGATGTGTGGGGGCCTGATGAGCGGTGGCTCTGGCCGTGGCCACGCGCATGTATAATGCATGTTACGTTTATCCTCGGTGCCAGGTTATCGCGCATCTCAGTTCCGTTATCTCAACACATCTTTAATTACCTCGTTGATTTATCTACCTCGTTGAGAAATTGTCTTTCGGTGAGCGAAGGTGTATGTTGCGGTCAAGTTAAGACGGTTTCAAATGTGAAACGTTACGTTCTGCCTCTTTCGAACCTCAACTTTAATTTGATTTTGCTGTTGCCTATAAAGAACGTAACGCCTTTTCGATAATTTTCAGTTTTCAGTGCTTGGCGCGGTGAGACATTCAATATTAGGGCATTCCGCGCAGAGGAGATAAGGAAAACTGCCGAGAACCTCTTGCCTAGGCGTAGCTCGATCGAGTTCTCGAACCGCAGCTCGCCGATTCAACAGAGGTAAAGTTTAAACTGAAAATGGAAGCGTAGTCTGCCAGACTTCCTGGTTAATTTAATGCCTAATGGACTGGTGCTTATAATGAAGTTAATCAAGGTGACTGGTGAATTATTATCAAATAGTAGAGTAGAAGCGGATAGATTTTGAGAAACGTGTGGGTCAGTTGATTTACCGCGCGGGCCGTAGAAGCTACGTATGAGCTGCTTAAATTTTGAATAAAGCTCACCATTAAATTCTACCTTATACCAAAGTTTCACAGACACTCCGTTCAGTACGGTAAACTAAAGAAGCATGCGAGACGGAGGTGAGTGTGCGAGGAGCGCAACCTAAATCTGTAGCTTACGAAGCGTTCAATTCATGCTTCGCTCGCTATTGCTAAAAGCTTTTCCATAAATGAATTGAAACACAGCGTGATATAGTTGATCATTCAACATCTTCCATGGAAATGCCATTCAACGGTATTCGTGGATGTTATAGAGCAAAAACCGTTAATATCTTTCGGATGCGGCGAACAATTTTACCCATCACCAGTAATAACATTTACCCTGAATAGCCCAAACGAGATAAAAATTGAAAAGATGTTCTTTTCTCTCACTGCAAGCTCTCGCTCCATGCAGTGCAAAAAATTCCTCTTGTTGCCTCGATTTTACACTCCCGAGAATTCGTTTTTTCCCCAAAAGCCCCGGCAGCTATCAGGTTGGAGTGGTTAAAGGGATTTTATTAGTTTAAGGGGCGGAAATGAAGCAGAAAGGATTGCAGAGCCGGTTAGCTTTTCTCCTCCCCGCTTTTTCACCCTCAATTTTTACCCAGAGTAATCGCTCTGGGGCCCTGTCCCAGCTGCTCGCTCGAAAAGCGTCCAGCGAAACACTTATTTCTCCACACCCTGTCCACCCTCACCCCCATTCCCATTACTCAATGATATGATTTTATCGAGTAAGGTTGCCTCGAGTAAATGGGCGTTCAGTTGGAGAAAAATGCGTTGCAAATCCGCCGCGACACGGGATCAGACTTTCACAGTTTGTTACAAAGAAGTCGCGAACAACCCCCTCCGGCCCTTCACACAGCTTCAGCAATACTCCGAATGCATTTCTCTCCGGCACGTATGCTCAATCGATGTCCTGCAGGAGCGATTGGGTGCCGTGGACACGTGTCCTCTACTTGTCGGTGGAAATACACGGCACATCGGATACACGCGCGAAACGAAGCCTCGGAGATAAGCACGTGGCGAAGCGAATCCCGGAGGTCTAACAAGCCGATGACACTGGTGCAGCATCAGGGCCGCTCGATTTCGTCGAGATATCTCTCGATGCTGGTGTAGCTGAGGCGAAGTCCTTTCTCCGGCTTTGAGCAGTCTGTGTCCTCCGAGTAGCACCTACGCGAACGTGGTCGAACAAGAGAAAGGGGCGGATAGTCTCGGAAGCGGCGTGATTACGAAGCAGTTGTAAAACGTGTCGGTGAACTTTATCGAAGAGCCACTCGATATTTACGAGCGCCGGATCTGATCCGACGCGATGCGATGCGATTCGATTCCTGCAGCTCCGTGCAACTTTTCTCATTCACCCTTTTCCGAAATGGCGATAGCATTCGGGCAAGAAAACGGCTGACGCACAATCTCGGTAATACCTTCTTCTTTACGTTTGACGACCGTCGTTACCACATTCGTTTCCTATATAAAATCTGACAATGACGAGAAGATTCTGTTCTCATCTATCCACTAGGAATTCTCAACGATGGTGGATGGATTTGGATCATCGTCGAGTTTAGCTACTCAGATAAACGTCGATTTATCCATTTTTCGCAACAGAAGGCTTTCGCCGATTTCGCGCACCTTCGTGTTTTTTTGCACATACAACATCAGACGATCATCTCAACTCGCAGCTCACGTCATGGCGTTGAAAATTTAACCATACTAAAACTCGATGTTGATCGTTTTTCGTAAAGTAAAGTTAAGGGATTTCGTGCTTTGACAAACACCGTCATGACGGACGATTCGCTTGAGATACTGGAGAAGCATGCATTTCATCCCGCGGATCCACCGCTGGGTATGCGAAGCTATGACTTCGGCAGTCTGAGACCAAGCCAGCAAAAGGCCCTCAATAAGATGAAGATGATTCAACGTATAGAAAATGAAAATTATCTGAAAGCCCACCCCGAAATTAAGGGACTGATCTCCATATTATTAAGGCAAGTTCAATCTCTGCCCATTGTTCTCTGCTAAATCACCCTCGGAATGCAAACTCCTTTATTGAATGACTGACTGAATGTCTCTTCGAATTGTTCCCAATTCATTTTCCGCCTTTTGTTGACTCCGTGTCTCTAAAGAGCAAAAGAGGAGGCGTCAATCGGAGGGTCAACAAAATGTAATTTGACGGAATAAAATCAGTTTATTAACCTTTATGAACTCACGCCGGTTAGACTTAAAGAAAATCCATAACAACGAAATTAATTCGGAAATTACATTCCCATAATCGAATACTGGAGTCGCTGCTCAATTTACGATATCTTTGGTTAAACCTATTGCCTCCTAAATCTTGTAGCGAGGTAAATAAAACAACTCACAACCTTGTTTCTGTTTTCAAAAATGAGTTGAGGAAACTCTACGAGTACCACGATGTTCGATAAATAATCCAACAGGTTTCATATGTTCGAAAAACTTTCTGTTAAACTCAGCGAAAAACAATACATTACACTTAAAACACACAAAAACCATACTAACAATAAATTTCCGTCAGCAAGTAAACCGTGATGATAGCTTGTCAAACAAATCTCCAGAAATGGCCTGATCTCTAACTTGTAACTCCGACATTTAGACACATCCTCGACAAGAAGCCTTTATCGAAAGTGCACGAGACGGTGGGATCCTTCTTCACGCGACCAGTGTGCAAGATAGGTGAAGAGTTGATGGACTACTTGGTGGTGGAAAACGGGTATTCAGGTCCTGTCATAGATATGCTACAGAACGAAATAGCCAGACACGAAGAGCGGAGTTCAGCCAGCAGCGAACAGGGTATTATCCGAGGAAAATCCTCTCTCAAGTCATCGGAAACATCTTCGAGCTCAGTGCTGGAGATTTAAAGAGAACTGTGGATTCAGCACCGCAGGCCGAGTGTGAATTTTGAACTCGAGTATTAAATAACTTGTGAATAATCCACGTCTATCTGGATGCACCCGACGTTTGCTCGTCGCGCGTCGGTCAGGTAGAATGACGACGCATTCATGCGCGGTGATAATGAACGTCGTAAAAATTAATTGGAACTAGTGGCGTGATTTTGTAGAACGCAAGCGGTGGTAAAGCGAATCATCCAGCGCTAAATGGACTTGGCGTTCTACGATGAAGATGATTCACTGAGGCTGCGTCGCGGTCGGCGCCACAGAAGCCCAGGTTCCGACCGTCGCGTCGGCCATAGTGGGTGGAAGATTATGCAAATCACCCATTATTAATTACTGGTCAGCGATGATCTTCATCAGTAGAACCCTGGGCCTTATATGGGCCGGGCGGAACAGCGCGAAGGGAAGGAGCGGCTATCGCAATGAGAGATCGCATCCTCTCGGTTCATTCTTTTAGCTTTGAGGAAGACGATTCACTGTGCACTTAATTGTAATCGAGATCTAAATGCTCGGATGCTCGTTATTCAGCCAATGATTACGTAACAACGCCGGCACAAAAGCAGGACAACGCGGTAGATAAAATCTCAGTTTTGTATACAAGCTATAAAAAGTATATAACACCTGGGGTCAAAGTTCGGTTACAGGGTCGAGAGGAGGAAAATTTCACTGAGAAATGCAGCAGCGTCCTGAGTTGCGGACTTGACGAGAAAAGTGGCAACCTCACTTACCGCTAATTGGTTGAAATTAGGAAGTTATCTGACAATGAGTAGCTGCCACACCGCAAACGTGACTCTGTATATCCACGAGCTTGCACTGATTATCGTAAAACAGGAATATGACAGTGCTAGATACTCTTGTTAATAAAAATCAACCAACTGGTATCAAGGATGAGAAGTTTATAACGATTGACGTCGGTAAGACAACGGCCGCGTCTTTGGCAGTGTGATGTCACATCGTCGAAAAGCACTTCCTAATTTCTCCCATTAAAAACCAATCCCAACACATACGCATAGGTAGAGGGTGGCAGGCACCTTAACAGCTTTATCGAAGCTGCAGGTAGCGCTTGACGTGGGCACTGCTTTCGTTATTAATGCGCTCGTTAGGTGTCCACGGGGGTCAAGACTTAAGGATCGAAATAGCTCCTCGACCACCAAAGGACCAGAGGTCAGGACCTCACTCAGTGCCCCGGACACACCATAATTCTTGTCTCTTGCGAAACTGGAAACAGTCCCCCCTTGCCAAATAAAAGTTCAGCCGCCACGCCGCGGTTAACGATCCTTAACTAAAAAATCAAGTCGAGCTCATTCGTCCAAAAACTGCACCGGGTGACGAAGAAGAAACCTGTTTAGAGGTAGTTGACTTTTTGCTGCAAGTTCCTAGTCGAAGCAGCAATTTACGGCCAATTTGTACCTATATGCAATGTTTGTTAGGGGGGAGTTCTAGCGCGAGCAAGACTCGGACATAACTCGTGGTTAATTAGCTGTCTCATATTTATTGCGAGTTCGCAGGCTTGCTAGGACTGAGAGTATGGTTCGTTCAGGTTCTGCGAATGGAGACTGGTGTCCCGAAGCCGCGATTAATAACGCATATAGTCCATTAAAGAAATCGAAAGACAAATACATAATCTCGACCAGTATTAAGATATTGAGCTTCGCTCTATCGAGCATGACACGCGCTGCTTTACCTACAAAAATCGAATGCGCTGTATCAATTCCGGAACCATGTCTTGCTTCTTACATAAATCTAAGCAATAACTTAGCCACGATCGGTGAGGGGGCACCAGATATAGGAAGACAATAGAACTATGAGTAATTTACACGCGAAGTGAGTTTACTGTGTGGTTGTAGAGTCTCAGACTGTGAATATATCTCTTCAACGACTAACGAATGAATATTTATCGAACGCTAACCGAATCCCAATGTTTGGTTATGCTAAAATTTGACTGCCACCATGGATTGAAAGACGCCCAAGAAGCCGTAGAACCTTTGTTCGATCGTCAGTCTGTACATTCATTCGAGAGGTTTGGGACTGTATAACCTTGTGGGGGAGGGAAGAAAATCAATTGACTAATTAAGAGGAATTAATTAATCCGATCAGAATGATGAGTAAAAGAGAAAAGAGAGGAGGATCCCAGAAATGGAGCACCGTCGGACAGACGCATTCACCCTAACGAATACCCCTGTCCAGGACGCTGAAGATTCTCGTAAATAACGACTAATAACGAGCATAAATTGAATAAATAATGTTAATTGCCACATCAATTCGTTTTCTTTCTTCAAACTTTATCCTTTGACCGTATTTCATAGAAATACCAGAGCTTAAATCACGACTTATGATTCCTGTACCTCGTGACCACCCAACGCAGCGTAAAGGATTATACGTCCGTAGGACCGGAATATATACCGGATCCATTCAATTCACAACATTAATCTATCCCTACTGGCGAGTGCCCTGCTAGGATCGAATGGACCACGACTATGCAGCATCCATGGTTGGACGCACGGGGACGTAACCTACGCAACGTAGCGCCGGGACCCATTGCTCTCTGCGATGATGCCCAATACGAGCCACGCGATGGGTGGCCTTGCTTGCAATTGAAACAAATGTCGGTCGCTTTCGATTAGCCAGTCGACCAGCCAGCGAGCCAACTTTCCCATACGTGGTCTTCGTCCCGATCTACACGTTGGATATTTGTAATAATCCTTGCCTTATGGAGCGGCAAGCCGTTTTTTTTTTCGATTCAATCATTCGTTTGACTGTCGATTTTCGAGAACCGCGCTAGGAAATAATGAGAATTTCAGGCATCAGTTCGTCAATATGTTCGTCAATATTGCTAATTACTTTTTTGATAATCGTGGTAGTGTAGATCACCGATATAAAAATAAATTCGATGGTTGTTCCCACGCATAATTCAATTCCATTTCCAGGATTTGCCGATTCCAAAATGTCGAACAGTTACACCATCGGCGAATGGATGAGATTAATTGACTGGTTTTAATAGATTATAAAAAAAAAAGACACATAAGCAGACCCGTTATAGTAAAGTCGTGAGAAACAGAATGACGAATGACTTAATGAGCAGTGAGTTCAGTATAGGATCCAGAGTCTGTGTTAACGGACATGCGTTTCGGCATTTATATATTATTAACACGCGAATGGACGACGCCTTCGACATCAGCTGCGTTGCACTTGTTAATAAGACTGTTCTAATCCCCATCGTGCGGGGTCTATTTCGAAGGATTATATACCGGTCTAATCCCTAGGTTTTAATCCTCGACAGAATGTCCCCTTAATAGTCGGTTCGTAACCATCTGCTGCGAGAACCCTGCAAGAAATATATACGTATGTATATATATCGGCTTAAAAAAGACCAATTTATATACGGATGGACCAGGGCGTCCGGATAGCAGGCGTTTCATCGAGTCGAAGAAACTCAGAGACTAGACTCCATACGCCACGGCTACGGTTACAACGAAAATATTTTGATAGCCGTGAATCCAGTCTTTTGCCCCTATAACAGTCTTTAAAAGGGTTGGCGTAACCCTCAGACGCATCGCTATAGGTTACGCCGCTACGAAACTCACCGCGGACGAATAGACAGCCTAGACAAACACTGCTGATGAAATTTACGAGCAACGTCATCCAGCTTCCTTTTATTCTATTTTATCTCATTTTATTTTATTACAACGTTTTTTCCCCCGCCCCTCCCTCCCTCTCTCTCTCTCTCTCTTTTTTACCCGGGTCTCTTACGCGAGGCGCGTTATGTCATTCAATTTATTGCGCGGGAGCTCACATTCAACATACTGCGCCGTTCCTTCGTGTGAGTGTTCGGTTTTATGGCTCGGAAGGGGTTGGGAACCGATCGCCGAGGGTCCATGTGAAAGTTACACATTGCAGGTGCCTCCGTCCATTACCGTGACTCGGTATACACCGCGCGGGCTTCAACGTTCTAAAATGTCACCAAAGTGCGCTCATATAGACACACTTTTTAGTAGCCTCGGACGCATTGGAAACAATTATACGGTAAAAAAAAAAAAAATCAAATACATGAATCGCACGAACCTTGCCAGTGCGATATATACGGTTTTTATTATTCGCAATCAGCCCCGGATTGAAAGCAGTTTAGAAATCCGTAGCGAACTTAATCTTCATTCAAATTAATGGATCAGTTGCAATACGTTGCCTGAGTACAACAACTGCTCCAGATTTATTCGGTCACATGGAATATCTGCAACGAATTACGAGTGTGCGAAGTTAAGGGGTGAATAATGTCAAAACTTGATAAAAATTTAATTTCAGCATAAATTATTCATTCGAAAGGGTGTTCGCAGGGCTGTTTTGAATTCACGAAATCGAAGCCTTCGGATGAACAATCCAAAGGGGTTAATTCTATGCCTCTTGTAGAGCTACAGTCGCGCACGTGGGACGTGTAGGAATAAAGCAGTGCGAACACTTAACAAAGTTCGTAAATTCTCCATACCCACCGTTCGTGTTCGCACAGTTTCTCCTCCCTCCCGTACTTAAACTAATTACGACATGCTTATGCAAGGCTTCCACACGGCTCTTAATTATTAAGTCTACGCTTTAAGTCACACCGTGTGCTGGTCGCTTCTTCTTCTCCTTCTTCTTCTTCTTGCCCTCTTTTTCTTGC
Organism: Diprion similis; assembly: GCF_021155765.1. Classification (NCBI taxonomy): domain Eukaryota; kingdom Metazoa; phylum Arthropoda; class Insecta; order Hymenoptera; family Diprionidae; genus Diprion; species Diprion similis. The sequence continues at coordinate 13,608,795 of NC_060112.1, read as the reverse complement.
GGCTCACGAGACTCAACCCTCAATTTATTGTAGAAGAAACATTCTTCTATGGTAGATGAAGCCTCCGTCTGCCCTTGGCTTGGTCCTGTCAAAAGATTGTTCATTCACGACTTCTGGCAAATATATACTCACCACATTCCTCGAGCCCATTAAAGCAGCGATCCTGCAATCACTCCTGAACTTCCGTGCGCATAGGAGCAACCGATTTCAACCATTGGTCCGAATCAATCCCGGAAAATCCGTGGAAATTTCTGCGATCCTCATTTGAGCGTGATTATACTTTAAATCGTGCCAAACCTAAGCCAACAGTAACGCGTTTGTAGAACGTGTATTTCGGATATTCTAAGACACCGCTGCAGGTACGTCGGGAAACGAGTCCATGAGCTAGTCTGGGACTCTGGGACTCTGGGACTCCGGGCACTGCGACCACCGCAGGGAGCTATATTTACAAGGACTATACTGCTCTAATCCTTGGGCACACGCGAGGGTTAGTTGTTTCAGGGCACCGGGTTCTGAGCTTCGGAACCCCGGCCATATATCCGATCAGAGCCTACCCCAAGCAGCCCGGAGCATTTTCCAAGCCGCATGAGGCGCCCGGGGAAATACTGTGTGTGCCATGTGTATGCACACACGTCATTGCGGGTTGAACACCAGTTATTTTCCCGCTATGGACAAAGGACTGATGTGTGTAGAATGGCTTATGCAACAGCAGAACACCTGAGCACGGTATTTCCTTCATCCTATTCTCGTCGCTTGGTTACTTCCTTGACGGGGCTAAAAAACTGGGACACGTTTTGTTATTTTCTTTTTTTTTTTTTTCTCTCTAACATCCTTTTGCGTTCCGCAAAATTACACTGTAAAAGTTTTAAGGGCGCTGTACATATCTTGAAGAAGAGTAGTTACACCGTGAAGTTTCTCATTTGAATTTTTCAATACTGCACCTGTTTTATTATTACGATGGTTAAAAAAGTCCATCTCAACGTAATCAAGTGCAGATCGAAATGTGCAAGCTCCCGCCTCCCGCAATTCGTCGCAGTCAAATTGAACGCCGGATTGAAAAAAATTATGGCACGTCATAAACCGTTGTCAATTTTTACAACTTTTTAGAAATGTTCCGTTTTATTGCTAAGATATTTTCAATCTATAATGTGATAAAATTGCTCACGTAGATTTTCGCAGCCTTAATCAAGTAATGATTCGAAAATAACCGTTCAAGAATAAATTATTGTAATATTTATCTCTGTTTCTCATGCAGTTTTGCAGCGTTTTCCTGCAGTTTATGCGCGCACGATTTGCACGCGCGGTATATTTATTCGCAGTGAATAAGCATAACTTCATAAAGCCCGGGTAGCGAGTCACGATAATAAACCGTTAAATCAAAGTTGACCGGCAGATTGCACACATCAGACGCACGCGTTACCATCTGGTTTATCTGGCGTCGAGTCCGCGCGTTATATGCCGCACGAGTGTATAATAACGCGTATGAAACGCGGACGCTGTGCGTTTGACGGATTTGTAACGCATTCCGCTAATTAATTATTGCAAATTCACCGTGAAATTCCGTGACACTGTTGGGCGCAGGGATTTCGAAATTCATCTCTTATAGCTCTGCGGTTCCCACGTTGATCCAACGAGAACCAGACGCCATAGCCCGGGGAAATTCATCGAAAAACAGCAGGTTTTAACTAAGCGCTGCCTAAACTTGACCCTAAACTGACAGCGGCTCAACAGGCGTATAATTTTAGGTGAGAATCTCGACCCGCCGACTGCAGGGCGGAGCGTGTAACACTTTCCAGATACCTTTCCAATTTTTCCATACTCATACAGAGACACGCCGGGTTTTTCGCCTTCCCAGAAATGCTGGATCTTGGGGAGGACGGACCGCAAGGCCCAGGGTGTCGTCGAGGGTGTTGGAGGGGCGGGTCGAAAATCGTCCGGCGACCAACGCTAGGACAATACGCGTCAAAATATTGTGTCACGGACAGCGCCAGGAAAAAAGTACAATTCTGGTAACTAATGGTTGAGTGACCGGTGTTTTTGCCAACGATTAATCCTGCCGAATTCCTCTCCGGAGGGGTGGGTTGAAGGGTGAGAAATAAAAGGGCCCTGCTCCACGTTATAGAGGTACGTAGCCAAGAGGTATGGATGTGTTTTATTATACGTCGAGAGCAAGTCTTCGCGTTCTCAAATTTCCCGCAATGATTGTGGGCTCATTTATCAGGAATGAAACATTATAAATAAAATAATGCATAATCTTTTTAATTTCGAGCAGACCTTGCGCGAAAACGGTTCTCAATCGACGAGTGAAAAATAATATATTTTCTGCCGTACTTGCAGGAAAGCATTTGAAAATCTATAAGTATTTCAAGGTTCATCTTACTTCAAATCAAAGAAAATTTTCACAAAAATGTGGCCAGTATTTTTTTCGAATGATATTGAAAAATGTTTTTACGTCATTGTTTAATCGCATGAGGCGTAAAAAGAAAATTGACTGCTTAACATAAATGTTGCTTTGAAGAAAAATTGTGTCTAACAATTACACAACGTTATGTGAAAGTGGCTCTTAGAGATCCTGAATTCAACTGAATCATGCTTGAAGAAATTTTAAAAGTTCTATTTTAGAAATATGAGGTACATGGAAAAAGTCTAACAATGAGATCCGTCGGCAGTGGGATTTATTAGCCTCTTTAAGCTCTTTACTTCTGCATCCTAGAACACAATTTGCTATTCGTCATTAGTGACCGCGAAGAAAGATGAGCGAGAGAGAATGAGAAGGAGGGAAAGAACTATCCACGAAGATGAAAATGGAAGAACAAAGGACGTAATTATCCATCTTAGGTAGAGCTTGCTGGTTCTCAGCTTAGTGGACGTGAATTTTGCACGTTCACGAATGAGGTGGGTACCTACTACCTACACACGTGCATAACAAGCGCGATGATATCTTACGGCTTTGCGAATTCTCTCGCGCTATGGTAACCCGAGTTTTTCGAGATAGGAATAAGACTGTTTGCACGGGATTAGCATTTTGTAGACGGAAGCGCACCTCCGTGCTTAACGGAGCATCCGGCGAATTGCTGGCCGGAAAATTGCACTTCCGGTTCCACCGGTATATCCCGTAGCTGGAAAGGAAGGCTCTCGAGGCTCGCATCTCGCCCAACGACGACGCTCGTCAACGCAATACTATCGCGGACGTCCCGTCCCAACTAGGACTTTGTCCTGGCGTTCATGCAAATACCGTTAACCCGGTTCACTGTGCTTTATGCACCGCTTGCATGGACCATCGACAAAGAAGCTGCTACAGTTGGTCCGAAATTCGCCTGCATTCAAATGAACCTCGAGCTCGAACGAGCAACTTTGGCTGGCTCCGTCGGCTCTCTGGTTTATAGGATTCGAAGTGACACACCGACGCCTCCGTCACGCCCACGTCCCACTGGGTTCGAAAAGCCGAATCTATACCTGTGTAGGTATATATAGCCAACCACCAGAGATCAAATTCCTGAATCAGTTCTCTGCAGACGTAGTTCTGACCTCTTGAATCGGCCGAATGTGTCTGGAGTGTCTTCCAGAGATTAAAAAAAATTATGTATTGTATATTGAGAAGCTTTATACTTCTGACGTACATTGCTCTTGGAAAAAGAACCTTGCGTTTTGATTTATGCAAAATTAGAGATAGCGCGTGTATATTTTAATGAGACAAACGTTGTAATTTACTTTTTAAGCAACAAATGTCTCGAGAGATTTCCATTTGAATTAGATCTGAATTTAGAGCTTGAGTTTGCATCTTTGTGAAGGTGAGAATGTGCGACACGAGGGTTAAATAATTGATGATAACTACGCGAGTAATTCCCGCTTCCTGCGTTCTTGCGGGAAATGTCACAGGTGGTATATTTCTACGCCGTTGGGAAACCAATCCACTCAGAGCAAACATTTTGACAAGTTATCACCCTTCACGAGCGAATGAGTGCATGTGCAGTCGTGATGCGTGATAGGTCATTTATGAGGCCAAGATGTCGGTATTTCATGTTTTCGGAAAGATGTCTATGGAAAATCGAAAATTCATGCATTCAAAGACATCTTGCTGAGCCGCATGAAATTTTTGAAGAAGCGAAAGGGTATTAGATAATAAAAACAGGTATAGACACTTTCTAAAGCAATACAAGATTATAAACAGTTAATGCTCTTCGAAATTTTCAAAAAATTGGATAATCGAGACAACCACCACTCAAGTTTCCACAAAATCTCGTCTAATCGTGAAACGGCCAACGCCGATGCGTGAAAGCTTAACCGCGCCTGATCGTCAAGCTTTACAGTCGTCTAAAAAGTAAAAAGAGTAGAATAGCAACTGTGTGCATGCGAAGAAAGGAGGTGTTTCCTCCAAATTTTAATGTGATGCAGTAGACATACCATGAAGGACACATTATAAGCTGTAAATATCTCACATATACCCATGTATGTATGTAGGGACAGGACTGGCGCGCGATGCGTATATAGACACGTTGTAGGTACGCGTGAAGTGGGAAGCAGTCGAGTTTTTCCTCAGCTGTTGGATGCATCAATGCCCCACTTCTCCACGAGTATCAACATCCTCCCAGCATCGCGGGATGCACCAACCCTCGGAGTGGCACTCGGCATTTACCGCCAATAATAGACAGATGCTAGACGTGTGTTTCTTGACGGACGGGGTCAGTTGGAAGGAGGACGTGTTTTCTCCGAGATCATCGACACAGCAAGGACCAACTAACCTAACAAGCCGACTGCAGCACGTGCTGTCCTCATACACTGGGATCATCCTCGGGTGTCACCACCCTCCATCCTGGATGTGTCCTGGGCATCGGCTAAATTCCTTTGATCTTCACTTCCTCAAATAATTGATCCTTGTCTGACGCTACAAGGGGTTTAACACTCGATAAAAGGATGAACGCACGCATTTGGGGAATGTATGTAGACGGATGTGTTATATACCCTGATTGAAATCACGGTGTCTCTTTTCACCCACATCTCTCTCTTCTCTCTCTTGCAATATTGTTTACATCGTGTTACATCGGTAACCTGTGATGTGAAAATGCATTACAACGATTCAGAGTAAGATACTTCAGGAAAGAACAATACTTGCAAAATTCACCGAGGAAGAATACTGCGAATTTTATGAGTTGTTCCATCTTGGATACGCGAGGGGTCAATATCTCGATGCGGTATGTTCGAGTGGTATTTGCTATATCACGTTCATCGTGATAAATTCGCTCGTCTTGATCAAATTGCACCCAGACTGCAGGTGTTCGTTCATCCGATGATAATACGGAGAGGAAATCTCCGAGGCACCCGGACAATGAAATCATTGTGGGAACGTCTTTGGAAGAGCCGAAATATTTGGACACCCGTTGAGTATTCTGAATAGAGGCCATCGGCCATAACGTTGGCAATAATCCTCCAAACTGCAGCGTAGCATTGAATGAAATTGTGAGGCATGTACGGTTCAAGGTTTGTGATTTTCACACGGAGTTACAAAGAAATATCTTGCCAAAGGTTATAAACCCAGACCTAATATTCCCCCATCATTGAAGCTGGAAGTCTGTGAAATCTGGAGAAAGCGGTGACTGTTGCGGCTTTTCAAAGTTTTGAAATAATACGCTCGGATCTTTATCCAGTCGGGCGAAGACTAGATTTCCTGAGTTTTTGCACCGCTCGAATGCTGAACGCGAATTTGAAAAGTTTTCAACCCCCAAAAAACGACAAGGAAGACCGGGATTTAACTTTTAGTTTGGCCCCAATTTTGTTTCGGTCTCGTTTTAGCCAACGACCAAGTCTTGAACTAAAGACGATTACGCGAATTCTTGCCCAGTAAGCTATGACAATACTTCAGCCGACATATATATGTGTGTATATATATACACACATATATATACATATTCCGCCTTACAGTTACGTATCTGCTCGCAAAGTTGTAAAAGCGTAGAAGTTGGGATGGAAAATCTTGCCAGATTAGCGAGTGAATGCCCGTTGATTTGAACAACAGACTTTCTCGCTGCAGGACTTTTAGGACTTTAATTTGAGTACAAGGCGCGACACAATGAGGTAAATGTATCAGTAGTATTATTTCGATGTCGTTAAGACGACGTGAAACCGCAAAATTGCATTGAAACATGAAACCTCGAGAAAAAATGGAAGCACATCTGTTCGTCGACAGATCGTAATTACGCGCAGAGGATTTCAATGGCGCGCGGTCATATCGTATCAAATAAATCTCATGGATGAAGGCACGCTTTACAGGAGAAGAATTTATGTTGCGTTTAAGTTTTTTTTGTAAAAACCACACAATGGTCCAGTAATTAATACTCGTCGTGCAAATAAAAAGAGCTGGCGAAGTGAACTGAAATAATATTCCGATGCCTATAAGGGAAGCGTGTGCAATAATCTAGGCTGAATTTTGAATCTCTTCGCCCAATCGGGTCCGCAATGCTTCTTGCACACCGGATAACGAGGCCAACAATGCTCAAACAAAAGAGCTTGTCTCGTCATGCAGGGTGGCGTTGTTCTGCCATCAGAGTTGGGTAATTAGTCGTCGCCGCCTAAATTCACCATACATCCAACCGTATGGTGGAGTTTGTAATTAAGAATATACCAATCGAGCATTAAACGACTTTTAGCGTGACAAAAGGGAGGATGTTAAAACAGTTACCAGTTAATGGACCGTAGGAGAAGCCCGACCTCGACCGCACATCTGTTCAAGTATTTAGATTCCGAGTCCTTTACATCCTGTCCCGACAGAAGTAGAAGGCGAATCACGCCGAAGGACCAAGCCGTTAGAGAACTCTCTAATCAACTTATTGCCAATGGTGTTTACAGATCGTGGAGTAAAGAACAGACTCGCTTCTTCTCTCCCTGCATACGGACGTATTAATGATATCGAGAAAGTTGCGATTTTATCATGGCACTCGTATTTCTTCTATATGTATAATAGCTCAGTGACAAAGAAATAGCAACAAAAACTTGGCTTGAATTGACTTTTGTGAACATCTATCAACGTCGCCAAAGGCACTAGTATAGCATACCTACTTACTCCGCTCCGCTCGAACTTTCGTAATATCACAAGACGTGGTATGTAAAATAGAGTATCTCGGAGCTAAAGCAACTTGTAATAAGGTTTGTGTAATACGCTGGAGCGATGGCGTAGTCCTGTCTATGTTTATTTGTACAAAATTAATCTCACGTTCAATGCGATGCCCCGGTTTTATACAAGTGAATTCGAGCAGCTAAAATTTACTCTACTTACCCGCTAACAAGGAGACCAATACTCTTAATTGATGGCTACTGGACAACGTGGAAAATCGATAATTCACTACAGCTTATGTCAATTATATTGGATACAGGATGCCTCTGTGGTTTCATTGACCAAAACAGTCATATGGAATTGAATAATAACGTCGATAAAAATTCCTCGCATTAAAAGTTGTGTTTCGTGTTGCTGCAAGATGTCTGCATGTATACAAGTAGACGTGGCTTCGATCCCCATGGGATCACCCATGGGGTCTGCGAGGCGATGAAGATTATACGTGTTGAATAATAGAGCGCATTTATTATCGGATAACGCAATATTTGCAGTGGGTGTAAAGACAGAGAGAAAGGGAGAGAGAGAGAGGTAGGTATACAGATAGTTAGAGAGAGGAAAGGAAAGAGAAAGAGAGAAAGGTAGATGATTAACTGTTACGTTGCAGTATTTGAATAAGGGCACAAGCCATTAATTGCTCCGAATACCACCGAGAGACCCGCAACATCGGAATAACATCGATAGATTCCATCGAACTCGATATGTAATTTACGAGGTAACCAAAGGCAGCTATATAACTATAGTATAAAGAGATTAAAATTCGAAACAAATCCGCTGTGAAATTAGTATCAATTCGCTTATAGAACGATCTTGTACAATTCGACCGCAAATCCATTGCACAAGGCGGCGGCTCGTGTGCATTCGCCAAATAAATATATCGGATTCTTTGAAGCCACACGTGCAGCACCCAATGCATGCCCATGGGATGTCATCCGCGGAGGCCCATGAGACCCTCGTAAGGATGGGGGTGCTTTGTGACGGGGTACAGAATAGTTTCGAGATTGGCTTATGGCCAGTGGTTTGTGCTTTGCTGACGCCCTTTTCAATTCACTCTCGCTTCGCGGCTCTGCAGCAAGGCATTAGGTACTGACGCGTTACCCACAATGCTGCACCCTGGAGCTTTCGAGAGAGCGACGGAATGAATGGGTTCTTGATTAGCTAGTTTTGCCCGATTCGTTACACCCGACTGTACAGAATTAAAATGTGATAAATACCGCTTAATGGTTTTCAATTCGCTACCATAATCGTGCGCTGCACGCACTCGGCACAGCTTACTGCATTTCCACTTTTCATCTGCCATTCGGTGATGCTGCACGCCTCGAATCCGCATAAGTAATCCTGTCGGCTTACCCTATCGTTCGATTCATCCTGTCAACCAGTGATAAAGGACGTACCTACCACTGCAGTGTTGAATTGCATCAATTGATACTCTCGGATCTTTCCATTCTCCTCGTTACACCTTTTCTCTACTTTTATACTCGAAAGTAATAACTAAATATCAAGCTTTCTCCCGTGAACATTTCACCTTCGCAAACATTGAGACGTACCTACCAACGCGAACAAACAATGTAATTTGCAAATCGTCGATTCCTTTCCCTGTCAGTTGGCGAATTTCTCGACTCCTACAATTCGATCATTACCCACGGTGCTCTTTGTTTCAATCTTCCGATCAGATAAGTCCATTCGTATGTGCGCATTTGCATTTCGTGATCAGACACAAGTAGCCCGGAGGGCAGTACAGGCGACGGCGCCATATGTGTGATAGCCTGTTCCTGAATACGCCCGAAGAACGTTGCTCCACTGGCGAACGCGAACATTGTTTACGGATGTGTTTAATTAGCCTTCACTTTTATCTCCCTGCACCGTTCCGGAGTTGTTAAAGCCGCTACGATTTTTATACGTAGAAAGCGACGAGCCATGCACTCGTGTTGGTCAAACGGAAATGAGTTCAATGAAACTGTTTGGATAATATTTACGTGATTCGACGAGCTTATCAAACATGTACCTCATTAATATACCTACGTATTATTATGACTACACGACTGGCGGTACACGACAGTGTTTCCCGATCAAGAATAACTGCTATTCTTTTCAGGGCATCATGTGTTCGCCCAAAAACAAACCACACACACTTCGGATTTCTGAAGAATCAGTAATTAATTGACGTAATTTTCATAATGCACTCTAATTGTAAGAATTGACCCATACTTCTCCCTTTAACCATAATAATGAAAGGTACGAAACACGCCGCTGGAAATTTGGAATCAGAAATCTGAGCGTAGCCTTAGGGAGCTCAGGGGATTGCATGGATCCGAGTTTCCATTCACTTCTTCACCGGCATGTGTACCATAGCAGCTGTTTTGTGCATACATTCCGGATAATTAGCGGGATATGAATCTGTTTCATGTTATTCATACACGTCGTGGGATGTTTACCATGCCTGATATGTACTTTGAATGGCAATACAACACGCCCTCTGCATCAAATGTATGCCACGTCTACGTGTCAACACTGTGCACACATATTCGCGGATACGTATGGCCCCAGAGACGTCTTTTGTGGGTATATATCCACCGCTTCGAACAGTGTATTGTGCCAAAAGTCTACTATGAAAACAGCTTTGCTAACCACCGTCAAGTTGGAAAGGGGTTCTAGAGAGTAGGGCAACATTTCAGAAACTGAATAGATCTTGATAGATCTCGAAAACATTGTTTGTTTGTTTGCTGGATAGAATTCTGTCGCAAGATTATTAGTTGGCGAAAAATTTTATCAGAGAAACACTTCCAGTCCTGTATAAAAAATGACCCGAGTCCTTCGACCCGCACGCGTTAATCCCTTAATAACCAGCTCAGCATCAAGTCATAAAATATTGTTATTTCTGCGGATAGCACCGGTGGTATTCCATTTGCAACTTATCTCGGAAAGTGGGTGCCGAGTGGTAGGTTTTTTCTGTCTGTTATTTTTCTTGTTTTTCTTTTTATTTCCCACGGAAATGTAATATCGGACGTGACCAATCATGGACCGTCGTATTATCTGTGTAATTAGATCAGCGAAGAGCGAGAGACCAGCTCCGACTTTGGGCCAATTTTTGCCCCTGGATGATTGCCAAGTGGATATGCCCGGCGGAGTGGGAACATCCGGAGCAAGATCCGAATTCGGGGCTTTTGCAAAGTGCGCACATCCTTCAATAAGCCGCCTAAGCTGGTGGCGGCGGCAGACAGTGTGGTGGTCCGGCTGCAGGACGCCTCTCGTTATTTCGAAAATATGCAAACGAACAGGAACGTGTCTCGTTCGAATGCTGAACAAGGGTTTTTTCCCCGACCGAATAACCCGCGGCTCGAGAAAGGAAACATGGCGCAGTGTCATGGCCGCCAGGATTTACAGATGTCAACTGTTTTTGTAGCGGCAGCTGCGTGGGGTGGAACGTGCCCCGCACACACACGCACCCACGAAACTGGGAGCTGAGTTTCGCACACGATGTTATGGGGTCCCATGTATCGAGTTACTTCGCATAAACGCTCCCCGATTTGGTGTCGGATGTATCGGAAATTCTCTACATCTCATTCCGACGTCCGATGTTAAGGAACCAAGAAACGCAGAATTACCTGGAATTATCATTAACTAACATCATATTCTAATTTCTCGTCAATATTCATTCGAGAACACCGAAGGTAATAATTATTGCATTCTCAGCGTCGTGGGTCAACATATAATTTCAACGGTCAGTGATCGTTCCCGGTCGAACAACTTCCGTTACTTTTATTATTCAATCCGGCACCTCTTTCTCGGTATTGTCATTTATGGGAAAAACCTGTCACTTCCCTTCTACGCAGCGATAAACTTTGATTGTGAGAAAAAGTTCTTAACGATCTTAAACGCGTTTCTTACACGTTGAAAACCAAAACTGAATGAATAAAACTGTTGTTGAATATGAACTCTCGAGTCATAATTAGCATCGAACACACAACTTTAGAGGACAATGCAGATAATTAAAGCAATTGAAACCTTCCGTCGAATCGAACAAGTTTCAAGTATCAATCGAGTACCGATAAATACCTACTCTATACAGGAATCTGACTCGGTGCGACTGTCCGTCCGGTCAATTAGCATAATTCTGAAACCGATAAGATCGCAGAGGAAGCCAATTGAAAAAGTTTAGTTAATTAAAGCGGATTAGACCAGCTTAGCTTCCACTTGGCGGATCAGCGGAGAGTCTTCGTTTGGCGAGTGAATTTCCCTTTGATATCGGAGACTCCCCCCTCCTCTCTGCTCTGTTTCTCGTCCTCTTTATGTCCCGAAGTCCGCCGAGAAAATATATAAGCAATTTGATATTTAATTAGAGCCGATGTTGCTGTGACAGCCGATTAGGGAAGGCTCGGAGAAATCATAGGTTTGGCCGTATTGTTCATACGGGATTTTCCCTGCAGACTGATTGGCAGGATCGTTGGGATTAGTGTCACGTAGATCTATGGGGGCTGCGCTAAGGGGACTTGCGAAAGTTGATCGCAGTATGCTCTTGGTAAAATTACAGAATGGCGCGACATTCGCAGTCATATTCAATTACCATACCGTGATGCTGTTCGAGTTCCTAACTCAAGATGAAAAGGACCGCTCACATATAAACGTAAACCGTAGAGTTTCTATGGTTAACGAACATCACGTGCTTCGCTACTAATTATTTCGGCATAGAGGGTAATTAAGCCACCCTTGAAAAAGCTGTCGACACGAGGACTACACAAGAAGAGACTGAAAGTGACCCGAAATTTTTCTCTCTGAGATCGAGACCCTCGAAGGACCAGTTTCTCTTTGTTTCAAGTACGCAACAACTGGCTCTTTTCAACTCCTTTCGCACTCACGTCCGTTTTTTGAGTAATCACAAAATGGGTTGAGACTTCTTCACGTTCACTCACGACCATGGATCTGAGCTGAAATTAACCTTGTGCAAAATATAAAAGGCTTGCCTTTGGCTCACCGTTGAGAGATCTGAAGTTGGGGTTGATTGAAATCTGAGTGATTTTCCCCTTTATCTTTGGCTGCTGGGTATAATGTGTTGTTCAAAAAGTTGCGTGCTTCGTGATGTATAAGGGTTAGGTTTGTTCGAAGCGTGTCTTGAGATGATGGTATAGGGGGAAGACGTAACGAAAGGCGCTTGTTCGCTGGGTCAAACGCACGAAACAACGCATATTAGTCACTCAGTGAGTGTATCCTGCCACATCGCCCGCCTCTTCCTATTTGTCCGGTAAATCTGACCCAGATGTCCGAGAAACACGAAACCCCGATTTGTCAAGGATAGAATTAGTCCTACTCTAGGTGGTAAGCACATTTTTCCGACAAAACTTCGGAATGCCAAAGACAAGGCAAGAGTCCAACAGATTACGCGTATCGTGTGAACTGAACTGAATTAAAAAATCCGAATAAAAAGAATTGAGAAAAATGTTAAACATTTCAGTCTTCAGTACAATGCATTCCTATTCTTGTACTTTGATACTCTCTCTTACCGTAGAGTGAAAAATGTTTTTATAAACGAACAAGACAAGCAAATCGCGTCAGAAAATTGTGATCCGTTTGTTCGTTATTTCTTGAAGAAAATTTGAAAACAGAAACAAACCACGATTGAACAAAGGAAAAGAACATTGCACAGAATGGGAGAGAGAAAATGAACAGTCAAGGATACAAACTGCAGTATGATAAAAGTTCGTACGAATGGAAAAACTTCTACGACTAACACTCGAGAAACTCGAAGACGTAATTTGACCCTCAACTTTCGACCAAAGCTGATACTTCACCGTCTTCAGCTTGAGGTTCAACGTACATTCGGTTCACGGCTACATATGGGAAAACATGGGTTCAACTATCGAGTCATTTGAACGGAAAAACTTTTTCTTCTGTTCAACATCAAGCTGGACTGACTATTCGAATTTCTACTGTGTCCATTCGGTCCTGTTAAACCTCGGCTTCAGCTTCTACTTTCTAAGTTTCTTCAATATGCGCAACTCTCTCGCTGAATATGACGTAAAAATTTTGCACATTCGTGACGTATCCATTTTTCGGGTTTAACCCTCGATAATATACATAAACCAGATCGCAATTCATTCGGTGCGAATGAGGAGGGGCTGGCTACCTGCTACCTGCTCATCGAAATATGATTGAAATGTGGTAAACAAGTTTTACACTTCACTAATTTTCCATTCGCAGAATATTGACTCCAACGATATTATCTATACGACTCTTGGAGCGTACGTTGTTGAATCTGTGATCGGACGATGAGGGTTTCGCAGCTTTTGACATTTTTAAAAATCTTTTTTATTCCACTTACTCAACATGACTCATAAATTACTCATAAAATTCAAATAGAGAGATAATGAAGAGCAATTCAATGAATTTTTGGATTCAAAGTAATTCGTCGAAGATTCCTACACAGGAATTATTGTGATCAAGTTTCTAAGAAGCCACATCACTTGAAAACTGTCACTTCTAGGACAATTCTGATGAGTTTTTGTGGTCAGATACTTGGTCGAAAATTCCAATAGAGAAAATATTATGAACAAAATTAGAGATACGCTGGTAACTCGGAAACTATCGCTTCTATACAGCAATTTCGATAAATCCTGTAATTTCAATTTCTGACCACGTAAAAATAGGATCAATGGCCAAAAGCAACGGAAAAGAGAATAGAGCGGCTCGCGATGGGTAAAAGGACATTGAGTCTGGAATCCTGTCGCGGTTTTTACCTTGACTACCGAATCCTGGTCACGTCGCTTGTCGTGATTCTCAATTAACGACAACAAGACACCGCGCTGGTCACCCCGAGACACGTACTAGAACAAGAATAAAAAATAAACGGACTTTACGGCTTGTCCACCATCGCCTCACCCTTCGTTCTTCCCTTCCACGGTCCGTATTGACCATAGGAAATGCCAAAGCCCGAAGAGAGTAAAAAGAAAACATTCCAGGGTCCAACCCGTTGACATTTCAGCGGCGAGGCGTCGCAGCTTGCCTTGCGGCGTGAGGAATCAAGTGGAACGGACAACGAGGAGGTCGTTGAAAAGCTTAGCAAGGTGAGTCGCACTTGAAAATCTACAGTACGGCTATGAAACCTCAAGAGGTTCAACGATTTGCTGAAGCTCTGAAGAGGCGTAGACCTAGAAGAAGAGTGTTTTGGAAAAAGGAGAGAAACCCGGCATTCTAGGACCAAACTCTCCCGCAACACAGCTCAATCATCGGTGCATCGAATCTATTTGTGTATACGAGTAGAAAGTGCTTGGACAGTTCTTCAATATCGGGAATTCATTAGTGCACTCAATTCTCTGTCCGTGCCAATCTTGATCAACGAACACTCAGGAATACAAATATATCGACAAGTATGTAAAATAATATACATATGACATATTTTACAATCTGGTGAAGTATCTAACAAACATGATCAGCGTTTAAAATTTTGAATCAATATTCGTGTAAAAACGTTCAAAAAAAAAAAAAGAAGAACCTACAAATAAGGACCAGAAATCGGAGAGCCAAATATTTCATTCAATGTTACTTTTTCCCCGAGCACTGGCCCGATTTCAGGCCTGGTTTAAATGACTGCGTAATTGCCTAGCCCAATGAAACGAGCCGAATTGGGTATCGTTACACAGTTGAACGCACAGCCAGGAAACACGTGTACTGTTGTCCTCTGACTTTTTACCCGGAATTTCGTGCTTTATAGTCACACGGTTTAATGCGGTTCTTATTTTCCTCGAAAATCTTCTCCCTTCATCAGCTCTCTTTCAATTATTTTTGGAACAGTCGTACAACTGGTTAGCTACCCGGAAACAGCGTCGATATCAGTAATCTTTTGAATCGCCATTCGTCTCGGGATAATGTCACAACTTTGGCTCATCGTCGGGGTAAGAATTTGCTTGTACCCGAGCGCAAAACAACCCGAAAAGAGATTATAAATCGCATTATTAAAAGAGTTAAGATTGCGTACTGATATGATGATTATCCTGAAAATCCCAGCATGCGAACCAGAATTGCGTAATTGTGACCATCGAAACAATGAAACCCATAAAAGCGCTATCAGCGTATTTCTGGTCGGTTTCCGGTTATTCAGGAAGGGAAGTTTGCGATTGTTTAGTCAGTCGCACCATTTCCGGTTTCATCGCATCCACCTATACCTCGATCCAACTCAATGCCACGGACGTTGAGGGGCGACGCTGAGGCTCGATGCGGCAAACCGTGTGTACCAGTCTTTAATTTATTTCCGATCGAGTCAATTATCGGCAGCTCAACTTCATCCTGTATAATGTTCATTAAGGGATATTAATGATCCGTACTAGCTCACCATTCACGTGATACCTCTCCAACTACGTCACGAGCACCGCGATCCCACTAATGAAGCCGAATAAATCTAGCGAGTGACTATATTCTACTGCACCTCGAAGCAGAAGAAGTGGTGGGAGAAAAGTTTGAAATCGCCGATATATCGGTGAATTTTTTCCGTTATCAACTCTGCTGCCTGCAGAAGAAGATCGCCTACTTTTATCGTTTGATCCTAGGTCTCGAGGATGCTTCGCCCGGGGCCATCAATTTCTTGTCTTGGCCAGGCGCGCGGTGGGTCCATTGTATTTTCACGCAGACACGCGGCCCCCACCTATTCTTAGAAACTAGGAAATTAAAAGCGTACTCTTTGATGTGGTATTGCCCCGATACCTATATCCTGCAGTATTTATATTGAACGGTGGAGAAAACTTTGAAGTTAGTACAAATTAATGCCAAACGCAGCATTCTTTGTGGTTGCTCGTTTCTTCTGGACGCCACTCGGAACAGAAGCCGAAGGCCGAAAGGTTGAATTGAAACTTGGACCGTGGACCTTGGGCACCCCTGGGTCTGAGGGGAATTCATTTCGTTTGGATCGCCTAAAGAAAACCTCCGGAGGGGAATCGCGCGGGTTTACTAAATATTTTCTCATTACAAAACGGAATTTATAACCCGCCGTATAAAAGAGGGGAATCGACATCACGTTTCAGGCGACTATCGATTTTATTATAGGAGGAAAATAATCTTCCGAGCTTGTGATGCTGCTTTTATCACTAATGCATTATGCCACGGGGTCACCTACTCGTGTAGATCTTAACAAATCATGTCGACTCGGTGCATTACGGTTCTGGCTCAAGTGGTCTGGAGAAATTTATCAGTAAAGTAACAGCCGAGGAGGTCGAACCAATAATTCTCGGTAAATGTGAACGCTGGCTCTCTGCCAGTACCGAGACCTCCGCTGGACGTGTCTCTCCGTTTGTTTCGCAATCAGCCGATACGACGGGAGTAATTGTCACCGAAGTGTTTCGGTTCACCTCGCATTTCACCGGCCAAACACCTCGAAGAAACAATTTTTCCGCACGGACTGAAGCGTCGAACGAAAACGAACGTTGATCAACTCGACTTACCGCCAGCGCGTATAAGCGATAGACGAAATCCGATCCTTCCATCGTTTCATCTCTGTCTTCTCCGTTTTCCTATCGCCCTCACTCACGTCAAATCATCCGCACTTTGAACCCCGTCACATCGGTTACTGCGGCCTGACCTTTGGGTACTAAAGATTCGTGGGTTAAACCCCGTCGGATTTGAAATTGAAAGCCAGTCTCTTGGCCGTCGAAGCTAGTAAACCGATAGATAGGAGCCCTGAATTTGATACACTCGTAAGCGTCAGAGGATAAATTTAAGATGACGTTTGCTGGTGGGCTTTGAGGTCTCGGCGTCCGTGGTCTGCTCGACATCTGTTTCTTTGGGTGTAACGTTGCGGCGTTGGTGCATCCAGTGCCAAGTAATAATAAGGCTTGAGTGCAAAAATGCGTCTGCGGGAGGGGGGCGGAGGAAGCGGCTATGAGATAAACCCGTGGCTGATGACAGTGGAAGATCGTGACGAATAGCTACCATCTGCGGATGAAGATATAGGGTCGTAAAGGATCCTCAGAGGATCCACCTAAAACACTCGGGACTCCCGTCGAGAGTGCGAGGAGTTTGTCACACGGGCCAGCATTGCCGTTAACTAACTCGGTGTGTCGTCGCTCTAATTACCAAGATACTCTTAATTACGCGCCAATAAATCTGTTGGATTTATCACGGTTTATTTTCTCCCACCCAAAAACCAGACGTAAGAACACGGGTGAG
The DNA here is from genome assembly GCF_021155765.1 of Diprion similis. Lineage (NCBI taxonomy): Eukaryota > Metazoa > Arthropoda > Insecta > Hymenoptera > Diprionidae > Diprion > Diprion similis. The sequence goes on along the minus strand of NC_060112.1, from coordinate 13,591,541 downwards.
AAATTTGAGCGTAGTAAATACCGACTTGACTTCTTTCTATATACACTCTGTACTCATTCGAATCGGCCATGTGCAGGAATCGAGTTACTCTGCAGCTACTTCGACAGTCACGGTTCGATTCGTTCGGATGAAAAGATCGGTATCGTATTCTAATCGATTAAATTCCATAAAAATCTCGGCGGAAGTCGACGGAAATGGCCGATAATGATATCGTTAGCCCGGACACGTGGCTTAACTGTCCGTAACTGATATATATCATATATTCTTGTTCAGGAATGCACGGTTGCAGGGAGAGGCGCTTACGCGGTCTCGTCATGTGCGGGTGAGCGTTACCACTGGACTCGGCGTCGAGCCGTTATATCAGCGTAAGAGACTTTCTGACAAGCCAATTTGTTGTTGTCACTTCCAATCTCAGATCAGGCCATAATTTACGTTGTTCGGTTGATTAATTTATCGCGTCCGGCGCGCGGTTGCCTTTCCAAAACGTTTCTGGATAGCCGGGATAATTTTAGCCGTGCCTCACAGACTTTTGCCTCGATTTTTTTAGTCGAATCTTAAGATCAACTACAAAGAGCACTGCTGATGACACTGATCAGAGCAAGAAGCTGATATCAGCGATCGATGGAATTGAAAATTGGATCCAAGGAAATTATAGACCTTAGTAAATCATCCGCAGGACCATAGAACGGTTGTTATCGTGTTATAGGTTCGCAACCGCTTGTATCTCCGGTGAATCTACACCCTATTTTGCTCACAATATCGCCGTGCTGCTGCTGCCGTAAATATAGGAGAAAATCTCTGTATGCCAACAGAAAATTATAGGCATTAAGAAAATTGCTCATATAACGTCGATGTGAGGCGGTGTAAGTGAGTAGGAAAATTGAGATCATCGCTTATCACCGATCGAGATCAGGATCTTTACGTTTAGCGCGCGAAGCGTCGCGATACTTCGGACTTTTAAACGCTTTAGCAGAAGCTGTATTTATCCTAGATTACGGCTCGGCGGGTATATTATAATACGTTCCTTTTTCAACCTTTTAAAAGACTTTGCAACGTTTAACGCGTGAAGCAGCCCATAAGAGCAACATTTAACGACAAGAGAAATTGGAGCACAAACTCGGCACGAACAAAGTGTATCCGGTTCGTCGAAGCGCGTTGTACTACGGCAAAGAAGTTCAAAGAGATCCTGGATCATAGATTAGGAATAAGCGCCGCGAAACCCATTGTCCAAAAAAGTCTCTGAATCGCCTACGGTCGTATATAACTTATTTTAATACGTGACCCTTCTTAATCTCGAGGATTTGACGTAGACATAACATAATTAGCCACGTGGGATGGCCGGAGGGGTGGCACATTAACTTAAACATATGGGTCCCGCAAGACGGCCCAACTCACTAGACCTCCTATTTTCTCTTGGAAAATTCACCATATACTCTGAAACAATGTAAATATCAAACTTGAACAGTGGCCTTTACAGGACAAAATCCCATACATCCCAAAATTGTTGAACGTTAATCTCTACAACTATTCGTAATAGTTGTTATTGGTTACTAAGTTAGGTGAACTGCCACACGTAACGTAGACGTTTCGTCGCGCGTATGACGCAGCAGCCCGTAAAATTCGGTCAAATTTGATCACCGTAACGACGAGTGGTTTAGCTTCTGGTCAGAATCCTACGCAATTAATGGACGAGCATCGCTCGGTGCAATGTGACTCTGGTATAGATCGGGGCACGGCAGTTAAACGTGATTAGTATGTGGCATGGTGATAGCTCGAGCGATCCACAGCGACCGCAAACACGGTTCATATCCTCTCGACATATCCGTGCAGATTCACTCTGGTCACCGGCTCTCATTCGGTTCCGGTTACCGGCTGGTTTCCGTATTTGCAAACCACGCAACCGGTCGCGTGTGCAAAGATACACAGAGATCAGTGGCCAGCGGCAACTTTGCAATGTATGAATTTCGCTCGAGGGGGTTGCGCCCCGAAAAGGGTTGTTGCAGAAGTGAGCTTGCGCATCGGGATACCGTTACGGATATTTCATACGATTCGTGTTACTCGATCAGGAACGTAACGCGTTAAAAATCCTGGGGTGAAAATGAGAAGGAACGGAAGAAAAGGGCGACGAGGACAATGAGCCAGCCAGTTTTGGAAGGGTGTTTCAGAGTCTCGCCGGAGCAGCAGTCTCCTGCTAAGACAACAAGCGCTCGCTGGTATCAAAGCTAGAGCCGTCGACGTTTTCTCGCCGGTTTTTTTCCTCGTTGTTTTTGCCTTCCACGCCGTATATAACGCGGCTTTTTACCCGGCGACGAAACGATACGAAACGGAACGGGGCGATGGAACGGGTTTTTAGTGAAACGGGATATCTTGCGGGGGATGCGCGTCCCATCCGCCGAATAAATAGGGCTTTGTGTCCGATATACCCAATCGCCATTATTCTCATTCCACGGACCGTTGTCACCACGCGTTTACATTTGGATGTACGTTATACGGCTGTTAAATAGGCAATCGGTGCGTGTCCGTTACTTGTTTGGCGTACCCATGTGTATTAGGCGTATACCGATCCACCCGCGTACTTAGAGGTATAGATAGATAGAAGAGCCGACTTCCGCACCGTGGGAATACGATTTTTACTATATCTTTTTATAGACGTGAGAATATATCCCAGCGGCGCATTCTCGCTTGGAATGACAAATAAAGCTATTGTACTTTTCTCAAGTGAAGAAGAAGCGCGAGTCTGACTTGGAGGAGTTGAAAAAAACGAGTCGATATTTTTTTAATAGCCTCGTATCCATCCTGTTAAATTTCCCAAGGCCTATTGAATAAATCGAAGAGAATTTCAACGCGAGAGAGTGAAAGTGTCACTCGAGTCGCAACAGTGATTCGTTATTCCCTCACTAGGCTGCATGACATTACACCAGACCCTTCCTTCCAGCGCGGTAATTTATTCAAAAAGGTTATAAATGTTGAAATCGTTAGAACCGATCTTCAAACATTTTTCCCTCCAATCCCCCAAGAACTGTATCATTCGCTATACATATACATCGTCCAAACATTTAGTGGTAAAAAACTGAAATTTACTGGATACCACCCTAAGCCGTGTCACTTACATGAGCCTGAACCAAGATATTCAAGCTGTGCTTTCTCCTTACACTCCCTGCATACACAAAAAAGATTGTTCTATCCACTCTACTTCTGATAAATCACACTCTCTCTCCGCTAAACAAAAATGTCAAATCAATGTCAAAGAGGGTGCAGTTTCCAACGGTAAAGAGCACTCGCAACGCGGACATGGTGCTGACTGCGATTACCAGAGTACCTGCGAAAACGTAGAGGGTGGGGACCGGACGTGACGAAGTGCGGATCAAGAGGCATTCCAACGAGGTAGAATTCGGGTGAACAGAATGTCAAGCAAAGTTGACTGACAATGGCCGTTTGTTTTTTCACTTCTGTCAGTAAATCATCCACCCGGTTGACGGACGAAACGCGCGGCGCGTCCGAGGTAGTTTGAAAATAGGAGAGGCAAACATTTTTTCGGCTCGGGTAAAACTCCAGAATTACTTGGTTCCACTTGGGGATCCCCGGCGCCTCGTCATCTATTTTGAGATCACAGGTACGTGCGGTGCGGGATAATTTCTCGCGGGCGAGAAACGAGCCTCTTAATGACACTCTAGGCCCACCGGAGATCTGGAACCATAAAGACTTGGGTCTTGACTTACAAGGATAAAATTCAGTGACCCGCGGAGTTATTTCATCCTCGTAATCCTGGAAGACGTAGAATTCCGCGTTCAAGTTTTGGGCTAGTTAAAACGGACGAGATGCGTTTATCTTAAGTAATTTGAACGATTATTTAAGCAGTGATAATTTTTGTACATTATTCCTTTCACGTAATCCTGCCGAAGCTGATAGCGAAAGAAAAGCAAAGGTTTTACTCTGGAGAGACAAACTCTTTGGCAATAAAATTTCACCACCATATTGCCAAGGTCTCATTCTCTTATATATATATATATCTATATATTTTTCAAAGCTCGAAATGGTCGCCCATTTCTGCGCCCTGCAGGGCTTAGAATTATTTTTAGAATCGTCTTTGGGCGAGTGTTCCCCGCGACAGCTCAAAAGTCCCGTGACGAATGGAAGCAATTGAGCAACGTTCACAACTAAAAGCCGTAGACATTCACTAAAATCTCGAATTTGTCTCCGTCCAAGTTCGCCCGGCGCAGAACGATGGCCGGGTTTCGATTCAAGACGAAAAGCTTTTAAGTCCTCGCGGAAGTTCGGTCTGGACCCTATTTTTAATTCTCAATTTTAGCCCTCGCGCCGGCCCCGCCTGCAAAGAGTACGTCACCCTTAATTTTTCGAAAAAACCTTCCCCTTCCTCGCTTCTCTGTTATCACTCCAAGACGCCTAAACATATTATTCGGCCCTCGCAAAGTGTTTCCTTTCACAGCGACTCGGCTTTACACGGGTTTTCCATCGATGCCCAGACGCCGCACTCACGCCTTCTGGAACCGCTCGCAGCCACCGCGAATCGCGATTCTCGTTTCCGTAACGCGTCTGTTCTTGTCGTACGGCAAAGGAATGAGAACGCGAGGAAAGCAAGGAGCGAAAAAACGCAGCTCCTGCAGAATCCAGGAGCGCCCAGGGCGCCGAGCTCATTCTTCCGCAAGCCAATCCCCCGCTCGAGTTCAGGAAATGAATTCGATTATACAACATTTCCGGAATTTCTCAAACTATTTCGCTCGTAATCGAATCGAAGCCTATCCCAAATCGGACTTTAATTATATTCGGGCATCGAATGCCACGCAATTAACCGTCCGTGTACACGTAACACATTCCGTTACGGTATTTTCCCCGTAGAATCGAACACCAAGACATTCGCTTATTCGACCGATCAGATACAGCGTCAAGGTATATCTAGAACCTCAACTCACCTTCATAATTACTCTGAAATATCAGATTGCTAATCGTCTAGACATTATAGGAAACTTTAAAGCCGTGACCTCCCGCATGATCGTGCAGCCTGACAATCAAAACTTGTCAGACAGTCGCTGGCCGGTTATTTCTGGTTAAAAAACCTCGGTTTCAGAAATGCACGTCTGTGTTTGGCAATTAGTTTCTTTAATTTTTGGATAAGAATCAAAGAAAGATATCAACGGTTCGCGAAAACTTAGGAAAAAATTTCGTTGCTGTGTAAAAGAGAGCTTTTGATAAAAATTACACAGTATTATACCGAATGATAAGTAATCGTTGAAAAAGAATATGAACTCAAATGGTTTGAAATGGTTAAATATAACCATTTAGCACAATAATCGATAGAGGTAGTCGGTTCTATTTCCAGCTCAAGTTTGCAATAGACACCCAGAAAGAAGAGGACGAAAATGATAGCAGATTATATAAATAGCACGATAGAAAAGGAGAATTCCTTCAGCTCCCGTTGAAAATAGAAAAATTCTATGGCTGATATCAAAGGAAATACCGAGTGGAACGATTCCCCTAGTTAGCGTTGTTGATCCAAGTGGCCCCCCAGAAGAGTCCGGGTACGGTTGGGCTGACGGAGTGCACGACGTTCTGCTGGTACACATAACGTCCACCTCGCCCTCGCCTCGCAATGACACGCATCGCCACGCACACTCGTGCTCCTTTCAGACACACGCGCTTCACGGTTCCCGCCACTCGCTGCTCAGAAACAAGTATTCAGAAGGGGAGAATGCAGAAGATGGATGCAGGCGCCGAGACCATGCACCTATAACGGCGGCTACACGCGCCCTGGTGAAACAGTGTGACGAGAGACTTGTTCGAGAATAAACCAACGCGTGTTCGCCATTTAGCGCATGTGCTCGCACCGAGAAGTCGATTATAGGAACCCCGTATACAAGCGTCGTTGAAAAATGGGCGCGGATCAGAGTTCTGAATTATCGAAGGTTCGGATTGATCCGCACATCGGATTATCGAAACTCGATTTGAACGCTACGAACCTTGAATGAGGTAGACATTTTTGCGGTTTTGTTTGATCGTTCGCAATTTTGACCGTTCGGAATTTGCATCATTCGGAGTCTTGACCGTTCGAAGCTGTTTTCACCCTTCAAAGTTTCGACCATTAGGAAATATAAATATTCGGAGTTTTTACCCTTAGGAATTTAGACTTTGGAGACCATTTAAAGTTTCAGTCATACGAAATTTTGGCCGTTGGCAATTTTGACCACTCGAAGTTTTGACCGTTCGAAGTTTTTGATCATTCAAGGTTCCGACCTTACAGAATTTTGACATTCGATGTAAGGGTCAATTTAAACTTCGACATTAAAAAATGATCACCACGTGTAGCCGCGGGACTATTCTCAAGTCTGGCACGAAGTTCAGACGCCCTTTTACACGCGGCATCATTTTATCCGGGCGCGAAAAAACGCTCAGGAGGAACTCCTTTCCATTTCCATTTATCGTCGTTGCGCCCGAAGCGGACCTCGTAAACTCTGAGCAACATTTTTACCCCGGTCTTCCGAACCACGGGGGCTACGGGGTCTAGCCGGGTCACGGGGCTCCCGTAAACCAGGGAACTCCGTGATAACTCATGCGCGCACGCCTGGGATATCCTGCAAGGTTCCAAGACGCGGCAACGGCGACGACGGCGACTTCTACGTGTCTCCACGTCTGGTTTCGATAAATATTTTTTTAAGCTTGATACTCGAGAAATTTCACCGTCTAAGTATTCCCCAGGGAACGGTCTAAGACCCGATGCTTTGCCTTCTATCCACCTCTCCTTCTCCGAGACGAGAGCAGGTCGCCTTAATGAACTGCGATCCAAATTGATTGTAAGTATGCAAGCATCGCGGAAGCGTCAACGTAAACTTCCGAAGAAAAAAATTGATCGGTTCAATCCACCCGTAGCTTTCATCAGCTTTCACAGGACAACAATTCTAGCCCCTCAAACAGTTCCTAAGAATGTTTACTGAAAATTTGTTAGCACTCAAGTTCATAACTCCAGTGCTTATACCAGCGACACGTTGAATTGCGCCTAATTGTTAGCCGTGCGCAGTCTGGCTGGTAATTCCCGTGGAACTCAAATGCTAGGATTACCAGAATATTCTAGTATCTCCATTTACGCCATAGTAACTTTATTACAACGCGTTTAACTACGATTATAACGAAACGGTGACCGGCTGTACAAATTGTTCACGTATTTTGCTACCACTGTTCAAAATATACACTCAGTTCTGTAATTTTAACTGCTCTCTTTACCCGCAGTGTGAATCAACGGGTGTCGTGATTTCCTACCGAGATCTGGGTCGTCGTAGCTCGATGCCTTTAACAGGCTGCGTAATACTGAGAATACATCAAGGACTGCGTATTTGCTCATTAAGATTTTAACCGGCACGCATAGATAAATGTCACGATTGAACATTCGCGAAATTTGAAAATACCGTCATCGTAATCGCAGATGTTACTTAAGGCGGTTTGCAAATCGTTGTAGGTACTCGTCGGATAGTGCTGATTATTTATGTCGGAGCAATAGGAAGTGGCAAATTAGGGGAAACATTTCTGCGTGTAAAAAGTTGGTGGAACAAGACGGGATGAGATCCGACTTGGCTTGGGTTGGCTTTGCAAGACCGGAATAAATGGTTGGTTGAATTTTTACTCGGGGTGAGACGAGCAAGACGACATTATGCTAAAAAGTCATCGCTCACTCAACAGCTTGAAATAAAACCCAGGAGAAATATAACAACCATAACGTTAAAATCTTCCGTATAAATTTGAACCACCGGAGGCAAAGGACAAAAAAATTCCTCAAGTCGACCCTGATGTACATACCTAGGTATATAGTACATATATGTATACACCTAGTTACGAACTGGTGAAAATTTTTAGCTGCTTTTTCCTTTTACCCCGAGCCTCGACGCGATCTAATAACATCAGTCATGACGAAATTATTTCCAAGGCACGTTTCGCGGTATTATTCAGGAATTTTAAACGAGAAACTGCTATGCAACATGGAATTACACCAAGTTGGTATCAAATTCTGGCCAACTTAATTTTATGAATAAATTTTCCCGTCTTAATATAAATCACTTGCATGTTTATACCGCGCGTTAAATTTCCAACGTCTACAATTATGTCGACGCTTATGTGTTACTCCCTGCTGTATAAGTTTAACCCTGACGCGGTTATGTACAAGCCTTCAACGAAAATAATTTTAACTCTCTGCACTCCCTCCAAGACATGCTGCTCAAAAAAAACTGTAAAAGACCCACAACGTCATAACGCCCAAGTAACGACTCCTCCAGATCCAAGTGTCAGAAACGGTTGTGCACTTCCGTTGATTCAAAGTGCCTTGAATAATGGGGTAAAATATACCGAACCAAGTACAGTCGAGACCCGAACAATGAGCAAACAATCCATTTCCCCTTCTATACCGTGGCTTGTTATGAAGTGAACCATGCGAGTTAAACAGCCGGGTGTCGAAGGGGCATTTTGGAACGTATAATATATAATATTGACTGTGTCAATTTTTTTGGTAAAACAGTTACGAGGCGCGGCTATTGCCTGGGAAAAATAGGCATACTCGTATATTAAACAATCAGAGGCCTAAATCAACAAGTGATCCTAAAAACACATTAGGCAGAGTCAGAATTCAGGCCACCCACCTCGCCGCATGCTCCGCAAGACCGCAGACCCACGGTAGTCTAATTTCAAACTGTACGAGCCACCGTTCGAGGTATGAGCCAGCTTCCGGTTCCGTTTTGGCCAAAACAAAGCTGTGACATGGCGGTAGGCATTGGCGAAAAGTCATCCTCACTGCCGTCAGACCGGCTGGTTAAGGCTCGGCTACACACATAAACCTCGACGCCATCCAATTAGCCGGGTTCCTCGGTTGGCCCGTCTCCGAAACCCGGCGGAAAAAAAACTGTGTTTATTATACTCGCCGGTCCCCAGGGTTAATTTACTTCATTTTTACGAAGAGAAAATTTGATATCTTTGTGTAAACAGCGTTTTCGTCGACAGCCAAGCTGCCGACGTAGTTCAATTTCATCTCAATTGGAATCTTACCGAAGCCAAATCTCTGCGACGACTCGTGCCGCCGAATGATCGTTAAAAGTATTTATAAACATATCAGGATAGTTGCGAGAGCTTCGTGGACACCCTCATACAGATGTCAGGAGCTGCATGCGACCCGGAATCACATTCGGAATGGAGGAACACGTTTACGGGGATACATTCATGGCAAGTTGATAACTCGAGAGCGTTGACTTTATCTTGAAACCTCGAATATCACTTTAACGTCAGCCTTAATGTCTCTCACTATTCTGAAATAGTCGAAAGCCAATACTTATTCTGCGCCAAGTTTTGTAGTTCTTGCATGGAATATTAATTTTCAATGACGATAAAAACAGGCGTCGTACAAATTTTCTGAGTCACTGATCCTGACGTCCTCTGAGAGAAAAGTCCATGCCTCTTTCCTTGTGCCTTTGAAGATCCTGCGTACAATGCTTACACGGTGCGTAAGTGTCGTAAATTCCTTGAACGCACCCTATTCTCAAATTCAGAGTGTAGAAACACCTCGTCAACATCGAAAGGGCTCAAAACCGTTGTGTAAACCTTGATCCAAGCGGTGCCTACCGTTTGACTAATCTCTGACGAATATATCACGGGAAAAGCTGCAACCTGGTTCGCTTCCGTCTTCGATGTAACTGCGCACCCAACACACAAAGGCCTGTAGTTTTGCCGCAGAATCGCAGCAACGGCCGAGATTTTGGCATTTGGCCGGGCGACGCAGTGACTCTTGGTTTGAGTCTTGGCCTCCGGCTCGGAGAGCCATCAGGCTTTTTTCACCGCGATTTTTATTTTCCTCATTTTTTTCCTCTTTTCATCAGTTACGTACCGAGCGATGCAGCCCGTAACTAGACGTCGCTGGGGGCGAAGGCCCGTACACTGCACCCATCACGTTAATATGCATCGGTTTTCAGCCAGCAATTTCTTGGCATGCCAAGCCGCTGAACTGGGACCGACTATCCGCAGTCAGCCGGCTTCGTTTCGCAATCCCGGGACTCAGGACACGTTATTTTAATACCTATACTTCGGCAAAACGGGTCCAGGTTGGCTACGCGCATTTGTGAAGCGCGGTTCTATTTCTCTTCGCTTCTTCATGCCGTCCAGTTTCGATCGGTAGCTACGTTGCGCCATTGCCGATGCGTTTTTTCGCGATTTTCAACCCCTAATTTACGGCTCTTTTTTGCAAAAATAATTCAGTCTCTGCACTGACAGTAGGTCGATACTATGGGATAAAGAAAATTGGGCGAGATGGGAAACTGTATCAAATGGTATTTCACCGTCGAATGGAGAAAGTTGAAGAAATTATATCGTTCAAGGTAGAACTGTGAGGCGACAGGATAACTATCTTGAATTCGCTAGAATAACAGATCGAAGTAACAGCGTACAGATTGAAGTACCCACCTACCGTCGCAAGTTCACTACATTAAAATATGCAGCTATGTGGAAAAGTTTCCGCGAGGCGAATATAAAAGTTACAAATGGGCAATAAGCAGATTGGATTCGAGAGCTCGCTCTGCTCGCAGCTGATATATATGTATCCATATACTCGAAAACACGGAGTAAGGCTTCTCGGTGAAGCGAAACGCGTGCCAAATACGAACGGTTCAAAAACAACATCAAACATTTCTTTACTCTCATTTTTTTTAATTTTTAACTTTTTATCCTTCTTCTTTTACGTTCTCGTTAAAGCTTCCGATATACGTGCGCGTTATACCTTACTTGGGACTCTCCCAACGCAATTACTCTTCGTAAAAGTTTCGATGTACCTACTCCGTACTTGCGATGTACCTATATATTTATTTAATAATTAATTACCAGTATATTATGTGCTTGCAATGGTGTATTTCATCTCTTTATGAAAGGTTCAAAAACACAATTTTCATACTTCCAATTTTTTCAAGTCATTTCTGGTCATTTCACATTATACAATTATACACGAGTTCTGCACTGATCACTTATTCAACAAAACATCTTGAACAGATCTCAAGTACGTATTGATGATAAAATGATTTTTTTTCTTGTAGTTTTTTCGTGTAGTTTTCCTCTTCGGCAAACTAGTATGTGTAACTTTAAATGGAATTTCCAGTTAACAGAATTTAACTTTCAGCTTAAACTTCAACATAGGACGAAATAATCGGACAACTTGAATTCTACCGATCCGTAAAATGATAATTAACGATATTATGATGATATTATCCGTCGAGCTAAAAACAGCTCGTCGGCAGAAATGATCATGAAAAGCTCGTTACCAATCTTCAAGATCGCCTTAAATTCCCAGCCTCTTCAGTTTACGGGAAGAGAATTCCTCCGCGTTGCGTGTATAATATTACCTGAGGGGGCAGGTATAAGGCAAAGCACTTTGAGCGTCACCCTCGCGAAACCTGCGAAGTAGGTCTTGTTCCTGCGCGACGCTCCTTATTTGCCTTATTTAACGCAGCAGCTCGACACCGGGCGAATAAAATCATGCCCGGATCTACCTAGCAGACCTTTAAAAGGTATTCCATTGCATGTAAGACGCATCCAGCTGCTCCAGGGTACTGAATACTTATCTGACAGAGCGATACAGTTTACGGACCCCGCGATGAGCGCACCGACTAGAATCTCAATGTACCTACTCCTTTTGCGCAAAAGGCGCCGACTCAGAACGCGACGATGACGCTGAATGCGAATTGGCGAAAAGGCGAGACGCGAATTCGGTAAAAACGCGGAGGCGTGAAAACGGCATCGATCAAACACGAAAGAGCAAACGTTTCCCTGCAGAAAGTCGTGGATGGAACGCAGGTCCCAGATCTACGGAGCGCAAAACTTCGCAATGGCACGCCCCGCGTAACTGCAATGTCTCGTACCGTCGCGTCGGCAGTTTGAATAAAATGGCAAGCCAATCCGGAACTGAACCTGCAATAAAAACTCCCGCGACGTTCGGTACGCGGTGCCCGATTTAGATTGGCTCGAGTTGCAGGTTTATCGCCGATCAAATAGTCTCTTACTTGGACCGATCTTTGTTTCAATTCGATACTACTTGCAACGCCGCTGCAGCATCCGAGGAAGGCTAGTTTAGAGTAAGTAAGATCTTTGGCCAAGTAGCTCTTTTCTAGTTTCCGGTGGCGTTGGAATTCACCGGAATGCACTCTCGGCGAACCGCTTTCAAGACACGGTTGTTTGTTTTTTCTTTTGTTTTATTACTCTTATTATTATTTATTTTTTATCTCAAGCACCAGCTGATTTCTTCATTTTCTTGTTTTCCTTTTTTCTCCATCGTCAGAGATGTATGGTCGTTTTGTGTTTGTCGGGGTAAATCCGTCGTCTAGCTTCTAACTGGGGTGGGCTTCGTCAATAGGTAAATAACCATCAGATTTTATTGGGGTTTGATGGGAGTGGTGATTTAACGGGCCATTCGGCTGCTTTATTCGCGACCAATCGTATTTATGCTATATACGTGGGCTTTGCGGGTACGGGTTATATAAGTATACGCTCGAGATTTATGTCCTGCTACGATTTCGCCGGGATAAATAGCCGTGCAATCTTAATCTCTTAAATTTGCGCGGTTTTTCCTACGAGCAACGCGATGCAGAAAGTCGGCTGATTGCTTCCTGGCATTAGCAATTCAAAAATCTAATCTCCGAATAGTCAAGTCTTCGTTCCGAGGCGCGTAACCTCTTCAGATAGTCCTCGAGAAAAAGATCCGTCCTAAGACTCAGGGCTTTCGAAGGGAGGAGACAACTCGTCAAAATGTCTCGAGTTTCGGCTCAAAGCGTCGTTTACGGCACTTCGAGATACATGGAAATCTCGTTTCCGTCCGTTATTCGCGTTATTATTCAAATCCATCGGCACCGACGCCGCGCCGGATTTATTTGCACACATTCGCGCGACGTGAGGCTTTCCGCCGTTTTGAAGTGTGGCAAAGAAAAAAAGCTCGAAGAAAACAAAAACAGCTACAGAGATGTGGTTCAAAATTTTTCCAGAATTACCTTTCAGCGAGTTTTCACAGTCGGAAAAAGCGAACTCTCAGGGATTTTCCGCAATATAATACAATCCGCGTATATAATTAGCCGAGGCAACCATACGCGTATCCTCCTGATCCTCGCGGCAGTGGCGAGTCAAATTTTTTAAATCCCTTCCCACTTTAAAACGCATCACATGGGGCGGCAGCATTCGTGATATATAATATTCCTGAATGCATTTGGATGTATAAAAAAACCGAGTCCGGCTCTCGACTGGCATAAAAGCCACGCATTCACGGAGTGGAGTAAAAACCAGAGCCAGCAGAATAAGCTGTTCTCGAGTTGAAAAGCCCGGCATGCATCCTATTATCACGCGTATTGACACCAAGGTGCGTAATTTTCTCCCGTACCTACAGCGTACCGGATGTCAATGGCAGGTGGTTCAAATATCGTCGACATAAAATGCGATAGCACTGCGATAAAGGTAATGATGGGTTAGAGTCGGATCACAAGAGTTGCAATCAGTCTGCACGTGGATGGTCTCACCTCGATCGTCAGGGAAACGCTAAGAGGGCATCGATAGCGGATAATTCTAACTTCTGAGGAGGATAGTATCATGAGTAGTTGCTCGGGTTTCGATGGGATACGTAAATAAACGACTGAGGACATTTTGGCCCACAGGAAATATGCAACGCAAAAATTGAACTTGGATCCGCATTCAGTCACGAAACGTGTTCGATTTCTCTTTAACACTTTTTTAACTTTTTCAGTTACGCATATGTGTGTGTGTGGAGGCCATCAGACTCCCCCTCTGCCATGTTTATTGCGAGGCGACTGCCACACGCACAATTTCAATTTTTGACCAAGAGATGTTATCACCATCGTGCGATGGCAACGCGAATGTTATTGTAATTGCTGATGTTCTCATTTCCTTACCTTGTTGTTGCCGTTGTTTTCCTGCTCCCAGTTTTACAAACTCGATTTCAGGTAAGCACTTTTTCCTCAGGATCGTTAGTTTTGAATGGAATACTTTTGCTCACTTCACTCTGGTCTATCGTACCGATATTAAACCACAAAAATATTTCACACACGTTACATTATGAATTGCGATATGTACACGTGCAGACCGTCGTGTACGTCTCACTCGTTTTACCGAACTTCACACCTTTGTAAATGTACCTTTATCTGTTCTATACACTACCTACTTGTGCAGATTGGAACGGCAGGAATGGTTTTCCTCTCGAAATGGCTACTCTCGAATCGACACAACGCGTATAACGACGTGAGAAAAAAAAATTCAGAGTACTCCGGGAACTTTGGTACGTACACCAATTACTCTTAGTCGGAAATAACTTTTTGAAAAGATTTCTTTTTTTCTTTGAACGACTTCAAATTGCCGAATAAATGTTGAATTCAAATCGATTCTGCCACTAGAAAAAATGATTGTTCGTCAATCCATCGAGTCGTATCGACACAGGAATTTTAAATGTATTTTTTAAACAATTTAAAAATATTGGCTCTCGTAACAACTTTTTTAAGAGACAGCAATTGTTATCGTTTTTTTATTTTATTCAACAATTTATCCAGAGAGACGATTTTGTTCATCCGTATTTTTGGTATTCGAAGTCTCTAAATTGTTGTAAAATACTCAGGCATCGAGTAAAATTATTTATTTCCAGATTTTATAGTAAAGAACACCGGAATTGTTATCGCAGTATTGAAATAGTTACGTAAACGTCAGTACGTAGAATATAGCTGTTTTCAATTAAAACTCGCCAACCGTGAGGAGATAGCATCCTTCCTCTCCAGCGTCAACAAACTGAGTGCCGAGACTCTGACCTCCTGTGTCATGATACCCGTCTTGTTATTGTAAATTTATCGAGACCCAGCCTGAAGCCTTTCCTATGTCAGATATTTGAAACGGTTTTTACTGTATTCCTCTGTTTCGTCCTGTATTAGGTTTGCAAATTACTGCGCGTCGAATCTGCATATCAAACGTCGCGAAATCGATGAGCATTCTTTTTTCCGTTGTTATTTTTCGGCGCTTGAATAATTTTTACGGTTTAAAATTTATTCGCACACCGGTTAAAATGGGGACGAAAATCATTTGAATTTCTAAATTTTGTATAAATACGGATTTAAAATTTCCTCTCAAGTTTATCGTTACTTCTGTCCATACAAAGTTTAGAACGAACCGATTTGCTTACCTGTACCTGCATATATGAAGATTAATCGGATAACTGTATACGTAAGGATCTTTTTCTCGCAACGTTATTATAGATACCTTCGACTCGTCAGTCAGGTTCAATCCCACCATCCAATTCCAATTATTTCTTCATTCACCGCGGAAATTAGTAATCTCTTGAACATTAGCTACTACCGAGTCAGAATAAGGGGTTGATATTCCGAGTATGCCTAGTACCGGGGTGAATATCTCCCTCCCTCGAAATTCATCAGATCGAGCCAAGGCGAGAACCCCATAAAATCATGGTATACGTATCTGCGGTCGCTTGCAGCAATAGTTTTTCCAATAGATAGATGAATTATGAACCCGTGAGAAAGGGTGAACTTATAAAATTCATAATCCCGCTAGCACGGACTGCAATTACCTCCTGGCCGGTCGCACATCATCACCTACGACCTGGCCGAACCGCCAAGGTGGCACAAACCTGGCCAAAGTCTAACGCCCAGTGGCCGAAGGGATGAAGGGGCCAAAGTTCAGCGGGAAGCTGATCTATGGCGTTATTAGTCGCAACATGTGGCGGCTCCGACGGCATGGTGGCGACATATTGAACTATCCCCTCCCCCATTTACCGAACCATATTGGAAGTCGGCAAGACGGCCAGGGCCAAAACTAAATGAAATGTCACGTATATTCATTTTCTTAATTTACTTGTCACTATGCTCCGAGTTTTATTGCTTTCTCTGCCCGTCGATACGCGACGCGATAAAGAAATCGCGGAATTAGTTTTCGTTCCCTTCTTATTCTCTTCCTTCTTGCTTATACACTCGACTTTTTTTTCACCCAAAAAGTTTGTTCGTTTCTGGCTCCCAAGCGCAGCAATTGTTTCTATCACATCTCACCAGGAAGGTATCCAAGCCTTACTTCGTCGATTTTTGTCGTTCTGTGAAATTTTGTAGTATATCGAAAAACATTAGATACGTACTTTCTTACGTTCTAAATCGGCCGGCTTGGGGGTACAAATCAGTGCTAAAGTTTAACACAAGAACTCTATTTTTTAACACTTCCCGTAAGGTTTTTTGGTGAACACGGATTAGACATTGTTCAATTCCAGCAGAGTATGATATGCGCAGTGTTTCGACACTCAGAGACCCCTTATTTATTGGGTCTAAACTTCAGGATCGTTTATAGATGTCTACTAAATCACAGAGTGGAGAAAATTACGAAGGCATACTTACTTCAGATCATTTCCGTGTCAATCGCATGGCGGAGGTCTTCAAATTGAGAATTAAAAAAATCTTCACTTACTACGACAAACAATTGTTAATATTTCCAAAGTCTTGGTCCAAAAATTTGGCGTTCCTTCGAGTGAAACCTATCACCGAAAATCCGAGCGAGGCAATCTATCAGAAGTACACGTTTTCTGGGAACGCGCTGTACGTCCGAGGTCAGGAATCCGGAGCTTGAGAATGCCTGGTAAATGTCCGGGATTCTCCAGGTCCACCTATTTTATTTACGGCTTGTTTTCTAGAAAAATAACAAGCGCTCTTGCCCTCTCTTGCTTTCTCCGCATGTACCATGACCCAGTGTAAAATGGGCGATGTCGTACCTCTTCTAGAGCCGGGTGACCCACTCGATCACTATAAGCCGACTCCAAAGCTCAGGAAAGCACCGAAAAGAACGTTATCGCAAGTACTCTCATGCCTCACAGCGTAGCCAGGCGGTTCGGAAGAAGTTCTGGTGACGATGTCTCTTATCCTCTCTTCCTCGCGAAACTCTTCCAATTGCATTTGCTCCGATCCCATTTCGCCACACGGTTCAGTTTCCAGAATTGCTTTCAATAAAAGATAAGTGATATACATCGTATCTGTGTTTTAAAATAATTTTCTCAGTCGATGTAAATCGGAATGTAGGTGAATAGAATTTTAGATTACTTTTCTTATTAAGAACCACGAGTTTCACTTTCATCGATCAAAATACTTCTGCATGTTTTTTATTCAACAAAGGATTAATTGTAAGCCGATAATTTGGAACTAATTTCCAGCAAAAAGTGTGCAAATACCGATGCAATCTTCTTATCTTCTTGACTAATCATCACACTTGAGTAAAATAATAGATACTATTATCGAGTTGAAACTTGTTTTGAAGAATCTCTTCCTCAATGGAAAATCGCGATGATAACAATCGGGCATGCATCTTTTTACTGCAACGCTTATTCCGTATATGTGCCTGTAAGGTGGAATTTTCGTTTGAATTACTGTGCGAACCAGCGACACAGTTTCGGGGTGAAATTGAACGAGACGCAGAGTCGCTAGGGGCATAAAACCTAATAGTCAAATCCGTTGGGATGACAAAAATGAAGCTACACCGTTTGAGGCAGCAGAGGCAATATCGAGCGGCGCTCCCTAGGCTTTTCGCATGCATCGCGAGCAACGCGGGCCACACATTCGAATACGAGGATCTACAACGCTGCGGAAGAGAAGACTCTGGGAGTATGTTGCCGGCGGATCAGAAAAGCTTCTGCAAACGTAACCTACATTCCACGTCTCCCCACCGGGGACCATCCATCGGCCAATATACATAGTTTACTTTACCTCGACACACAGTGGCAGCCAGGTACCGAATCCAAGGGGCGAGGCTTCAACATCCAGACAGACCGACGGAATTTGGAACAAGCGGGAAAAAGCTCGCCAAAATCGCGGTGTGTAAGTTGCGAAAGCACGTTGTTATCTCCCGCGAAAAATCCAGAAGCGGATATCCTCGCGCCCGGATTTCCGGAATACACCGGTTAAAGCGGCCGTTTATATTCCATCCCGATCAGTAAAAATCAATAAGCACCTCGTCCCCCTTTTTTCCCTCCGTAGTCAATATGCGTCTTGAATATTGACTTCGAAATACGTTGGGAGCGATTATATTCCTCCTGCGAATCGCATTTTCCTCGGCGGTTTCACCGCGATTATATAACTCGCGTTTTCTTGTCTCCTATATATACCGAGCAGCGCGGGGTCTCCAGGAAATGGAACAATCTATGTCGGTGAGACGTCCTCGGTGTTACAGTCCTAGACTATTTTATTCCCATATCGTCCCGTCGATGCGTCTTGGAAACGATCCAAGTGAACATTTGGGTTAAACGAAGTCTTGGCGTGCCATTGAAAGCCCCTGCTCTGCACGAACTTTAATAAAATTCTAACGTTCTCCGGACGCTTTTGCCTCTTTGTTGCGAATTTCAAACGCGACTTTAGGGCCGAGCCGTGATCCGCTCTAAACACCCGGCTGAGCTCAACCCTTAAGCCAGTTCGCGATTCTTTCAAAAGTACCGAAATATCTCTCATGTTTTCCCATATTAGTTCCTGTCAAGAGAAATACTGCGAATTCCTGTCAAGAATCAGCATCGCAATCGCTTAAAGTCTGAATCGATAATTCGAAATTCCGCTAACAGCGATCAATTGGGAACACAATCCCTTATTCAAGTGTGAAGAGACTGTCTGAAAGGTATAAACTCGGAAAATTCAGTTTTCCAGCTTTGATTTAAAACCAGCTTCAAACACACCCAACGAAACTATATCGACTGAGAAGTGAGAATCCAAGCATTAAACTAGCTGAACGTCATCATTTAAATAACTCTCGAAGCCTCTTCTTCGGATCATACTGCATTTGAATATGAATACCCGTGGAGGATCCTGGACCACACCCGAAACCGGGTTATTATATATATCCAGGACAACGGAGGGACGCTTGCGATGGACACATTACTCCAGATTACACGTTAAACGAGAGCAATATTTATGTCCCTTCGGTACGTAAATCATTCTTTGTACTAAATAGACATTATAAGCAGTGAGCCTTTTAAAAGCTGCCTCGTATTTCGACTGCGTTGAAATTTGGCTGTACTTTGTTACCAGCAGCGGAATGCTTGGTTCTATCATTTTGCAGAGAGCAGTTCTCAAGATCCATGAGTAATAAGCTTTGTTATTGAGTCAGAAGAGGAAGATCGTCAACTTATATCCGAATTATAGTCCAATACTTTTGTTGCTGATGACGCACTGCGTTATCACGAACAGATTCACGTCACATCGAACAGGCACAGCCAATGAATGTCTCATGACTCAAATATTCGTAGAGCTACGTCATTTCTTTAAAAAATATAACTCATTCGTTTCTCTACTGCATAAAGGAAAAAATGTCTTAACACGGAGCGGTTTTTCTGTGTTAGTTTCTAATAAAAGCAAAAGTATGTGACTTCGGAGTTCTAGGCCGTAAAACGAACTTTTTAAGCCTCTCTATCTTTGTTAGAGGCGATAAAAAAATGTTTCAAACTAGGCTACTCTGTGTAGAAAAAACTCAGGAGAGTAATTCCAAACATTTGGAAGACTAAGAACATCAGCCCACTAACCGAACGTCAAGTTGGGTGAAAATGGACGTGTTACCCGTTCCCGCTAGACGATTTTCTTCCATGGGAGAAAAAGGCATACTCAAATCTCGAAAAGATCATCCCGTCATAAAACACCAGGACTAATTTCCGCCAGCGATAATTAACGTTAGAAAGAGAATGAGAAGAGAGATAGATCGAATCAGCGGTAACAAATTAGCCACCGTTTCGTACTCTTCCCAGAAGAAGAAGCGCCGCGAGGAAAATCTGTGGTGTAACAGCGGGTCGGGCAGCTCAGTCAACGGGTTGGCCCGTTTGACCCTTTGCCCGAGTGGACCAAATGAGCCGGGACGCTTACAAAGCGAGGATGCAGAGCCCCGTGCCCGGTTAATAATACCGGCAATAATTCACAACGTGTGACATTGGGTGCTGCTCAGCCCAGCAGGCATTGTCCCTCGGGGCGTCCCAGAGCAGAACGCGCGGTTCGCCCTGCGGACGGTCCGCACCGTCAGCAGCCTCGGCGACGTCGACGGCGTGGGCGGTAGCCGAGGAGTCGGGTTACCTTTGTGCGTCAGGTGATTCAAGGGATTCGGGGGAGCCGAATAGGCCACAAAGACTTTCGTTACATTTTGAATCTCGGGAATTTCAATGGCCACTTCGCGTCCCGTGTAACCTACAGTGGTTGTGTAACGTCGTGCCCACCTTGCACCACCGTGACTAGATTCCGGAGCCGACGGTGTTCCCCCGTTTCCGAAAATGGACTGTCTGAATGGAAGCAATTGGTGCAAGGACAGGAAGCTGGACTAGTTTATACGTCACGCTATTTACACTTTGGTTCTTTACCGCTCCCGGGGTTATCAGTGCCGGATTCTGGGACAGTGAGATATTCGCTCGTGAAACTCCCGTCGAGAACAACCCTCTTCGGGAACCCCGTTACGCCTAGACAACGCCCCGCAGCGTCGCCGGGATAATCGTGGGTCATTGAATTTTACGTTCATCGCGGTTATTGTTGACGGAGTTTACGTCGCTTTAATGACGACCCCGCTTGACGTCCGCTTAAATTATAACGAGCCGGACTCACCGCTATAAGGTAACGGCTCGGCTCCCGGATGTATGCAAGAATAAGACGAATATTTACGGGAGAGCCAATCCTGATGACAGTTGTTAGACCGTCGTAATGATCTTAATTAATTTAGCTACGCCTCTCCAGGTACGTTGTTTCCCCCTCATGTAATCACCCTCCTTTAATTACCCTCCGGAATTTCTCAGCCTCGGATTCAATACGTTCTCGTTACATTACTCAGATTACAGATTCACCGACATTTCACGCGCGTAACTATTGCAGTAAAATGAAGAAATATCATTGCACGAATCTCTATCGCTACCTTGAATGGACAAATATAATACCATAGACGAATATCAAGTTGTTATCAATTTTTTTAATGAAGCAAAAGTAAGGGTTGAAAAAATTAATAAAAAATTAGCAACGCACAAACAAACGCGTGTAACAGTTTCACGATTAGTCACCTACTTTCACACTTAGTGATAAATATGAGGAAAATTGTCCTCGACTCTTCATTTACAGGGTTAAGATAAGCCGTCAAGAATGTCATCGTGGCCATAAAAATGGTAAAAACTATCGTAGTATGAGTAAGTCAAACCCATTAATCACGGTTAAAGCCCTAAACTACCATGCACGCACCATATTTTTCTCTTGGTGCACCAAACTCAAACAATTTGACGGTGTGTGGGAAGTATCCTTCATATTCTCACTCATTCGAGAACCGACATTCGACAAGTGAAATGGCACGGAACGAAAAATCGACTCTCTTACATGGCCAATATTAACAATAAATGCTATATTTCATCTAACCACGGCTCGCAAGCAATACTTTAAGTTTAGAGGCTACGTGCTGTCCGTTGAAATAGTATCCAAGACAGTTTCACGGTAGAACTCTCTAGTCGCACGTCCATGAAAGAGCGTTTACTGCCCCTCGCGCGAGGGTGTTTCCACTCTTCGTCTTCCACCCTTTTGTTTTTTACGGGCCTTTTATTTCACCGTGGAAAACTTTTTGAATCATTACGAATTTTCCAATATGTCTAGGAAACTTTCTACTCTTATGGAGGGGCGAGGCGAGTCAAACATGCCAAGGACACGCGACATGTGCTTCCGCGCACGTGTGCTGCCATCGATTTCAGTTCTTTCCTGATCACGCCTCCGTCATAAATATGAACCCCCTGCTCGGTTCGTGCTGTGGCCTACTAACCCTGTCTCTCTACGGTCGCGTTTATGACTCAGGGTGTTTTGGACACGACAGCGTCAGGGTCGGTAGTCCGTGCGAAAGTTCGAGAGGCGATTATTCTTTCAGCTCCATCCTGTGGCGATCTCCGTTTTCAATCATCCCTTGTGCTTCGGTCATTTCTAGCCGATAATTCCACCCGCGGAAATCACGCGCGCTGACAAGGACTTCAGCTTTTCGCTGATCCCACGAGTAGCTTTCTCAAACACATGCAGCGACGAACCGTGATTACTAAACTAGGAGCGTGTTTCAAGCACGTTCGCCACGTTAATTGCTTTCAAAAATTTAATTTTCTTCCCTTACGTCGAGTCGCGATATAGATAATTGCCGAATCAGGAGTGATTAAGATTAGAATAACGCGAGGCAACGCCACTCCCAATTTCCAGTTCCACGTCGAGCTTGTGAAGACCGGAAATGCTCACTGGATAAACCATTTTACGCGACATGATTCTTAAAATAACGAGATAGTTCATGTGTTCAAAATAAATTAATCAAATGAAGAAAAAATATTTTATCACAACGTAAAGGTGGACTGACAAAAGTGGAGATAAAACGAAAATTTCAAGGGTTGCTCCAGCAGAGAAAGTAAGACAGAAAGTACTCTGTGACCAGGGTGGGCAGTTTCCGGTTTGGTCAAAACTGCTCTTATTTGTAACTTCCGGATAGCTGATGTATTGCATGAAAATCTGATACACTGTTGAGAAACGTTGCGTTCTTGTGTAATCGCGACGTTAGAGTATCTCAACAGTTTTTTGCCCAATTCATTTATACCGTTTTCGTCCGGCAGTGTTTAAATATGCACGTAACGGCGTCTTCCGGCGTTTCAAAATTCACCGACCACTTCCGTTTAACGAAATTTTTTCACCTCGCTCGATCGGACACACAAACGTTTCCGCCTCCTGCAATTCAGGCTAACTCGGTGTGTATAGAGAAACGTCGAAACGAAATTCCGTCGAGCAAATATCCCTTTTTTATACGCCACTTGTACCGCGGCGTTTACGGCCTTGGCAAGGGCGTCGAAGCGGGAATCTGCTTCCATCCGAAATGAATATTAATTGAATAAGGGCTCCTTTATTTTTTCCACGAAAAAGTTTTCGCTGCTATAACCACGCGGCATATATTCGCACGAACCATACCCGCCATTCCCTTTATCCCGTGCTCCTATTCGCCCGAGCATATCTCACAGCCGTTTTTCGCTGGAAAGTAAATTTCCAAAGTAAAGTGTTGAAAAAAATTTGCAAACTCACGACTGCATGTACTTACCAACCCACATATAATTCTGTCGAACGAGCGCCTTCATGTTCGCTGAAAAAGTTTACCAAAAACATTCCCATGAATGAAAAGAACTCACGGATGAAGTTGATATTGTACTGCAATTTTTCATTCCGTAAAAATGTATAACTTGATTATCGGTGCGAAATTCCGATTCATTATCTGGATAGTTTCTTACCTATCAAACAAGGGATCTACTCGTACGTACATATTCTCTACAAGAGTCAACAGATGTACCTAATGACCGACAGAAAACATGCTTCGCACAAAGTTCACGTTTGGTCGGAGTGGGTTCTCCTTTGATTCACTGCTCTCTCTTCTCTCTCTCTCTCTCTCTCTCTCTCTCTCGTTCCGGCTCCATGTACCATGAACACTGTTGGTGTACCCAACTAAATTGAATATATCATGTAGTTTTGCTTTAACTGAACACGTGTTGCCTTGCGAATTAGGCTTCCACAACTCGCTGTCCGTTGAACGCAATTTACAGTCATGCGTAATTACGCGGGTGTTCGTATACATATTACAACATTGCGAGGGTACTCGGTGAAGAACGAATTATTATACGTATATCGGATCGCGTATGTGTTTGATTGACTAAATACTTTTTTCCCTTTTGTCATCTGTCAGGAATATTTATTTCACAAAATCCTATACCGTGGATTTGATATTCAAAATAACTCGATCCGATTATTTGACGGTACGTAGAGTAGCTCCGATTCGATATTGAATCGAATATGAATTCGAGGAATCGGCTCGCAAGCGGGGAATGTTAAGAGTAAAAAGAACCGGAAACATGAGTCGTTCAGGCTCGTACGAGTCATAGAACTTTTGTATTCTCCATTGAATACATACAATTCCTCTGACACATATATCGTTCAAGCATATTCCAAATTCACATCGGAATAACACATCGACTCGTTTGAAATTTAAAAACTTTAGGTGCAACTTTTTCTTCCAATTTCAGGTGCACCGTACTCACCGATCCTAAATCGAAGGGTGCAGATTAAAGCCAAAAACCGATCCCGAAGGTATAGAATCTCGACTTATTAAACACACACCCGACATTCAGCACGCGAGAATCAATTACACGAAGTAAAAACGGTATTATCCGGGGGTAAATCTTTGCACATATGTAGGGATAGGGTGCAACGCAGATACCGGGGGTGGTAAACGTTCGTTTTACTCAAAGACGGAGACACTTTTCCAAAGCTCAAAAGATGAGAACGGAGTCGGAAAACCTGGGGGTATATCAACGTCGCATCAGCGACCGTGTGGCACGCGAAAATTGAAATAATAGTAAATAAGGCCGTAATTACGGTGCCGGAGGGCAGGGCAGGCATGCGGTGCTCGGTGTACCCGGAAACTCGACTCCTCGGTGGGCGAGCAATGCGTCGTATCTGTACCTCGGTTAGACTATACCGGTCGGCAAAGGCATCCGCAGCATCCCCGATGCAGATGATCCCGACGTGTGAGCCACTCGCACTGCACGACCAGAGGCAAGAGGATGGAACGCCTACCTGAATGCACACGTGTCTGCAGCGAGATCCGGTCATACGCGTTCCGAGGCACGCGATATTCAAGGAATTTCACATACGTCTCGTTGAGGCGTGAATCATGCATGAGCTCTGCGATTGATTTCCAAAAGCGTAGAACGACAGTGTCAAAGACAGAGGGGGGCTTATCAATAGGCTGAGTAGACTGCAGCGTGGAGCAAAAAATTTTTGGGGGCGGCGAAATTTGTCCGGGAGGAAGTGAAAAATCCTAAAATATTAACGAAACTTTTTGGTTCCGTTGAAGCACGCGTGGAAAATGGAAAATTTTTAATTTTAAATATACCACAACGAGTTTCAGATGGTTGAATAAATGCTTATATTTTTTATATACCGCAGAGCGGCGCGAATCCTAATTTCGCCACTGGTCACAAACAAAGGGATGTGACTAACTAAATCCTTCGTCCTAATTCCACTCACACTTGCTGCCGCATGGATTGTTTCATACGAGACAAAACGTGTCGTCGCGGTGTATTCAATTGCGGGAGAATTCAAAGGACTTATGAATAATCCGATTTCAATGAAGCCGGTTAATTACATTAATCAATCAATTAGACCTCTGGTACATTCTAATACCGCGACTGTATAAGCTTGACGCGTAAGGCACGCGATGCATAAGCAAAATGACGTCTTCGATATAACAAAGTCGCGTATAATTATTTCTCGTGACCCTTTTGAACTCCCGATTACACAGATATGACGAACACACGTAATACACGATACTGGAAGAGATTAGATAGACTACCGCTTGGCGCAAAGTCATACTGCAGTCAGAATTAAGTGCAACAACCCATAACCACCAAGCGTGCGAACACAATAACGGCATCGATTATAATTCGCAGTAATTTGGCATTATCATGCGGTTTTTCTTCCAGCTATCCGTTATCTCCGTTCAAAGCTCCGGGTCTGCATGGATACGAAAGTGAGTCAAAGGATGGATGGAAATATCAAACGGCGATGACTAAACGACCTCGTGTTTATTAATCAAAGAATATGTCACAAGGCACTCGTCACGCTTCAAAAACGAGGAGACAGAAAGATATTGGAACGTAACACCTAGCAGCTGTGTTCTACGGAGAGTGCAAAGTGCGATGAGCAATCCGTTTGTAACTCCTGCGGGGGAGGCAAGAGATACCGAAGGAGGTCAGAGGTATTGACGTATACAATGGATGCGACTGCGTTACTGTTACGAAGGGCTTTATTCGGAATAACCAGATGCGCCCACTTCCGGTCACACCACCACACTTAAACTGTTTACCGAGTATATGTATACGTGGAGATTATTTACCTGAATAACTTTGTGTGGTCCGGACTATGGGTATATGATCCCTGTTTTCAATTTCTGGTTTAGTTGGGTATATTCACTCGTCACGCAGCTTAAGATCGTTAAGTTTTTGTGCTGACGTTTACGCGTTTACGATGACTCCGTGTAGTCCATATTTTATTCAGAACTTTAATCCTCGGTGGCCGGCTCACCAGAAACTAGGATTAGGCACAAAAAATGTTATGACTAGGGGATCACGGTCACGAGCCTCCAGCCCCTCGCCTTTATGGAACCTTTAGCTCGTGCTTGAACCCGGGAATACCGCTTTAGCAATGTAGTTGCACTGTTCATAATTCTGTTGTTTCGTAACTGTTTCAATCTTCGGTAAATATTCTTGGGAAAACGGATTTTGAGCAATTGGCATTTTGTATTTAAATCAATGAACCACAGTTTAACAGTCCAAATTTAAACATGGAATTTCGAAAACAAACGAAAACGATTTTCTCGTGAAAATGAACGAATAAAACTGTAAAAACATTCGACTAATTATTCGATGACGCGGCTGCTCTGGAGCTTCTCACCCCTATTTTCTATCAATTCTATTTTTGTATTCAACCGGTTACGTCAATCGTTGATTGTTTATACATTATCCGATAGTTGATTGCCTGGCGCCACAAGCTATTCTTCCAAATGATCATAATTAATTACATTCAGCAATCAGCGAGTGTACCTATTCAGCCTTGCACACAAACATCTCGATGCTTTTTTACTGGCAGTTGAAAGGAAAAAAACTTTTCGAAACCATGCGATATTCGCAAAAAATTGGATCGGGAACAGTAGTAATCAAGCAAGTGCATAAAGAATACCTTCACATCGCTGCAATGACGTGGCCTCGTGTTGTTGAGGTACAAAGCTAATAAGCTAATAATATTACTTAACGATGACAGAGGAGATGATCACTGATTAGCGGGAATGCATAATTAACGCGTTAAGTACGGGGTACATGAAAGAGAATACGATATATGTCTCGATGGAACATCTGCATTTCTACGCGAATTTCTCGATGCATTAAACCGTTTCGTACACATTCAACATGTCGCTAACAGTAAGCTCGAAATTCAAAATCACTACAGATTCCACAGATTGAAGTCGATTCGAAGATCACTCAAATTATAATTCGGCCATTTAACGAATACTTTTCACGCTGCGAAGGTATTTCTATATTCGGTGATGAAGATTGTTCGCAGGTTCGTCAAGTTTCTTCAATTTTAAACAGCTTAAATAAAACGACATTAAACTTACGAATAAAACTGGTTTTTTCCTCCTTCAGAAGTGAAACGCTTGGAGAAAAACTCTTTTCTTCAACAGATGGATGAAAATGAAACGAACTGAGCTGAACTAAAATCATACAATTTGGCCGTTTGCTCGAGAGTCGTTCCGTTCTCCTCTCTCCAGCTTTTCGTCCTTCTCTCTCCTCTTTCACTTCATGTACTTTTTTAATAAGCGCTTTTCTCGCCCCCCTCCCCCCCCCCCCTCCTTTCTCTCTTTTTCCTACCCCTGGCCAAGAACTAGTTGAAAGAGAATAGAACCCCGCGTGGCACGACGTCGAAATAAAAAAGTGTTGTGTATAAAAGCGGAATATACGTACGTGTGTATTATACCTACGCCGCTTCAGTTTACCGCTTGATTAATATCCTTATAGCCCGGGTTATGCTCAACGCAAATAAACGAGTCACGTTATTAA
Source organism: Diprion similis (assembly GCF_021155765.1). Taxonomy (NCBI): domain Eukaryota; kingdom Metazoa; phylum Arthropoda; class Insecta; order Hymenoptera; family Diprionidae; genus Diprion; species Diprion similis. Next base: position 13,563,877 of record NC_060112.1, on the reverse strand, counting down.
TTGATTCATAACGCGCCATCTTGCTTCGTAGGATCCTCTCGTGCGGTCATTAATTATCACGCTAATTATCCTAGTGTTGTTCTGCAGATACGGAAATGAATACTATCCACCGCAGCTATGAGGTTTAATCCTCGACCTCGTACCGATTAAATTAAAGACCCTGTGATTTCACAGGATTAAAATCAAGACGTTGGCTTGCTCTTGCGAGATACTTTCTCAACCAGACACCACGGCAACCTATGGATTTGTGATTAACGTTAAAGTGTCACTAATTTTGCAGACTTGCAATCACATCGACATCCAATCACTTGTAATAGTTCCCTTCAAAGTGGATGACCGATCATTGTCACCTCGACAGGATCAAAGACTAGGTTAAAAAGCAGCTTTGAAGTCAATCACATTCGCCTTCTTCGCGCCAACTTATCAAGTGAAATTTGATATTCTCATATATACTTAACTTTCTCAATGCAACATCAATGCACGAGAAGGATGAGGGTAGGCACAGAACACAATGGTCGTATCGTTGTGGGCAGGCAAAACAATACCTCTGTCGGTGCAGGGCATAATGGTAAAACAGCCAAACTGCACCAGCACCAGCACCAGCACCAGCAACAGCAGCAGCAGCAGCGACGAGAGGGTAGGAATGTGCTATCATCGGGTTATCAGCATTGCAAATATGTGAGTTACACATTATACGAGCCGACAGTGCCGCCGCCCCCCGTGTTTATGCCGGACTGAACGAAAACAATATGTGAATGTTTAATGCTAATGCGAGTACCATAATCCGAGTCGAAGTATGCGCCAGCTATACCTGTAATATCTATAGTATCAGGGTACACCAGGTATGTGCAGGTAGGTATGCCTGAGTATTGACCCTTTGTTAATCCGTCTAGTATGTATGGCGGATATGAATAATCGAGAATTGGAAAAATTCTTTTCGAGAGAAGACAGTGTTCGGTTGCCAGTGTGCCAAAATCAATGAAACTTGTTCCTCGGGTATTGGAAAAAAATTTAAATGAGTGCAATTTACTAATGGATGCCAATTTTATGACTTATGTAGCGTATAAATTACATTGACACGATCATTCCTTCAATTTAAACTATTGATCAACCGTTTAATGAATATTTACGCAAAGGAAAGGCCTAAAATAATTTTTTTTACGCACAACGTATGACAGGAAATCGGGATATCGCGTAATTTCGATTTCTTCGCCCGTCTGCACGTCCCTGTATCATACCGAGGCTCAATAAGCCATCCGCGTTTTCTAGATACAGACATTAAAACTTGACGACTACAATCACTTTCACGAGGGTATCACGTTGTCGGTAGGTATACCCGTACGACCATGAGGAAATTGAACGCGAATAATATCGCGAGACTTTAGTGCAGAATCCGTAGGACGAACGCAGACATCCGCAGTGAGAAATGGAAATAAAGTACCTACGTGTGGAATGGTTGGAATATAGCTGAGGAAATGTATTTTAAAACTTCTGGTTATTCGTCCTATAAACCCTCAGGTTAGTCTTGTAATGTAGAAATTCCCGCGACTCCACATCCCTCGTCGAATATTTCGCATTACCGTCTCGCCCGTGTCGCGTTTCGGTGACATTGCGAAATTTCACCTGATCAATTCCAACTTGAATAAACGTCTGTAAAAATCGAACGTCCGCCGTCCCGGAATTTGAACGTAATAGCGTAAATTATTTCATCCTGGTTATAATCTGGACGTCAATTTTCGGGGATTACTTTCCGCTTCTACGTTCAATAAACGTCCCAAAATTCGATACGGTTAGCGACGTTGCCATATGTTATGATAACTGGGTTATAACGATGCATTGTTAATATAACGATCGCTGAAATTGGATATAACGCCGAGTAGTTACCCGTGGATTTTCCCGCTCCTCGAGCGATTGTTCGGTGATTAACAAAGCCCAAATTATTTTCCATCATTTTGCAAATAACACCCATTGTTCACTCTTCATTACCACGTCCAGAAAATACGCAACAATTTTCCCCCTACTCGCCTCATTATATCGTAAAATAGAAAACGAAAATCGCGCACAGCATTTTGCAGCATTTTCATCTCATGATAGTCGAAGGATCGCGCAACACAGGACCATGAATAACGTTGAACAATATTCCTCGGGATTCAGCTCGAGCTGAAAGTGTCTCCTTGGTTGGAGGATCAGTAACGTGGCTGAGTAATGCGTGTTTGTACCATTTTGAGCCGGGTCCATGTTCAGATAAAAACCGCGTTACAAAAGGGTCTTCGTGGTACATGATTATGGCGCGGAACGGCGTATACTTACAAGGAAAAAATACTACACTTGGATTCGTTTCACGTTGTATAGCAGCGGCGATGTAGGCGAAGATTGTATCTCATAAGACGAGAATAATAAAAGTGCCCGTGGGGAATTCTAGAAGCGATAGCGAAGTAACACCGTTTCTTATGCTAGTCTCTCTCTCCTTCTCTCTCTCCCTCTCTCCCTTATCTCTCAGCCCATATACATATACCAAACGTAACCGACCTCTTTAATTGGCAGCATAATCTTCCCCGATCGACGTTCCGGCGTAAAAGAACCAGTCCAGACTATAATCGGCGGTACCTGAATTGTCCGTTTCGTCGAATTCACAGTTTCGTTTTACCGAAAACTGTAAATTTTCCAGCAAGTCTCGATTTTTTCTTCAGGATTTCGTTACTCTAAGAGAGAATAGTAAAATTGAATTCTGCAGAAAGCTTCTTCGATTTTTTCCAATCACTGATATCTTCAATAAAAGGTCAAATCATACTTTCGACATATTTTTATTCTTCGAATTTGTAGATTGTGCAGCTAGTGCGCGTAATAGATGATCATCGTACTAGCTGCGCAATCTACATGTTCACGCACGTTTTGCGTATACTATTTTTCCTATCTGAGTGCGCATAATTCGATTCATCGTACTGAAACGAATGCGCAAAATAGTGTGAGAATTAAATCGCAGTATCTTTTCTTGTATTGTAACCAGGTACTATGATGTAATTCCCGCACTAGTGCGAGAATGTAATATTATGCATACCCGTAAAGGCGCAACGTAAAATCGAGTTTTGCGCATTTAGTTAGGAAAAAATATTTTCACACTGGCAGCTCGGTCTAGATTGAATTTCTGGGTCCAGATATGTCACCTCTTCCTGACCCGAGAGCGCATGATGATGATGCACTATGCGTCACGATGGCTGAGCCCGCATGACTCTCGGCAGCATTAATTAGGGAATGATTTTGTCGGCGTCGGTAGGTTACAGTAAATGCGTTTGCATCGAGTTAATAGCACTGCGTTGAGGTAGTCCGAGGTGTAGTGGTGGAACGGAGGGACATGACGTGAGATTTACGAGGACACGTTGAGATATTACGTGACAAAACGGCAACTCTCGCTAAATAATAATTAATTGCGGTTGAATCGCGAGGCCGAAGTTCGCCTTGTCCGAGAGTTTTTGAGGAGGATGCGTTGAGCAAGGAAAGACCTTTGGCGCATGTATAAGTAACACGACAGGCTAGATGTTACAATTAACATTCTACCACGTATGTAACATTGTGAATTTGAGACTCGCCATCTTGTCATCATTGTATTATAATTAGTCACACCTAATAGTTGCCTCTGGCGAGACGTTCCTTTATACGCCGAGCGTTTTGTACGCTGTTCTATTACATGACACTCGCGTGCTGCCTCGAAGTAAACGTTCGTTCCTGGTTGTAATTCTTTGTGTTCTCTTCGGGACAGCCGTCCGGGCGCATTTCGCCGGGTACCAACACCTCGAACTTAACATTATACCTGCAACGCAAACAGCGAGAAGATCTTATCACCACAAGTCATGAATCTGCTCGCTTCCCTTTGAATGCACCTTCAAACATCCCGTCTTAAGCAAGTACACCTTTTTGCACAGGTGCACGAGATGCATGGTCGGCGAGATTAGCTCTCGGCGAGGTGTATATTCCAAATGTTTTTTTTTTTCCAGTTTTAGAGCAGTTTATTCGGTGAGCGAAAATATTTCGCCCTAAAGTAAAGAGGAAAAAAAGAATAACCAATAGAATAAGGTAAAAACCTCACTTGAGTCAACCTTTCCGAAAATGCAACAGTGACAAAAAGCAGGACAGTAGACTCGCATCCCTTCGGTGTCGGGTTCGGGGTTGGATCCTACTTTCCCGGGGGATGCGGGAAAAGCGAGAAGAGGGATACACGCACAATAACCGTGACCGTAAATTACCCATGGGGCCCCTGCTGAGAGGGCCCAAATGCGTGGTAAAACATACACAGGCCGCCGCATAGACTACGATGCACTTGGCGCACCTGGCCATGAAAGATTCCCGGGCTTGGGCGTGCCCTTGCAACGAGCCGCGAGGGGCGGATGCGAGAGAGCTGGCATCGAACTGGAACCTTATAAGGGTGGAACCTGGTTGGTGACGCTTAAAAACGACCATTTTTTTTAACTTTTTATTTTTTCAAGAAAATATTCGGGGAATCTTTTCATAACTTTTTTATTTGAAGCACATCATGCACTAATTTTTGCAGAAAAAATTATCAACTGCAGAAGTCGATCAGTGCAGGTTCGCCTCTTGACAACCCCACGTTTCGCGTTTAACAGTCTTGCCCTGTGCACGGGGGCTTCTCATTATCTAGTTTCGAGCACACCCTAAAGATCGTTTCCTCCTGTGGTCGAGGAACTTGTGTAAAAGGGATCCAGCCGCTGAAATCTGACACCGAGACACGACGAAGCTGCCCTTCGTTCGTCGCTCAAGGGCTGCTGCAGGATATGCTTAGCATACAAGCGGTGCCGCTTCTTCTTTGCCATTTCTGCATTCATATCTACGTCGTTTGCACTCGAACGTGGAGGATTGCCTGCTGCAGACCAGTTACGATTTTCAACAGAGATAAACGCAGGTCTCTGAAACTGTATAGGCTTTCTGGCACTCTGGGCCTGAATTTTTTTTTCTCTCCATGCATCTTCATGGTTCTACATGGCAATTATTCAAATAAAAGTGTCGAAAGGAGTTGTTGTTCATTTGTTTTTCATTTTTATATTATTGCCACTGCTGAAAATCGCATATTGTCTGATTTTTTTTAATTATAACGTACATTTATTGTTATGGTTATATAAAGATTCAAACGTTACCAAAACAATTTAAAATTTGACTGAAGATCCGCTCCTTATAATTATTTAACTTTTATAACTACAAAAGTTGGATCAGTTTTTCTGTAGCTTTTCGAAAAAATTGATCTCGTTATACAGAACCAAGTATCAAATAATGTGTTAAATTATTTTTTGTGGGCCTTTTTTTCCTTTACTAGCAATTTTCGCAGTCAGAGTTAATTCTGAGACTCACATTATATCCTCTAGTGACTATTACGATAATTTGATGTCGGTGCTGGAATAAACTGATGTTAAGTCAATTCTTGACGGAACAAAATATACGTATCTTACCAAACAGATTTAACGTTGCAATAAGCAAAATCCGTTGTATTAAAAACGATGTTTCTCAGTGTGCCAAGGCTTGAATACATACTCTGTCGAAGAGTCGAAAATCTCTGATAACGTGTGTAATAACAGAAGGAGAGAAAGTAACCGGAAATCGATATCTGGTTATCCTCTGACTAACTCTTCGAATACATTCCGAGATAGAAGGCAGAGCATCCCTCGCTTCGTGTTCGGGGAACAAGGTTCATTTAACACTTAGTTAGTGCCGGAGCGGAGGTAGGTAGAGGGATACAGCCGGGAGCGAAAAGCGCCGTGCCGACGAGGGTCGGAGGGAGGAAGAGGGAAAAACGGGGGATGAGGGTGGCGAGAAAAGGAGGGAGAGACACGTGTGGAGGGGGAGAAACAACCGGGGGCCCTGGCTGGAAGCCAGAGTGCTTGACCCTTCCGTACGGCCACCCTTTAGCTTAGTTAGTTCCGTACGTCGTCGACGTCCCCCAGGGTTCCAGAAATTACTGTAACACTAAACCGTGGCGGGATACATACGAGGATGCAATTCAAGTCTGCGGAAACATCATGCTGCGGAATTTTATGCGGAAACTTTGCAGTATTCTGCTCCGTTTCTCTGCGAGTAATCAGTTCTTCGCTTTTCCCTTATACCCAGAGTTTGTTTTGAACACTTTGATTGCGTCTAGGTCATCACGTGGAAATTTGTTCGAAATTTTTATTGGCGAAGATCGTTGCATGGATATCTAAGGTATTCTTTATACCTACCTCTAGTATTCTCTATTTTTCTGTTCTTGGAGAGATCCTCAAAGCTTATGAATATGATAATTTGATTTATACTCAATACACGATTATTTCGTTATTAAACTAGTAAAAAGTATTGATTTTTGGCCAACTACGTTATGTAACTAGGAATGTTCGTTGCTTGAAAAGCAGCTGAGTAGAATACGGGGAGGCAGGAGAGGAAGAGGGCGGTTGGGCACTTAAGGGTGCTGCAGGCTCCAACCACCATATTTTTCACTAGTCCTTATTTATTGTATGTTTTCCTCGGCCCTACCCCCCCCCCCCCCCCCGCCCTCGCCTGTCTCCCTCCGCCGCACTTCGAACACCCTTCCGTAACCGTCGTCGTCGTGTCGTTGTCGACGTCCTGCCACTCGCCATCCATTTCAGCTTTTCTTCACTATTATATACTTGGATTGTGATTTCGTCATGGGTTTTTGACTTCGTCGAATGTCTTGCCCGCCGCGGCTTAAGTTATGGGAAATTTTTCGAGTGCGGTTTATTATAGGGTTCATAGCTGGTATATAATACACACGTGTGTTCCACAGAGGCGCCCAGAAAGGAACGATAAATAAACGTGAAAAAAAAAGAAGTAAGGGTGAAAAAAATATGTGGACAAACCCCTATATTTCAAAACTGTTTATTTCCTAATACGGTGTCGTATATTGTCAAATTATTGCTACCCCATTCAATAGACTGTTTTTCTAGCCATTTCACAGGCTTGACTTCACAAAGTATTGTATGTACACAATATAATATAGAATATAATTATGCGTAAAGTATATGGCCGAAGCAATACCGGCACTTGAGCCAAAACTCGCGGGACTTGAAATCCGAACGATAAACTCGAAATGAATTAGTAGCACTCGAGTCCGCAAGGATTACGCGCTTAATGAAAACCTGAAAAATAAACTTTCCACTTCTCTGGGAAGTTTTCTTTTTCTTTTACTTCTTTCTTTTCCTTTGTCTCTCTTTAAAAAGGAACAAAGAAGAAAAGAAGAAAGGACAAGAGAGGATAAACAGAAGGGAAATGAAAAGAAAAGAGAAACGTGACCCGCACTCCGCAGATCCGCCAGCTTCTACGACCTCCGTAAAATTATAGCGCTCCCTCATCTGCAAGCTTCGATCTATCCATCCTGCGACTGATATCTTGATTCGAAACTGATTTCCGTTGCATGGTTATACTTTTTTCTCGTCTTCCTTGGAGAAAATTAACGATCGCTTATTTTTGCCAGCAGAATCGATACTCCGCAATTGCCAAAAATTACAATCTCCACGATATTTCGAACATTACTCAAGTTTTTCCGAAAGAAATCTAAATTCAAGAATAAAATATGCTGAAATAGAAGTTCAAATAAACTGTGACCGAAGTGATAATGAATTTGAATTCAATTAGAACAACAATTTTTCTTCACTGGATAAAAATTTTCAACCGGCACGATTTTTATTTGAAAAATCCAGATCGTTAATACTGTTGAAACAATCGCATTGCTACATAACAATTTTTTTTTTTCACGCCAAAACCACACGATTTATACAATTCAACCAATCATTGCTGCATAACTGAATTTTCTTCAAATCATTTAATTGCGACAGCAATTTTTTATCAACAATATCACACAAATATTATTCTGAATTTATAAAAAAATCGAACTTTTTTTATTTTAATTTTGGGTTTTCTATCATTTTTCCACATTAGGGTAAAAGCTGTCAGTATTGTGAAATCGAACCTCGATATTGACCTGGAACCGAACCAATGAAAATTTCTTCCTGATCGATGGCGTTCGGCGATTGACGGTGATTCCGATTGCTTGAAAAATGTGGGGGGATGGTTCGGATGAACAGCATCGCGGTACCACCAAAGTATTATAATAGGCGTGTGGGCGGTCCGGCAACAAATTTATTCACCCCTTTAGCTAAACTATTAATAATCGCTTATACGCGACTATGCGCTCGAACTACACGGACAATGCGTGTTATATATAACGGGAAATATTTTGTCCGGAAGCAGAGAGACTCAGGTATATGTACATACATACAGGGTGTATGTGTATACTGTATACATATAGTATACCTGCAGTATAATATCCGCCGATTAATCATCGAGGTATCGATTGGCGCGTTGTTTCCGTAGGGAAGTTCACCCCGTTTGATAATATCCCTCCTCCCCTGCATCATCGACGCGAATTATTCAATACACCCTTCGGCCTTTTACTGTACCAAACTGAATACGAGCAGAGTGGAAGAGCCTGGATTTCTGGATCCCGCATGCTGCCGAGCCAATACATTCTCCCGATACAGCCGCCGCTATCCGGGTCAGTCGCCATCAGCTAATACCTGGCAGATGTTTCGGCCGCGGCCTTTGCCGCGTAAGTAAACGATGATATATTACCAAATAATTGATTTACTATAGATTAACATAATCACATATACGAGCTTCAGCCTGATGCTCTCTAATGCACCGCGCAGGACCCAATTCGATCATTAAGAAAATCTCTCCTTCCTTCCCGCCGCGTACGTATAACTGTAATAAATTTCCGATCCTAAACGCGTTTCAGACCGTAGATAGAACTCCCAGATATAAAAAAAAAATAAGATGAAAAAGAAGAAAATATGGTGTACGTGTGTGTGCGTGTGTGTATAAAAAAAAAAAAAAACCCGCTCTCAGATCCGAAAAGTCGGTCCCTCTAGACTTGCGATTAATCATTGATGTGGGCTTAATGATTTTCAATTAATGGTTTTCCAGTATTATTTATACCTGTAATAATATCTAGCTTCGAAAAGATAACCTGAATACCTTGGTGATAATTTTTGACATGTTCAATCCTGAAATTTAATCTTCTCCATCCCCTGCACGAATTATACATGTATATATCGTTGGAACCTTAGGAGTAACTCATTCGTTTTTATCGCATTTTTTATAAAAGCGCAAGAAATTCCATGGAAAATCGCACCTCTTTACTTTCATGGTTATACAGAAGGAAATAAGAGAAGACACAGTTTAGAATTGGAATTATTGATCTAAGAACTGCTGCTGTTTGTATGGTCTTGGATTTTTTTAAATTTCACACCTGATTTTTCATCTCAATTCCTCTAAGATTTTCCGTTTTGTTTTATTGGGTCCCATCATTGCTGAAATAAAAAAGACATAATGGCACGTTGATATTTTTTCATACGAACAAAATAGCTGATCTCGTTTGCACTCCGAGTCTCAAATTCATTAACAGTGTAAATAATTCATGAAAAATTTAAGAACAATTTTCTCAGGTATATAGAAACTGCATGCAGCTTCCAAAAAACACTCTTCATTATTAATTCATACGATTTACTTACTGACTTATTTTTTTTCCAGACTTTCAAAGTCGTTTAATTAATTGAAGTGATTACGAAACCATACCGTTATTCAAACAATATCACACGGACTATTTAGATATCGAAGAGTTTAAAACTCGAATTTTAGAACTGTAAAAATTAGCCATGGTCAACTATTTTTGCATCATTTGCGGCAATGGGCTGATCTTTATGTAATCGGAATAATCAAATCAATCAGATTTTTCGGTTACAGCCAAAAAATGCGTTTCGATTTCTTACTCAAAACGGCATAATATTTTTTGGTGGATGGGATTAAGTATAACGTAGACATATCAGAAATTTCGAAACGTATGAAATTGCAGTAACATAGATGACTCAAAATATAAAAAGCTATAAATAGTGATATAATCACTCATGTTGACAATTGCGTCATTCGATTTTAAACATTCTCAAATTCAACCAAATAAACTTTCCTGTTCTTGAAAATTCTACCAATCTCTAAATTTTAAATCTCGTCCTTTCTTGGCTAAGTATGGCAAGAAACGAAAGCAGTCAACTACCATAAAGCAATATTTTCCTCCTGGAATGTCCATGAAGCACCAAATTGAAAAGGAAAGTTAAAAAAGTCTGCAAGTGTCGTTTTTCTGTCAAGAAAATTGTTTCCTTTTAGAAAGTACGTACGTTCCAACGCCAATTTTTCCTTAAAGAAATTTTGATCTCTTAAAAAAAAAAAAAAAAAATGCCACTTACAGCCTATTCAAATTCTCCTCTTAAATTATATATCAATAAATATGCAAAAATGACGCACGCACAAATCTGCTCCTCTCCGGATCTCTCGTTCGACAAAAACCATACGTAAAAAACGCAAGAAAAAAAAAAAAAAAAAAATAATGAAAATTGACCAAGACTCGTGAAAAATCGCGCGACCGAAGCAAAAGGCATGCGCAGGCAAGGGATGCCCGGTGAAAAAGATGAAGTCAAATGGAATATGAAACAAGGATCCATTGTGAGGCTGGCGGCGGTTCGTCCCGGCTCTCTCTCTCTCTCTCTCTCTCTCTCTCTCTCTCTCTCTCTCTCTCTATTGTCAAGGCATAACCCACCCACTCGGCCCGTCTCGGGACCCGCGATGTAATCCCGCGCCTCGCCCCGCGGGTGGCACGGGCGCGTGTGCGGCTCGTCGAGTTGAGGCGTCGCGACGCGGGTAGGCGGACGGCGTCGCGACGACTCTCGTCGGAGCCGAGGGTAGCCGAGAGTTGCCGAAGCGGCGCGTGGCCAGGCGTAAGAATCTCTGCATCTGCAGTCGCGACTCGGCCGTCGCGCTGTAAGCATTGGCTCGTTGCGAGTTGAGGATCGCGCGAGGCGAGAGCTTTTTGACAAGCGTTGTTTGTTGTTGTGCGCGGCGTGGTGATAACGCCGATTCGACAACCGGTCGAAACGATTTTCGAGGCTCGAGCCTCCTAGTTATGGGGAAGAAGAAACGGTTACAGTGAAATTTTTTTTTAACATTCGCGATTTTTACGATCGTTTTCCCAATTCGTGATCGATCCTAGATTTCTCCGAGAGACTCTCTACGCCTTCGACCATGAGGAACTTGACTACGTGAAATTCGTTTCTCAACCGCGTTTTTGACGGTGTTTTTATCCCCTGTGACGTACGTTTGCCACGCGGAGCGCAGGCTGCTTGTACCTAATTGTGGGTGGAAGGAGTGGATTCTTTGGTTATTTTCTACTGCGTTAGCGTTCCACTTTAATCCTTCGGTTTCAATAGACGTCGATATCGTTGTTTTCTCTTCTCTTGCCTCTCTCTTAACATCCGCGTCGAGGAGAATGAAGAATCGGAACTTGAACTGTTATCGAATTTCGAATGAAGGAGAATTTTGAGACACAGAGAGAGAGTAAATAATTCGCTTGTTTCTTCAGTGATTGTATTATGTGTCTGTGTATGATTACTTTCGTAGTTTCGATTTCTTTACGATACTTGAATTGAGAAAAAACGATAAGAATAAAAAAGAAAAACCGTGATCGCGAGAAAAATAGAATTTAGTGTTTGGTGAAAAAAAAGTGCGAGACCGTAGTTGAAAAGTGTGTACATCGTATGAAAAAGATTCGAAGTGATTTCTATCAAGTGATAGGGGAAAAATAAAAAGGAAAAGGGAAAAAAATAATGAATAAAAAAAGGATCGGAATGTAGTGCGTTTAGGAATAAATCAAAACCCTTTGTTTTACTGATTATCGTTTCTCCGTTTCTACGGAATTAATATAATTAAAGTGGTGCTTTGGATATCGACGAAAATGCGGCCCGAGGACAGCAGGTGTCTGATTCTTCTGACCCTTTTGACGGTCGCAACTAAAGGTGAGAATTTTCACCTTTGAATAAAACCCGAAGAAATGAAAAGAAAAGAAAAGAAAAGAAAAAAAAAAAACAAAAACAAAAACAATCACACCTATTCAGAGAATTCAAGTTTGACCAGCCATAAGCGAGTCGAGTAAAAACCCCTTCCGTTACCCAAATTCGAGGAAACTTTTTACTTCGCCGAATCTCGAATACTCAGTTCTAAGAATCGGCGGCTTGGTCGAACGCAACGATTTAGAACTGTAACGAATCATTTGTTTTGAATGAATCATTCGTTCTTTTGGTTCGCTGCTCGTATCCGGCGGACTCTTTTCTTTTTTTTTTAAATTTTATATAAGAAACAGTCGTTTTGCAATATTTGAATTCTCTTAAATTTCGTGAAGCTGTGGACGTGTGCCTACTTGCAGATTTAGTTCCTTAAAATTCCATTCGGTAGTTACGACTAAGCGATTTGTTTTCCGATTTTTCATTTTTTCATTTTTTTTTTTTTTTTCATCAACGTAATTCAAGAAAAATCGTTATTACATAATTTTTAAATTTCATTAACATATTCATACTTCGAAAATTCAACTCTTTCATATTGTTATTCCGAAATTAAAAAACTATGATTTTTGTTTCAATGTTTCATCAGGTTAACCTCATTAACTTTAAGTTGTAAGAATATTACTACACGTTAGGTAAAATGATAAGGGACCATAAATTCAAATCATTTCGTTGTTTCTTTCTGATCACATAACCCATAGAACTCTGTTCTGAACAATCTTCTTCAATTTTTTCAATTTCTTCCATATCTTCCTCGACTTTTTCTTGCTTCGTACGTGGATTGCAGGGAGACGTGAAGTTGTCAATAATGAATCATAATCCATATAATAGCGAACGACGCGACGGGAGACCGATCAACTCGAAGTCATGTAGTTCCTCCGATCCTCTGCAATACCGTCTCACAATCACTCTCCCTCTCATCACATTTCTCTTTATTCTACTTTTTTTGTTTTTATAATATTATAGGTTTCTATTATTCAAAATTGTGCAGCCAAGGGGCTTACGATAATACTTTTTTTTATTCGAAACCGCTTCTTTCCATTGATTCTGAAACTCGAAACACTTTTGAGATTCATATTTTTGTGACAATTGGTGAAAAACTGAGGATATTTCCGTTTTTTCTTCATTTCTTGTTGAGAAATTAAGAGAGCATGAATAGATTATATACAATAAAAGTGTCGTAGCTTACGATTATTTTGGGGCGTTGAATGTTAACGCGGCTAAATCGTGCTTTTTGTTATACATCCGTCACCATGGAGTGTTAATTTTTTACACCGTGTACTATAAGATCCAGACATACCGAGGTAAGAAAGATGAGACGATTTCTATACCTTGAGGGTGAAAGGATCGATCGATACTTTGATCGATCGCTCGTTCGAGACCCGTAATCTGGCTACTAATCGAAAACGTGCAAGGCAAATTGACAACTCACGTATAACCACCATACGCCTCCGTTATTCGATCTCGTCTCGGTCCCGGAACACCTCACGATAATATATTGAAAAAGAGGAGAGAAAAAAGAGGAATGAAAAAATTGACCGAACCTCAATAATCCAAACAATTCTTCACTTTTCTCTCCATTTTTTTGCTAAGCGTATTCTCAAAGAATGAATATATTTTGTGTCCATGAACTTTCAAACGTTCAACGAACTTTATTATTATTATAACACACCATACGCCGATATGGATTATTATATTCCCTCGGGCTTTCGTTACACATGTATATCGTATACGGAGTGGTTATCGTCTGAAGACAGCCTCGTTTATACACAAGATATATATGTATAATATTCCGTATGAATGCTATCTCCTTACTCGAGTATTTTCATCGTTAGATATTCCAAATCCCTAACCAATGAATTATAAGAATAAGAAGAAGCTGCAGTTCGGGACCGACTGGTAATTGATACAGACTACATAATTTAAGCTATCTCTTAATTTACGTACAACTTATCATTTTCCCTAACTTCTCGGTCTTCTCACGACTACGTATACCGTCATAATCACATCGTAATTTACGCCTTCCCTGAATGCGATACACACGCATATCATATGTTATATATGTATATATTACTGCATATGTATAATAATGTCTGCAGAATCCGCAGCATTGCAGCAGTGCCACTCGACGCGATTCGAAACTCGAAATATATAATATATATGTATATAGCAGTCGGTGTCTAAGGATCTACGCGAGCAGCTATGCTCTACGATAATTTAGCCATTATTATTCGGTAGTCAGTCCTTAACTCCTGAATTTCGGTGTGCAATTCCGCAGGACAACTTTCTAGCTGTGTGTAAGCATGCGTTTATAGGCATTCGCGTTTAGGGTACGGAATTTTGGGGACCTAGATCATTACCAATGATGTTTCTATGCACGTTGTCTAGGTGTATCATAGGTATCATAATAGTACTTTAGTTAGATAACGCGCGACGCGGCAAAAAATAGGAAGAAGTCGAGGCAGGCGACGATCGTCGTGTTGTTAAATTGTAAATCGATTACCTTACCGCACTCTGAAACGACTTATACTTGTTATTTATTGCATTCTACGCGATATCGGCGAAGCACAGCTGCCGAGTGATGTATACATATATGTATGGTATATAGATAGTATATCTATGCAGGGTAACAAACTATAAAAAGTGTATCGTTTTCACGAAATCGTTATACGAAACACGGACAACGTCTCTCATCCCTTAACACGGTCATTTCGCTCCTCTTTAGGAAACTCGGAAAAACTTTTTTTGGATTTGGTTATGCAAGTCGAACTATCGATTTCTCTCATCTTTGCGGTTTATGGTTTATAAAAAATCTTACCTATCCGGCAAACTCTCGAGTTGAATGATACTTGAATTAGGTAAAATAATTTAGTTGAAAATTATAGGTAAATGAAGTGAAAATTCAAGGCTCATTAATTAGCAATATTTTATCGAATTGAGGTAGAATCGAGGAATCGACGTGCATGGCATCGATAATTCAGTTGCTGTCGATAAAGCGTGCGTCGCGAAACGTGACACAAAGTCAAATCTTGGGTATCCACTACGTGACACGGTCTCAATTGTCCTACTAGGCGAGCCATCGCCGCGGATGATCGTATATCATCAATATACGAGCGTTTCGACACCAGCACGAAGCAAGACAAGTCTATCAAGTCTATCTTCTCGCCGGAATTTCAGTGTTTTTGCAATTGGTATATACAGCGTTTGTTCTTCCGGATGAAAAAGGCCTTTTGCCTGCCTTGCAGAGGCATCTCCGAATGCTCTCCTCTCCTCTCATCTTGTCTCGTCTTCTCGGCGAAACTTCGGGGCGAATAGTTGACTCTGGATTCAGCTGCTGCAGGCCGTCGTTCGCCTCCGACTTAATGATGTTTGCTCAATGGACCCCCCGTTGCACAGGGTCTTCGGAATCTGGACAAGGTGGTCGCGCGGTTCCTTTAAATTACTCTATTCCGACCTCCGATCCCTCGGCACCCAACATCGCCTCTGCCATGTCATTCCGGCGACGCTTCTTCGACGACCAATTTGCCAGGTCTTTTTACTGCGCTAGCTTTTATACCTGGGAGCTTTCGGATCGGTGCCTGTATGGAATACTTTTCAAAGTGTTCTGGAATGTTTCTCGCCTCAGGATGAGCTTTGAGATAAAGGAGATCCTAACGTTTC
Organism: Diprion similis; assembly: GCF_021155765.1. Taxonomy (NCBI): domain Eukaryota; kingdom Metazoa; phylum Arthropoda; class Insecta; order Hymenoptera; family Diprionidae; genus Diprion; species Diprion similis. The sequence continues at coordinate 13,548,278 of NC_060112.1, read as the reverse complement.
GTCAATGCCGCAATTGACATTGAGAAAGTCAGAGTCGCACGCAGTGCAGCAAGCATAATATATATATATATATATATGTCGTGGGAATAGAATGCATGGTTGTAAAAAGTATCACGCTTTCCTGGAATACACTGCATTAAACATGTGTATAGATGAAAGGTCGAGGGTCGAGTTGTTCGTACAGCGGTTCATTTCGACATCGGTATACTGCATATATGTATATGACGCAGTACCTACGTGAAGGGAAAGATTTTTTCGAAGGCAAAGAGACGGACGCGGTTTCGGGACTTGCGGATCACACCTTTGATTCGTCTCCGACGGTGTACCTAGCAGCGGCAGCAGCCTGCATGCACGTACATAATACACGAGTTACCGCATCTCGGCTTGTTTGATTGAAATATACGTACGCGCACTGAAAGCGCGTCGCTTTTCCCTTCTTACGACGATATAATACTGCAGCGAGACACAAGTGCCCTGCACGTGTCGCTTAGTGTACACACAGAGAATCTTCTTCTTATTCATCTTCTTCTGCAACAACACCGACTGACTGACTCACTCACTGACTGACTGAGTGGGCAGCCGCAGGCGTTGAAATCTTCGCGTTCTTCTCGCTCTCTCACTTCGTCGTGGCGTTGTCATACTCGCGTTAAAATAATAGGAAAACAAACGACGAGGTTGTCTCTGCAGCGACGGATTTCATTCGAAGTGTCACAGCCGCGTCCGGTTCATCTTGTTCTCACCTTTTTCCTCCTCGCGTTTACCTTTGCCGCGGCTCTTTGGCCTCCGGCGATCAACTAGCGCCCGCGCATCGTTGATGCCCAATCTGCGCAGCCCACGTGACCCGCGTGACCCACGTGACCAGACGCAGCAAACAGCGATTGGCTCTCGACTACCGCCGCAGCATCCTCAAAGCGGCTAGGCTTGACGTATCTTTGCTGGACGTCTTCCCCATCCATGCGTTCAGGGCTGTGTTGCGTATCGAATCTTTTAAGCCGCCATCGACTTCGGCGACCTTCCCTGCAAATATTTGTCGTTGTCAAACCTCCGTCGTCTATCGCATTGTGGACTCTCGTCATATGCAGGTCTTGCTTGCATCGTGGATCCTGGCAAGCACGCTTTGATCCTCTATTTGTTTACGTGAGTACTAATACGCTCCGAGGATATTTAGATTCGAATTTACAAAGGAGAACTGCATACCTAGGCACGAATTTCTCTCTCTCTCGCTCTCTTCATCTCTCTGGGGTTGTAAACCTGCGGTGTACCGCGAGGTATACGTGTAACATGTGTATAAACAGGGGCTGGAGAGGAGGAGAAAAGCTGAGTTGAAAACCATGAATTTACTATTAAAATAAACTATTCGTTATATTCCAGGAAATGATAGGAGAGACGCGGCGCCAAACCCATTTTACTACTCTGCCGTATAATACACTCACTCTAGCTATTGAGGAGGAAGAGACAATATTTAGAATACGTGATCCCATTCGATTATCTTGTACGTTTACTCAAGATCCTCAATACCTCCTTTTCTCTCTTCTCTCATCCATATTTCCATGTCATTATATTCGTATCTATGTACTAGTACTCGTTCCTGGCTGAGTCTATGTATACCTTAATTTATATGTATCAATACACATTTACTCGTTATGGTATAATTTTTCTATAGATCGATAAGAAATGCACGAGTTATTGTTATTGACATTTTATATCTGACCAAATATATCTGTTGAACAACTCATGCTCCTTGGGGTTATCGAAGGAATTGCTTTAGATTGGAATAAATGATACCACTTTTTCCAGTGTCCTCGCTGATTGTAAAACAGATGAAAAGAAAATTAATTTCATTCATCTTTCATTCATATTCCCCTTACAGTCAGTATCGAGTTTGACGTAGACTGAAAATTTGTCAGAAGTGAGCATTCTCACAACACTTATCGTGAAATCATTATATATCGTACAAAATTTAAAATCATGAAGAATCCTTTTTTATCACAGCATTCGAAGTATATATGCGCAGAAATGCAGGGCTCCCTGCAGCTGAGAGCTGAAAGGCAAGCAAGCGATAGCGGCAATGATTATGTGCCCGGTTCTGGGGGCGGTGGAGACGGCTATAATAATTACGTTCGCGCCTTTAATAATGCTGCAATAATTACAACGCTGCGTTGATAATGCCACGGAGAGCCAGAGAGTTATTTATTTACCCTAATCTCACGTTGAGAATCTCGAGAGCACCTACGGTAGCCTGCTGACGAGTATAAGCGCGTGTTACGTGAAGTGCAGTGCAGCGCATTGCTCAAATTGTCTATTTACGTAATATCCTCCTCCTCCTCCTCCTCCTCCTCCTCTTCTTCGTCATCACGTGTGGTTACAACCTGTAATTCAACAAACACTTTAACACTGTGCGGTTGAGATCTTTTTCTCAATTTTAACAACATGGCGAGCACTTTACTCCTGCAGGTGTGCAGAGAAAATTTATCCACAATATTCATATTTTATTATGGAATTCATATATATTTAGAATATTAGTAATCTTTTTTTTCAAATTCGTAATTACCTGCATGATTTGAGTAATAATATTCAGCAGAAATAAAAGAAACATTAGGTTTTACGACGTCCTTAAACTTTTTTGCAAAATTCTCGAATATTGTAATCAATGACCTCTCTGATTGAAAAAAAGTTATTCCACTATTGCAATTGTATTCTGTCTCTCCAATCGATTCTCATTCATCACTTTATATATCACGATAAAAAATATCTCAAATTTTTCTGTTCCAATCGATAAAGAGAAAATTTTTTTTTAAATTAACCCCGATAATGGATCAATCCATTAATAGCTCAATCAAACCTCTGAGCGGATATGTGAGAATGAATTGTGAATGAATTGGAAATGTGTTTTAAATCTCTCGGTTGAAAAATTATTAACGGAAATTTTGATCGACGTTGCCTGCAGTATATATATGTATAGTAGTTGCGTGGCCGTTTCGCACCTGACTGATCGCTAATTACCGAGACCAATTTGTCTACGGGCAGTTGCGTGGCTGTTTCTAACGCGATACTTAACGTATAAAGGCCCGAATTGTTACGGGCATGATAATATACAATTGGAAGGTATAATAAGCCACTGGAGCGTCAAAAGTTATTTCATTCCGCGTTAATTGGCTGCAATATCTCCTGCTTCTGCTACAAAATTTCCTGCCTATGCTCGAGTTTTACCTACGCATGTATGTACCTACAGTACAAACGTAATACCGCCTGATATATTTATAGTGAATATACAGGTGCGGGATTACTACAGGCGCCGGTCCTGTCTCCGGGGCAGAATTAATCACCTCGTGTCGTGGAGTTGGAAATTTAAATTTTGCTTAAAAGTCCGTAATTCCCAGAGGTTAAGGAGACGCTTTGCCGTATATGAGATAGTCGTACAATTTTTTTCTCTCAAATTCACACACAAACGCTTGCTTGAAAATGATTTTTATTTATTTGCTGTCGAATTTCAAAAATTACAATCATACGATGTGGTTACAAATTCTAAATTTCATCGAAATATATCGGGATCTGTCTTGAAATTTTTACCAATATAACATTGCATCCTTTTTTTTGGCTTCGTTGACTCATTCATTGCAAACAATTTTTTATTTTGAAATATTTAAAATCATACTTGAAGTTCTATCTACATCTCACAATACACTACCATCCAGGATGAGCAATTACGATGATGATGAAAGTTGAAGAGAAACACACCCTTAATTTTTTAATTGTTTCGTTATTCCACTAATTAAATACGCGGTTTTACGCCATACAAAATTAAATCTTATGAAAATATCGATATCGGCTTAGCTGGGTATAAATCTGTAGGGTATGTATATATTATATATGTATATATTATATGTAACCCCCACCTGTACCCATACGCGCGTTTATCAATTTCTCGCGTAACCGCAAGAAATTTCGTATATCACGTAACGTGGTTACGGGTTTCATGCAGTCTTCGTTATACGGAATGTTAATACAATAATTCTCCGCGCGTACTGTTCGAAGATATTTTATCACCTCGCTGCTCTCCATGGTATAATAATGAATATACGTCTATAATTCTAAACCCTTATGTAATTAACGCATAACTTTGCCACGGAATGACATTGTATATTTATACGTCAAGTATGCAGCGCATGGAAGTTCCGTCGTATGACAAATTTGTCGATAAATCACTTGGTATTGCACAAGCTCAAACCATACAATATTGGCATTTTGTAATGAAAAAATTTTCAGTTTTTCCAACGTTTTTCCATAGTTGAATATCAGCAGTTTTTGAATATTTAGTATTTCAAATTTTCGAACATCTTATAGAAATTAGAGACAAAGAATAGTAATGAGAGTCACATTACTCATCAACTTGGATGATAACACTAAAAAACATAGTATTTCTGTAACAAAAACGAAGTTTTTTTTTTTTTAGAATTCTATCCAATAAATTCTAAAATCTAATTATTCTAATAACACTCAATAATATTTGAGAGATAATTTTTACTGCACTTAAAATTCAATCTAATTACTTTATTTACCTACTTCTCATTATTCTAATTCTTTTATCATAAATAACCAGACGATGTGCTCTATAATATAATATTATACTAAATCCCTACGGTCTGTTGTCTTGAATTTTCAGGCGACAAATCGTAGACCTCATATAATATATTTAATGCGAATCGAACAGATGCGGTCGCGTCAGGCGGGAGGAAAATAGTCTCGGTGATCATGAGAGTTTAGGGTCAAATTCAATTAGTATAATGTAATTCATATCATCTACAGTATGATCGACTTACCTACTTTTCTCCGCTGCATATGGCGCGGCGAGGCGACATATGGACACTTCTGCAGCCTCTCGGTTCACGTATCATTATGACCAGCGATATAAGCTTCCCGAAGTACTCCTAATATCGGGATGCACTAAATGCATACAGGGAAACCCTCGGCTCACATGGAATTACGATATAGCAGCCTCTTCCGGCTGAGTCAGGGTTAGGATTCTGAAAATGAAAGAGTGAGAATCGAATTGGCTTACACGGGGGTCGACATTTATGACTGGTTTATAGGGTTTATTAACTCGATGAATATCGATTATTATATATATTGACAAGTATGGTGAAAAATGAATCTTGAATCCAAATGTAAAAAATAATTACACGAATAGAAAAATGAAAAGAAAATTAGCGGACTTGTTGTTGAGCGTTAAAAAAAAAAAAAAAACAACATAATGGAAGGGTGTATTCTCCGTCTCACTTTCTCTCGTCTCGTGTATCTAGATACGCTTTCTTTTTTCCTTTCTCGTTTACACAGATATCGTTAACACGCGCTCGCAACAACTTCGTTATAGCAGCTTTTCTTTCCCCTTAATAATGCCATCGTGACCCGTACAGACTGTGCTAAAAGAACCCCAACGACGTATCGAAGGAAAGTTTTTAAACTAGCGAACACGAGCCCCGATTTTTGTGGCTTCAAAAAATATGATAGACAAAGTCTTTCGTCGTTCCCATTCACTCCGTTAAAATTGTTTTAGGTATCTATATCAACGCGTTACATACACGCATGGTGAAAGAATTTTGAATTTACCAAATAATATGTATATGACTGAAGAAATATTTCTTCCGAATTAAACAAATCTCATCCGATTGAACAAAGAATCGGATTATATTGAGTGCAACATTATTTATTTTAATCAATAAAACATTCCTATCCACCATATTCGAGAAACGTTTTCTTTTTGTTCTTCGTGGTTTTAGATGGATACCGACTGCAGTTATGTGGATAAAAAAAGTGCATAGGTTCGATAGTCAGGCGGGATTATAAATCGGTACTCTGTACGAGACTCGGAGATACCCGCGAGCCTCGGTAATCCGTCGAATTAATTTCGTTAGTACTCAACCCAGCGACGACCCAGCGGGTCCGTCCGAAATGGCTTCTCGAATACTCGAATTTATTGCCCTTAAAGATTACCCAAATTTTTGAATTCATTATACCGCCGGAATGACCGCGAGCCATTAGGTAATCTAAATGCGTATATAGGTCCTCCCCCATTTACCTACGTCTTTTTCTCCATCTTCTTCGACTCTTTTTACATACACCTGTGTTTCGTGTAATGCTTATATCTCGGCGTATCGTCCTTCCGCTTATTTCTATCTCTCTCTCTCTCTCTCTCTCTCTCTCTCTCTCTCTCTTTTCCATGCTCTTATTTTTTACTTGTTACTTGTTCTTACGCCGCAAGCGTGCTGTGTTATATATTTATTCATATTATATGTATATACATATATATTACTAAGGATAAAAATTATCTCCCGAGTAAATTCCTAAATTTTAACTGTCAGATTAAAGACGCCACGAACACTCACGACTTTGGGACGAAGGGGCGACACGAAGGTTCGTTGACTCTATCGTATCTGTGAATTTCATTCCTTTTCTTAGTTTCTCATTTCTTTTTGTCTTCTACGTTTTTTTCCTTCCTAAATTCGTTCTTATTATAATTACTCGTTATCTTTTTAGGCTAGACGATTACTTGAACACGTCTGTCTTTGAGATACATGTAATTATACAAACGTGCAGAAGAATTATTACTGTCTTACGGAATGGCAGGTGTGATTTATTGTACTGCGAAACTTGCCGTTCATCACTTGCTTCATTAATTGTATAAATTAATTTAGACGATTTTATTAGCTTTTAATTGTTTCGTCCGATTGGGTTCGATGAGAGTTAGTTCATAATGTATGAAGAGAGAAAGAGAGATAGAGAGAGAATTCCACTAACTCGTGTGAAACTCTGAAAAGGATTAACGTGTCATTGAATGAATGATGTGTTAATTAATTATGCAATCTGTGACCATAGCTTTCACCGGATCATAAGTTACGCAGCTGCAGCAGCTTAAAAACGCCAAGCAATCTGTCATAATCAACTAATAAACCGATACAATCCTAATTAGATGACTTGTCCAATGAGCTTGTATATGAATAAAAATAACGCTGCTGCTGCTGCTGCTGCTGTTCTAAACTGCATAGCGGAACTTGACAAACATTTGTGTTATTCTTCTCTTTTTTTTCGTTAAAATTTGTTATTTCTTCCGCTCCTTTTCAAAAAAAAAAAAAAAAAAAAAAAAACATGTCTGATTTTTGAAGAACCGGTTTACGATTTTTTTTTCTTTCTACCTTTTCGAAAGTGTGAAAACAGAATGATAAAGAAATTTTATCACGAATTACGCATAGTTATTATGTTTTTGGAAAAATTGAGTCCTTGAACGCTGAAATGAAAATTGTATGCCACTTTGCAGGCTTGGTTTTCATTAAATTTTTCACAATTGATTATCTACATCGGCATTAAAGTTCTATTACATTTTCAGCATTTGAGAATAACTATAAATGATAAGTACAGGATGAAATATACTTATCGTCTTGAAGTGAGGATTTAAAATACGATGAATGAAATTTTTATTATCTCTTCTCGTTAGCGAGAAACTTTTATAATAGCGGTATAAAGTGTACGTTGAACCGCATTACCGCAGACCCGCCTTGTACCTCATACACGCGATCTACCTGGCTATAATTCTACAATTCCACAATTTCGCACAAAGGCAGAAAATTACTAAGTTACCTGCATCTACACGCAGGATTTTCCGCTGTCTTTTGTAACTGCATCTTCAGCTTCTCACTCTCCTGTCTTTCTCATCTCAACCGTCTTCAAGGTGCATTAAGCTATAGTCCGTTCGCTTGTAAGACGAAGTTGCCAGTAATTTACACCCATCGACCCATGAATTGGTTTCACTTACGTGCGGGATAACGAGAATGGCATCAAGTTTTTCCAAAGGCGTGTAATAAAAATAACCAAAGTAACGCAGTAAGTAGACAAGTAAACGCCTATCAACCTTCTCATTCCTGAAAAAAACCTCATAAAATTAACCTGCAAATACATATATTTCACGGTGCTTCGGAAACTCGATTGATTGCATTCTTACTCTTCTCCCTTCGTTCTTCTAAAATGTATTTCTCTTCCATTTCGCGCCTCGAGGATATGTCGAGCAGCCTGCATCGCCGCTTGATTTCTCGTAATTAAAAAAAATCGTCACCGCGCCCGCATAATTAGTCTACAAAGTCCCGAATAACTGTTATATCCACGCGGTGAGAATAAGACGACGACGGGGAGTTAATTAGACGGAAGAAGTTTACAACGTACTTCGACGACGACGACAACGCGACGAGGCGACGCGAGAGGAGAGAAACTGACGGACAGAGAAACGACAAACGTCGTACGCCGTCGCGTCGTCGTCTAGCTGCCTACTGCCTACTGCCTAAGTACGTCTACCGCCTACATAGTATTGTATCACGCACAAGTTTCACCTCGCGGTTTTCCCACCCTACGAATTTAATCAACGTAATTTCAAACCGCGAACCACCCCCACCCCACCCCTGCTATCTTATACCTCAACTTAAGAGAACCGCTCGCTCTGCAAGGTCTTCTTGTTTCACGATTTACTCCAATTATTGCACAGGTTGGTTATATTGTATCCTATGATTGAGGGCTGGATTATACAGTCGAGACAGACATCGCTTCTTCGTCTAGGATTACAGTGTCGCAAGTCTGACTGGGAAAAGTTCGATGGGATTACGTCGGCTAAGAAGTTTATTACAGGAGCAAATCGACGCTCGACGTCTTCAAATTAATCGAATAAAAGAAGGGTGCAATTCGTTCTATCTTTTTTCAAACTGTTTCGTCTGTCTCAAATAAAACAAGAAAACATGAACGAATTATTCCTTCCTGAATTACTGGATTATGCAACGAGGAAACAATAAAAACGTGAAACTTTCCTACTCCAAGAGTCTCTGGGGCTTCTATAATCCAAAATCGCTCATCGGCAAAGCACATCGTAGGTCATCGCTCCTCTCAGCGATATCCTCGTCGTCAAAGATAACGCGGCGTGACGATACCACCCGGACGTCATCGTCGCCGGGTTTCCAGAGCCGTCGGCGCTGCAACTTCATGGCTTAGCACGCGGGACGTGAAAGCTCCGGGCATCTACTTCCGGCACGGCGCACCCTTCCTACCCCGCTGCACTCTGTGCACCAGTCACTCACTCACTCTCTCTTCTCTCTCTCTCTCTCTCTCTCTCTCTCTCTCTCTCTCTCTCTCTCTCTCTGTGCACTCGGATGAAGAGGAAGACGAGGACGATGACGAGGGCAAGGTTGGGTTGGGTTCGGAGGGGCAAACGTGCTTTCGGCTCACGGGGCTAAATACAGCTGCTTCCAGGGGTGTTTGGACTCGGGGGTTCGGGGGTGGACGCGGGAAGTAGGTAACTCTACTCGGGCGACTTCCTAGAGATTAGCCGACTGCATGTGGACGAGGTGCTGCACAGCCTTGCACACACGTTTCAACTTCCGTAATATCTCTTTTCGTCCTCGCTGATGCTCCGCGGTTGCATGTGAGGGTCGACTGACTCGGGCTTAACGCGCATGACTTAGAAACTACCCGTAGTGATTAATTTCTGACTAACGGAAGTGATTCGTTTCACTAGTTTTTTACCCCTCTTTTCCTTCTCTTCCTTCTTCTTCTTCTTCTTCTTCTTCTTCTTCTCTTTCACGAGGAGCTTTTACACGCTCGACGACGGCCCAACGGACTCTCTTTGCGATTGGCTACGCCGCCGAAAACACTTTCTTCTTTTTTTCTTTCATCTTCTTGTCGCTTTTTCTGGCTTTCGATTACCAAAATCCTCGGCGGAAATGCCTCGCATCGCTTTTTCATTTTCACTTTTCTTTATATTTTCTTAAACCACTCGGGACAGTATCGATCATCTTGAATCTTGTACTTCACTAAATAGTTTGGAATATATTAGGTATACCAACTTCACCGTGAAAATTTTTAAAACTGTAATAATTTCGATATCGCTAGTTTTTATCGTATATAAATGAAATCATAAAGAAAATTTAACGAATCGTTGCATTTTTCTTTCGTATTAAAAATTTAAGGGAAACAAAAAAAAAAAAAAAAAAAAAAGTGTATACAATCCACTCGGTTTCGAAAATTAGTCGGGTATTTGTTCTGGAAGGGAAAAAAGAGGCTAAAAAGTGGGCAAAAAAATAAGCGAAGAGACAGTCTAACCACGCGCATGCGGTGAGGATATTCGGGCAAACGAGCCAAACCGTAAACGTGGAACAGCAAGGCCCCTGGAGAAGCTTGAAAAGCTAAAACACACAGGAAGGAAAAGCCGTCGGTTTTCCTCCGCCCCTGCGATCCTCTGCTCATATTTCATCCCCGGCTCATGAACCGGGACTCCCTCCCTACCCAGCCATGGGGTGTGTAAGAAATTTCTAAAAACTCTTCGACTCTACTAGCTGATAATTTTTGTAACCCTGAACAGCGCGCGTGTCCGGCAGACCGGCGAGGGGACCTCAAAAACGGCACACGCTCGTTCGGGGAGCCTGAATTGACTGGCCCGACGACGCGCACGTGGGGGACCCACAATGCCCCGGACCCCTCTCGACAACCCTCGACTCCTGGTTCCCGGTTCCCCAGTTTCGAATCGATATTGTTCTTCTGGTATTGATTTTTTCTCTCCTTTCTTCTTTTCTTTTTTTATTCTTCTGTCTTCATTATTATCGCTTTTCTCTTCGACCGACGTTCTGACGGATATCGAATCGCGTCTGTCGAGTCTTTTGCAGCGCATATAATAGAAATCTCCTCGCCTTGCGGGTCGTTAGACAATTTTGATGGGGATGGATATCGATTTTGTCATTGAATATATCAGGTTACGGAATATTTTACTACTGGACAAAATAATTTTTTATCAGTAGAGTTATAATCCTCACGTTCACAGTTCCTTTTTTTTTATTTGTCATCGTTTTGGATTGTATAAATACTCAACCTATATAGAGAAGGCAAGAATTTTTCAGATCAATCAGAGAAAGCCAAAGTATAGAATGCATGCTTATATTATTATTTATTCTGAGGATTCTGTATCTTGACTTTTGATACTTTGATTTTTTTCTATGTTACGTTACTTCAGATACTTCACACTTTGAAATTTGATCATCCTGAAACAGGAAGCTCGTATGGGAAATTGGTACCTGCTGAGAAATTGAATCGAAGAAACTTGTATCGAAAAAATTAACAGAATGCAAAAATACTGATCAACAATATTATTTTTTATAGACTTGCAGAAGAATTACACTTATAGCATATTATTCTTCGACATTTATCGACTGTAAATATTTCGGTTTAACTGGGTCAATATTGTGCTTCCCGGAGGCATATTTTCTTCGATAAACGTCACGGCGTTCGCGGTTTTACATTATAAGTTGAAGCATTGGATTATCGATGTTTTTTCCCTCCCATTAAGCCGCGGCGCGTCTTCGAATATTTAGTTATACATATAGCGACGGAATTACAAGTCTAACCGCGTGTACACGTTAATAGGGCTACACGACGGCGCGGCGTATCCGTCGGGTCGAAAATTACTTTATATTGGAAAATTGACAAGTTGAATACTGATCGATCGATGGTCATTAATACCGAAGCTCCTGGGTTCTTTTCTGTTTTTCTTCCCTCTAGACTTTTGGCGCCTCTTACCGTAGTCACTCGAACAAGTTATTCTTCCGGTGTCTGGTGTCTCATATGTGGTTATTAGCGCTGGTTCTCCAATCGCTATTAGTCGACTCCACGGTACGAAGCTATCCAGCGCAATAATCCACTCCCAAAGCCCTAATCGCGAGCCTCGGCAAGGTTTGAATTAAAGGGCTATGATAGCCGCCAGATTTCCATATATGCAAATCAACGCCACGCATCTGAGAGAATGCGCATATGGCGTGTTCGCCTGCTGGCTGGTCCGGCACGCGTATGGTGTTTCATTCATCAGCACTTTGATATTCGTTAAAAAAAAAAGAAAAAAGAAAAAGATAAAAATAAAAAAATTAATCTATCATAATTCAGTTTTAATTCTTGTCGAGTATAAATAAAATTTTCAAGTTATTACTAGATCTACAGAGATATTATATTAATCGAGAGGTTTTTGCGCTTTCTATTCATGATGCAAAATTTTTTTCTGAGTTATGAAATTACGCGATATCGTCCGTATATGAGGACCGTAATGGGGGGCGGTGAAGGAAAGGACGATATCCTTGGTGGAAGAGGATGTCGGTAGGTTTCCGGGCCTCAAGAAGATAGCGGGGCACAGATACCCGGACTGTTAGAGCAGGCTGCCCCACCAACCCCGGTGATTTATAATGATTACCACATTGTGCCCGGGCCGTCACTAAATAATGCATTGCTCCCATTATCATTAGACGCGTTATACGGCCCCCGGGTTTGCTATACGCGAAATTCCACCGTTTGTTGCCGCTTTCGCATGGTGGTTTATGACGCAGGCACTACTGCGATACGATGTTTATTTTATGTTGCTCTACAAAGAATAACGCCTCCTAAGATCTTCCTGCTGCTCGAATGATTGAGCTTTGCACACGTTTCGCAGGGTTGATCGTCAATGCTCAAAGCTTCAAAATTCAACACCGTGACATTTAGTCTGACACAATTGTTTTCAATCTTGTAGTACATTATCTAAATCCATAAATCACCTTGCATGCCGAATGAACTCAGTCCGAACACACGTGCAAGGATTTAGCGAGGGATTTAGGTAGAGTATAATCGAACAGCTCGACGATACGGTGACGAATTTTGATTGATTCGCAAATAAGATAAAACAGTGGTTAGACCAACTCGTTGACGCAAGGTCCGCTTGACGTAATCCACTTAATTCCGAGAACGCGAAGGGTGTTGTTATTACACCGTTCTCCAAAGCGTCGAGGTACCTTTATTTCGAGCCCACGTGATATGGTTCTTGGCGAAAGAGAGAAAAACGCCGGATCGAGTGTATAAATCTAGCAGTGCTGTTAGTCCTAATCCCCGATCAACGTTTTCGGGAATAAATCACGGTCCTTCGACAGGGTCCTTTTTCCCGTTCTCCACTCTAACGCGTGAGAATTTTTATCGCGTTTGCCACGCAGATTAGTCTCGCTCGGCAGCCTTGAATCAGGGTCACGGCTCGCACGCGCACGCATTTGCGAACGAATCACCGCGTTCCCATAGAGCTTGCATCATGCAAAAACGTTGTAATCGTCGTCGTCGTCGTCGTTCAAATCCGAAAGACCAACAACCTTCTGCACGCGCATTCGCAGCATTACAGTTTCCATCCATCCATCCATCCATGTACGTGGCACTCACGTGACGTGATCCTGCAGGGCCATATTTTGCCTCGTACTTAACGCAGTCCCCGAGTTTTAGGGTCCAGCCGAGATCCCTGCTGATCCCCATGGATTCGTGTGCGAGGTTTCACTCGGTTCCCTTCCGTTCTATTATTCTGTGCTTTAGGTGCCTGCTGAAAATGACCTGCGTCAATGCAACTAGCCACACCCACGGTCTTGGCTTGTCTTTTAAACCATTTCACCGACAATGTTCGTCGATACACCCGAAGTGACAAATCACTGGGATATTCCTTGGGCAGGATACGGAGGAGGTCCACCTTCCAAGCGTGTGAGCATGTGTCGCTGATGATGATGGACACCAGCTGATACCTCCGAAATCGCTCGTCTCTTGTTTCAACCCTCCTCATCCTCGGGAAGATGTGTGCTTGACCATTTGTCAAGCGATTTTGTTGACTCTACGTGTTTCACGAAATTCGATGAAAGTTGTCATTCCCGAAATTGAACCGTCGGCGATGAATGATGTAAAAATCATTGGTCCTTCCTCTCTTTATCCCTGCGACACTGTGTAGCTACACCAATCGAAACTGACAACTCGCATTAGGAGTAGGTTTTCTCTCACGGTTCGGTGACCACCGTACTTGCTCGATACTGCTCACTTAAGACGTCTGTGTCAAACGAGGCGGTGTCCTGTTAAGTCTCGTTGAGCAGTCGGGGAAGAGGAAGAGATACTGCACCTCCTGGTCGCCTAAAGAGAGCGGAGAGTAAATAATCGGTAGCCGGTAATCGAAGTCGAACTTCCACTGCAGTAGGTATCGTGTGCCTAGAAAGTGCTAATGATTTACGCCTTTCTGGATTATATCCAAGCCTCGGCTTCCGTAATATAATTAACCAGCTTCGCACACTCCGTAAATATCAAAATGACATTTATCGTTGTAGAAATTGGCGTAATGCACCACCTTCACTGGCGCCGGCCTCTCTTTATATTACCAGTACATACTGCAGATCTATAGGTGTGCGACATAATGGATATACGTGTAATTTGTTACAGACCGATACGCTAACGGGCTCTGAAAAAGTATTGATTATTTTTACGACGCGAAGCCTTTAACTGCACCCTGATTTCCCATAAATCATCTGACGCAATTTTGATACATGGTACATTTTACCAGCCATTAATACCCTCGTGGTAAATTACGGTATTGGTATTATTCAGTCATATTTCTACAAATTTTTTTTTTTTTTTTCTCTCTTCATTCTTTCTCCTTTTTCAAGGCTTAAGCCAAACCTGTTTCAATATGGCCTCTTTTCAAAAAATTACTCGTGCCGTACGAGTTCAATACTCGTATACCGCAGTCCTCGTCTATACAACGTCAAGTATCTTTCAGTCTATGCAATATTTATAAATAATGCAGAGGGAATATATTTTTCTGATCTGTCGATAACACTAATATGTGTGAGTATCTAATAAAAAACGATGAGAAAAAAAATAAGTAATCTGTATAATTGAAGTGTAAATAGTGCAAAAAACGGTAAATTATTATAATAATAATTCTAAGGTACCGTCGAACATAACTGAACAGAAAAATAGCTGGTACCCTCACTTCCGGGTAGGCTAGGCATTGTGCTTTGGTTTTTGGCTGCCCCAACGCGTTGGTGCGCAATTACGGTTACGCGTTCTATGAATCTATAGACTCCACGGAGCCCCGGCACATCTGTCGAGGTATCCTTAGCTCACGCCCTGCAATGCCAGGGAATGCTCAAGTATTCTCCGAGGTTCGGTTGAAGGCCGACTCTCGTTCATTGAAAGCACCCTTTCCGACTCGGTGCTCGCTGCAGCACCCGCCCACTTCCTAGGTCCCCTTGACGCTTAAATACTTAAGCATTAAAATAGTGTAATGGCCGCTTCCGGGCCCCGAGTATCAATGCTTCAATTCGCCCCTACTTGTGCAGCTACAGCTATTGCTCAGGGAACCGCAGCCGCCACTGAATCCTTATTCTCCGCTCCCAAGAGAATGAATCATGGGGATCAGTCTCGATCGGAGCTTTGGACTAATTGCACTGAATTCGCGGTTCGGGTGTACGTACATAGGTATATAGATATAGGTATATAGGTATGGGTATAGTCAAGGCGCCACGGAGTCGGATGCGATTCGCCAATATTAGAAAGGCGCGTTCACGTTCAAATCGAGAAGATCAAAGGTTCGTTGCATCGATGTAAAAAAGCCGATCGGTATAGTATAATACCAATAGACCAGCAGGTATACATTCGCCGGTGGCATAGACAAACCAACTTTGTGTATCTCGGGTTCGATGCTCCGGTCACGTCAAAGCCTCGGAACGGATATGCCGGATGGATGTGCAATCTACCTTGCTCGTCCCGTTTCCCTCCGTCCATCCGTCTACCGTGTATGCCATGCGAATATCGCCAGCGTGCGCGTGCATACAAGCCATATATTATATAGATCGTAGGTGAATGAAAAGTAACGCAAGAATTGATACTGCCGCGGTTCCGCGGAGCGAAAGTATGCACGTATATATTCTATTGAAAGTTTTTCCTCCGTGCGCATTCGCAGCATCGCGTGGAGTACGTGAGTACATCTCTTCCTATCTCTAGCTTCTAATGCACCGTTGCTACATTTATGCAAACGTTGTGATGCAGGGAAATTCTTCACCCTGGACGGCAGCTAGTGCAACGGCACAATAAAAATCGAGATTTGGTCACTCAGGAGTATTGGAAAATGCTTTTCTAGTCCATCCCTGGTTATATCCTTCTTGCTGATATACAAAACCTCTAACGGCATTGCGAAGCGTCTTTCCCCAGGATTTGCTCCAGGCTCTGATCGGTTTTTAGATATTATATCATTACATTGCAGTCGTCGGTTGTCTGCAGCTACGTTGCCTTGATAATTAAGTATCTGTTCTTTCATTTTCTTTCATCATCCGACCTTTTTTTATGTCCCTTAAATTACCGCACTCCTAACGCCTTTGTGTACAATATGTACAGTGTATATAGGTGTGTGGATATTTTTTATAGTGCGAATCGTTTGATACTCCGACAATGAAATGTGTAGATATATACTTGCCAACGAGATTACGGCACAAACGAATTGAATTAAATGGTCAACAATACGGGCCAGTATCGCAGTCATCTGTGATGATAAACTCTTTCTTAAATCCGAACCCTGTTATACACGCTTTGTTCTCATTAGTCTATTCGTATGCCGTACAATTGGACGCAATGAGACGGTATCTAGAATTAGATCGATACCCAATCGAGCCTATCGAAGAAAATTTACCGAGCGTGCATTTCTTCCGATAATATTCACCGCCTTCATTTTTTTTTTTTTTGTCCAATCGAGCAATCAATTTTTTATCCGCCATTTCTATTTCATTGGTTTGGAAACTCTTGGATATATAATTGAATACATGCGAGCGAAAGTCGTTATTATATGCTGAAGATTCCTTTTTCTTTCTGTTCCAGGTAAGGATATCAAATCTCAAAACAACGAACACTTGATGAAGAATCGTGAGTCAACAGATCAATTGAAATACTGTCGATGCATGTGTACGAAAATGTTTTGAAATACGCAGATCACGTGTGTAGGTCTGAACAAATTTCACTATTAAGGCATAGGATAATAGATAATCGAGATCAAAAACCATACGTGACAAAACCATCTTACCCCAAATGCATTTATGGTATGGAAACGAGAAGCAATAGCTGATAATGCACTAGACTTTACGTCGTGCCGGAGCTCTGACGTGGAGGAAGGCAGTCGTTACTCTATTTTCTCGAGTAGATATACTATATCCCGTATAAACACCTATCATGCGTATCCGTCGCTCGAAAAGCAAGCTACAGGAAGAGCAAACAAGGGATGGTCAAATTTGCGGGTTACACTGCCTCGAGTAATTGTCACTGCTGCACTAATCTGAATTGCACTGTGCCGCTTAGAGGACAGTAAATTTGGCAAGTGTAAACGGCGTGTCTGCAGAACGACGGGAAACCTACCCGTTCGTACCTGCGTTGGAAAAATTAAGGCAAATTAAAAGCACACAATGCCCACTGAAAGGTCCTCTCGTGGAAATACACGACGCGCTTGGAACTTCTCTGCCGCACCTAGAAAAAAGTAGACAAGCTCGCAACTCGGGTTCTCTTTGCAAAACTACGAGTACTGACATTGCGCGAGGAACGATCAACCCCCGCAGAATATAAGGGTAAGATGCAGGTGCGGGTGGTTAGGTAAAATTGCTAGCAACGATGTAAGGAACGCGTGTTACACTTGCGATGATACTTTGCAATGCATGTGCACGGCGTTATACGTACATACATACATACATACATGCATATATAGGTACATACCTGTAATTTACCGGACGTTTTTACGATTCCACCGAGATTCGTCTCGCGTGCCTCTGCACAGCAAGACTTGCATGGCCACCCGACGATGTTAATGTAGTCCTGCCGGTCTAATTAATTACGGCTTATTTACGATTCACCGACCTTTCACTCTTACTTGTCATAGTCGTTATTTTCCTTCTCGCTCTCTGTTTTACACTGCGTTTTTCCCTTCTTCATTTACTTTTTTTTCCGCAACGCTTTTCTTCCCTTTGTACCCTTATACTTCGCGTTGAGTAACAGAGCCGACGTGCGGACAGAATGTTCTCGCTTCTATACGGATCGTTGATTAACGCCGCGTGCATGCTGCACGGTCTACGTACCCAGCTAAAGAACTTCACACGCCAGCCCAGCCAGCTCGCTTTGATAACGGTTACGGACAATTGGCCTTTAGAAGCGTGTAAAAATACGGTATAACGCGCTGCTGTAAAATAGAGAATAAAAAGTAATAATAAAAAATCAACGAGGGCACCGACTCTGGCTATAGATTCTCCAGCTAGCCAGGATTGGACGAGCATATATAAGGTACAAATTGACGTGAAGCTCGAAGAGGAGGAAACAGGTATGGCTGTAGGGAGGAGAGTTCCGCAGCAGTGGAAACGCGGGTACGATGTGCCGGCGGCTGGTCAAATGGGTGGCCATTCCAGTTGGATCAGTAAAGTTCGGCAATCAGGAAAGTTTGCGCCCTCGGTGGGTGTAAGTAATGGACCGATACACGTTAATGGTAGCCGCAGCCGGTCTTATGTGGCTAGGTTTCCTCGGCGGGGGTTCCGATCTCGCCGCGGGGCGAGAGAGAAGAGAGTGAGGAGTAGAAAGAGAAAAGGATAAATAAAAAACAATGTCATAATGCCTTGTGCAGAGAAAGAAAAATCACACGCGTGCTACGCGCACGCTACAGGAAAAGAAGATGAGAAGGATGAAGAAGTGGAAAAAGAAAATGAAACCGGGAGACTCGAAAGAGTCGAGTTGTTGACATTAAATCAAAAAGTTTCCCCGCTAGTCGGGAAAAAATCACCCTGTCACGATGATATGGCGCAGGTGGCCCTGATTTACCTTCTAAATGCAAACACGAGGCTTCAGATCCCGCTAGATCTCTTTTCGCCTCCCCCCCTCCTCTTTCGTGGGATCAAAGTGAGCTTTAATCAATTGTTAAACGCAGTCGAATATGTGCCCGTCTTTTTTCCATCATCCGGAGTTTGACTACAGTTTAAGTTTTCGGGGTCACTGCGTTCGGGCCTGAAAATTCTTTTTCTCACTTCGCCTCGGTTCTTCGGCGAGACTCGCTGCACGCACCCCAAGAAAAGACACCGGCTTCCCTTCGCTGCAGCGTCTTTAAGGGAGGGTTTCAGCCCCGAGAACGCCCCAGCTCGACGAGACCCTGCCAGTCTATGGGTCCCCTGGGAAGCTTGCGACAGAGTTTCTCAAATTTCAAAGACGCCCGGTGTCTCCATCTACCCTCCTTTTCCACACGTACCTTGTATCTACTTTATGTATGCGTCTCGAATTTTCCACCCGGCTGGCTTCGTCGACTGCCTTTCCAGCGTTCACCCGATGGGAAAAAAGTTTCTTTTAAATCCAGTAATAAATTTTGTTCCGAGGCGGCGATACGCCCTGTAACCCCTGCAAGTCCTGCTCTTACAGCTTCTCTGCATCATCCCCACTATCTCTGTGGGCAAAAGTTTCCTCGCTTGGTGCAAACTTTGATCTGTCTAATGAAAGATCGGTCCCTCTTGGTCGGCTGCGATGTGCGGATCCCGGGTAAGCTGCTCGCGCTGCCCCTTCAGAGGAGAGGAAGATGCTGCGATAGATTGTCGGGCTCGATGCTAACCCTCCTTCTTTCTCTCCGGTACATTTTCCAAATTGGACAGATCCTAGATCTCAGATTGATTTGTTCAGCGGCCGATCCTGTTTTCGACTACCCGGCTCTTTCTCTGCAGTTCATGCAACTTGTAGGTATCTACGGTTTGTACCTACCTACCCACCTACCTACCTACTGTGCGAAGGTTCTCTCGAGATCGGTTCGGTTGATTTCGAACCACCCGCGAGCCACGCCGTTGTCTGTTTACCTTGCATTAAGAATCAGTCCGACTTCCGCAGGGAATCGCACGACGCCAGGCAGATGTTCTTTCAACTGTAATAAGATGAAAGATACTTTCGGAAAAATTGTTTTTCTCCCCCTCGAACTTCGCCCTATAGTGCTTCCGTAGTTTAGGGTGGAATTCTTCGTGATCGTCGTGACTTTGAGAATAAATCAATAACTCGATCCATAAAGTGGGAACAGAAGCAACCTGAATTTGTCTATAACTTCATTTCCACCCTGAGAGGAAATCATCTGGTTTTTATACTACCGCAAACTGATTTCATGAACTATACAAGATCAATACTTTTACCGATTCAATGACCAGTAATTTTCAAGACAATAACATCACGGATAGTCGATTCTGTTTTATACAAAGAAAAACAATAATGACACTACCACAAAATGTAAATTTTCCTAAGTCATTTAATTAGTCCGTTAATATTAAGACCAGATTCTCCAAATAGAAATATTGAATTCACTGCACTGGCGGTTATAAAATTAACGTGCCTCGAAGGTATGCATAAATTGCACGCGCTGCGTGATGATAAGAAAATTTAATTCACAAAAATACACGTGTGTGGATTGTAGAAGCTTCCAACGCGCATGAACTTTGAACTTAAAGCTGAAGATTGGGATAGCGCATATTATATCCGAGTATTAGAATAAACATTGCTTGAAATTGTTAGCGCTCGATATTATTTAGTTAGTGTCAATTGACAGAGGATAATGTTGAAAGAGATGCTACCTCATTCAGTTTCGAGCACCTCCGATTTTCACCTGGAAAATTCTTGTTCCCTGTTGCGATTGGCGCTACATAAATAAACAGCATCGAAGCTTGTATAGGATTCGGTGGAATCGGGTTGAACAGATAAACTGCTTTACAGTATGTGGATGCCGTCTCAACGACCACGAGCCGAACACAAAACGTCAATACGCGACTACACGGGGCGCGTTTGGCTATCGCATGGGGGAAACTAAGCCTATGGGGATGCCGAAAAGCGGACTGGGAACCACTGTAATATCATCGTCCCCCCCGCGCGAGAAGAAGTAAACGTCTTGGCTCGATATGGCTCGAAGAGAGAGCGAGAAAGGGAGGGGAATCGTCCCTTCTTCGAGAAGCACACCCTCACGAAACACCCCGGGAATCCCCTTTACGCCCCCCCCCCTCCTTCCTCCCACCGTACCTCCTTAGTTTTCTCACTTTCTTCAGCCCAGTTCCCCGTTCGTTCCTTCGTTCATCGCCCCTTATCCCCCGACGACCCTCGGCTGGCTGTCCCAAGCGAATGCTGTAGCCTGCACAGTCCCGAGAAATTATTCGCACCTTCTTCTTCTTCTTCTTCCTCTCCTTCAGCTCTTCAGCTCTTCAGCTCTCCGTTTCTCGTCCCTTTCCTGGTCTGCATCTCGTCGACTAACCCCGAGAAATCAACCCCTATAAGCGAGTCTTGAGACGCCCGCGGCTAAGGCAACTATTAATCTAAAGCTCAGAAGTGATCCTATTACTGCACTTTACCATTATGCTGAACTTTGGCCGTGGCACCCGCAGACCAAGCCGCTTCGCCACCCTCTTCAAACCAATCCCTTAGATGTATTTCCACTTTACGCGAACTTTCACCGAGCAGCAAATCGACTACCCAGAGCGGTGAATTGGACTCGCATATGAGGGCTTTCGTCTTTTGTTACTATCGTGCACCGTTCATTTTCTTGGAAATTCGAGAGTTTGATTGGAAAAGCTCAACCCCTTGCAGAGTAATTTTAGCTGAAAGAATTCATTCAAAAGTTTTAGGTGATGGTTTTTTTAAGCATATATGGTCGAACGATTTTCACTGATAAATTCAACTTCACCCGTGCATCTTTTCTCGATGTGAGCTTTAATTGATTAGTTTTATTTCCCTGTATCCTTGGCTCTCCGGCAGAAGGGCCAATTTATACTTTGGAGTACCCGGACTAGTTGGTAACTCGAAAGTTTAACGCTGCTGCTGACCGTCGGCATTTCCAAGAGACGATGTATCTATCTTGTTTGCGTAAAATATTGCTTCACCCAAAGCTGCTTGCGCCCGACACCCCGAGTCGTAAAAACCACTACGAAGGTACTGCATACCTACGTATCCGCCATGGGACCGACGTCGGCTCAGTAGGTGTTCGAACAGCTGGTGGAGTTTCGAGCTGTCCATGAAAGAGACCCATTCATAGGCGACTTTCGGGCCTAGGCTTCACGTCGGGACAGGGAATCTTCCGAACAGCAGATACTTTTGTCAGAAGTTTCGGGTCCGTATTGAAGCGATTTCTTCCGGCAGACCGCGGATATTCTCTGCGCACCATAGAATAAGAAGGGAGGAGGAGAAGCTGCGATGAAAAGATAGAATTTAACTGTTGGAATTCGCTATTGCGTGAAACGAATTTTCTCACCTAATTCCCTAGGGACGAGGAACGGAGATAGATAAGGAAAATTTCGCTCAGGACTTTGGCGGGAAATTCAAATTGCCGTTACGTGCTCTTCTATCGTGATAATCGCGGTGATATTTTTTGGTTTATTTTCATGACTCGTTTGGGGCTTATTTAAGGGTGCCTTCCGCCTAACCGTCGACTGCTACTCGCGATTAGTCCACGTCGAAATCAATGCTTACTGATTGCCGGGCTCGCATGGACAGCCCGAATACCGTGTAGGCATAGCCAGGTGGCAGCTACTCGCATAATACGACGCCACTTACCGCCTTTCCTCTAGAATGCTCTTCGTTACTACACCGAGAAAGGATGAAGCCTTCGTTATCGAGGATTAATAGATGGGCGAAGCTACTGAAATACTTTGATTATGAAAACTCTTATTGCTCGTCAGTGCAACAATCAAGCTGCAATATGCTGCTGCATTCAACTTTCAACTTCACACTTTGTACATACATATGAATACTTAATGTTTCCTCTAGTCTGCGGCTGCTGCTGAGGCTTCAATTCTTCTTACTTTCTTGTCTTGTAGTTTATTTCAGTACCAAATTTAACTTCATTTATTCTCAGTATGTGTAGGTACGCGTAATTTTATACAAAAGAATTACGGGGTATATATGCAGTAGGCGGTTGTTCAAAAATTCTTTACAATTCAAGACGCCAATCTGTAAAGTCTTGATGAATTATTCAACATACCAACGTTTTCTTTTCTTTTCTTTTCTTTTCTTCTTTTTGTACAACAAATACCCACTGATGAACTACTATTCTTCCACCAGTTTTACAGCGCGAATGTCTGCCTATCCATCACTTCGAGTCGTGATTTAAAAGTCACGTATAAACACGAAATTATAGTTATAATTTTCGGCAAAATTTTCTCTTCAAAGGTTATCAAAATTCAACTCGCTGTTGAACGAGAATCTTACTTATCGCTTTGCGTTGGTATTATAACGATAAAGTATGGATCGCGATGAGGTGAAAATAGTGAGAGCCGACGTGAATCGACGACGCCAAGCAAAGAGGCCGAGAGTTTTTTCACTTTTTCTTTTCTTTTCGTTTCAAGATATCCGCCCCACGACGATGACGTCGAGGCGACCGTGGAGAGACGCTCGGGTGTCCCTCTTACCTTACCCCGGTTCACGTTCGACCTCGTAATAACTTGGTATGAATATAAATATATGTAAATGTACGAGCACCTTTTTCTCCGTCATATTATTCCAATATAACGAAGTCTCGGGGCCCTTAATTGGATGTTTCGTTTTTAATACCACCGCGCGCCCTCGCTAAGAGAGCAAAAACCGAATGGCGTATACATGCGCAACATGTCAAATCAACGTGGACGCGTGGACGCATGGCGAAATAGTTTACACGCGCTAAATCTCCAAGACGAGTTTCGTAAGTCGATGCGAAGCGGACGATTTCTCCCTTACTTTTCGCGAGAATTTTTTATCCCTCTCATCGGAATTTCCCGCTTCTTATATATTACATCGTATCTTATTATTTATTCGTATTTCTTTTTTCTTCACTCATCCTACGTTTCCTTACATCTTCTTCGTTTAATTACCCCGATACCGCGACACCGTCTCGATGCATCGATGTATCGGTTGCATTGCTTTCGCTCGCGGAGGGCTTGACAAGCAATTCCTACATCGCGATTCCCAACTTGTATCGCCTCGCCGCTACAGCTGAACTACTTGTGCCAGTGTTAATGGCTGAAGACTGTCAATTAATAAACCCGAGCTTTAGCTCGGACCACCCGAGTGCTTGGCTGGATTGTAAAAAAAAATTTCTAATCTACGATCCTGCGGAGTAAAGATTTTTTTTTCTTTTTCAACTTGACAAACATTTTTACTCACTCGTTGTACAAACTTCCGGGATAATTAGAGCCCGCGGTTTCCGTGGACTACACTGCTGCAAAGTCCCGAGAGTAAATTAACTCGCGAATCGGTTGTAGAATATGTCACAGAGTCCCTCGGGATCTGCACGCCTTGGAATGCGATGAGGTTTTTGTCAATACCACGTAGGTGGATTGGAAATTAGGGGGGGGAACAAAAAATTGAGTCAAATGGAAATTCACGATAACGTGGATAAGATCGAAGGATTTTTCGAACCCTTTAAGGGCATGAAATACGATGATAAGATCAAGATATAAATGGTCAACTCTTCGAATCGAGTTTGGAAAAGTTTCTATGCTGGCATGGAAGCGACGCGACGCGACGGTCTTGCACCGAGGCTTCGTTCCTTCTAGCGACGACCTGCAACAAAGGCGCCTCTTATACTCGGTTGTTTGACACAGACCTCTCTGTGTGACCTCATCGAAGACTCCGAACGTGCTCGTGGCCACAGGAGTCAATCTCACCGCGTCTCGCGACGCCTTCTAATAATTTTCTGCAGTATAATTCAAAGAGAAGACTAAGATTTCTATTGTGTCTGAATATTGAATGAAAGAAATAACGTAGCCATTCCACATTTGTGAAAAATTTTCACATTGGTCGAAACACAATATAAAGCAGAGACTGAAATCATGAATCATTAATGTAATGCTTTGTCTACTATTCAAATTTTAGTAGGCAAAATCGGAACTTGAATAGCTTGCAATGTGCTGAGGATAACCATCGAAGCTATTTCACATCAATTGTAATTTACCTAAATTTGTCCTTAGAAATATCTTAAATTAAATAACGATACTTCCAAAATCTGAGGACCTCCACCTTTGTCAAATTACATCCACTTGACGTGCTAGTTTTTTTTTCCGCGGCTGCTACTCGCACTGATCAACTTCTAACCGCTAGTTCTTTGCAGTTGCGGAGTGTTCTACTGCAGATATTTCAAGAGCGGCTTCCTCTCTCCGGTCGTTACTTGCACCGGACGATCGAACAACTCCTCGAGAAGTACCTTCGCAAAGAATATTCGACTATAAATCAGAAATATTATCTTACATTCGTTGAATAATCTCGAGCAGTGTTAACCAGGTGCAAGTGTAGTCAGGCATACAAGGATCAACCGAGTCTGCAAACTTCCTTCGACGTTCTGTGAACTCGGGGTTAAATCTAAGGTTAAAAAAAGAATAAAAACAGAAAGAGGAATAAACGAACTTTCGATCAAGCCACTTTGTCGTACCCTCGGCGTATCTGTACGTCTGCCTCCATTAACATTCCTCTGTGTCGTGTCGTTTGTCCGGTGAATGTACACCGGTGACAGATTAAAATCCTTTCACTGTTTCTATTTATGATTAATGATACCTGCAGCAGCGCTCGCTGTTCGCTCTTCTCTCGGATGATGCTGCTCTTTATCCTTCAATTTATTTATTCAAAAGATGGAAACGACACCGATGTACACACTGCGACTACAGCTACGCGGTAAGATGCACCGGAACCTCGGGTCATCGGTAAATAGACTGGCAATGCTTTTTCCTGCGACTGTACGCACTTCCATATCCGTCCTGTGCTTCACGGCGCAGGGAATGCTGGGCTGCAGGTATGATATTGAGTCTGCCATGCTCTACCCCATGATGCTCGACGAGCGAGTCAGCGATGAAAGCTCTCGTCGAGGCGTCGCATAAGTAATTCAAGCCATAATTACCGACTTCATTCAGTCGAGCTTTTTGAATTTAACGAGTTTTTTTTTTTTTTTTGTTATTCTTTTGCTTCCCTTTTTTCATCCCATCCCCCAACATTTTGCTCTCGCTCTCTCATTTTCCGTACGTTGATCCGTGCTTAGGCTACGCGACACTTGAACAAATGAGAGAATCCTTTATTCGCTGGCGTCTCGACGTCGCGACGCTACTAGCCGCAACTTGCGCCTAAAGTTTGTCAATTGAGTAGTAAAGTTCCTTTTTTCAACTATTTCTTACATCGTCAATAATTCGAGTAACCGAATTTCATATTCTTATCCTATTACAAACTTCAACTTCATTTCTAAAAACACTGGAAATGCTCTAATAATCAGAGGATTCTAAATATTCTACAATCAGGAATAAATATCTCAAACCAGAATTTAACCCAGGTCCAGCCAACTTGTTACATTTCAAAAATATGGATACCCGTTAAAAGCGTTGTTGCCATGCCGTTGGTACACGTAAACCGAATCTCGAGGAATGAGATATATCGTTGGAATTTCGTTTGACAAATATAAAGACCGTCGTTGTATGTTGAATAGAAATTGAGTACATAGACCAGAGAGATCTTATCTGCGATCAAAGGTTTTGACGGAGGCGACGGAGGGGAAAAATTCATCCCTTCTTTTTTATATCTTCTTACACGCTGGAAATTCCTTGAACCCGTTAAGATCTTGGCAAGGTGTAAAAAGTTTTCATTCTGGCTGAATATATTATTAATTATACTTCAGCAGCGTCGATTAGCTTTCAAGTGTATAATTTGTATAGAAACACGTACCTTATACCTAATACCTAACACGTGCCGACTTTATACTCCGTACACTTCAGGGAAACTAAATTTTGCCACAGTTTCGCTCGCTCGCAGGTTTCTATCTTCGTTCGTTTATTTCTTGGATAAAAGAATTTTTGAAAATATTTTCATAGCCAACATTTTCGGAGCTTGCATAAAATCCCGAGACACGACGGTGTTTTTCTTCTATCTTCTTCCCGACGTATTATATGCATGATCTTAGGACTCGGTGTAATAAGCCATGCACGCTCTCGAACGTCACACGTCTTTTACACCGGCTTCGTGAGGACGACGTTGCATCCGGTACATCACGTCTTGCTTGCGGGTGAAATCAGCGTTTTTGCACCCATCGTTAATGCCATTTCTTTACGGTTAAACGTCGATGCTTCTGATGGCTTCTGGTGCTGTTGAAAGGCAGTTTTCTCGCGTCTTTGCTCCATGCACTGCATCCTGTGTATTAACAGCTCGAGCGAAACTAGTCCGCGCTTCGAAACGCGAAGACAGCTTGACGGGTAAGCAATTTAAGCCGACCTCCTGTGAACGAAAAATTGAATTTCTTGAAACGGATCACTTTTGTGTGTACGTGAGATGAGCAAGAAGCAAGAAGCGCAAGAAGATGCTTTGCCCGCACCTCGTGCCGCTGTTTCTCCTCGTTTTTTTCTCCGATCATCCATGCCCTCTCCATTGTTGAAGAATTTTCTCCGCGCACGAATTTCATACCTCGCAAAATGTCACGTTGTAAATTATTATAGACCGTTCTACGCTCTCTTCGGGGCGAAAGATTACAGTCGCAATATTCCCGCCGCATCTGGGTAACCATTTCTCAGGCATGCATTTCGCAGATTATACTGCGGTTGTAATTAACCACCGATACACATACAAGCATACATACGTACAGCTAAGGTACATACGATTCGCCTCTGTACTGGCAGTAGGCCGCATTCCCTCCGTATAAGGACTCCTGCAGGTAGGAATATGCATTTTTTTCTACCTTTCCTACGAGCGTATGATCACGGCTTGGGAAATAATCCGAGAGTAAATTCACGATTTCCATTGTTAGTTTGCACAGCGTTCTGCTACTCCTGTTGCTACTGCTGTTGTTGCTGCTCTCCTGCCATGTTACGGATTGGCACATGTTTGCGTTAGAACCGCGACGCGGGGCACCGCCGATGCTGGTTTTTTTACACGCTTTCATACCATATTTGCACAATTTCTTCAACAGCTTTGCACAGCAGCCCGCGTTTCCCACCTGCACGTATACTGCGTGTGTTAATGTTTTGAATTATATGTATAGTTGTAAATAATAGATGAATCTCGCGGTACGATATGCATGCACACTGTGCAGTATTGCACAAATTGGTTGCTGATGCATTGCTTGTATGCAAGTTCTAACCCCGCGCATGTCGCAGTGCATGGAGTTTCAGAAATCCCAAAGGAAAAGTCAAAATTTTCGCGTTTTTCGAAAGAAAACAGTTTTTAACCGATTATATACGTCAAAAGTCTTCAACTCTTACGACAATGTCAATGCATCGCAAGAGAAAAAAATCTAAGCAAGATACGGTTATTATGCTCGGTGTTATGATCGAAATTCGGGTTGGCTTCCAGAGTTCTCGGTATGGCAAGTCTATATCCCGAAATAATGGGTGTGGGATGTGAGGGTTAAGAAGATCAGATGAAAACGATCCGAATATGGTTGACGATGAAACATGAACACCGAATCCAAAAAGAAGACAAACTAAAGAAGAAATTTGACGAAATTTATTTACAGTAAAAAAAACTACAAGAATAAACAAACAAAAAAACGTAGTATTCTTTGTGCTATATGTTTCCTAAATCGTGATAGGTAAATCATCGATAAATTTATTTCTGGTGACCTGGGTGAAAAACGAATTTGCGTGAGTGTACAATCTCCTCAAATCCGCATATTATTATATATGCTATAGGCGGTCTAAATGTGGAGCAAAAATCGACGGTATAAGGTCTGCAGGACGGAGGAACGAATATAGGTTGGAAAAAGAAGCGATAAGTCAAGCAACGAGTGAGTGTGTAGGAGAAGTTTGGTTATAGGATGTCGCAGCGGGAGGGATGGCGTGGCAGATCGTCGTAGGCGACTTCAAGGGAGGAAGGAGGAGGGGCTGAAGGGACTACAACTGCACAGGTGTAGGTGTGCGCCTAATAATATCCGTGCAGGATAGGTTGAGCTGCGTGGGTGCGAGGTGGGGTACCTTATACGTGTCCCGTACGCCGAGGGGTCCGTGCTTGGCAATAAAAATGCAAAATATATGACAGGGGTGCTAACAACACCAGTGCCAGGCACGCATGCCCTCTTTATACGTACAAAAGTCGGGGGTGAAGTCCGGGGGAAACTACACCCCGCACTGCCGAACGAAGATAAGTTGGCGTAGAAACGCGAGCGCGCTCACCTTTTCGAATAATACCCATAAGTACCTACATCCACGATAAATCCTGCTATGCTCGCGATTAGGTGAAATACCGTTTCGTATCACGGACTAACAATGTGATTCTCGAGGAAAATTACTTTCTAATGTCAGGTTAACCCAGCAACATCACCTGTCTTCAGTCAACGCACCAACACTGTAAGAAAATTAGGTGTGGTACTGTGTGGAATATAATTTTGATTCAATCTAATACTGCCTTGTATCGGGTTTCCAATTGACTATGAAAATTGGTACGGTAGTACGTGTGGACCAATTATGGACAATTTTAACTTTATCATTTTTAATCATTTAATCATTTTTCACTGTGCACAGCGTACTCAACATCTGTGACAAACGAAGAGGCGAGGGAACACAAATCGCGAAGAATCGTTCGAGTGGCAGTATTTCTGAAAAATTTATCAAACTGAGAAGTCAGTTTCTCGTATGATTTTTCGCGGAACGTCGAACAGAATTAAAAAATCAATGTTTGCGTGAGTGAAAGATTGATTCAAAATCGTTCGAACCGTATCGATCAGGTGATAAGTAATTCATGTACCAACTAATCAGTCTACTCATGAACTATTTGAATGACGAAATTGTTTGTGAAATTTTCCGACACGTTTGCTTGAAGTTGAAT
Organism: Diprion similis; assembly: GCF_021155765.1. Classification (NCBI taxonomy): domain Eukaryota; kingdom Metazoa; phylum Arthropoda; class Insecta; order Hymenoptera; family Diprionidae; genus Diprion; species Diprion similis. The sequence continues at coordinate 13,518,656 of NC_060112.1, read as the reverse complement.
GTATACATCGGCGAAATGAGAAAGTCCCTTGTTTGCTTCTCTCAAGTAGTAAGGAGACGCGTGATTCTGATTCTGATCGCCAATTTCCCTCCTCAAGAGAGCAAGTAATAACAGCCAGGGAATAAATAAGTTGGAAACGTATGCGTGAGACACATGCAATGGACAAACTAAACTGCAAAAGAGACAAATTAAATGGTCACGTGACCTTGCAGATGGTACTCGGCTTGCAAGGGTGTCGTACGGCTTATGAATGAGACACGTGCTGAGCTGAGCCACGAAGAACGCGACGCGGTAACAACCAACGTGGGCGATACGCGGTGTATCGAAGCGACCCTAAACAGCCGCCGCGTCCATCGGCTAAAAAACTTCAAAGGGATATTTGGAGGTGGTTGGTTTCTTCTTCGTTTTTCAATCAGTTCGCTCGAAATTAAAATCTCCTCGAGACGTGCAGGCGGCGCGTGGGCGCTATGCTAGACATATTGAGCGTTAGTTATACCCACATACTCACTTGTTAGATGCGTAACGCATGCACACGCTTCACAAGTGCCGCAAGCTTTACGAACTCCACTGATTGAGCCAGTTCTTCTATTCCAGTCCAACAGACCGATCTCTTCCGATCCGAGCTGTAGTTGAAGGTCTTTCACGTCTACTGGAAGGCCAAAGCTGATTTTGTGATTTGACATTAATTAATACGGATAAAAATTTGCTCCTAATGAACGGATTTCAGCCGAATACTCGTAAATCGTCAAATACTTGAGCTTCGATTGGACTTCGTCGATTCAAGTATTTTAAAGGAGTAATAAAACGAAGTAAACTAAGCAAGTTTTTTGCGCAACGAGTCTCAAATTCGCCATATAGGTATAGGCATTTATTTATTATTATACATATAATACTCGAATGATGTGCGGGGAGTTTCTAATTCATCATAATTACAACGTCGACCGGTGAATTCTTAACGGAGTTTTGAGTCATCGCTTTGTAATTATAGGTGTGATGATACGTTGCATAATTTTAGTTCTTACATAGATACATATATGTGGATGTGTGTGTGTAATATAATAACGCCGCTGCAAGCTTATGCAGTGTATCCCACCTATTCGGGTTAATCGTTGCCGCTAATAGCATACCGCGTGAAGAGTGTATATATAAATATAATTTCCATTATACAGCAAGGAAGACTGCACAGTTTATATTACCCAGAATCTTGCGGTGGTGAGATAATTGTGCAGCCTTATTTTTCTAGTTCGGTTTTTGCCTGCATCCATGCACATCAGTTTAATATGAAAATTGCATTTCACTTTGCGGAGGAGTTAATACGCCGGGAAACGAATCCTTTCGCAATTTCGTCTGTCGTTTTAACGTCTATGCGAAATTCTCGCTTTACCTTTGTCCTGATACCTCAATGATCACGCAGCTTGTTTTCGTATACATATTCGTGAATACGCGTCACTCGAAAGTCGAAACCTCTTGGAAGGAAAGACCGAACGGCAGGAAGCTCCGGGCATGCCTCGGGCATTAGCATTTTTCTGTTTATGTCTTGTTTCTGACAGCACACGCGTGAAGTCGTGAGCCAGAAGATGAGAGGTGAGAGGCGAGGAGACGATATACCAGCGTGGAAGAAGCACGGGCCGAACCCTGGAGGCACGCAAGCATCACGTAGGTGTAAACCTGCCTCCACTTTACCATTTCTCTCCCACAGGTAAAAACCTGAATACTTTTAACCTAGACGCCTGCCTGACTGCCTGCAGTAGAGAAAACAACGAGCACTCGTATGTAAATAATACCTTGCACTCCTCCAACTCTTTCTCCTTCTTCGTCTTCTACTGCTGCTGCTGCTGCTGATGTCGGTTTCAAAAATCACGGAGGTGTACCCCAGAAAAGTCGGTGAACCGATGAGGGTCAGTCTTCAATGAGTATCGACAGATCTGAGAGGATAATTAGAAAACCGGTTTCACATTCACAACCTACAGCGATATTTTTTGTGGGTACAATTGTCGTGATGGAGAAAAGTTTGACATCTCGGGAAATGAATTTTCATTTCAAGAGAAAAATAAATTACAATTATCTATAACTTTTCAATCCAGGACCTTGGTTCCAATGTTCACGCTTGTTACACGTAACCTTGTCTCTGTTCTGCCAATTCGTTGACAATTCATCGATTGTGAAGCAGAAAACAACCAATGACCGAACACAATGAGACAATGTAAGTAAATTCGAAATAAACGTACCTACAGATATGTATAAAACCTTGATATGGCGCTGCTTTTCAAGTAAAGATATTCATTGGGTCTAAGAACGGGTTGAACCACACTTTTCTCATTACACCTATTGACCATGGCATTGTTCGCATCGGTACCCATTAGACAGAGTTAAGTTGATACCGTCTGCAAGGTACATACATAAATATTATAATCATACAGGTACGTATAAGTAGTTGCAGAAGGGGCGAAAGAGAGAAAAGTAATTAAAACCAAGCCCTTCTTCCAGCCAACAAAAGCAATCGGCGTACGCACAAAATCCGCGCTGTGAGGGCATAAGCATACCATGACGAGAATAATGATAATAACAAGAATAATAATAACAAGAATAATAACAATAATAATAATAATAATAATAATGACGATATAGTGAAACTGGTATCCCTAGGCGGGTGTATCGGTCTCGCTTTAAGCGACAGCCAATCTATTATGCGGCTGTTAGATCGTCGAGCAGGGTCTCCACCATGGGGCCCGCGGTAGGTATAAGGAACTCTTATATCTACATACACGCATAATATTTAGCCTCCATTACAGGGTGAAGTAACAGTTGATTGGCGTGCTATTCAATAACCACTCGCTCACTCGCGTTGTGTCGGTCTGACAATGCTCCCGCCTTATTATGTGACGTGTAATTACCACCAAGTAACAAGCCTAGGATCGGGCCCTTTTCTAGCAATGGCTGACGGCTACTTGCGGAAACTAAGAAACCCCAAGCTGTAGGTTTCATTTCAATATTTATAAAGGGAGAAAAGTAAGACGTTAAGCTTCTCCTCTAAGGCATAAGGCAACCCCCGGGGCATGTAAAAGTTTCTTGTAATTTTCATTAGGTAGATCCTTTTTGCTGAGGATCATGTTTAAAGTAAACCATCGCAGTCGTTGCGTATGAGAAACGGACTTACATATTACACAGAACGCGCGAAGAATTTTTGAAAACAATATAAAAAAACGAATAGCTTAACGAAAAAATATGATGCATCGATTTTTCACTATCTACATATTACACCTACTTTTACTTAGGTACTTACCACTCGTCGGACGTGCGTCGGACAGCTCGATCCGCGTTATTATTATAATATCCGTCGCTGATGGAACGACAGTGCACTTAAGACGTATCGCTTACTCTCTCGAAAAATATATAAAGTGTATGTATAACCGTATATATGTATATATATATATTTACACATACATGTATATATGTATACATCTGGGAAGTGGTACTGTTCCACTGCATCAACGGTTCGTCGTCGCAAGTACCGTAGCTGCCCCTACAGGGAGTAGGTATCGGTTTCCCGTTTCAAGACTGAAACTCAAGACGAGAGAATGCCGCTTCCAGCTCGACGGCTTCCGAAAGTAAGATGCCAAAAATATACTCACACCTATCAGTGGAAAAGTGGAGAAAATTCTACGGAATCTTCTTTATTTTTATGCGGTGTTGCAAGCTTCGGAAGATTCATTTATTCGATTCTTCTGCCTCCCCTCCTTTGCATTGCAATTAATAAGTGATGCTGGGTTTGAAAATTTTTCGTGGCTTATCGGCTTTTGTACAATATCGCGTTATATTCGTCTCTGCTTTCACCCATACACCTAGTATAATAAATCATTGTTCTCGACAAGGAAAAAGCCGCGTGATTATCGGAGAAACTGTAATAGATGTACACTTTCACAGATATCTACCTGTGTATGGAAGTATCGTATCTATACTATACTGCATATATAAGCGATTAAATTTATTTTCCGTATCATTAATTTTACTTTTCGAGTTAATCCCAATCTCCGATCCCTTTCTCAAGGAGGCTTTACGTTATCTCCCTTGCCTCTTCCGCGCTGCGCGAGCAACCCCCCGCCTCCAACCAGCCCTCATTAAGACACTTTAGGGATTCTTGAGTGGAACTCTGCCGCCTCTTGGAGAACACAGCCCTGCAGGGTGAGAGTTTCTTAGGCATAGTTGTTGAGGCTGACTGCCGCAGTGAAGTCGTTATTAATCATCGACAATTCAGGGGCGAGACGCCGTGGATATCTTTTTACTTTGAAAAGGATTTCACGTCTCGTCTGATTTTTGGGTAAGGTCGGAGGACGAGATAAAAGCGGATCAAATTCTTTCACAAAATCACATTCTCTCTTCCCAATGTTGTTTCAATGCGTCAGACCTCCAATTTTCATCGAGCGCATAAGCGCAGCTTGCCTTGTGATCCTTAAACGGTGCAACTTGCCATACGATACACAATACATACGTATATAGATATACGTATATGGATGCAAATTCCGTGCGTCTCTTCGTATATAAATCGCGTGATCCATATAAAGCGACGAGACGTCGGGACGACCGTAACCCCGGAATTCACGCATTCCTTCACATTTCATCATACGGATAATCCGCCGTCGTTGGAAGGATTTTTACCCAACTTTATACCCAACGGGAAACAACAAGGAGAGAAAAGTCAGGGAAAAACGACGACAGTTTATCACGAATGAGACGATCTTCTCTCACCGTACTCGGCAAGTCCTGTACGAGCAGTTGGAATTTAAATTTCGATTTACCGGAAGGACGCATTTGTTATTTCAATATCTTCTCAGATATAGCGCAACGGCAAGTTAACCGCATCATGGTGTTGCATAAAATTCCATGGGTTTATTATAAGGGCGTGATGTATAGGAAAAAAAACAGCCACTCTGTTATAAGTTTTTTTTTATTCCTTCATATGTTTGGAGTAGACATTTTTCTCTTTTTTTCCCTTTTCTACTAATATATCTTCTTTAACGTGAATACGAACGTTTTCTGTGAAAGGAAAAATAACAAAACGATGAACTAGCCTTACCTGAACTAGAATTTCTCGTACTTCGTCGCAGAGAAAATCATTTTGCAATAGGCATTAAATATGAAAGATTTTTCCTCAATGTTTCGACGTGAGTTTCCCCGTCGTCGTAGATTCCTGAATGTATAATTAACCCTGAAAGGCAACTTAAACTGCGAACGAAAGATCAAGCTCGTAATTGACATGTAAATCTAAAGGAAACCCCGAACCCCCAAGGAACCAGGCAGAAGAAACCAAGAAGTTGGAAGCGGTGCCATGAAGTTTTACGGTATATAACTGAGGCTTCAGCCCCAAGATTCCATGAGCCAACGTGCTAATTGCTCGAACAGTGAGGGCAAATTCGTAACAGGTAATAATTAAAATTTAAGTAGGAACAAGACGCGTTCCTTTTATACAGAATGAATATGGCTTCCGTGTGAGGTACGCTAAATTATATAAAATGAAAAGAAAAAAGAAAAAAGAAAAAACTTTCCGAATAAGGATAAGATTAACTTGACTCCGGACCACCGCACCTCGATCTCGCATCTCCGAACAGAACAAAATACACGCGGCTGTATTCTACTCTTGGCGAAAACCCATAAAGGCGTGATTCACGTCCCGTTCAAGACACCGAAGGCTCTCTTCGAGAAGTGGCGCGGGATCAAACGGTAGGGAATCGGCTGGCGAACCTGGCGACTCAGTAATCAGCTGCAACGTCGATGACCACAGGTTGCGTGGGATGCCGTTTGCCCGGTACTTGCGCAATCCAGCGCATTACCCTTTGCACGCCTGCCGGTTCCGTTTGAACGTGAAATCGGTGCCTTTGAAGCCTCGCGACAAACGCGCACTGTATGTTCCATGCCGGATGTAAACGGCACCGCATGGTCAAGTCAATATTTTAATGATCCGGTCTTATGACCCGGAAAATGTCTCGGATAATCGGTTATTAATAAGGAATCGAGTGCCCGTCCCTGGATTTTCAGGCTTGAAGAACCGATCGTGACTGACGAGGAAAGTATCTACCCGAGGTGTACCTCGTCGATTTTCTTCGTTCTTTGATAAGTTGTCGTAGATGAAAAAACGTTCAACGCGTGTTTTTTTTTACGTGCCAATTCGACCATCTACGGCGTACAAATCACCGCTAAAATTTATCCTGAGATACAATTTTTGTTTGGGATTTCTCTGTAATCACGACAAATCCTTTTATCAAACCAGTTGGACTTTATTCACTAAATTCTGACTTTCAACCTCGCCTACGTTGGGATAAACTGACCTCACGCTTTGGTCTTGCCCACACCACCGTCATGATCATCATCATCATCATCATCATCATCATCCTCGTCGTCGTCGTCGAATAGCTGCCCCATACATATCTGGGTTACGGAGATAATACTCTGTTATTTAATGGCGTTTAGATTGACCGTTATCTGCCACTGATATCTTGAGAACTGAAGAGCGGAACGAAATCGTTAGCTTCGGACCTTCCACCTTGTCCCGGTTACCTGTGGGACTTGTGCCCGGAGATTAAGTCCAGGTTGAATGCAAAGGGAGACAAACGACTGTCTTAATTGTCATGTCGAGCGATCGGAGCAGTGAACCCCTTTTAAATCATAATAATTGAGACGGGCACGGTTCGGAAAAGCTCTTCCTCTGGGTCCGGATCGTCCCCCGGGAACACCGATCGCATCGATTCTCGACGATTTCTCAGTCCTTGGTGCAGGGCATCTAAGAATCAGCTGCATCGCCTCCAACGCCTCCAGGCGATGAGACAATAAATATTATGAGAGAACAAGCCGCAACGTTTACCAAGTGCTCCATAAATATTTTTATCCGGTTTCAATCCTGATTTTATCTATTGACTTGTAAGATATACGACGATGCTTGACTCGAACGCTCTACTTTTATACCCGTATTAAACTTCATATTCTCTTTTCTCTTTGTTACAGGTAAGAATACATCTTCGATATCACAGCATCTGCAGGTTACACAGTCTCTCAAAATTGGTCCTAATTCGTAAGTTGAATGTGCAATTTTCTTGCGCCTAAAAATCTTGTAATATATGATTTCTTGAATAATGTATTTAATTCCAAATTCAATGTAGAATTAGTTCCGATATCATATAGTGTTTATAAATCAATGTTACGTAGAGGTTGAAAATTTTTGTATAAACAATATTACGGGACTTGTTTCGCTGTCGCTTTTCTATCTTCCTCGAGATTCCAGGAGGAAGTTTAATATCGGAACGAAGTAGGATAGGCGAGGGCTTAAGCGGCGGGCGATGTGAAGCCAAAATGAAATACGCGAGGATCGTGCCCTGTCTCATATCTCGGAATAACGCCCGGTTTAGTTCGGAGATGAAACAATTTTGCGTTGCATTTGGTGCATAATAAAAGAATAAACGATTGCCGGCGAGTGCAGGAAAAGCGCTTGCAAATTGCGAGACGCGATCTTGCTGCAGGTTCTTACTCGCGGAGGGACAGACTTGGAATGCAAAAGCTACAGTGTTGAACGAGCGCACAGAAATGGAAGGGAGAAAGTAAGAGAAAGAGAGAGAGAGAGAGAGAGAGAGAGGGAGAGAGATGGGAGCTTACCTAAAGAAAATTAAACTTTTGGTAACTTTTTAAAACTGGGGTGGAAGTGCAATTTTCTCCAACAACTTTCCAAATTGCTGGGAATAACTTTTACTTGATTATTTTCACGAAATATTCTATAGTCTTGCATGATGTGGTATATGTATAGGTATACGTTTATGTATATGTATTATATTGTTGGTATATTTACCTTGTAACGCGAGGTGACGCCTATTCTTTCCTCCTTATTATACGTGCATTGTGAAAAGAAGTTTACCGCATGTCACAATTTTAATTCCTCGAGTCTCTTTCGTTTCGGTATGAAAAAAATAAAATAAAATAAAATAAGATAAAGCAAATAAAATAGCGATAAACTGTAATTGAAATAATTTTTACTTTTCTCAAGCTCAGCAAAGTTTTAGAAAACTTTTACTTTAACTCAACGTAGAGTAAAGAGAGAAAAAAAATTCTTCGGTTAGCCGTCGTTTTTCACTTTTCAGAGTGTAAAAATATTTTCACGTTCGCGGTGTAACACAGAGGATCGAGGCGATGTTGGGATGAAATTTTTGCATCAAAATTGATCTCAAGTATTTCCGATGCGCGTTAGGTATTCGAAGCCGGACTATTGTCTCGGCTGGGGTAAAAACAAGACGTGCGCGGAGAGTTTTTCTCCCTAGACTGGCTCGCGATGCCCGGAGGGCATGGCGCCCAGAAATTCCCAAGGTAATTACTCAACGCGACAGAAATACCTCAGGAAGTTTATTAGGGTAAAATATCTCAATTATCTACAGGTTAAAGTTTATTAATTTCGACTCGAAAATCCCTCGCAAGTGGTTCTAATCTCGTTGATAAAATGGGGAAGCAGGAATCGTCGACCTGCCAGAGGAGGCAAACATCCTCGCATAATGCAGCTTTGCTCCCTTCGACTACGTAGTCTCAAGTCCTTCTGCTATACTAAGTCGATTGCCAGTGGCTGGGCGCAATTTCTCCACCCCTAAGGGTAATGATTTTCGAGATTCTAATCTCTCCTCGCGGGAGGGACACGGTGCCTTCGAAATTTCTCTCTCCCTCGCTCTGTATTTTTCTGCCTCGAGTACCTTGCAGGGCCTCAACCCTGCGGAGAATACGGATCCCTGCCGGCCACGCCCTGCAGTTTTCATTAGAGCACCGCTGATGGAAACGCCGGGATCTTGAGAAGAAAGACGGTAGCGATGAAGCGGAGGGAGTCTGCAGAAGAAGAGGGCGGCCTGTACACCCTTCTTGTTACGTTTATCAGGGAGATAAGAAGTCGCCTACTCCCTTCCGGCACTCTCGGCAGCCTTTTCGCCCTCGCTTCGGGAGGGGGTGAGGAAATCTTCTTGGGGGGAAAAAACGTGTTTTTCAGATATCGAAAGAATCCTCTCTCCTAATGAAGGCATTCTGCTGCTTAGGTATAAGGCGAAAAGGTGCAACAGCAGGGATGGGTACTTAAGAAGTTCGGGCACCCTTTCAGAGTGAGACGTTTTTCAAAATTTATTACATCCCCTGAGAGAAAGGTGCCTGTTTTCCTACCACGCCATGCTTCTAGAGTGCATATCCGAGTCATCTGCGAGGAGGAATTTTTCCCTCTTCTTTCTTATCTCTTCATTCTTCTCCTTCTTATTTTTCTTACTCGTCTTGTTATTCATCTTCTTCGTTCCCCTCACGCCGCCTTCCGGTAATATGTCAATTACAGATCGCTACGATGTTGGATGAGTAATTTTTCGATGTTACAGCAACTCGTATGTGCCCGATACTAAATCAGATATAGCGTAAGTGACGCATTGCAGTGTTGCTGCAGAGAAAGTCCGACACCTCGTTGGACTTCTCATGCTTAATTAGTCCTCGGTGAGAAATGGCAGTTTGTCTTTCACTGCGTAGATAATTCCGGGGCCACGTGGCGCCTAATGAGAACACGCGGTGCGTGCCCGAAAAAATTTAACCGTAGCTTTCTCGATCCACCACTTCACTGGGCCCCTGCTGATTCTTTTTAAAACCACGTCATAAACTCTCCCAGCCCATTATGCTTCGTCCAATTTTCCAGAATTTTGTCTCCCCCTTTTTTCATCATCCCCATTCGAAATTAATTAGTTACAGAAATATTTTCATGTTGTTTTGAAAATCGTGCGATATATGCAGGATTTTTCTACACTATTTTATACATAAATTCAAAACACCGTGATTTTTTTCTATTTTTTTTTTTTTTTTTGTTAATTTCCTGTTTTTATTCCGCTTGATGAGTTTTCACTCGTTTTCGTACGATACAAACCGACGTGAAACTCGGGTTTTGAAGACTGGCAGTGGCGGCTGGTTCGCGTTGCTTGGTGTTGGTGGTACGTGACAAGTGGGGTACCTGTGACCAGTTTATAACCAGAACAGAGGGCTCAGATACCGAGGAACTCGGGCAAAAAGTCGTTGCTGCGACACTGAGAAAACGGGGAGAGAGAGAGAAAGAGAGAAAACGAGAGAGAATCGGTTAAACCGCGTCCGTAGGGAACGTGTATAAAATGCCTCGGTGTCTTCTTAAACCGCGTCCGCATCCTTCTTCGTGTTTTTACTCCCGGAGGAGGGCCGAGCCTACATTTAACATCACGAAGCGACACGTTGAACCATCTAAAATCGAGTTTTCCTCGCAGAGGTTATACGCCGAAAGAAAACGCGAGAATCCCGCACCTCGTATTCTTTTCCCTGTATAATATACATGAAATCCTAAACGATCCCTCCGCCCTTTTTCACCCTCCACCCTTCGCAGTTCGTAATATCCGAATCCACCCTCCCCTCCTCCCATCCCGTCGGCCGGACGCGAGACTCGAGAATGGAATATTCATTACAGAATTTAAAGAACGGCTAAAGGGTGCACGGAACGCTCCTCGTGAGAAGCAGACACCTGGATGCTGGTTCCAGGTCGGGGTGGCAGGGGGTAAGCTCTTGATAAATTGCCCCGGAACACACCCTGCAGCATCGTTCGCTAGTCTCCGGTGCCAAATTCTACGACTCTTCCGGAAGTTTGATGTTTCCGGTTTTGCGGCCGCCGCGCCAGTTCGCAGGTACAATAAACCAGACGAACTCTTCTTCTCCTTCGATAGATTACCTTTGTACCTACCCTAAAGGTGTTTTCGTCCACCCCCGATCACTCGCTATTCAGGACTCGAAGAAGGGGCTAAAGCAGCTCGTCTTGCAGAATCCGGGATCGAAATGCGATGGCTGACTGTGTCACGGACTTGATCGATGGTGCCCTCGATATTTGACATCGAGACGACGACGCAAAAGATTGAGTTAAAGTTTTTTTCCTCACTTTAGGGGGTACTGAACCTGTAACTGCACGGAAAATCGGTACCTTAACATCGAAAATCGGAACAGTCACCGTGAGGATTGGCATCATGGCCGCGTGCATCGTCTTGTCATAAAATAAACTCGACAGGGTGAGGTTTTACTCCCAAAGTACCTTCGCACGCGTTGCATTTAACTGTAATTGCGTTTTTAACGGCCCCCCGCCTCTGCCCGCCTGACCACTACTGTCGAATCCATCCTTAGCCAATACGATTTTACGAGAGACGCTCTTTTTTCCCCATTTTTATTTCCCTCCTCTCTGTTTTGTATAACCACTCTACTTCATTTCGCGAAACGTGCTGCTGTATCCTCTCTTACCGTATACAGATTAGTGTTTTTATTTCATTTCATTTTATTCTTCTTCCTCTCAATGGGATTAACTCGCGAAATGAGCTTTGGTCAAAATCAATATTAACTCTTCGTTCAAACGGATAAAAAAATTCAAACCAGCTTCTTGCTCGTTAACGATATTTACCTCTCTCAATTTCCATCCGCGTGCAGAAAACAAACGTCTGTTCAATTCGCTAATACTCACTGCTGAACGTGATATCCTCAAAGTTATTTCAACCTGTTGCCAATTAACAGCGAATGCCTTCAAGATTATTATACAGAACATCACAACAGAAACATTAATTAATCACATTCAGTAAGAGGCTGAATAAAATGCGTTGATAACTCATTGAATACAGGAATACGAAGAATTGGATATGCAAAATACTTCCTTCCGGGTAGGGAAACATGGGATGCGAAATAGGGTGCAATTCACACCTGTGTAACGTACACCTCGACGATGGTTATGCGTTTTAATTTGTAGAGCAGCAGCAGCGCCTCGCTTTTCTTCTACAGGGTGTTTGTATTAAACATCGTCACGGAGCCGGGTTGTTCCGGCGTTTCTGCAGAGTATTCGGGCCGCGGCAACCAACGACGACCGTAGACGACACGTTTATTGGACGATAAAACTCCCCTTTTCCGTGAAAAGCCCCTCGTCCTCCTCTACCCCCGGTATCGCTACCCTCCGAATCCCCGCTCTTACGGTGCCACTGCTGCACTGTCTCAGTGGAATTTACAAAATTTTCCTCCGCTAATACTGCCTTCGTACCCTTATACCCGCCGCTCGCCATCTACGTTTTACAGGATTAATACACGGTAACGACTTTATGGCTTAATATTTCAGGAGATTAAAACCCGGATTAAGCTCTAGCCATGCACCTACTGTGCCGCAGCCGGATAGATAAATCACACCTTGTGCCTAGATGTCGGTAACTAGCACCTCACACCGGCATCCATGCCGTTCGCCTTAATAGACGATAAATTTGTAACTTGTAGCGAATCCACTTTCAGGTGAAAAACCGATTGTTTCGTTATAGCTCCGAGGTGTTCGGTGATCGTTAGAATCTTCTTCGCGGGACTCGCTTCCTCTCAGAACGCAGTTTCCGGTGGGAGTGAGAACGTGGATGGATCGAAAAATGGATGATATGAAATGACTTCTTCTCTTAGAATATTGAAATGTAGAATGTCGAGGTAAAGAAAGTCAAATTATATAATGGAAAGCCAGAACATACAATCGTAAAGAAAGAAAAAAATAAAATTGATCTGTCAAACGAACTTACCTTACAGCAATGCAAAATTTAGATTCGCCGGAAATTTTCGAAGATAGTTTTTCGCGTCCTCCAACATTTTACGTATCGTTACCCTTATATAATTTTCTTGTCCTCCCACGATTTTTTCAGATGGACTTTGCTGCCTAACATTTCGCAAATTAAGTATATATCATATCATATCTTAAGGGAAAAAACAGACGGAGTATCTTGAAAATAGAAAAGTTTAACTCTCTGCCACCGAGGTTCATCCCCGTCGAATGTATATAAGACGCCCTTCTCTTACCGGCCGCGGTTCGTGGGCGAGACGGAGCGTAAAAGACGTCGTAAAAACGTTAGTAGTACTAACGTCTGACCGCCCTTTCAGTCAAGACCGCGAGTTTTGCAACGGCCCCGCACTGCACACGCAATAACGTGAATTAAAAACTTCTTTCTTGCTCTCATCCCTTCAGAATTTGTTTCCTTCTACCCCTCTCGGTGCCTATATATATACATATATTTACCATCTTTATCATCATATACCTGCTATCATACCTTGTCCTCGTCATGTCACATTATCACGCAACCCCTTCATAAGTTTTAGTTAACCCGAAATAACTGCACTCTTCTAATCGTAAATTCCGATCATTTCACGGACCGACTGAATCACGATTATATAATTCGATGTCGCTCCTGGCGCTTGAGATCGCCTGCCGAGAGTTGACGCGATCGATCTATCGACCGGTTATTATCGATCATCGCCTCACGATTCAGACTACGCGAGTTCCGGCGCATGTACGATCATCGTGCGTGCTACTCCGCCCGGAGTAAATTAATGGCTTCGTTTCTTATATTTATTTAATTTCATCGACTACCGCGACTACCTATACATACCGACACAATTAGCGAGCCGATAAAGGCGATGATAAAGATGGTAATGCCGATCGTTAAGCACCCGTCTGCCGCTGGTAGCTGGTCCTGTTTGCCCGTACCAAATCGCTGCAGAGAACACACTCGCATGCCTCTACGTTTCTGTACTGTAAATGTATTTATGCATATCGATTTGGTAATTGGTAATCCCTTTTTGTTGTACTCTTGTCCTTTTCAACTTCTGCGACTTCTCCTTCTTCTTCTTGTTCTTGTTCTCATTTATCGGTAGATTGCAGCTCGGGAAATTCCTCTGGTCATTGTATAGGTATATAGTTTCTTTGCTTACTTTCAATATTAATGAATCCGATTCATTTTATAACCATTCCCGTATCGGTTCCGTAACTGGTTACCTTCAAGGACAAGAATGGGACGTAGGAAGAAAAGGAGGAGGAGGAGGTGGAGGAGGCGAGGTTCTACGCGAGTGGTCGTTAAAGTCAAAGCTCCGCTTCCTGTTCTGCTACCGAATCGAATGATCCTGAAGCTGGACCGACCATGAATGACCCACGGACAGCTGCAGTGCGCGGGCGGCGCAACCTCTCTTTGCAATTCGCAACGCTTTATCACCGGACCCGAAACGTTACGCTAAATTTCAAAGACCACATCTCGTCCTGCAGGGGATACTGGGAAAATTTCAAGCTTCTTGTAGAAAGTCTATAAAAAAAATTGACAGATAGGTTATAATAATGAAAATTTTGAGTAGATCTCGGTGCGAGCTTTTTGAGGCTGTAAAAAATTGAGAGACAAATTGGGGGAGAAATCGATTCGCAAAAAACTTCTGATAATTCAAGAATTACCGATTTTCGCGCTGGGTGCACGGGAAATTTTCCGGACAAATAAAGACGACCGCGGTGAAGGAGCGACGCGGAGTAATCGAGAGGAGTGAAAGAAAGAAAATAAATAAATAAAGAAGAAAAAGAGGGATGTGAACTGGGGTGAGGCGATATTGTTTCAACTGCAGCAGCCAGCTTGTATCAGGGCTGAAAACGAGAGGAGCGTGTCAGCCGCGATCTACTCGGCGCTCTTTCCAGGGCAGCGAGCCGAGAAAATTCGACGAGTTAGCAGACTCCGCGGATCAAAGGACCAAAGGACACAACGAATAGATACCCGCGTCTTATAAACCTCGGCGAGATTCAACAACCGTACAAAAATTGGAAGGATAATATTTTCCCTATATATGTATCAGGATAGTCCTTGATAAGGTTGTTTTTGAATTTCTACGCTTCCAGGGGCTTGAAGACTTTCAGATTGATAAAAAAAATTCCCTCAATATTTAATCTCTCGTTGTTTTATTTCTCTACAAAAATCTGCATTTTCCATTATCGTCGCTATATCGTGAACAACTTATGAAATTTCAGTATACACATACATATATGCATATAATATATAAATAGTTCAATACATTTCCGAGCTAGAAAGAAAAGGAGCTAACTGCGAGGAAAAAAAATAAGGAAAATGGTATTCCGCGATTATATTCTTAGTTTGAGAAAAGGAGAGGATAGAAAAGAAGACGTGCTCCGAAGAAAAAGCTGCCGCGGGGCGGGCGGTGGGAAGGGATGGAAGCTGGGGAAGTGTAACGGCGTCAAGGTCTGTTTTATTTAGTTTCCCGAACTCGACGCATTACCCCGGCTCCTCCTGCAGAGCCAAGGACTCTCAGCCGCGCGTCGAGTGGCGCTGAGATAATGAGAAAATGCAGGAAACCCTGGCGGGTTTCTCCGTCTTAATCACGCCAATAAGAGAGCCGAGCGGATTCGCGGGATCCTGAAGAGGACGAGATCACCCTTTTTTCGCCTCGGACCTGCAGCGGGGTGAAAACAAGGGGTCGATTCTCTCTCAGGTCGTGAGGACCTTTAGCTCGGCTTCAAGGAAGAGGAACATTGCGCGGAGGAAGAAAATATTGAGGAAAATTCAACCCCGAAATCGCAATACGGATCTTCTTCTTTTTCCACCCCCTCCGCAAAGCTGCAGGGGACTATTCGGTAATCGAAAAGCCCAACGCGTTCTGGAATTGCGTATAAGGAAGCAGCCGGGGATCGATAACTTTCCGGCGTAAGACAATTTCTTCCTTCCCCGGCAGGGCTGACCAAGTCACGACTGCATCTTCTATCCCCCTTGGACACCCCTGCAGACGCCCTTCTTGCCCTGCGCGAGGGTGCGTCGCCCTCCCCTTAGGGTCGACGGTTGTCTCAGGTTTTCTGCCTTATTCCGTGCTTCAGGAATTCAGACCCTGCCTGAATTCGGTGGTCGCCCGGTTTTCTTCGCCAAAAATACGGGGGATGGAAAGTAATGAAACTGTTTCTTAGGGCTGCACCAGATGACCGATGCGCACCCTCTTATCGGCTTATGTACGTTATATTGCATTCGGGAGCAGAATTCCAATTATTCAAGCTTTACGTTGTACCGAATCTTTTTACTGAATTTCACGCGTTTTTTTCATTTGCGGATAAACTTTTTCAACAATCCTTCTCCGATTTGAGAATTCGATTCAATCTAGTCGACTTGAAGATTCAGCGTTGAGGAAAATGAAATTACCAAGAGTCGCAGACTTTACTCGCAATCGTCGCAACCACAGTTGTATCAATATTAGGTATGTTTGTTCATCTGGTCTCAGTTCCTGGTCCTAATATCGTACGTGCAAAAAAACCGAGAACTTGCAACTTGTCCGCAATTCTTTCGTCCCTTATTTATCCCCCCAACCGCGAGGAAAGCAAGGATCTCGTAATCGCATCTTCCACACACGTGGCTCGCACGTTGGTTCAACACGGTTCAGTGACGCTGACGATAGAAGGCAGAAAGGAAGGAAGGAAGGAAGGATTCACCGAAGGTGAACGTCTTATCGTCACGTGACCGAGGCGAGGAGCTACATGGGGTCCTGTTTACCTGGGGGTAATTACAGCCGGTGAAATACCTTGTTATGTTGGGTTCGCAACAACACGAATTAACTTCAATCGCGGAAAGGATCACTCCTCACAAAATCCCAATTAAAACGCGACTTTTTATTCTTTGAAATTCACCGAATATCTGGAGTGCGTGTACGTTACACAGATTTTGAATAAACGTGCACTTGGCGAACCGTGGCGTATGAAGAGGAGTTTTCAAATTCAATAAGTGAAGCGGAGAAGAAAGAAAAAAAATTCAAAGAGAGATAACAGGATAATCCGATCCTCAAACGTTTCAATTAACGTTAAGGTTAGAAAGGGAATGTCGAAGATTCGGCGATAAGCTGATTTCCGCACCCACTTTGCAATCTTTCCTCTCATTTTCAAGTGCAGTTTTACAAAATTACAGAGGATTCCAAATCCCCGCAGTATAATCCGCAGGTACGTACAACCTTTCAGTATCTGCACTTGGCCGAGATCAAGATCAAGAACTGTTTGCCGCATCTTTCCTTTTCCAGTTCACTTAAACGGTCACAGTTCGATGAAAGGATCATGCGAAATTGCGATAGCTGGCGGGTATAAAGATTGCAGCAATCTCGAGTCGATCAAATCGTTCGAACGAAACTGCTTTCATGGTCGGTCGTGTATATCCGCGTCGGTCAAAAGTCGTCGAGTATAACTTTTGACCTTCTGATTGAATTTCTTTCGATCGCCTTTTTTTCCCCTCCACCAGATCTCCGTTGCTACAGCAGCTACACTCCTATGTAATTTAGCTCCGCTGCTAGCAACTCGAGTAGTTCGCAAAAAAGTTTCCCGGAGTGGGTAAGCGAGTGGTAGATACATGAGTTTCGCCGGCAGGAGGAAGAGGAAGAGCAAGAGGAAGAGGAAGAGGAAGAGGAAGAGGAAGAGGAGCAGGAAGAGGAGGAAGATGACCGACCTACACGGTGCGAACCTCCAGGCAGATTGCAAAAAGGGCGGACCATTTCGCCTGAGAGATTAAAACGAGATTTAATAACGCGACACACGCCCGCTTTAAACCCCGGGATTCGAGTCGTGGAGTTCACTTTCCGACGCCAATCTGCCTTGCATCCTTCATCCAATTCCTGTGTTCTCGACACCACCGCAGGGTGGTTTAATTTTCTTAATTAAGAGATATGACTAATACAGTGATATTCGCTATACGTGTATAACTGAATTACAAGCGAAGTAATCGTTGCTGCTGGATTCGAATTTCTCGAGGATCGATGGAATTTCGAGAGGAGGATTGAAGATAGGTAGGCTGTTTATTCTCAAGAGTGTACGTGTTTGTGTAGATTCTTGCAGCCTCTGAATCGACCGCGTTCGAGCACCTCGCTTTAAATAATCTAATTGATGTATTTACGGCTGCAATCAGGCTCCCGAGTATTTTTTCGAAGGCTATAAATCGTTTAAGCTACTATTATAATTCTTCGGGAGTACTTTGGCAGGCGGGCAATGAACAACGCGGCCGATTAGGCCACATTGTTTTAGGGAAAAAGAATCGCCCGAGTGTTTGAGGAATGAAAGAGGAAAAAAGGGGTGAAAACTGCCGGGGCATGGAAGAAAAGGTAGAAGAATTAAATTTATGTATACATATACTATATATAAATATATATATATATATATATATACATAGAGAGAGAGAGAGAGACGGCCTGAGGAGAAAATAGGAGAATGAAAATAAGAGGTGAAAATAGACTCCGCGGGACTTCCGGTTATCCACACTGGATTAACTCATTCTCAAAGCGAACAAAACGCTTAATGAATCGAGAAATTCCATTTCCATCACGTGCCGTTCTCGCCACACGCTTTACGACTGACTAAAAATAAAGTGAAAATCGTGGAGAAAAATCGTACGTGGCATGAAAAAATTCCAGATGAATATAGGCATAACAGATCGGCGATACAGGTGTGTGGTGTAAATTTAATTAGAAATACGATTTTATAAACCTTTTTCGCGAAAGAAGTTATCGAGTAATTCGTTTGGCAAAAAGCTCGATTTTTCTGGATTTCGATTAAAAATTCGTCATACTCAGAAGGCGCAGCAACATCTCGAATTCCAATTAAATTTCTGCGTGGGTTTGCCAAAAATTTAACATCGCGCGAAGATTCGTCGTGAAAATTATCTGGCACCCCGTGCAGGTTGAAATATATCTGAGGCAGGATAAAATAGTTTCGAAGAGGGTGAAATCAGTTGGTTGGACTCGGTCCATGCTGCAGGACGACACTCGACGTTCTGGTACCTGACTCCGAATCACGTGCCAAAACCTCTCGATTCATCCTCCGTTGCTCCTCCTCTTACATCCTATAGTTGTAGACGCGTATCCTTTACGGATGTCGCAGAACATTCGCGCTGCCAAATAATTTTTACACGCATCGTCCAGCGCTCTGAAAACTCCTCGAATACATAAATGTAATAAGACAGTTTCGTTTTTAACCACGAAAAATAACAAGGATCATTTTTTAACCGGCAGAGGATCATCCGTTATCCTTCCGTCAACGCACGCCGCGTTCCTCGATGAAAAAAGCGTTAAACAAAACTGCTGACGCGTCGAGCTACGACGCCCTTCGTCTTTCGGGCTCGTTTCTCGTTCACGTCTATCTCGTCTGCTCACCACCGAGAACATTTTCCACCCGTATCAAGCTCCCCACACCAGCTCCGCCCATCCCTTTGAACCAACTGAAATGTGTAAAAGTTGCAGGTCGATATGTAGCGCCGCTGCGGCTTGAAATGTGCGGTAAACCTGCACCACACTCCTTGCATTCACCGGGCGCTGGTAATAATCTTGAGTGGACCAAGCGCCGTTAAGAAATAGCGCTAAATTACAGATTAGACGTTTTTACGATTCGGTTTCGTATGGTTCCCTCCGACCAAGGAGACCTTCTTCATTCCCTGCAGCCGTTTGTCGAACAGTTCGTTCAAACGGGGGGAAATTCTTGGGAATTATATGACCACCGGTTATTGCTTTCCTCCGAATACGCATATTTTTTGACTTTGGTGCCCGCCGTGCTATGCCTCTTTGAAAGCCAGTCTTTGACCGCCTCGTAACACGCCTTCAATTTCCGGTCATCTTTTTCCTTCGTTCTCTTTGTGCGCTGAATCAGGTTCAGTCAGAAACTTAAGAACGTCAAATTAGCCCCATCTACGAACTTGAGTTACATTGTTTTTTAACAATATCGAATATAGAGACACTTAACTGAGGAAAATCCGGCCGAGAGTATGACGATTTATTGGTGGACTACCCGCGGCTCCCGAGCTCTCCCTCTTCCTGGTGAGAAAGGAGGACCTACTATGCAGTCCCTACCGCGCGGCCGAGTTTCGGGGTGGTAAAAGGAACACGGGGCCCACACGGGGCGTTATAGTGTTTAATGGTTTCCGAAGGGCAATTCTCGCTGCGATTAGCTGCGGCGTGCCTTGGCCCAAGTCCAAATATACTCCTCGAACAAGACCAGGAAGGCCGTAAGCTCTTTCCGGTATGACAAAATGGCGATACTCCATTTCCCACGACGTCTATCGATCACAGTTTGCAACAAAAATTCAGTGTCGTGAGAAAATGGCCGAGCAAATGGTCCTGGATCTCAACTGCAGTGACGGACAGTCGATGAAAGTCGCATGAATAACCATACAAAGTGGTGGTCCTGGAATCATGTAATATGGAACAGCTTTGGAAAAGGTTGAATCGATACTACGCCATAACCCCGTAGTGCAAGGGTCTCTTTTCCATGGTATTATTTCCCGTGGTGCAAGTCTTAAAATTCACCTGCCTTAAGGACAGTTTATAGTGCAATAAGTATCGATGTAAGTAGTTATAGACTTTCGTTGTAAACTATTTTTCGAATCCAAATATTATTGACACAGCACAGGAAAACGAGATCGAGATGCAATTTGCGAGAGCGATTTTTGTTGGAGAGTGTAAAAATTAGCGATGAAATTTTCTTGGCGATAAATTTGCTCTGTACGGTTTTAGTATCGGTAAAATTAGCGAATATCTCGAATATCTGCGAAAAGGCAATTAGAAATGGGAATAAACGTATTTCTTCTGGACCATTTACCCCGGCTTGTCCACCGACGTACGACGTACGACGTACTATCCCATAGCGTTAATGGTAGGGCTTTATTAGCAGGGTTGGACGCTGGTCGATGACTCGGACCTTCTGCTCCGCGACTGGTTCGCTCGATGGAAAGCCGTCGGACGAGGTCCTCGTTTCTGCTGCGGGGGCGAAAGTCGATTTTGTCCGAGGAAATGTAATTAAGGCAACGAAGTATTTAGGGATCGCCCTGTTTTCTGGACTCCATGGAATTTCGTATTACTACGCGCAGCTTTGCCGCCCGAAAATGTTATTATAGCCACCGCTGCCCTTAAACCCATCCATCCCCGATTGCTTTAATGTCCACGTATAACTATATACATGCATGTCGTTGCTGCAACCTCCGCTTCTGTGCTCGGGAATTCAGCTTTGAATACATAAACACCGGTAATTCCATTCGTTCGTTAAGTTATAAACTCAGGAAGTTCTCTCGAGTTCCACATGCGATTATGTTGTTATTTCTAATTAGACAAAATCGCCAAATAGTGCGATGATCCAAAGACTGTGTAAAAAATAAGTCATCAATTATTTGACTTAACCGCATATGAAGCACCGTAATTTAATCATTCTTTTTTGCGTAAACCCTGGCCTTAAGCTTCCGTTTAAAATTCTTTCGCATTCAAGAAGAGACAGAGACACAACGGAAGCGTTACTCGAGTTACGAGCAGCAATCTCCGCGGGGGAGTGAAATTTTTAGCAGAGTAACAAGGGTCGGCAGGTACCCGCACCATCGCCCAGACAACGCCACTTTCTGGTAAATAGTTAATAAGCCTCACGACGTTGTTCGTCCGGCAGCGAATAAACCTCGCTCGGAAGCTTGCCTGTCAAGGACTTCCTCATCCCTACCCGCCAACTTGTTCCCCCGACCCTCGTTTTCACTGCCTAATGCATGTTTACTAATTACTAACCTAACTGGCAGATGGGTCAGGCTTAATCGGACAAGTATCGTTACGACTCGAAAAGTTGTACGCAGTAATACCAGTTTTGGGTGACTAATTTCACACTCCAAAGGCTCCGGCTATATCCGCCGTTTGAACATCGTCATCGCCACAATAACGGTGGTAAATAATTTCTTCCCTTCCTCCGTTTTCGTATTCATCATCATTCTCATTCTCATCGTCTATCTCTTTATTTTTCATCAACAGTGGCTGTATTTGATTAATTAAGTGAGTTTTCCACCACCTTCAACGACGCGTTGAAAGAGTAAATGAATCTCTCGCGGTATATCTGGTATATATATAACGACCGATATCATTAAGGCTTTATTAAATTTTCTATCTTTATAAGCCGCCATCCTTGCGCACGCCGAAAGTTCGTAACTCATGCGAAAGTTCGCCGAGGTTCTTCGCTTCGCGTAGCCAGTGTATAGGCCAGAACCTCCGCAACCCCATCCACCGTCGGCTCTTAGGGGTGGAGAACTTTGTTCCTTCTAATACGCGACAGCGTTGAAAGGAAAGGAAGTCGCTTTACTGCAAACATCGCCGTGCCGGGATGGCTGCTGCTCCTCTCACTTTCTTCGCTCCTCGTTCCCTCCTTCAGGAGTATTTCGCCGTCTATACCTACAACTGTAACATGCGACGGGACCTATTCCCAGGGATCGTAAAGTCGAATCCTCATTAAATTTACATGCCAATTCTTTCTGCGCGTCGCGTCGCTGCGATGCTGCAGCAGCCATTCTACCTACAGCCAAGAATTCGTTGAAAAATATATGATTCGAAATTTTTTATAACCACCTCCACATCAGCTTCAACTTTTTGGTTATTGCAGGCTGAGATATCTCGTGTTGTTGAACATCTTCTGGATCAGCATCGGAGGTTAGAGGAGGGATGGGGGGTTAATTTCTCCCGAAGTTCGAGGGAAAGCGAAATGAGGTTTTCTCTCGAGTCTATTGAATTACGGAAAAGCATCTTTTCGAGGAAAGATGCCGATTTCTTTCCCTCCGTCTGTCACTCCGCGATACATATTTCCTCCAGTCGCACCCTGTTCAATTTTACCAAACATCCCTCACCGCCCCCGCGATATTCCCTCCCAATGTAACAAATTTAGTTTTAACACAACCTGCTGTCTCAATTTACTGAAACTGCTTTATTTTATACGGGTCTCCACCGAGGAGATCTGCCGCGGCTTTTACCATCCAGCCAGCGGCGTAACCGTTGATATCCAAAGAAGGGAAAGTCTCCTCGGCACGGTTAACTTTCAACGATTTAATTCACTCTTTAATCTTTCAAGTCCGACCGAGAGGGCGTCTCTCGGTTTTCAGAGGGGGATGATGTTGTATATCCGCTTATGCTAACTAGATTGTCATACAGCCCGGAGCAATTCATTGCTCTACTATATATATATATATATATATATATATATATATATATATATATATAGAACAGAATCTCCGACTTGCGAATATAAATCGGCAAAACAAAAGTAGGATAAAAAAAAGAATTGGGGAATGGAAAAAAATGTAAGAATATCGAAGTTACAAATGTGGAAAATCGGGGATGAGGCGCCATTGGTGCATGCAGGGAGGTAAGGCGGGAAAGGACACCTATGTAAACACGCGTGGATATAAACTCAATAAACACAATATTTCGGAGAGGAAAGTAGAAGAAGAAAAAATAAAATGCAATAAAATGAAAAAAAAAAAAAAAAAAAAAAAAAAAAAACATGTCTCCTCGCAATATCCTGCATCGGGGGTGACAGACACTCGGGTCTCTCTTCCGCCTCCGCCAGGCTTTCGGCTTTCTCTCTCTGTCCTTTCTCCCTCTTCGACCCTCTGCAGCCATCAACCGGCACGACGAAGGGAGGAAATGGCGAATTAGAGTGAATGAGAATGATAGGCGCGGGAGACGAGTAGCAACGCGCCAACCACCACCAGACCAGACCAGACCAGACCAGACCAGCTGTAAATCAATACTATGCCGGAGTCAAGAAGCCGTATTCGAGGGCAAGTGATCGGGGTTCTAGAGGTGGAGGAACTCGCGTTGTATGTACCTTCGATGCTGCCTGACTGATATCACCGGAACACGAATCCAAGGATCGCGTGGCGCATCCTCGATTCTTCTCGCTTCCAGCATCCCTGCAACTCCATCCTTGAACGGTCGAAATTCTTTCAGCATGTGCATGATGTCCGGTTTGATGCGTCGTGACTGGTGTTTTCCTCCGACATCGCCTTCGTGCAAATCACTTCCGACGCGTCGACTCTGAGACCCCCTTTCGGGTTTCACCGTCAGCT
Source organism: Diprion similis (assembly GCF_021155765.1). Lineage (NCBI taxonomy): Eukaryota > Metazoa > Arthropoda > Insecta > Hymenoptera > Diprionidae > Diprion > Diprion similis. The sequence goes on along the minus strand of NC_060112.1, from coordinate 13,494,969 downwards.
TTGAGGGGTGGTGCAGGAAGCCGGCGGGAAGGCAATTTCCACGGCACAAGTAAAACGCAACCTCTGGCTCCTTCGAGGCAAAGTCCGGCAACGTTTTGAGCCTAGGCATGACTGGCGGATTCAGCCCTTTCGTATTATACACACCTTGAGACGTGCTATCCGGATATCTGACGGATCTGATATGAATGACTTTTCACCCCCCTCGAAGCTACGCGGGAACGGACGGGTTTTCCTTTGATCCTTGGGGGTGCAAGGCTCTCCCTACCGTCTTGCGTCGTGAATGTTTTGTCGTGTGCAGAGTGTAATGAATTACGCAGTTGCGAGATCAAGCCGGAAGTCGTTGTCGTCGTCGTCGTCGTTCTTCAAACGGTCGACTTTTCAAGCGACGAATTTAAGCCGATGGAGTAGACGGAGAGAGAAAAAGAGAGACCGAGAGAAAACTCGCGACGACTTTAAACTACGAATGTATTCCTCTCAAGCCCTTACACGCCGCTCTCCATCGCCGACCTGCTGGGGGGCAAAGTTCGAGCAAACTAAACTCGTTTGGTTACGTTATACAATCAATATACAACCTGAAGTACATAACCTCAACGACTGTTGGTAGTCGAGCAGTTCAGCGGCGAAGAACCCAAAGCGGAAATGGAAATAGTTTCCAGGCTCTCGTCAAGCCATGTTCCGACGATGTTCCACAGCTTTCGAATATACCTACGTGTATACAGCTTATACCTATAACACTACACCTACAGCTAGCTACCCATTCAAAGTTCAACCGATGTTCTACGAGAGTCCCAAGTCGCTTGTTCGTTATACACTTACCGATCCTCCGAAGCGCTCTTTATTGTTCACCGTCACGAATCGGTGAATCGTTATTACGAAAACTCGAAATGTTCATCCTTCTTTCACTCGTGCCACAACGCTTGAGGTGGAGAATTTTGCAAACTATAAAATATGCAAAAATTCTCATCATAAAGTAAACCGCACTCGTCTACCGAACGGCGTCGTGAGATAGCCGAGCAAAATGGCCACTTATCTTTCTCACAGCTCTGGATTCAGGTGTCTTCCCGACTTGATTTACAGCCTGAATTCGCCCGAGATACGCCACGAGTGTCTAACGGTCGCCCGATTCAGCGCAAGGATCGGAGCATGAGCCGCCCGATCTCGACTAGACAAACTGCAGTAAAACTCGCTTCCTATAAGTCTCAGCACTTGACAGCCGGGGCAAAGCGTTGACCTCGTCTTATTCGCCCCTACAGCTTCGAGTCTATATCCCTTTGGCTGCGATACTCTGGTCAATTCTCCTGCAGTTCTTCGACGGCTTCTTTTCCCCAACAATTCCACTTTCGGGCTGCTGCAGGGAAAACAGACATAGAGCGAAGCCATCGACGACCCCATCATTCGAAGCCTCAACTTTCGATGATTCCGTTTTCCTGAAATATATCTCTTGAATTTTTTCGATTAACACTGATCACGGCAGCCGCTGAGTTTTTTTATTTATTTTTTTTATTATTTTTTAAGGGATGATAAAGTGATCCGAAACGATTTGGTCACTTTTCTACATTATTGACGTGACGATTTATTTTCTTAACAAATCCAAATACTTATTGATACCATAGTGGGTACACGATTATTATTAATTCTTACGAAGCCAGCTTTAACGAATAAGATGGTGAACGATCGATCGCACAATGCTGAAGATCTGTCAAAGTGGTTGCTGCGCAAATTTAACCAATGTGAACTGCAGTAGGTATAGCTGATGTGCAGTTATTATACCTACCGCAATAACGGAGCAAATAAAGTTATCGGTGAGTAATGGCAGTCCGCTTATCTCCTGGTTTTGTGTAAACGTTAAACAATCCTTTGTTGAAACGGAACTGATAACAACATCGGCCGTGATGTGGGGATGACTCGTTTTCATCCCTGTAATCAAGCCTCCCTCGTTGATTACGACCACGTGGGGGGTTTTCGGGGCAACGACAAAGCTCGTTCCAAATTTCACCCCTGGTGCAGAAGGAGGTTTAAGGGTGAGAGGAGGGGAAGGGGGAAAAGCTGACGCCTGCGTTTGTATACCTAACCCAGTTTTCTCACTCCCTCCCTCCCTCAAACTCCTTCTTCTCCATTATAAAAACGGCGGAACGGAAGAAGACGAGGCGTCTGTTTGAAATTGGGAACAATTTCTTTTTCAGAGAATTATATAAACGCGAGGAGCTTCTCTCTAATTCAAAACCGTTGAAATATGCCTCATAATCTCTTCCTCGTCCGAGGCAATGCACACCTTGAAAACGCTTCTGACACAATAGGATTCTCGCCACGCGGTGACCTAAATGCAAGGACTGAATTCCGGACTCGCCTACTACTTCTGCAATGGTGTCTCATTTTCCATTGCCTTCACGTTTTGATAAGTATATAGGTTACACATAATCTAACGAGACTAACCGACGCCTCGTGCACAAATATACGTGCACGTGTATGAAGACACCGTCGCCTCCAGGAGACTTGCGACGTAGGTAAGGGTGGTCGCACTGTCAGAAGGAAAGGACGAAGAGGACAGAAATGAAGCGAACCGCCCGCGGGAGCTACGCTTCTGCCAGTCGGTATCGGTATATGTATATAACGGTGCCTATCTGCTCTCCGGGACTTTGCCTCTCCTCTCTCCCCCTCTCAATCTCTCGCCCTCTCTTTCTCTGTTCAACATAGAAATGTGAGAAACTCCGGAGGCGGTTTTAATTTAGCGACAATATCTATTGTTTCCTCTGCGGCTGGTTTGAAAAGTAAGAGCAAAAATTGAAATTGAAAAAAAAAAAAATGTACAGAGTCAGAAAATGGAAGAAAATTGCACCTCTGAAAACTGGGAGAATAGAGAAGGGAAAAAAGTTGACGTTACATTATCGTGGGGAAAGAATTTTTTTTTTTTATTAAACTTCAATAAAATCTATTATACCTACCTATACTAATTTTATCGGCCTGCCACAACCTCGTCAAATTGGACCGGGTGAAAAATTTGAATGAAGTTCTTAATATCCCGGTATATTCGCGCTTACGTTTTTCCATAAATTTGTAAAAGCTGGGCGTGAGGAGAGAAAAGGGGTTCGTTTTGTCGATCAGGGAACTCCTTATGCGACCCATTTGCGTGTTTAATGAGCACCGAGATTCGTTGAAACTGCTGCCGTTGTACGAGTGCAAGGGAATTTTGAATCCAGTGTTTCGAGATATATTCCGGCTAAAATAACGAGAAATCATCAATGCTTCCATACTTCGAACCTCACGGACTTCACACTTATACTCACTAATTAGTCAATTAACGAAAAACAATCTAAGCCTATAAAACGGTGGCATTTTTTCTATGCAAATATCCACAAGCTCGGTCTTGGCTCTTGTCCTGCGGTGAAAATCACGCGTACTTTTATTGAAATCTGATCCTAAAAACCGAGCGGATGGGGAGGTTGTGGGATAGAAAATCAATACTGTTGTGGTAATTTATTAAGAGATGATCGTCGCACGTCAATTTTTTCTAAAATTAGCAGATTCGCAAACCACGGTGGTTTTTCTATAAATGCGATAAATCAACAAGGAAAAATACTGAAATTATCTTGATCAGAACTTCGACATTTATAATTTTTCATTTTAAACCAAACTCAATTTCACCCCACATGATGAATTATTTTGTTTGAAATTTTTTTTTTTACAAATCCACAGATACAGATTTTTTTCGTCTCCCTTCAATAGTCAATTCAACAGAATTTCTATTTTTTGATCAAAACAAATATAATCGCAATCTTGAAATATTCAATATTCAACTCAATTTATCTTCTAAAAATAAAATTACTCTCCAGAAAGTTTGATCGAATGAATTTACATGCGTGTAAATATTGTAAATACATAATTTTTCGTCGTTCCAAAGTATTTAGAGATGAAAAATTCTTGTCTAATTATCAGATCTCATTCGTATTTTTATTTTTCTCTTCGTTTCCAGAAACTTAAAGTGCGAAAAATCTTCTTATAACGTACGCAATACGTTTATCTTCTTGCGCGTTAAAATCCCGAACAGACCGCCGGATCCCGGAAATGAATACGACTAGCTTGATTGCGGTTCGCAAAACGGTCTGCAGTTTCTTGACTCCTAGAAAAACACGTAGCGCAAAGTATTGTCTACGGAATAAGCTGCAAGGAGAATAACTCATTTTCACCCTGGCGAAGCCGGTTTGCTGCCGAGTCAGCGAGAGGGTGCGGAAATTCGGTGTAACGCCGGGCGCTGCGGTGCCGCCTGCATAACCGGGATACAACCCTTCCTACAGGGTAGCGCGAAACAGTAGAAACCGGGGAACGAATCTCCCTCCGGCCGTTAAAGTCCGCGCAGACAATGCCAATTGTTGTGAATTATCACCGCGTATTATACCTGCCTTTGCTGCTCGCTTTAGCGCGAATTGCGAAAGCCACCGTGCCGCTGTGAAATCGGCGATACCTCAAATCGCGAATCACGATTGCATCAGCGACTTTGCGAACCACGAGCGAGCCGCTCAAGTTTATCACGAATGATTGGACCCCCGTGTTAATGCTCGCTAAATGCCCGGCGCGGTGCGTGATGCGTTTATGGGGGAACGGAATTAAGGCATACCTTCTGCTCCGTTGAATCCGCCTCGGACAAAGGCCCGATCGCTGTTAATTGCTTACCAATAGACGCCGGTTTCATCCCCTGCAAATGGGGTTTCGGGGATTCTAAAACACTTGGATTATAATCGAGGTGCGCACGCGGTTCAATGATTCGGTTTTCATCTATCGCAACGTAATATGATATAGAGAAACTGAGAGTTGAGCGAAAATTGATCTTCTTTCTTCTTTCGTTATTCTCAAAATAACGAAATAATATTCTCGAAATCTTAATATTTCGTTAAATGTTTTTTATGTGTTTTAATTGAATAATAATCAGAAAATTGGTTACACTTCCCTATTAAATATCAACTAAAGAGTTAAAATTCCGAAAGCATCTCATTTGAGATGCAAACTCATCCACTGGTCGCTCTGAGCACAAAAAAAATGTTTACTTACAATAATCCATCAAAAATTTGATAAAAAGGAAAAAAAAGAAAAATTGAAAATCAAATGCGCCTGATCTTCCACTCAACCGACAATGCTCATCTTTCGCCAGGATTATAGTTTCTACCTAAACTAACTATTTCAGGTGTGACCCGTTGGAAAATCTAAATTTTTTTATTTTTTTATACACCCTAATATATACGCACGTGAAATCGTACTTCTATCATACCTACGAGAAATAAAATAAAACGAACTGTCAAAAGGGAGTAAAATAAAATGAAAATTTCACGTCGGCAGGTAAACGGCGGTGCAGCGTGCACAGTTGCCTTTGAATCGAGTATACGTAGGTATATGTGCAGTTGTATGGATGGCTTCGGAGGGCTTTGTCCATCAGCGCTCTCGTCTCTGCCTCTGCACTTTCGATTTTTTCTTTTTACCTCTTTTTGTCAGAATTATTTCAGCTCGCTAATTGCCCGCACACGCAGTTGGTATGGTTAATATACCCGTCCACATTTTCCGCGTTGTCTGGTGATTCTTCTCCTTTTTTCTGCCATTTTATTCACTCTAATTTTAACCCTTTTTATATATCACAAGCTACACTTCAAACGCGGAACTTTCCTCGACTGAGTGCCTAGCAATATTCGGTGCGAAGGGTATTTTTAATTTTTGCAACGATATAACCAGCTGTAATTACATTCTTGTTGGACGGAAACCGGACAGAAATGACGCGTTTGAAAAACTTTTCTCAAATATTGATTTGGGAACAGATTTGTAGGGATTTAAAATCGGACACTTTCGTTTTCTTCGTTTATTTCCCTGCAGACCAGATAAAACGCGCTGTAACCGCGGGTATAAAAGAGTCCGCGAATGGAAAGAACAGAGGCTAATTGGCCTTCCGACATTCTCTCATCCCCACGTTCTTTGCAAACTCGTCGATTTTTCAAAGAAACCAGCTGGATAAGATTTTCACCAAATCCTCAAGAGACTCCTCACTTCTCTGTTCGCTCAGACCGAGGGAGGACAGAATAGAAGCTTGCTTTTCGCGAATTACACACTCCGCTGTTATTAAAACGAAAATCTCATCAAACTCCGATGACAATCGATCCCGATTCCGGGTTCTCCCCTCGAAGAGCGCTCGATACTTCGCCTAACGCCGAGCGTATTGCGCCAAAATTATTTCGAATGCCCGGATATGATCATGCTTGAATAAGGTACACGCGATTCCTATATTTACACGGAACAGACGCCCTGATAATATCGAAAAAATAATCATTTTTTACCTTATCGCTCGACTATTCCGGATGCGCGCATACATCTGTCTATGCGCAAATCCAACGACTGTCGGATCCCTTTGCGAGGGTTTCGTTTTCACCGACGAGGGTTTCAGCTTCGGCTTCGATTCCCCGGCAGGATCCGATCCGGTCCGTTCATCATCGCTATCTGTACGCATGGATTATAAATTCAGAGTATCAATGCTCATGCATATTTGATTCAGACGACTGTGTGTACGTAAATTATACGATTTCATCGCGATTCCCGGCTGTGCTGCGCGACACTTCCGAACACGATATATGATGAAAAAGAAAGTGGAAAAAATCCCCGACCAACTTCCTTTTAAGGCGTGTATTTTTTTTTAACGTTAATAAACCAACGAAACTAAATTTCGATGAAAACATATTCGGTGATCAAAACCATAAATCTTTAGCCTCGACACCGTGTAAACGATGAATCAAACTTCAAATTCTATACACGCATGCTTCAGCATGCGGATACTCACCGAATTCGTTTTAACCACACGGTTACGAATTGAAACCGAGACTGAAACATCGAATCGCACTCATGCATATTTCGAACAAAATAGCGTGTTGCAGCCAGCCTGTGGTCAGCGGTATCTCGATTCGTGATAATCGCACCAATTAATTATCAAATTCCTCCAAAGCCATCGCTGGCAATCGGCTCGTGCCACACTGCAGCGGATAAAAGAACAGGACACACACCTGGTGCAAGTATCTACTTCATAATTTACGCTGAGTTACCAGAGTTGTTCCTGTTATTTTACAGCCCGTATTTTCTCGATTTTTGAGATGAAAATTTGTTTTTTCACCTTTGTTTAGTTGAGTTTTAAAGTCCGCTTAAGGTGAGAATAAGCATGCGAATGAATGATTGATAAGGAGGCAAAAGTGTCGAGAAGCCTGAATACACGAGATGAAGAATCAGGTCCAGCTCTTCCATAGCGGTGAGAAAATATCTGCATAAGGAGCGAAAGATATTGGGAAAAATTCCAACGAGCCGAGGACGCGATCGGAAAGATGTGAGCGAATTTATGTAGGTATCCGACGATCCGCCGGCGAGATTTGCGCCGGATCCAGCAACCCTTTCAGGGATTTCTTCGCACGCGCGTTCGCCAAAGGACGCCGAGGATGAGAAGATTAAGTGGAGGAAGGCTCGACGCGGGGCGGCGTTGCTGCCGATCTGTTGGCCTACCGACTCCCGCAGGATGAAAAATCACTCCATCCAGCAACCGGCCGCCGAGCCGAGCACGCAATGTCCGAGTTTTATGGCGCGAAACAAGCCAACCAATCGGAAAGCATTCTCCTCGATTTTTCCCGATATACTTTGAAATATCGCCGAACGGCGGGTGCCGAAAGGGGAAGGGAAAATAAAGGAAGGATCTATCGCGACTTCTCTTATACTCGGTGATCCATTCCATGATCGTATATACCAAGGTAAAATTATGGAGGGAAATTTCTGGTTATGATGAACTTTTATCAATTTTTTTATCTTAGCGAAGCATAGAAGATAGCTTTAGTTCTACCCCTGATCTTTTTTTTTTTTTTTTTGTTTTTTGTAGCTCTAACCAGGAAATGCAGTTTCTTGCGTTGATCTTTTTTATTATAACCAGAAAATATGCGATGGTCAGAAAATTTAATATCGACTACTTTTCTCGTAATTTTTATTTCACTCGAATTTTATATTGTAAGTTGAATTTTTTCTCAGTGCAAGTCTATTTGTCCTTCCCTCTTTCTCTCTCTCTCTCTCTCTCCCCTCTCGCTCTTCACGTGTGTACTTTCAACCCATAAAAAAGCGCGTGGTGGCAAACGATAGGATGGCGATAGAGCCGAGATAGCTGCGCCCAAAGATATTACCATGGCTTCCATGACGCCCCTCGGTTTTCGGTTTCGAGGACTTATCCCTGCAAATTTGTTCGATATTGATCCTGTCTTGGATAATTTGGGCTCCTTTCACTTCTTCTTCTTCTTCTCCTCCTCCTCCTTTACATTCTTCATCCAAACAAATCTCTGAGATTTTTCAGCCACTCTGTAATCGATAGTCCCAAACTGCTTTCACCCGTATAATTTAAGTCTGTCTGACAGGGGTAGAATCCGGGGAATTGCCTAATTGGCAGTCGAAGACGTCAACAAGCTCCGTATCTCTCCTTGAAAATAGATTTATGCTTCCCGGAACGGTAAACATCTTGATTTAACAACCAACGTTCGTGTACCAGGCTATAAAACGGTGATTTTTATTCTTCTATCAAACGGTACAGCATCTTTCGTAAATTAAATATTCTCATTCTATCTGATTCTCAAAATTTTTCTTATCTTTAAAAATAACCTCATTTATTTTTTAACTGTCTAATCGTAATACCGATCATCATTTTGTCAATCACGTGACATTTTACCGATTGCACAAGGATTGCTAGTAATTGTTTTTTTTATCTTCTTTACTACACTACAACAGTCTACACGATAAAATTCGCCATATTAATACTGTACAAATATTGCTGCAGAAAAAAACGTTTGCACATTTTTCTTGCCATCCTGTTTCCTTTCTTCTTCTTTCCCTCTCCCTTCTCCTTCTTAATTCTTATCTATACCGGATGTCATATTTCCAGAAGGACTTATTTAGATTTCGCGAGCATGGCACGAGCCAATTTGTAATCCGAATGAAAAAAAAAATCAAACGAAACAAATGCCGCGAGGTGAATCCAGCGGGTCTCATACAGGATATAAGGATACGATAAATGATTGTCATTCTTTTCTCTCTACCCGAGAAGGATAATTACGCTAATATTTCAATGAATCGAGATGTTTATCGGTTCAGGACTGCGCCCTGGAATGAATCGTCATTTGTTTCTTCGTACCCCGTGTGCCTTACGCACTGCGCAGCCGAGGAGGAAAAGGACGACGAGATTTTATCTAGATTTTGCGCAGCGTCTGTCGGCTTGGCTGGCCGCAAGCCAACTTGCGCGACATCCTTAAAAAATAATCATTCCCTTTCTACTTCCGGCCAGTATACTTTCACCGTTCATTTGTTCGCCACGTGGCCGAAATAACACACCGAGAGACATCAATCATCGTGAATATCGATCCGTTTGACATCCGGCGCAGGCTGTACGAACCAACCACTCGTCACGTCCCTGCGTAAGCCCTGCACCTTACACTCGCGCTTAGCACCCTTCGAAGGGTTTTCGTTCCCGGCTGCCTACCTACATCGATTTTTTACATCCCTACTAGTTACTCCTTCGTTATCTACCGTCGTATCAAATCTGTTGCCGCCCTCTTGGTTCTCCCTTTTGTTGCGGCCGGACTGCGATCTTTTGCCTGTCGAATTTCCGCTCGTTAGGATTCACAGCGATGAACTGATGACTGTAACGAGATTCTGCTGAATTATTGTCAGTGATTAAATCCGGCAGGAACGAAAGAGTCCGACTCCTGATAGCTGAGATGATGTGATATTGATTGGTTTTTTAAAATCTCCACGTGCATTCGATATTTAAAAGAAAAAGTGTTTTGTAAATAATGGTTTTGTTTCAATTTCATCACTCTAATTCCCTTGACAAATTTCTATACCTACATACCTGATAATTAGTACACGTGAATCCGTGATGTATATTTGAAATAATTTTATGCAGTACGCAATATACGTCTCATAAAACAGCGTCGTTGAAACTCGACGATGAATTCGAACGAGTAAATTAATTTCATTCAAAATTCCAATAATTTCATTCGAAATTCCATACGTATCTTCACGTGCGTTAAGGTATGAACGGAGTCGAATTCGACTTCCTCTCAGAATGGCGCCATTCTCTCGAGGGTTCTTTACAAAAGAGGAAAGAAAAAAGTTGGATCAGGGACGAGAGAGTCGGTAGGGTGGATGGAAAAAGGATTAAAAGATGCGCGTGCAGGAACGACGGAAACGTATCACGTGTACCTGTAACGTACACAGAGGCAAAGGTGTGTAATGTAAATTTATCACTGAATTTCTACAGGCCAAAGGCCCACCTGAATTTCCATCCGATGTTGAAAGAAAAATCAATAACTCAATGTCTGCAGTCGGTTTAAGAATATAGACATGTATAATGTATGGATGTACGTACATGCCTACATACCCGAACCCAGACTTGTTGGCGAACGATTCGCCCTCCCCGCCATCCTCTAGCAGAAATCTCTCTCCGGCCCCTTTTCATCCCTGCAGGACAGCCGGGAGCGATCGAAAAACGGGTGTCCGGATGGACGTGTGACGGGATTCAAAGAGGAATGATTCTTCCGTACACGCGAGTCTTTCTATTCGGAGAAGAGGGACCATCAATGTCTGCCTGCTAGAATTACGACTCTGACGTCTCGCTTGTAGCTGCCTTTTTCAGGTGTTTATCATTCACTCTTGTACACGACTACGGGATTATCCTTGAGGAACCGGTGGAAGATCGTATCGGTAATCGGTAGTGAAACGGTGAGAGCTAACGAACCCGATGTTCGTAGGGCAATTATTGCACCCGTGATTAAAATAAATGAAAAGGATCAGATAAAATTTATTAACGTCTCGACACAATTTCAAATTCTAGTATAAACCACCCACTTTACCACCTTCGATCTATCAGATCGGCGTACGATCTTTAATATATACTTGAAATTATAGTTTGTACGTACAATGAAGCCGACGGGTGGATGAACGCGTTAGACGTGATTAATCGTCGATCGTTGAAAGTAATAAAAAGTTATGATTTCCGTGGAATACGAGCTTCAGGATCGAACGAATGGCTAATATTTTCAAAGTGACACTTACGCCAGCTGCTCGTCGTCGTCTGTAGTTTAGACGATTAGGTATTATATACATAACAGACTCCCATGCACACGATTTATCAATAATACAGGCTTTTTTAACCTGATCATTGTGAGCGAAACGCTGGCAGGCGTGCGATAAAAAATTCAGGACATCTACTGCGGGGACAAATTTTCTGGTTAAAATTTTTAGCTGACTTGACTCTTCGGGTTCATTAGTCAAAGCGAACTCGAGCGCGTCGGTGAAGTGAGCGGGATGAGAGGGGTTGAGAGGGGGAGGAATGGAGGAATTAAACTCGACCTTTACCGTGTAATTTTCCACCTTTAAAACAGTAGTTCTCATCGCTTCGACCCGGAAGTGGTTCAGCATCGGTTAACCCCTGGTATTAATATGGCGATACATATCGGCGTCGGCGTTTGAATAAATTAACGAATGAGCACCCCTGTCTATTGATTCAACTTTGCATTTAGTGGCTCTGCCTGCCTTTCCTCTCCTCTCCTCTCCTCTCCTCTCCTCTCCTCTCCTCTCTTCGTTCGAATATTTCGCTACGTCATCGGAATATTAAGCGAGGAAATATCGCTTCCGTATCCGGTCCGCCGGTCCGTCGTTCCTACCTGTGTAACCCACCGTGTCTGCCTGTCCGATCGCTCGTCTCTCATCTGCGGAAAATATTCCACGCATTCGCTGCCGGGTATTTCGTGTCCGTGTGTACGCGTTGCCATTCTTTTTTCCATTTTTCCTTTTACTTTTCCTCTTTCGTTTCGTCGCTCCTTGTCATTTTCACAGCACGCTCGACGGTCCTACAATTTTTATAAACGGTGCCTCGTTTTTTTTTTCCCTAACTCTTTTATTCTCACATATTTTCTCTCTTCTTCTTTTTTTTTTTTTTTTTTCTCCTACCTCGTTGTTGTAGACAGTGTAAAAGAGTGCAGAATGGGAATAAATTTCTGGTCGAAATGGTATTCACGTTTCGTTTTTGCAAGTTCGTATATATAAGATATCTGAAAAACTTTTCCCTGTCGTGACTTCGCTTTAATATTTCCCAATTACGAAGTATCAAGAAAGTAGGCCAGAGAGAGAATTTCTTTTTTTCTTCTTACAAACCCATCGGTCCGGATGAATTCCAACGGCGGATTATATATTATAAGATTGGGGGAAAAAGTAAACGAGAAAATTTCGTTGTATTATGAGTCGATTAATTAGTTCAAGCATTCTTCACTGGCGCATTCTCGCTGAAATTTTATTGACGCTGTTATTTTTTGTTGCAGGTAAGGGAAACTCTGCTGTTGAAGCTGCTCGTGTATTTCGTATAACAAAATGCACTCAATCGAGGTGATGGCGGTTTGTCTATGGATGCAGAGAGAGAGAAAGAGAGATTGATTGATTAATTGATGCTTGAATAACCCCAAGCAATGCTATAGGGAAAAAGTACAACACAATATGTGTACAGTGTTTCGAGAAGATAAATCAGTAAGTAAATAATAAAAAAAAACTACCAAATAGGAAATAAGAATAAAAATTACAAAAATGAAACGAAATAACAAAGTCCCATATACATTTGGGTACATCGTTTTACAGCATAAGAAACATGATAACGATAATTATAGCGATATGCAATAGTAGCATACTATATACTGCTCTACAACTACATTACGCTCTATACAGCGATATAACGCTCTATATTACTATATTGTGTAGTGGAATAGAATTTCAGCTCACACTCAGAGAGAGAGAGAGAGAGAGAGAGAGAGAGAGAGAGAACGAAAACCGCGGGTTTGCAAGCCGCAATCTGGAGGCACTCGCCAAAGGTATTTCGCTCGCAATAATAATTCTGACACCTGGATAACACACCGTTGCTGGTTTACCCCATCTCGTCCAAATATGACGAATGAATTTCGTAACAGTACAACGTAACCGAGCAAGAGGGGCGGTTCGCAAGCTCATCTTCATCTTCATATTACGTATTCCGCATCCTAGAATTCCTTGTTATTTAATACAGTCACTGTATCAACGCGATAACGCGTCGACGGTTTCCAATCCGCGTGGAGCAAATTTACAATACCTTATTATTATTATTATTATTATTATTATTATTGTAGGTATGTCGTAGATAACGGAAAATTAGTGTAGTATATTTCGCAAGGTGAAAAATTCATCTCTATATTTCTATCTACTTCTGACCTCAGCGTATACCCGTCGATAATTTGCACAATTAATTGACTCTTGACGCCAAAAACCTCAGCGAGGCGTTTTCAATTCCGATTTCCCCGTTTACCCGAGCGAAATGCGCGTTCAACGTTTCGAGTAATTGGAATACTGTGCAGTACCTACTCTATACGAGGATAGACCGCGACGATAACACACATTAACAAAATTCAGTGAAACGCGTCACGCCACCTGGTCCAATTAGCATAGATCGTTGCATAACATATACATATAGGTATGAAACATGCAATAGCATATTTTACAACCTCCTGCGAAACAATTCATTGAGCCAGATATGCGGATCGGAAAACGGAACCTGACTCTCGATAGTCTGATCCTGAAATTTCGTGGGATCGCCGTCGACATGATCGAGTGTCCCGGGACGTTTTACGGGACTCGTATTCATTTCCTCTTCTATTAATTGCGACGGTATGCACTCGAGTAGCCAACCAGTTTACACCGAGCTACTTTGGTTAAATGAAAATGAAGAGAAGACTTTTCTCTCCTCGAAGTTTCAAAGCTTGGAAAGCACGCGTTAACACGAGAGTCTCTTTAGTGCCTGCCATGTAATGCACAGTGTCGACTTTGGAACGCTTGCGAGGTCCTGAAGAGCGAAATTTCGAGGACAGGAGAACGAGAACGAGACACGAAAACTTTGGAAATTACTGTCAACAGAGTTTAAGGTCTTCTCGTAGTGCGTGTCTAAGGTTTTGTCGAGTTTGGTCTAGTTTAGGTCGAAGAAAGTTCCCGTTTCAAGATCTGTCTAATCGCACATCGTTCAGCAAATAATTTGTCCCTGTATTAAACCGCTGTACATATATACTTTATATGTTTGTTTTCAATGTTTACCAAACGATCCGTTGTGTGTTGAATCACTCTAAGCCAAGCCTAATCCTCGTACGAGATACCGGTCCATGAATCATAAATATACGAGGTTCGTAGAAACGTTCGAAATGCAAGGTAAAAAAAACACTAAGAAACTTGAAAAAAAGGAGCACAGTGGGTGCGTTATTCCACGGCATAACGCCAGCCTTCGAAGACACAACAGAGATCATATTGTCCATACATCATCGTCTCAGACGGCACCGCAGGATCGTGGTCTATGTAATCGGAAAGTGCACCGCTCTCAGTGTTCTGTGTATTATATCTGTCAGGGGTGAGCTTTTTATTAAAGTTTCTTTCTTTTCTCTCCGGACTGCAGGCATTATTATAACTTCATCCGAGCATTCGGGCTTTTAGTTCGATCACGCATTTTATTGTATTCACAACGAGCAAACGACCCTCGAGGGCAATACACGTGACAATTGCAAAAGCGAAATCGAATGATTGTTGCCGAAGACGTGTGACACTAGAGCGTTTAATCAACTAACTGCAGACGTTGCTTGTGTCTAATTTCGTGTTAAGATTATGCCGCCTCGCAAACGATCGTTCCAACATCGGAACGATTAGCAGGTATTTGTGCGAGCGGCTTTGTATGTGCTTCGCAAGCCCTTTGAAGACACCCTCTCTCAGTTTACCTCTCATTCTATCAAACTCCAGCTGTACAACCTACGCCGAATTGGTCCTAGGGCGCACAGTTAGCTCGTGTCAATATTTGCCTTCAATTTTACGGATTCATTATAGCCCGCGCGTCCGATGATACCGAGGCAAGTTACCGTGCCGACGAAACATGCGTGGGAGTAAAGCACGCCGACGTTTTTAATTACCACTCCTCTTAATTCC
Source organism: Diprion similis (assembly GCF_021155765.1). Taxonomy (NCBI): domain Eukaryota; kingdom Metazoa; phylum Arthropoda; class Insecta; order Hymenoptera; family Diprionidae; genus Diprion; species Diprion similis. The sequence goes on along the minus strand of NC_060112.1, from coordinate 13,479,948 downwards.
ATCGTATATAAGAATTTCTCTCACGCGGTAAAGTTATTTATCTATTAAATATTTGGCTACGAAAAGATGATACAATTTATAAGACGAGGATAAAAATCGCTGTAAATATATTAAAAACACTGGGTAAAGAGAATGAAACGTAGAATTTGCATTCGTACGCAGTGAAGGGAGAGGAAATAAGAATATGAAAAATCGTGTGTAACAGGTGGAGATCCGGCGTTTTATCAGTCCTGAACAACGTTCATATCTCAACCCGCAAACAATGATCCTCAGTACAAACAGACTGTTTCTTTCCTTAGGTTAACGCGAGCAAACAGTGCTCCCTCTTATCTAGGGTAAATATCTTCATCGGCGAGCGTGATAAGCGATAGAATGTACGTCAGGTTGTCCCGCTGGCAAACTCCGGGGGGTTAATCTTGATTTGTTGAATCGATGGGGGTGCCGCCGCATCGCAGCCGCCCAGAGTGAGAGAGAAACGGCGCGGAAGGGGGGTGTACGGGGGGGGGGGGGGGGGGGGGGAAACACCCGACTGTTGGGTGGAAAGGGTGAAAACGGGGGGACGAGTAATTCCCTGTGATTTATAGAAATAATTCGTCATACTGTATAATAAGGGTGGTGCTGTGCAGGTATATTCCTATTTGTATATCCTCGGTATAAATTGTTCACCGGATCTCATACACGCCGATTCTCGGTGCAACATTTCCGCAAATATACGTTAGCCAGCTGTTTCGTTTTTGTCTCGGCAAAATTTTTACGCTAAAATACATTTTTATAGGTATACATTAACCTTTTTTTTTTAGTATTAAAAATATTTAAGTAGTACGTGATAAAAACGATTCAATATACATTTTTTTCATTATATTCTTTTCAATCAAACAACCCAAGAGATCGAAGATATATTTTTTGGCAGATTTTTCTCTTTCGAAATATATACGAGGGGCCAGTCGTCTCGTTTATGAAAGGAGACATGAAAAATTGATGAGGGAAAGTACAGTTCTGTGGAAAAGTCTGCACAGTATACACACACACACACATATATAATGTACATATATATGTATGCATAGGTGTATAATGTATGTATACAGAGGTGTATGAGAGAGAAGGATTAAAGAGCCTCACCGGCGGAGGTTTTAATCTGTATTCCATCGACCGGCGGGTCTCTAGAATCAACAAAGATCCAAGAACTTTTGGTTTTAGTGCCGGAGGAGACTTCCTCTCGGAAACATCGTCCGTCCGTCCGTCCGTCCGTCCCTCGCGAGTCATTTTATCGCCACCATTCACCCGATGAAAGCGGAAATAGACTGCAGTGCGACCAAAGGGATATATTTAGATTTTCAACCTCCTTTATACCTACTCGCGTTGCAGCAGCGACGGTTCTTCGGGGACGAGAAACTACACTGAGATAATTGGCCGAGATTACACGCGAAGAATGAGGTCCTACAACTGATCCGCGCCGCTAAAGAGTGCAGAAAATAGGGAAAAATCCACGGTGGTCACGGAACCTCGAGTTCGATGCAGACCTTGCATGGCCGACGACGACGACGTTCACGACGCCCGCGATCTTCCTCGGATAGATTGTTACCTAGGACCTTCGGAACGCCATTCTTAGCGTTTCCCTTCGGGCGGTCATGAAAGAGTCTCGGCTGAAGATCGAAGTTGCACCGCTCAACCCTTTCGAATCGAAAATTATCTCATAATCTAGTATCATCTTATATACATGATACATGTACTGGGAATCTCGATTTGTAGCTGTTTAGCGATATGAATTTTTTCCAAAATTCTATTTCAAGAAAAGGTGTACAGTTTTGTGTCACGTTTGAGACTGTTTTTTTTTTATTTGCATAAAAGAGTGAATTATAAGCTTGAAGACATTGTTTTCAAATTACGCCCATGTGTTTGGAGGGAATTTTTTATCGTGAAAATCTTACCTCGATGCAATTATTTTTACCCCAGTTGTAAAAAAGACTGTAAAATTTGTTGGTGCCCGTATCGTTGGGCCGGTTTGTGTATAAAGTAGAAGTCGTTCGGAGGAAAATAGAGATATCCATAAAGCAAAGCCGGCGGGATACGTGCCTTCGGAATGTCTAATTGGCCCGAAGGTGTCATCTAAGCTTTCCGGTTTCACCCTCGTGGGGAGAATTCGTCTCTCGAGTTATTTCGAATGACTCTTAAAACCGTCGTCGAATGCGCGAGTGCGACGAAGGAATCGGAGCGAAGGCTAAGGTCGTTGGATCTTATCGCTCACTCGAGCTTTAAATTCACCTTTTTCCCTTCTTCCTCTTCTTCTTCTTCTTCTCTTTCTTCGCGTGAGAAGAAGTTTCGTCGCGTCGCGATCAGTTGCATCTTCGGCCAAATTCGAAACCGCCGGTGCAACATTATTACTATATTTATGCAAGCATAATTTGACGTAACGTTCCCCATTATTTTCAGCTTTATTCGTATTTTATCTGGAGCAGATAAAACTGGCAGAAACAGAATCCTCCTTGCCGGATATAATACATGCCCTTAGGGTGCGACGCGATGAATACTGTACAGAATTACACCGCGACTCGCTGCTCGGTTCTGGTACCTTCATAACTCACTCCCCTCCTACTGATAATACCTTTTTTTACATACTTTCATGTATTTCGACGTTGGGACCCGGCGACTTGGGTGATTCTTCTGCGTACTTTACACCCGTACAAGCTGTTAGGAAAAATGAAAAATTCGAGAACAACTTCAATTTCGTTGAGGAGAATTTTTTTTTTTTTTTTTTTCTTCTCTCATTCTCATCCAGTCGAGATCATCGATACAATTTATTTAATTGATTTCGTTTTAAATCGCGTAAATTCGAAGCTTGCTAATTTCTCAAAGAAAAATCGTCGACGAAAGAAAAAGGAAAAAAATATTTGCACAGACAACTTTTCAAAATGCACAGGCTGCATCATCATTCGGACGTAATTTTTCGTCGTTTCGTTCATTCGTAATCGATTTTTTCCGAGTACTTAATTTTGTATCTCCAGAAGGGTTAAACGTTGCAGGCAAAGCTCTTTTTTCACTCTTGAGATTCCTGAGGTGGAAAACGAGAGGATGCAGAGGGAAAAAAAGTTTGGAATTGAAAAACCCCGAGTATCATTTTTCGCTCTCCGCATTAACGTTATCATCCTTATAGGCGTATCCTTTTTTCGCGTTCATTCAATAACGACGTTTCTCATCGTCTTCTCTCCAAACAATTCATCACGCCGGGAATTTATAACAACAATTTTATCACAGTACCGAGGAGATCAAATTTTCTCGTCTTCTTTCAAACCCTCAGCTTCTTCGCAAGTATTCAATGTATAGGTGTAATTGAATTATAATCGAGATATCGAAACGGTTCCACCGCTCCCTTTCATTCGCTTCTGCGACTAATTATACCATACAACTTACACTTGTGCGCTAGAAAAATAAATTTATCGTTGAAAATTTGTTGAAAAGGTGAATTTTGTAAATAGAAAAAAAAAACTAATAAAAAATCACGACTTTATCCGGTACTTTTACCACCGACTCTGTACGGATATATAAAAATATATAGCGTATAAAATATCGAATTGATATAAATTATATCCGGCTATCAAGGCCACGGAGAAGTTTTTTTTCTGTCGACACGCATTTATCAGCCCTCTGATATATTAACCGTTAACAAAGAACGTTCCTCGGGTGACGCTCGCAGACTAACGGTGTATTTACGTTGGAAAATACACTCGTCAACGTCGCGTATCGCCGCGCTGTTCCACGGAAAAATTCGACGCACCCCCTTAGCAACACGTAGATGGTCCATCAGTCTTGCCACCTCCTCACTCAGCTATGGCAGGTGCATAAAACCCTATCATAGACAATAAATAATTCATGTATGATCCGCAGCTACAGAGCATCCGTGCCAAGGCGTATATTCAGATGAATTTCTCCTCCGTTGACGGGTTTTCATCCGGAGTAGATATAAATGCTCAACGTCGTGCGCGAGTTCGCCTGAATTGATGTACAAATTTACAAATGCCGATGGATCGGAAAATTTAAAAACAAAATAGAAAATATAGTGAAAAATGAAATGCGGTTCCCGTTGTTTGTCCGACGTGCAGCATAAAAGCGGTTTAGCCGTACTCTTCTTTGGTTTATGAAACTCTCAGAGCAAACCCAGCGTGCAGTGAAACCTGCTGCAACGAGCTTGAGTGATTGAGTTTTCCGCTTTATATCCGCGGAGGTCTTTCACCAATCAGAAGACCCACGAACCACGGTGGAACGGTTTCAAATACCGGATCAGGTTAACCCGACTTACTTTTTAGATGGTGGCCTGGTTTTCCCGGTTGTTTGAAAGCTCTTTGTCTTTTCCGTGCAGCGGTATCAGCCGGTTGCCTTTTAACCTGATCGCGGCTCTGTGTGGTGTATACCTACATATGTATATACACTCTGCACACACCTGACAATTCAATGTCCGGGCTAGCTGGTGTGTGTATTTTTGCCGAACTTGTTCGCTCGCCAACCAGACAAACTCCAGGGCGCAACTTCCTACCTTTGACCTCTTTGCTTCCTCGCAGAGGAAACTCGGCGACGACTTGAAGAGACGGGAAAAGGAAGAAAAATGGAAAAATATAAGAAGCAGGAGTTACCGCTTTGAATGTACTCGTATATCTGCTCGATTAAGATTGGTGCATGTAACCGGAAAAAAGTTTTCAGATAACGCAGCGACATGTGTGCATCGTATTATATACGTTCCGACGAAATGGGACATTAATTAAGGTTTTTTCCTACCGTTTTCACTCTCTTTATCTTCTTCGTCTGAACCCCCGTATACCTTCTACGAGTAAATGGTTACCGGCCTTCACGAAACTTCGTTTCTCTTTCGTTCGCGGGATTTTGATAAGAGTTTTTGTTTGTCAGTCGAAGACTACAGTGATTTATCGGTTGACTCCCACGGGTTATCGGACCGAGCATCAATTAGCGGCCTGGCGCCGAAATATTAATTCATCCGATTCCGGATTTCACCGAGACTTCGATAATGCTGCCGAACTAGCCGCTTCGATGGAATTTATTTATTACACAGACGGCGTAACGTCTGTTTGATAATCTGTTTTGTGTGATAGAGAAATAAAGAAAAAAACGTCAAGTCTTTTCGATCGACGACCTCGTACAACTGAAAAAGATTTTCCTTTTCGAATTTTTCAACTTCTCGCATCGATGAATAACTTGCGATTGAAAAATGGTTAGCCAACTTTTCAACCCCGTGTCTGTAAATTTAACCACATGGTGCAGTGATCCCCCCTCGCCCCCTAAATGGAGTTGATCGTTCGCGTTATCTGCATATTAACACGTGGCTTAGTTACAATAGACTTGACTGCCTCGTCGTCACGTATCCCAAACCCACGACGCACACACGTGTCGTATAAATCACCGCGTGATAAGAACGCGTCATTAGACATACCCGCGATATTTTTTATTCACCGCATTTTCCTCCCTTCTCAACGTTACTGCAGCAGATCAACGCCCCTACAAGCTTTATTCGCAACTTGGTTTCAGCTGACGAAGGAAGAGTAGTGAAATTTGTTAAAAAAAAAAGGAGAAAATTTAACGTTTACGATCGTTAATTTTTTTTTTCTATATACTGTTTTAATAACTTTTGTCGCTGACGCTACGTCGCGACGGCTAAACCGTCGGACCAAGCGACGTGTCCTCGTGTCCAAAGCTCATGCTGCTTCGCTGCGGCGGTCCGAAGCACAGGTGGGTTCGTCATATCTTGACTAATTAGAGCGGCATTGTCCGGCTGACCCCCGGGGCCACTGTGCCGTGAATTAATCATCTCCTTCTGCCGCACACTCCCAGGACCAACATACGTGACGCGGTCCTTCCCCGAGGAAATGGGACTGCTTGAATCAGCCTGCGGCAGGTCGAGGTGGACGTCTTGTATCAAATATGTGCATGCAAGACCGAGAAGTTAGTTTCGACGTTTGTGCTTCACCGTCAATCAAACATTTCTGATGGATTTTTACCGTTTGAAGAATTCGACCTTCGCGAATCCATTACAGCCGAAGATTCAATGATTTTATTCAAGTTGGAATCAGTTGGTCGATTTAAAAAAGAGGTAAAAAAGACGGCGGCAGAGGGAGGGAAGATATCGTTCTACCTGCACCACCTTTCTTTTTTCTACACAGCCTGGGTATAAATATTTAGGGGTATTACGAAACGCCGCAGCTATAACTCGTTGGATTTAATTTGAAACCGCGACGTCTTGGAAATTTGAAATGCCGAATAAATCGAATAAATCTGTAGTTGAGCACCGAAGTACAGGTGGGGTCGAGTCCCACGAGAAGTATAATATAATGTAACCCACCTATTTCATCGAGGAGTTCGAAACGTCAAATTGTCCCGATGATCGTTCGAAAATCTTGAATCTCTTCGGAGACCCTCCCGTCGATCGTTCGATCGATCGATCGTTGTTGAGTTGTCGTTTTATTTGCAAGCGCGGCGAGCTTCAAGACAGAGTCTCGTTTAATACGATCCGAACCTCGACCGACGGTCGTTCGTCAATCAAACTCGCGATCTCTCCGGTTCGGATTTTAGCGAAGATATTAGCTGTCCCTTCCTGCCGTCTTTCCCTGGTAATTAGCGACTCGATCTGACGTTATTAATTAAAGCTTGACCACCGGTAACTTCTTCGTCTTCTTTTTTTATTCTTGGATTATAACTGAGTCGCACGCTTATCCTATAATAGATACTGATGCAAATTTGGAAAAGTTGTGAGGTACACGATCTGCGATTACATTACGACTATTTCATCTCTGCACCATAGATGCCAGATGAGTCTTCGTCATTGGAAATTTGTAAAAATACAGTAGAAACAAAATCAACCAATCACATACGAATTTAAGGTGTCGGGATTTATTTCCTTTGCAATACGGGCGTAGAATTTTCACGCAGGTTTTGACGGGACGCAATGAGAGTTTTCACAGTTTGCGGAAGGTAAAGTATACTTTGTTTCTAAATCCCACGCGACCCGAGTTGGTTCACTGCCAGATATCTGATTCCGGAACAAACGCCGCGTCTTCCTCGGACAGTCCCAGGAGGCGGCTGACCGAAACTAAAATTGAGAACGACTAACCGGGTCTGGAGTGGATGGCCAGGACAGGAAACCGGTCGTTTCCATTTTCTCATTACGGTTTGGTGCTCGCTGTGGCTCCTCGGACGCGATTCGAAACCCTTTTGCGCTTTATAAATTCCGCAAAGTGTGCGTATGTGTGTGTGTGTGTGTGTGTGTATAAGTTACTTGCAGCCGAATTTCCGCTGAGCTCGTAAAACGTGAAATTTCACTCGGTAATATCCACCTTTCTACATAACTCGAGTATCCGTTGAGGTGAGTATATTTTCATCTTTTGACACACCGCGAGAGAATTACCAACCTGTACGAATGGCCAGATATATTATGAGAATTAGTTTGTCGGTAATAAAAGCTCGAGCTTGGCTTGAATTTAGCCAATTCTGCAGAGATATAGAATTACCTGCAAGTCTCGCTGTTTAACTAGTTTGAATAAATATTTACATAGTTCTAATGCAGGGGAACCGAATTTTCCGCCCCAAAACTCTGTTTCATGATTCCAATTTGACAGCGTATTATACACGCATTATATTGTTGAATATTACAAAGTTGCAGCGTAGTCTTTAACAATTTAATTAATTATTATAAACACAAGAAGTGTAACGAATCGGAGTTTAGTCCCTTAATTATACTCCACTGTATAAAGCTCGAGGAAATAAGGGGTGAAACGTTGACCCCATTATACCCCCTGATTAATCACAACCCTAATTTAATTGTCGGTTTATTAACGCTCGGGGAGAGAACAAAAACCTAAACACTTATTACTGCAGAAAATAAAACCCTTACACTTCGGGCGGATTTTGCTGTCGTGGTGGTGAAAACGAAGAACAACGTGGCTGTTCGCAAACGTGAAAAAATATGAAAAATCTCGCGGGAAGTTTTGGTCAGTGTATAACTACGACTTTGGTAGAAAAAAAAAAAAAAAAAAAAAAAAAAAAAATGCGTCCAAGTTACGTTTTACCTTTTCCTCCGCAAGATGAGAAGTTGACAAAGATTGGTGTGCTCTCGGTCAAATCATGTCCTTATTCGTCATCGTCGTTTCGTCCTCCTCGTTTCGCCGAAAAAATTCCGTCGCTAATAAGAATTCGACGTTTCTTACTGTGCCAACTTGTCACAGTGGCCGTTGTTCGCAAACCCTTTTCGCGAGGCGAACGAGAGGCAAGAAACGGAAAGAATCACGCCCTGCAGGTTGAACGAACCCCTGATATTCTCTCGGCAAGACGTCATCGACGCCGATCGAACGGCAAAACTGTTAACTTTGTCAAAATGTTACTGAAATTTGGCAAACAAGAAAAAGCGAGTCTGCACAGGCATCTGCTAAACACTGTAGGAACGTTTTTTTTTTCTTCTCTTTCCCAAACTCAACAAACCCCGCGTGATTCGAGTTGGGTGAATTTTTATTGGGCCATTTGATTGCCACTCGATACTCGATTACAACAGATTCATTTCCTCCTATTTCCCGACGCTTTGCACGATTTCGACTTTCACTCGTCGCTATCAATCGCCAGTTCAATCACGCTTCGTTCTCGATCGATTTAGCTCGTTCGTTTCTGTACTTGTTAACTCGGGTGTCCTTTTTACATACACGCACGCTATTCTTTTTTCAATCCATGAAATAACGCCACCTGCCACTTCCACGCACCGTACAAAATCACTACCATTTACGGGAACAACGTCTGATAAATCTCGACAATTTTATAACCACTCTACAGGCCACGATCGAACGGCCTCTCGAATTAAATTTCCTGACTCTGAAAGAACTGGTACGAGCTCATTTAACGATGTTTTTTTATCAGTTAGTATATCTACACAAAATTCTGCCAAATATAGATTATACGTACTTTTCTACGAAATAACTTCCGAGGTGCATTTGAATCCTTTCAATAAGCATTGACGCGTGAGACTCGAGTCCTACTGTGAGACAATTTTCGCAACATTAATTGCGTAGGTTTGTCCAAATGGCGTCGACCTGAGTTTATAAAGTGCACAGCCCACGCAGCTTGGTGTTAAAAACGTTTAATGTACCAGAAATTGCAGCATATTAAATATATGGAATCACTTTGCCTCGTCGTTATCTGCAGCCAGACATACACGATTAATGTTATTGCTGATCGAACGTTTCACTTTCTTTCAGTGCTGAATGCATGTAGACGGATTGATTTCTTGCTCCTTGTCTTTGCACAGGCAATACGAACACTCTCGTCGTGGATCTTCGGCTGGATTTATCGATAAACTCACTTACAGAAAATACGATATCGCGCACCATGATTACACGTTGGATGGCGAATACCTGATTTCCGTGGAAGATTTATTGGCCCCTAATCGAGCCCCTCCTCAGCGGGAATCTAAACTGGAACGTAAAAAAGTGGAACGAAGAAAAGAGGATGAGGAGGACATTTACCTGCCTGCTAGCCAGCCTCGGGCTCTGAACTACTTGGCCGAAGTTCATCTTGTTTTAATATGAAATTGTGCAATTTTGAATCAAAGGCAATTTAGCTGTCCATGTAGGCTTGAGCGATGAATTCCCTCGGGGCTCCGCATGGTCGACATATAATCCTGCAAAATTATTCCGAAAATTTATGAACCTGCAAGATATGATCGTTATCTGTAAAAACTTTGATCGCGTCTCGTTAAAGCCTTACCTTTTTTTTCTTCTTTTCCTTTCCTCCGTTTTAATAAAACCTTCAAAACGACGAGCCTTTATACCTAAATCTGATTAAGAATAATGGATTTATCAATTCCCGTTTTTTCCGTTTCGCTCTCGCGATGTGCAGAAATTATCTCCCCACGCAAATTTTCGTTTAATAGGCAGCGTAACTTGGCCCAAAGGGTTGCCGATTACTTGTCCGGTCCGGAGATATCCGGGAGAATAAAATCCGGCCCACACGCGCGTTGGTCTGAAAATATCAGGACCGTCGAGGAGAATCGTTTGAATAATTTGCGGATAAGGAGATATCGTTGGGGAAAATTTTTTCGCCCGTGGTAATCGGACTGCCGGATCTTTGGCCACGATTCTTGGTCGAGCTTAAGAGTTTGATCTGTAGTCATCAATTTCGAGGGTTCCGTACATTTTGATTCGTGAATCGATATTGCGTCGCGACGCAAGGCTGTAAAATCTCGTGGCAATAATCGGACGATCAACTGCCTTTATTATTTTGGCTATATTTTTTGCACCCCAATCGAGTTGAAATTCTCGTATCTGTCAATTACGAATGCCAACCGCGTTAACTTCGTTAGGAGATGTAAATCATACGTACATACATATATTCACTCTTTCGTTTTCTCGCATATTTCCTTCCTTTTCGCATAAGAGGTGTCCGAATCAAGTGATTTGCGACGATCGTCGGACCCGAGTGCAAAGGGTAATTTATTGAAACGCTGGATCGTTTTCGACGCGCATTGCATCGTGCATCAGCACGGCGTTGGAGCGGCTCGTAAAAAAGCGATCGGGCTTCAACCGAGCCACCCAGCATCACACTCAACTGATTACTGTATGTTCTGGAAAAGAGACGTAGGCAGTTGATACCTCTTTACCTTTAACGACTAGCGATCTGGTCAACAATCGAGAGCACTTACCTTAACTTATACATACACCCCACGTACCTACCCTACGTATCGTCGACGAGCGGACCGACCTTAAAAGCGAAAGAACGAAATCGCCTGTTAACTGGTAACTGTGAATTTTAGATGCCCTTAAACCCTGCGTAAACGTTGGTAGAGAAGCACTGGAAATTTCTTCTCACCCCTACCCATGTGCGAAAGAAACAAATCGCTAGAAGGGGCAAAACGATATCCGCGTTTAATTTATGGTATACTTATGACTGGAAATCTGTGAAAATCACCGATAAACGCATTCAAATTTATTGAGTATATATATATTTATATTTATATATGTATAAGCAGGTATAGCAGCTTGGATCGATGATCGTCGTCAAGTTTCGGATTGCAGGTGTTGTTACATTTTCTTTATCTTTTTGTTCCGATTTCACGTTCTTCCTCGAGGCGTCGGTCAGTCAGGAATACCGAACATCTGGCGATCGGTTCGCCCATTAGTCGGTCGAAACGCGTTCATTCGCTGTTGCTGCCCCCGTAGAAATTCCCATCTGTTCACATCTGGTGCTGTATGTATCAATATGATATAGAATATAATCTCGCTCCGGTTCTTGTTGCTGTTCGAATTTAAGTGGAGATCGGCGGATCGGTAAACGCGGGGTATCCAACTGCGGATAATTCGAAATTCATAATAATTAACCTGCGCAAACCGCGTCTACGGCTTCGAAACGGCCGCTATCAATTTCATGTCATTGAATTATCCTAATCAAATATTATACGCGGTAGATGGCGTGCATATAGGTACGCAGCGCTCGCGAAACCGCGAAACGCGGGATATTGTGAGGGAGGAGAATGCAGGTACCATAATTACAGGATGCGTACCTCCAAGCACACGCGTGCATTCACTAATATAACGCCTGCATGCCGGTCGAACCGGAGGCTGCGATGTTATCAAATTATATCCCGCCGGTAGGCACATACCGGTGACCAGTAACTCATTCGTAATTCAGTTATCTAAATGGGACACCCAGTAGGTCGTCTCTCTCTCTCTTTCTCTCTCTCTCTCTCTGTCGCGTGTTTTTGTTGCTCTCATCCCCGAGGTCCACCATTCGCCCGAATGTACAGTCGCGGTATTTCGCGATGCCAAAAAGCAACACCCTCGATAATATTGGAAAACTTTCCACCTTCGGTTATTCGAAACGATGTGTTCACGGACCGTTAACCCAATTTTTTACCCACTCTTTGACATACGCTGTATTTGTGCATCGCGATGGTGTGAAATCATAGTCTCCAAATGCCAATACTGCCGCGCTGATATTTTCACCTTGTCGTGATTATTTAGTTCCATAAATGAAAACCTATTCACGGAGATAGGATTTTTTTATTTTCTTTTATTTTTTCTTCTTCGACGTATTACAACCAGAGCAAACAAATATACCGAAAGTAATTAATATTTTTCTATTTCTATTTGATTTACTGAAAAAAGTGGTCAGAACAACGACCCGAAGTCATCAAATCACGTTTATTTTAATTGAGAAAAAATTTCGGTTGCCATAATATTTGTTTGCTTAATTGGTGAGTTGGTTTGTCGATTTTTGTACTCGATGAATTTTACAATATCCTTCTTTTTCCGTGTAGAGATTTTATTCACAGATCTCATCACACGATCTGTCTACATTAATAGACTTGCCTTTAATTGATGATTCGAGAGGATATTCTTACGCAACGGAATAGATTTTTCTTAAATTTCGAAAGAGTGATGGGCAAGATGGAATTAGATATCCTGGGTTCACAGAGCTTTTGTACCTGTGGCACCGACTTCTTTGAAACATCAGCCAAATTGACTTCAGGGATAGGTGTAATTGCGATTAAATACGTACGTACTAACAATCCTTAATTCCACGAGTTTCTTCTCATGAGTATCAAATTTCTCGAGACAGCTGGTAGGGAGTGATTGATCTGCGTTAGCATGAACACATTTTCGACTCGAGTTGATTAATACAGCGAATGAAGTCCTTGAGGCGGTTTGATGAACGATCATAAACAAAACTATCTTATACACACCATCGGATAAAAGATAATTGCTAAATAATTGGGATATAATAAACCGTTGTGTTGTACCTCGTAAAGCGATCCTCTCTCTCTCTTACTCTCTCTCGTGTATGCATGTACGTACACGACGCGATGCCCGACGTCTCGTTGCCCGGCTAGCCACTGAGTTATAAATTATTTATGCTCACAATGTTCATGAATTTTTATACCCCATCGATTTATTACAGCTCACTTGTCTCATGCCTCTATACGACGCCATACTCTCAGCCGGCTGAGTCGATCGCCGTATGCACCAGGGTTCAATGCTCACATCAGTGTCACGAACTAATCCATAAGCGACCAGCCATTGCCTTCAAGAATTTAGTTTTTCTGTTTCATAGGAAAACTCCTTTACGCACTGCGATTAGATTTTTTCAAATTATCAGAAGGTTGTCGAAACTGTCGTCCTGAGTTACACAGGACAATTCTTTACACCAACAGCAACCATCGTAATGTGTAACACAATTTCGAGCACCTTCGTCTAAAATTGATGTTACCAATTTTTAGAATTCTGTAAACCGGTTCTTTCTTCCTTTTTATGCGCAGTAAAATCCCGGCGAGGATTTCCTCGACGGATATCAAGATCCTGGATTTACACCTTTTCCACTTCCTTCACGCACTCTCATTCTCATTCTCATTCTCATTCAGATTCGTATACATATAATTAGCATGTTTTACACACCGTTTAACCTCTCTCATCGACTTCTTCTAACTGCCGCATATATTTACCTAAATGTATCCAATTAAATTGTAACACTCTTGCCGCAGAGCTCGGGCTGACAGAATTCCGCTCCATAATTTTCGGATATTCCTTTGCCAAACGAACCTCCATATCTTCACCGCGCATGCTCTTCTCCTCAATTCTTCCGTCGTGATTAGTTTTCCAGACTCGCTTACTTGCACCGCCTGCAGCATCAACCGATGCGTATGATATACATAGCGGTGGAATTTAGAACGCTACTATTATAACGAATGAACTCTGGAAGAAGGCATCAATTTTTTACAACGACGTGTATTAATCGATTAGATGAAAATTTATTCATGGTTCGATAGGAAGTTTATTAATCGATTCTGAAAACGAATAAATGGCCTCTGGAGACTTCGACTAAATTTTCTCATTACATAGATCTATGCGATGTCAATAATTCAGCTCGGCTTGTTCGATAAACAAGAATAGAAAGTTTAACCAGGCTGCTTAATTTTTTAGCGACTTGATAAATTGACCAAATTATTTGGCGTAATCTTTCAGAAGTTTCACCCTTTCGTCGGTATTTCAGTTCTAACCATCGTCGCGTGTAAAAAAAAATTCACTGTAGATCGAAAGTAGCGCGAGATGACGGTAACTTTTTTCCGTTCTCTCTCATTTCCCGTCTTGATGAGACAGGATCCGTCGAGTTAGTCGCCGTGACTTTTGGAGCGCAAAATATATCCTTGCAACTCTAAGGCGGGAGAGAGAAACGGCGAATGAATTACAAAGATATTCGAGCCCCCTCGTAATTAATTACCGCGGACGAGGACGACGGAAGTTAATGTCCTTCTAAACCCGAGTCACTTATTCCGTGATGCACGCCTTATGAATATACCCGGGCATAGAGAAATGCAACCGTGCAGCATGATGCACTAGTTCCTAGGCAAGTGCGCTGGGATTAGATAAGATCACCTGGGCATAGTTTGGATGTTTAATTAAGCCATTTCTCTATCGGACAAGGAACTCGGTCCGAGACGAAGGAGGAGGACGAGGAGGAGTAAGAGGATCGTGGTTTCGTTGTGCAGATGAGCACCGGCGTTGATATAGCCGTTCTCCAGCGAACGATCCAAAGCGCATAAATATCTCGCGAATGGCATTCCTACATGAGGATTATAATGCGGGATTCTTTTGGTTTGGGCCCCTTGCCTCGCAGGCTTCGGGCCTGAATTGATTAAGTCTTGCAGCGAGTCGAGTCGAGTCGAGTCGAGTCGGTTGGTTAGAGCGAAGGCGAGTGCCGATGTAATGAGGACGAAAATGATTATGCAGATCAGTTTACCGTCAGTTCGTTCCCTCGTTCGTTCGAATGGATCGCTGATCGAACACCGTGTCATCGGCCGGGTTTCTCTTGTTAATTTCACCGACTTCGAGCCGGAAGCTTACTTCTTTTCCTCTGATTCATCGATGCGCCAACGTATTTGACGTGTCTAGTCTTCCGGATAAAAAAATTTTAGGAATAAAAAAATAAGGGTATTGTTACTTGTTTGAATGTTTGAATGTACGCTGTCATTTTGACTATTTCAAAGTTGGGAAGTAAATTTTTTTCGATAGTTTACAGTTTAATGTACCTACCTCGCGCGACGTTTTTGCACCCGAGGTGCTTTTTGGGGATTATGCATAGTGCTAACTTTCCAGCGAGATAATGATCCGTTGCTTGTTAAATCGTCGTCAGCTTGTTCGACCAACTCGCTAACTCAGTTTCAAGTCAAACCATGAAATGTGTTACAAACGTTAAACTCTCAAACAGTATCTCATTCCAAGTCAAATACCAACCGTATAACAATGCTTAATTTCTCTGATTGACGATATTTACTCTGTAAATTACGGTATAATTATACCTTTATCGTACTCGTGCTGCCGAGAATTAAAACACTGAATGTGCAGGTCAGGATCCATAACAGGTTCATCTCAGTGCTTGCAACAGTTGATTTATAACCTGGACATATAAAGCATATCTCAATATCAATTTGGGGTATATTTTGTGTCCCGGTAAATTTGAAAACTCTCTCTCAGTGCATAACTTGGACCATTTACGCTGTACTGTGCCGAGTTCGAACATCCCTGAAGAGGGAAAGTGCGGGCGGGATCCTGAACTAAGATGGGTATTCCTTTGGGCGATGGACCGTCGCTCGCCTAAGTTTCTAAGTCCTCTTCGTAAACACCTTCGACATCCGGGAATAAGTAATAAGGCGGGGTGCGCCAGGCGTCGAGGCGCCAATAATTCGCGAGATTTCCACCGCGTGCAGGGATTGATGTCTTGATGTGTCACTGGAGAGATGAATGAGCCTCGCGACGTTGGTAACCCGTGATTACACCGTCGTTTGCATGCCGACTCGTTTTATTTCGTGCAAACTTGGGTATTTATCTCGTGGCCGAGCCGCCGCGCCGTGCAGGTGTAGGCAGACTCGGTTGATTATCCGGGAACCAGTTTTGGTACCTCGATAATTTTTCTTTTTTCCCGTTTCCTGCAAACCCTTAGGGGAGAATTTTCGCAGGTGATTGCCTCGATTTTCACCGTCTTTTTTCACGTTGGATGAAAAAGTGTGATGGAAGAGATTTGGGAGGTAACGGAACCAATGAAACCGCGTATAGGTAGTTTCGCACCTACGCCATCGTGCTGAAATCACCGAGTCTGCAGCGCCAGTTCTTCCGGCGCAGGTTATAAATGAAACCAGGACGGACAGTGCAGAGACAATATCGTTTTACTCCTCGTCCCACGTGGCCACTGCGGATTTACTGTTCACCGTGAATCGCGTCGACTGAGTCATACCGCGGTCGTAAAACATTCTGGACCAAACGACGCGACGCTTTGCCTATAATAAAATTCGGACCTCGGTTTCGACCACCTTTGATTTGGATTCGGGGTCTACTTCAGCGCTTTCCGAGGATTATGCCCACGCTGCATTATCCGTAAAAAAAATTTTTTCAAAGATCATTTTGTGTCCAGGAATAAAATCTTTGGAGGACCACGCAGCACTGGGCTGTAGAATAAATTTTGTCATGTATATAGCTATACTAATTATAGCTTCATAGACGATTTTAGCGTTTCAAATTTTATACACTGGTATGCGAAATGTTTGTGAACCAGCATCGAGTCGAAGTCTGAAAGACGTGAAATTCTGCATTGAATTTCCGAGGGTAGGTATTTCCCCGGGGGAATAGCTGTGCGGGGGATAGATTGCAGGCAAATCAAATATTGTGTTTATACATACGAGTAGCTGCAGTATACGTATACACGAATACCAACTGGTGTATTTGTAATTCCCGGATTTATGTCTACGAAGGTGTTGATTCTCGTATTATACACCCATCTAACCCAGCAAGCGATATTATACTCGCGTTCTTCCTGGATGCTCGCGAAATTTAATCAACAGCAACTATGACGCTGGACTAGCATGGATATACTATACTCGGTATACAACATATCGCATTACCTGCATGCTTCCCGGATACCTATATAAACATCAATTAATCTTAGGTAACCCGAAACTCCTACACACCACAATACAGCATCGTGAGTACATATCCTTGAATCGGTGCGTTGAATAAAAATTGTATCTACGAACCGCCTCGCGATATTTAGACGCTTGAACAATGTTCCTAAGCATTTGGAATCTATTTGATTCAACAAAGCGTCGGTATAAATGCTCGTTGTTTATTTATCCGAGGAGCTCTATACTGCAGGTAGATATATTAACCCCTCGGGGCTGTATTATATGTACCTATAAATACGTAGATGGGTATGTTAAGTACATTATTATTCTCATCCACATGGCAAGACTCATGCGCATGGATGGAATGGAGACGTCGTGTGTCAGAGTGAGAGCTAAGAATACATACACCGGTAACTCTAGATGCACAGTGCAGTGCGGTGCAGTACCTCCTCGTCCTCCTCCTCATCCTCCTCCTTCTTCTTCGTCGTCGTCGTCGTCGTCGTCGTCGAGTAAGCAAACGTCGTTCGTTCCTTCCTGCTCTGACCTCCTGATACAACGCGAGAGTCTCTCGTTCCGTTTTATTGGCCCTCGCGCCAGCTCATCCCGTAGGATTGAGTCGTCGACGACGGGCGTCGTGGGCTGACCTCAGCCACAAGCGATGTTCGAGGCGACGTCGTAACGACGCTGCATCCCACCGCCGTCTCGTCCCGTCCTCCGGATGAGCCCCAGGGGGTCCAAAAGACCCCGAGACGTGGAGGGGACATGCTTTCTTTCTCTACCCCAAGAACCTCGAGTAAAAATGGTGGTATGTACCGGTTAGATTTATCGGGTGTAACGTTCTGACGCTGCTGCAGCTATCAAGTCTTCGACGGACGAACTTTCTCCTCGGTTTTTTTTTAAACCTAGGTGTGCCAGCTGTTGGCGGAGTCTTGTAGTAGCGACCACGGCGATGCTTGGATTCGTTTTTCGATTGTTGAGGGAACGGATGGGCGCTTTTGGAAATAGACAGACCTCCACGTCGTGTAAAGAAAACACTTGGAACCTGAGGCGCGCTTGTAGAACCGATCCACAAACACCTGATGCTGATTGGGCGCGACGTGGTGGTCACACCGCGAACACCTTAACCTTGTTCGCCGTGAGGAGATATCATGGTACGTGCAAAGCACGCATGTCTGGTGATTGGGTTTCGTTGATAGTTATATGTTTTGTGAATATCACAGACGCCGTCGACCCGGATTTGTTCGTTTGTCCACTCGTTAAGGAGACTGGCGTAATTTGGATTGTCGTAAGTGTGGAGATTGGATGATGAATTCCGTGCCCGCCTTTGTTATATGTACGCGGGGGGAAAAGGGCATTTCGATTAAGTTACGAGACCCCATCGCCAGGTTCGTTGTGGGCATGCAAGCCGGAGGAATAATAATACAGATATCTGTATGGGTATAGTCGGAGGATAAATTGAACAGAGAACGGTGCCAAAAACTTTTACCCAACAAGCAAGCAGCGACATCGAACTGTTGAGCAAACAACGAACTCCGCCTTTGCATCTCCAATTGCAAATGTAATTTCATTTTTATCTGAGCGTGCTTATTCAGCGGAATATCAGAAAGTTATCCGAATTCACTTGGGAGAATGAAAAGGGATGAAGAGGAACACGGGGAGGAGGAAGAGGAGGAGGAGGAGGAGGAGCAGCAACGTCGGCTTCCGAGTTGTATGGCATAAAAATGAGATCCGTTTCAGGTTCGCATATCTTTGCACATTTGTGCATTTGCACGGAGACTCAGAGCCGAAGGCACGAGATATTATATGCGGGGCAAAAGTGGCTGTACCTACAAATGGATTGATCTTTACGACGCCGCTTTATGACGGATTCGTGGGTTGAACTACGCGTTGGCATATTTTTCTGCACACCACGGTGTCGGGGGATGGTATTTAGAGTCTTCTCCGTGGTATATCTGACGTGGTAGAAAACTGAAATCCGGAAGGGTACGTCTGTATGGTAACGGTATAAAAGAGTAGACGGTAATCAAGAGATAAGGGATTTTTATACCGGCACGTTTCTCACTCCACGTTGCGTTATACGGCTGCCACTCCGTTGTTCGTTGCACTTTATACTTCCGCTTGGCTAGACGTCGCCGTACTAAAATCACAATCCAGACTAGCCGTTCCATACCTTCTACATATCGTTGCCGCTGCTACTCTGGCACTTTTTCAAGCCAAATATCAGCCGCTAAAGCATCCTTTGCGCATACTAAACTTCAATTGTTTCATCAGAGTTTACTACGAGCCAGCTAGCATGCAGATTAACTTTTCTCGTGGATAGAGAAACAGACAGTACCTATCTAGCTCATTTCGATGCAACGCAGGGATTCGGTGAAAATAATACTACAAAAGTTGATCCACTGCCACAGGTTTTCTTCCATACAATTTTAGATTCTTTAAGACAGTTTCAAAGTCGTTAATATGTCGAGTATAAAAGAAAAAAAAGGAAAAAAAAATCTATCGAATTAGGAATCCTAGAGTCGTTCCTCGAAATTTGCTGATCCGACGAATCCGACCAATTGTGAAAAGTTTTACGTCGTTTTCGTTGATATGCGGACTCAGAATGGCTTGGGGAGAATCTTTCTCGTGGTGGGAAGGGAACCTCCTCCAACAACATGGCGTTGACGTGTATTCGGAATACCAGCTGCAGACACGCGCATGCATACGCGTAGGTGCATACACCGAGTGTGGAATCCATTGGCCACAACTAGTTCCTGATCTAGCCGGCAGCCATACGCCACCGCCAAAGCTATTCCAACAATCCTGCTCTGCCAGGGGTTCGGATATTGAAATATTTGCGGAATCTATAAACTTGCTCTCCATCCGCGAGTATACACGTCGGGCAACTTCGACGCGATGTCGAAGCTGGATTGACCGCGGAATCGACTAGACGAGATTTGGTGAATTATCTAGTACGGCACCTATCTTCACATTCGTCCTTGCATTCCCCGCGACGTCGGCAAACAAGCTTATATAATATATCATACGTTTTTCCTCGTAGCCAAAAGAAAGGCGCGTCGCCGCGTGTTTGCTGAAACCACACTCGGCGCTCGAATTTTATTCGATTTCTTCTCAGTCCCAACGCAGTTTAGCGAACAAACATCTACACGCCGGGAATCGAATTTACAAATTTTATTTCAAACTTACCGGGTCGTCCCGTCTCCTCCCAACGCACCGTATAGCTGCTGCGACCGTTTTTACACCGTATTTTACTTTCTTTCTCGCAAATTCTCGCTCCCAACGCCCTCGGCGATGTTGTATTTTTCAATCAGCTGCAAGCTCGCGGGTATTGCTGTGCTGCGTACATCCACCTCAAACCCCCCGGGAGATAGTACTCCACCGTTTCGGTTCCCCGGATGCTGCGGGAAGACTCTCCTGGAAGCGAAGAAACGTGAAATTCTTTTTTCACAAAGGGATCCTGCGACCCTGCGGTGCCTCGTGCTCTCGGACCATACGTGCCTTAGAATTCGTCCTTAGGGGGATTTCGAAGAGATCATACCGCTTGAACGGGAGGAGAATTATGTCGCGTCCGAATCCCCGTCTTCCCGAGGCTCTCGATGCCTTGGGCTCGTCGTGAAGAATTCAGGATTTGGTTAAAAAATTATTATTACGTCCGCAAGACGTGTAATCTTTTCTCGCGATTGCCGCGGGTGATTTTCAAAGCCACGAAGGGATATTTTATCACTCCTCTATCACCGATCTCGACTCGCAAAATGCTCCAGGCTAATAATTTACCCATCAAGAATTGCGCGTAATATCGTTCCCTCTTTGTTTCTCATCCCCGTGCAGTTGGCTGGCTAATGTCTTTATCACGAGATGCTTCGAGGATGAGTTTAAACGGTCGGGGAACCAACCGTGGCCCTAATGATCTTGCTGCGTTGAGCTCCGTGCCGCAATATTCATCCGACACCCGTGATTTTAACCTCGCGTGTCTCTCGCAACGCGCACGAATTGGGAATCCCTGAAACGCGTTCGTAAATCATATCGTGCGGAGGCCAATTTTCAATTTATTCGACCTGGTACTCTCCGTATCTTTCTTTCTCTCTCTCTCTCTCTCTCTCTCTCTCTCTCTCTCGCTCTTCGGCCCATCATCCCGCATTCAAGGAACAAGTAGCGTCGGCAAGCTCCCGGCAACCCGGTTCCCGTATACACTGCTATACATATATTCCGTATACCCATTCGTTACCGCACCTTTCGTAATTTCCATTTCAATGCTAGGCTCGACCGTTGAATTCTCAACGAAATCCCAAAATCTCCCACGAAATTCCTTTCAATTCAGGTCTTCCACTCGCCTCCCCCTGCCTCTGCCCCCGGAGCCGCTTGCACTTGGTCGCCGTATCAAATCTTCCTCATCGTGATCCTCGGAAACGTGTTTCGCTATTTCACGCTGCGGCCGAGCCTATTGTCTCGCATAAAGCGCCCCTCATCTAATTATAATTAACCCTTTCACCGCTGTTTCAAATACAGGTTATATCCGCTCTAACCTGACATTGTGCTGCTCATTATCATCTTAATGCACCGGGATTATAATAGGACCGTGTAAATCTGTACGCCCCTATTCACGCCCTCTTCTCTGTACATGAATTCTTATCTCATTTCTCAAGTTAACGCTATTTTTCGACAAAATTTTTACCTTTCGTTGATAAATTCGATGTATTGTATATATATATACATATATTCTATAATCGAAGTTGTATTCAATTTTACGAAAATTCTAATCCAGCATCACGAACGTTTCTAATCAACGATGAAGCGTAATAAATCCTTTTCTCAAGAATTAATGAACCCTGAAAAATGATCTATTGCAGATATGTGTATATATAATTTATCTGTGACCGATAAATCTTCATTCGTCACGACTGGGCGTGGAAGAATTTTATACGTAATGAAAAATATTTTCAAATACGTATAGGTATGTATAAATATTTTTATACTCGTGCCAGTCGAGAGACCTTCTTCAATATTACAAGTACTTTCATTCTCAACTGCTGACAAAAACCTATCACAACTTGATAAATCGTCATCAACATGAATAATTATAAAAACTATCTGGCACTGATAATTTGGTATTAATGAAAAATCCGAATAATTCATTCAATGAAAAGTAGTATAAATTTGAAATAGAAACTTGAATGTGGTCACGACTGTGTAGAAGATACGTATAATCGTATGCTTCTACTCTGGCGAGTATATCAGACAAAAATTTCGACTGTTGACGTTGATGTAACGGTATGTATTTAGAGCGTGAATTTAGTACCTATTCATGGACATAGGACTTTTGTTGGAAGAGGAGAAAGGGCGAGTTTTATCGTCCGTATCGTGTAAGCGAATCTCTTCCCTTCGGACGCTCGGCTATGCTAACTAGGTTAATTAATATCCTATTGATCTAGGCTGATCGTGAGTATGAGTTCGTATATCACGTGGGGGGCACGGTCAGCGTCGTAGTCCGGATATCTGCTTTTCATTAATCATCGTCACATCTCACGCGGACAACTTTCGAACGTTCCGTAGCGGAGGAGCAGCGCTCTCTCTGCCTTCTCCGCAAGCTCCTAGTCTACATGCAGAGGAATTTCTCTGTTAAACTTTCCGATGAATTTGAAAAGTGTCGGAACAAAAATTTCTCGATTAAACTTCATTCTCGAAGAATTATTATCATCGCCAGTTTTCTCGTTTAACGAGTTCTCGCCATCAAAGAGTAAAGATCTGTTCTCAAACATCGATCATCGTTCTCGAAGCTGAGATCAAGTGTCAGGATCAGTGTTGCATGCAAAAGTCTCTAACGATGTGGTGACATTTCATAACTCCGTGTGCAAACTACACGTGAAAGTAGGAGAAACGGGGAATTGAAATATCGATACGTAAATCGGGCAAGTCATGACTCTGTAGGATGAGACAGACTTTCCAACTTCTGCTGTTCACCCTCTGCAGACACTCGTTATAACCTTGCAAATGGAAACGATGTAATGAGAAGAAAATAAAGAACAATCCATGCCCGCACGGGGAACTGGAATCCTGTCAATTATACCTACCCATGCTACGTAAATGAGTTTAGACTGTTTTCAAATAAAAGCTACCGCACGGACGCGCAACAAAGGTGAAAGTATGAAATGAACTTCGTCAAAGTTTCTACAATTGATTTTCACACAATTATTATAAACGAAAAGTTACGATCTTAATCTCAACTATCCTAGCCCGATGATGATTTGATTCTGATACCAAAATGTCGGTTGAATCGGAAATTACTCCAGGGAGGTACAGGAATCACTTACCGCGCATCCCTGAGTATGGTAAACACAGTTGCTGGTCAGAGTTGAGAGAAGCTTGGCTACATATGTTGAATCAAAAGAACTTTGTAATCATATTTTATTCAGAGATATGCATAAAACATGGGTACGCGTTCGTTCGCGTCCAGTTTTATTTGAAAGGGTGGGTGGGAGGCATATTTTATCATCCGTTGGCTGGTCCTGCGGGGTATGTTGCCATTGCTCCCGGTATCTGGGTGCCATGCCGGGTGCATCGGTTGCTCGTTGTTGGGAAGCCGAGTCTGAGTTACCTCGCTCCCTCTTAAATCCCATTACGCAACGCGCCCCGCGTACCTCGTTCCTTTTTTCAATTACTTTTCGCTCGCCTCGAGCACGTATGCAAATTGCTTGCACCGCTCGCGATGATAAAATATGAATGAATCGCTGCCGAGCAAAACCTGCACCTTCGCTCACTCGCGGAGTCTGTTTTTGCGCAAATTCAATCGTTCGTAATCCCGCGGCATACCTACACACCTAAACGTTCCCGCAACTCATTTGTCCGAATTGGTTCTTCGGCCAAGGCTTCTGTCTCGTCTTTGATTTTTTTATACCGAATGAAGATCAACCGGGAGAAATATATGCTCCGCGTTTCAATCTCGTTATTGCTTCCAGCTCTGGCTTTATACTCTCGTGCTTGTATAACTTCCGGACTGAACTGTGTAGGCAGCCGGTGGTAGCTGTAAAAAGAAATTGTCTTTCTTTATGTCGTCTTCCATCTTTTGGAAGTAATGGATGATGAATGGTGGGTACCGCGGTCGGAACTCCGTCGTCGCTGTCCTCGTCTTTCGAGTTCAGCCATTCAATCTGAACTCTCGTTTCTTCGGCTGGAAACCACTTCGTTTTGATCATAATTCCCAAAGGTTCCCGCAGAGAGTTTTTGTTTAGATTCTCCACCTCCTCCTCCTCCACCACCTCTTCATTCATATAAGAAAACTAATTTCGAGTAATAGCTTTCAGGCAAACTTTTCGCGTATCGATTAATCGGATCAATGCGTATTCCAGGCTGTATCATGCAGCCTCGCCAATTAATGACCAATATGTCAAAATAGTCTCGTCGATTCAATTAGAAATATAGCAAATAAATAATCGGAACCGATTCTTTCTTCGGTGAAAAACTTTTTTTCACCTCGAACTACGAAATAAATTGCGTGCCAGTTTTTCACCCTGCCGATACTTTCTATATACCTATGTAACACAGTATTCACTCCGCCGTGCCGTACTAGTAAAGTGTAGGTGGCATGCATACGTCATGTTCTCTCCGAACTGTCCGATCCAATCATAACTTGGCAGACACGGAATGAAACATTCGTTACAAATCGTTTAGATACTTACAACGAGTGAGCGTGCTACTGGATAACAAATTTCCAACCTGAACGTAGCTAATAGTAGGTACAACACGTCTGCCAGCGCGGAACGATTCCCCCGCAATGATAGGCCTACTGCACCTGATACTCAGAGCTTGCCTATTCACTTTATCTCAGTTTTTCGACACCGCGAAACCGGTTAACTCAGACTCTATATTGGATTCGTGACGTACTATCACCGTGTTTATATTCGCAACGTGCCACTCGCTTAAGAAACGTCGGAGTTCGACGATCAAATTATCTACTGCGGTGACGGGATAGTGTAATCAATTACTTTGACAGTATGAATTCCGAATTCAAACACTCGGTTGGAACTTTGAGCAGCCTTTACTGGTTTTCGCGAATCCAAGTAGAATGAAGATGCTTGATGGCTTGCCACGTTGACAAAGGGTACTCACGGTGATGGGGACAACCTCGACCTTCGAGGAACCTGAACACTTGACGCAAGTTGTAGGTACTTTATTTCCCGTTGAATATGAACGCGCGAGCGAATGGTCTGAAAGCTCCTCCTTGAAAGAGGAACACTGTCCTTACTGTCACGTTGGAATTAACGAACAAAGTCTCGGTGAGTTTCGAGAGGCGTCGGGCTATTCTGAATCAATAGCGTGAAGACGGCTTTGCATCTCGTCGCGACAATGCCAGGGTCGCGGTTTTAAGATTTACGATTATGGGCTTCTTCCCCCTTTTGGTTTCGGAGTCGAGCGATGAGACGCGAAGCCAATCTACAGCTACACCAAGTAGCCACAAAATACCAAAGTCTAGACACTAGGGTCGTTGTCAGTCACTGCCGTAAACTCGGAGAGATTGATTAATCACTCCGAGTCAAGGCCTCGACGCGGATGATGGTCGCAGGTAATACCCAAAGGCGTGCAGGCAAAACCACACTCGAGATAATGAGTTTTGTACCAAGAGTGCCTGCTCTATCTGAACATTTTCTCTCTCATGTAAACGTCTTCCTTGTTCTGTTTCAGCGCAATATCGATCGCCGCGCATAACGGAGCACCCATCGGACATAATAGTGGCAAAACACGAGCCGGTCACCCTAAATTGCAAGGCGGAGGGTAAACCGGAACCCGTCATCGAATGGTTCAAAGACGGGGAACCCGTCAGGACGTCACCCGGGGACGCGAAATCCCACAGGGTCCTGCTGCCGGCAGGTTCCCTGTTCTTCCTGAAGGTGATGCACGGGAAAAAGGAACAGGACGGTGGCGTCTACTGGTGCGTTGCGAAGAACCAGGCCGGAAGTGTGACCAGCAGGAACGCGACGCTGACTGTTGCAGGTAAGACCGTAAAACTTTAGCCTTTATCGGTGCACTAAATATGCCGTATTTAACGCCGGTCGGTGATCGTAATTCACGATTAACAGGTCAATGCATCGGACCAGATCGCAGGAACATTGCGGTCCGGTGAATTGCGTTGCGATCAGTCTGTACAACATTACATAACGAAATTAACGGTCGTGAGTAGAATGATATTGCCCGATCCACCCTCGTCAGAGGAACGATTCATTGCGTACTGTAAATGGTTAGGTTAATTTACTAGGTGTGTTTACTTTAGTATGCAATTACGACATTCGCGGCGCCTAACTTATCGCCATAATAAAACGCGATCCTGTCCGCCTTCCCTGCCAGATCATTGCGTTAAGAGGACAGCGCTGTAGTTATTTTTACCAAGGTTTCTGTTCACTGATTATAGATTGCTGATATGAAAAAAGTCATAACTTGAGTATCCGGATTTGGGACCCACTTGTTGACGCTTTCAATTGCCAATGCAAATCCAAGATTAGACTGATAAAATCGTCGCGATCCGTTTAAATGAACACAAAAGTGATTTTTGTGGGGTGTTTGGTCAGATTTAAAAACCAGGGTTACGTAAACCGTATCTAATTGTCAGTAAAACAAACTCAACGTCCTGCTATCTCCAAGCTGCTTAATTCCGGCGTGAAAGCTCTCGCTAGAGTAATTAGCATTAATTATGATACGATAGTACGGAATTGTTATAATCACCCAGTGGACGGCGTAAGGTTAACCGGCTTGTTTACAATCCCCTTACTTATCAAACGGCACAATTCCAGCACACCTTCTCTATCTTATCCGGGCTAAACTAACCTGCACGAATGCCATGCAGAACACGAAGCTGCGGGTGTATCGGATAGAGCTTTTAAAACCGTGTCGTTTCATTCTCGCGGCTTTTGCACCAATTACAATAATACTCCGCTCACCTTTGATACGTAGAATAATTAAATCAAATAGTTTTGTGAAATTAAGTGGCATTTCTCGCAGGGGGAATGCAGGAGCGTAAAAATCGTGACACGGTAGGGATTTACGACTCCATTCGTGATGTGTCCCTTTGTCTCGCGGCACAGACGTCGCGACGCTCGTTCGGCTTTGTTTCAGACCTCCTGCACCTTTGCCCACGCGACGACCCTCTTGTAGGAAATGGCACTTTGGCCCAGCCAGCTTCGTCTCTCGAAGGCGAACCGTAATGGCGAGAGTTTGAACTGTTTCTCGTCTAGGCGTGGCCCCAGTTCCTATCTGGTGCTCACCGTCCCGCAACATACTTTACGCGCCTCGGCAATAATTTATCAATTTCTTTTCCCTCCTTTTTTCCTCATTTTATCTCTCTTCCATTACCTTCCCTACGTGTCTCCCAGCCACCAACGGTGCAACCACCGGCTGCAGGACTCGTTTTAGTCAAGCTAGCTATTTCAATATTTTCTCTATCGATTCGCGCGCCATGTACCAACATATTACGTGCTTTATGCGGCATCTGCGATCTGCCCGTAGCTACGATATTTCTTTCGATTTGTTGGGCATATTGAAATTACTTTTCGAGAAAAATGGAGAGAGATGGAAAAGCGCTGACTTGCTTCATCAGCGAGGAATGAAACTGGGATTGTATACACAGGGTTAATAACTAGGGGGGAAAGTGACGTGCGGTATTTAGGAAATTAAATAACTCACGTTAAAATTTCTTAAAGGTATGTACATACATACGGAAGTTTCAAGGAATCACAAGAGAACTTTTGTATACGTGACAGTATGAGAAAGAAACTTGCTTCCTCGGTACTTGACTGAAACTCAAACAAACGCTACGGTAACTAAAATATTTGGTCTACATTTCAAACATCATACAGCTTGTCTCAGTACGCTCTCCAGTCTGTATAATAAATTAATCTGTCATTGGCAAAGATTTTTCATACTGAATCAAGCAGCAGACTTGTTATGTGTAGGTATACGGATACGTGTGTACATATACAGCGAGTATAGTATTCACACAAAGTTTTAATTGCGTTGATAATAAATCTGTCGTTAATCCTTACCGATCTCGCAATGACAACAATAACAAAACAATCGACTATCTCTGATCTGGAAGATATTTATGTGTACCTAGACGGGGATATTAACCGATCTATAAATCAATCGCTATCGTAGGACTCGTAGCACTGCAGACGACCTACCCGAACGAGATGGACCATAGTTCTGCCATAAAACCGACACGTATCTCAGCTATAACAGCTAAACTACCGTAATACGGACTTTGTTTACAGTCACCCACTCATTCCGTCGTCGTGATAACTACTCACAATACGTGTAGTCACTGCATATTTCAAAAGTACAGACGACCACGTCTCCCCCCCCCCCCCCCCCCCGTGCCTGTCCTTTTCTCTCCTCTTTGCATAGTCAAACTTTGGAATAACGACGAGCATGTTTGGCAGTTCCGTGTTTTCCTCGTATATTGCTACAATGACGATCGCATAACTTCCCGTGCACTACAAAAGCTCGGTAAACTGTCCGTCGACCAAATGAGGATTCACATAATTCTGATTTACGAGCCTCACCCTATCTACAAGGACTTTTCGACTCAGCTGATCAAACAAACAAACCCCCGAATTGTACCTAGCTTGCACACGGCATAGGGGAGCAACGGACCATCGCACTCTCGCATTCGGAGCTCTGTTTGGCGTGAACGCGTTTTGCCGAGAGCTGATCGTTACTGTTCTGATTAGAAGGATACTTGAAAAGTCAGGAGATATTTCGTCGAGATTGATACAATGCGACCTGCATCAGCGGCGGCAGCTTCGATGATGTAGCCAATTCTTGACTGATGATCACGCTCATTGTTACTTCCAATGGTGGCTAATTTTTTCGAAGGAACAATTGAACCGTTCAGCTATCAAGGGTGACCCTTGATCCAGCGATTTTGGTGAGGTCGGGTATACGCTACGTGGCTCTTGAATGAGCGTCAAGGATGGCGACTCTTAGGACGAAAGTACCGAAGCAGAAGCTAGGAAGCTACTTGCATTACATATCGAAGGTGTGTTTGTGTCAGCGTGAATGCACGGTGCGCGCGTGCGTGAGTAAGTGTCTTGGATTACCAGATCCAAGCGTAGGCATACAATATTTCAGGTATAATACCTCACGCTTGTCTTACAAGACACACGATATCTTCGTGCTACGTTATACTCTTAACTGTCAACGCCTCCAGATAAGATACACTTTCAAAGCGGCACGTTTCGAAATTTGCCACAGTCTACGCTTAACGGGGAAAAGCATACTCGAAAAAGCACGATGGCAACAAGTGAAGCGTATTTTGAAAAAACCACTTCAACATCGGTTCGTACTTTGAACATCACAAGATCTACGCGTAATACTAAAGAATCCTGGGCCACGTAGGGAATAGCTGTGAATAAGATCCAGAGGTGGCTCCTGCGGGTACCGAAGTGCATGTTCGTACAAAAATGCAGAAGCTTGGCTGGTCAGCTGCAGCATGAACGTGCAAGTACTACGCAGGCTGCGGATACGGCTACAAGTTCCTTGCAGAATAAAAAGTTTGAATAAAATACGCGCTAGCCATGTTAGGCCGTCGAAGAAACAAGAAAGAAGGTCCTGTTTAGAAACAATGGCGTTGTGTCCGACCGACGACGGTGCGGTGTTGTGCTGTACTGTGCTCAGCCTGTCCGCCCCGAGCTGCCTTTACGGTCTCAGGTGAGTTAAAGACAATAGGAGCGGCCACCTACTCTACATACGGCCCCATTAAAACAGTAAGCCACGCATTATAATATACTTTGGAAGTTCGACTCTCCGACTTCGTGGCAAACTCTGTTTCGGCGGCACTAAATCCGGGTATATATGCTTTGTGTTCCTCGAAATAAGCTGGGAATGCGGGCAGAGAGAGAGAGAGAGATCGAGTGTTCGAAGGGAGGATGTATGATATTAATTGATCGTTTTGACTAACGGATGGATTTGCCCGGCAAGAAGCTCTGCTGGATTCACGTAATAGCCCGAAATTATACGAGTTACTACAACTGAGTATATAACATACACAGTTTCAATAGTCCCCAATTAATCTTCTGCCCGGGATCGAAACGTTCGTGGCTAGAGAAGAGAGAGAGAGAGAGAGAGGAAAATAAAAGAACAAGTACCCGAAACACAGCTTCGAACCTTGTAATCAACGTCCGTCAATCGATTATATTAATGACATGTGATTATCGATACCTTAAAATGACTGCGCATATACGTATGTATATACTTACACGTATCCTCGCGAGCATATGGGTGTGTATAGAGAACGCTCTTGGTAACTCTTAACAATGATGTTCCAGATGAAAGAAAGCATGTTGGTCCGATGATTTGCGCTTTTATTAGGGTAGGTCATATATTCAAACGTTGACAGGTATATGTTTTGATGGATCTAGATGTGTACCCAGCGTCGGCAACGGGCTTTGGAATCCTCGCCGATGATCGAGTCTGGATGACGGTGTACCGAGTATGGGAGGGGTGGGGAGGGGAGCGTGAAATCTGATGATTTAATAATTTAATTAGAGGTAGCGTGGTTTACGGTTAAATGTTACTACACGGCGGCGGTATGCCGAAAAGCGAAGAGCGAAGAGAGGAGCCGGAGTTAAAGCATCGCTCGCCTTTCTCCACCCCGTGGCCGGGGGTTGATAATTTGAGAATTTCGTCGAAGCGAGGCTGTTCGCACTAGACTTGGTGGAGAGGAAGCGAATTTCACCTCCATTAGCTAATCACTCGAAGCTGGGCTCAGCCGGTGTGTTTCGCTTTTGTTTCGTGTACCGATACCCGTCTTCGGCGAAGTAAACCGTTCCAGCTACAAAGGTCCATCAACTAATGAGTTACTGTAAGGGACGACGGAGGCAAGCTTATACATATACGCATACCTTCACATATATACAGAGTTGCGAAGCACGCGGTCAAGTCAAGGATGAGGCGAGCCGAGAGACGAGAGACGAGAGACGAGAGACGAGTTCGTCTAATTAAGATTACGCGCTCAGGAGTGCGGAAAATTAAGCTCCTTCGAACTCTCCACTGAATGGTAATGACCCGGAGTCTAGTCCGCCTTGCGTCCTCAACTTCTTGTCTCTTCGAATCTCGAGCAGCGTCAAGACGCTTCGCGGCAAACTGGGTTCATTTCCATCATAAGTGTCTTATAGTGGAGAGAAAAAACTGTGCCAAAAATCATTTTTAAAAGTAGTGGAGAGATAATACGGAATTTTGTGGAGAGACCCAATGTGTAAACAGGTCGTGCGGTATCTTGATAACAACTAGACGGAAGATTTAATATCAGGATGCTTGAAGGATTATCCTTTCTCAAAGAGTTTCACGTTTTACAAGAAAAATATGAGGCTCAATTTGCCTGATATAGTTAAGGCGGGGCAGGTCGGGATCCCCGGTTGGCAAGGTGAGTCTGGCTTTTGATAGAAGCACTTTGGCCCTCTCGTATCTCGCCTGAGCTACGCTTCTCCTTATACGTCTCCTTCCTTATAACCCGCAATCTAGTCAGACGTTCGAAGTGAGCACCGTTTTAATACGCGATCTTCCGTGAGCCCGTAATTTAGTAAATTGAATATTCCCCGCCCCGGGGATGCGGAGAAACTGCGAGGATAGAGCCGAGCGTGACGACGGGTCCGAGCATCAAAATTTGTCAACTATTCGCCGGTGAGAAAAGGCGATCATTACTCAAGAGTCGAGAACTCCATGCTGCTCGAGCCTCCCGACAAAGAGTCATCATCGTTACAACACACCTCGTAGTTTCATTGCACCGCTGCACGCGACCATCTTCTTTTTTTTTCTATTTTCTTTTTCTTCTCCTCTGTTTTTTTTTTTTTTTTTTTTTTTTTTTTTTTTTGTAAGGATGCAGCGGTTGACCCTGTGCAACGACGGGACGCGGCTTTGTCGCAAAGTATAATACAACTTCTTCGTTCATTAGTCGAGGAGATAAACGCGTCACCTTTGTACGACGTGAAGCGTATACACTGTGTAGTTTGACAGTAAGAACTACTCTCTTGGAGGGGGGCTCGCCGTCTAAAAGTTTCCTACACGAAAATGCTTTATCTGCGGATCTAGAAAGCCTTTACTCGATAGAGATGCTACGATAATTGATGTCTTCCTAACCGGTCGGTTGCCTTTTACGGTTCGACCGTCGTCGCCGTTTGATCAAAGCCTCACTTCTCTCACTATCCATACGCCTGTATCACCGACCCAGAGAAGGCCTGTTTAGTAAGCGATAGGGCACCACCGTCAATCGGCCGGTACAGAGCACTGGGGTAAGTGTTTGATGAAACGGAAGGAATATTTTAAGTGACGATCCTTTTCCAGATAGTATTATCCTCTCGCAGAGAGTATCGGAGAATCCCCAAGGCCCTCCTCCTCGTCGACGTCCGACGCGCGTTGCGAGGCTTCTTTCAACTCTTCTCGAGGGTGCAGGAGCAGGTAAAGTTACCCTCCAGCGTATGCGCACTCAAAACCGGAGAAAGGATTCGTTTTCTCCGTTACCCTCGCGGATGAATTATCCAACAGCCAATTACGCCTCTTTACTCGGCTTCTCGAAAGCTGCCGCCAACAGTTGAAACGGTATCCGTAACCTTGCGACTCTCGTTCAAGCACCCAATGCTGAATTACAAAACACACCAAGTACCAACGTTCGTTCCAGAAACTTTGACGTTCGAATAAGAAAAAAAAAAAAAAAAAAAAACTCTAAACTTACAACAGGCACCGAGTAAAACGGACCGTTTCAATTCCTTTTGTCCTAATGGCAAGACTCCTTGAATGTTCGCACTCAAAATGTGGCCTATCACTTGAAAAGTGTATTATTCATGACAAGTGCGGTAGCTGACTCCTGCTCAGCTGATGCCTGGTGTCTCCTCGCTGCCTCCAGCATCTTTGGAATTTAAATGAGCGGTTTAGATTTATCTGTATGGCGCATGCGCGCTGGTCGGAAGCAGACGCGATGACAACTTACCGCATCAGCGAAGTAATTTGATACACATGTCAGTTACCACGGGGGATTATCGTGTCTTATTTTCTTGTTATTTCTACGGAAACACCCGGGGACGTGTGGGGACTCCGGGCACACGCTGGGGTTTTAGGAGGTAGAAAACCAGTAGTTTATTTCCAGATGAGTTTTGATTTACAGTATGGCCCATCCGAATCCCCGTACATACGTGTGGTGTGGTCGGGAAATATTAAGCTTCTACGGGGCGGCAGGTGTTTTTGATATAGGAAACGCTTTGAAGTTTCTTCTTACTGCAGACACGCAACGACCCGGGTTGCCCCTAACTTTTGCCGCACGCCTTATCCCGTTTCGTAATCCCTCGCCGCACGTTGTAGCTGTGTCACCCCTTCTTTCACCTCGTCCTTTTTCAATCCCGAAAAAGAATCGAAAAATAAAGAAACGAAAGGAAAATCAGCCGGAAGTGTCACGCAGATCAGGGAATAAATCGAATTAGCGACTTTACCGTGAAGCGTCGTTCAGTCTACAGCCAGTAAATTCTACCCAAGATATTCACTCGGCACAGACTCGAGTCTACCACCGGTTAATTTAAAAACGTTAAAACCGTGCAGGCAGAGCCTCGACCGCAGCCGTTGAAATCATTTTTCAGATTCTCGTTAGGGATATTTCTCCGTCGCATTCCTTTCCCGCGATCGGAGAGTCATCTGGATGAGGTGATACCGCCTCCCTCCCTCCCTCTATGCTCGCCTCCAGGACGAAGGATGGCCGGGAAGCAAAGTGCGCCGGCATAGGCGTAGCTTGGTGCGCAAAGCAGATAGGGCGTGAAATATGGCGCATAGATGACCGATACCGGACCTGCGGAACCGCGGACGTCGTCGGGCCGCGTCGATTTGACCGTGAATAAAAGTGGAAGTCGCCTCTTGAGCTTTTTCCGCGCTCACGAGACGGAGAGAGTGAACGTTTCACGGGACCGGCCAAGTGAATCGACCTGATCGAGCGTCTAACTTGGACGTTGCAGCATTGTCTCGCCCCTCGGCACGGCGGCAAAGTCGGATCGCTGTGAGAAATCACACGCGATAATCGAAGCCCCGGCAATAATTCACCGAGATACAGAAACCCCGCGTGAATTGTCCCCGCGTAGCTGGAGCTGGTAAAAGGAGTACGCGGATCCCACGGAGTTCACAAGGATCAGCTCCTTCCACGGGGCAAAGTGATAAATTTCAAATAGTACGCGAGTCCCCGACTCGCGCCGCGACGACGATTGTCCGGGAAATTGGCGAGCCTAGTCGGCACCTTGGGTTGTCCCCGGATTTTTATTTCAATTCTGTATTCGTGAATTGGGACCCCTTTCCACTTGCTCGCAACGATACTACGAAACGACCGTCACGCGATCAAATCCTCCAGCACACGACGTTTGTACAACATCGTCAACGACGAAAGTTGATCTTTTGGAAGCTCGCACCACGACAATCGAGTCTCTAGCAAACGGAACTACGGGGGTGAGTAACGGGTATAAAATCTCTTTTTAATCATACCTCGCTCGGTATTACTGATTACAGATTAGGCTCGTCGAGAATATTATGCCAG
Organism: Diprion similis; assembly: GCF_021155765.1. NCBI lineage: Eukaryota > Metazoa > Arthropoda > Insecta > Hymenoptera > Diprionidae > Diprion > Diprion similis. The sequence goes on along the minus strand of NC_060112.1, from coordinate 13,445,476 downwards.
TCAGCTAACCCAACCTCGTATGTGAATGTAATCTAAGAACAGTTTGTAAAAGCTCTCCGTACCCTTCTGCGCAGTGCTTTATATGATATACCGGCGTTGTATAGCCGGCAGTTGTTAAACTGCATCAATTGCACAGGGTCTGTCGTCAATCAAAAGGCTTTGTAAATGAAATTAGGTCGTTTATACGCGTGTAATGGACGCGTGTATACAACGTATCCGACAATTGACCTCGGAGCTAACAATAAAGCCCGTATATCGCGAGCAGTAAGAGCTTCGTGTAATCAAATGAAACTCGATGATATGCGACGAAAATTGGCTGGAGCAATATACAGCTGGGGGTATTAATTCAAAGCTGATTGGGTATCAATTCGTCGTGAAAATTCGACGATTCTGACGATTTGTTTGCCGCTGATGAACTTCATCGACATTTTAAAGAATTTACAAAACTTGAGATTTTGATCAAGAAGCCGGTGAAGCTGATTGAGTCTAATTGACGAGTAAAATGACTTTAGTATCTAATCTTTCTTCAAACCAGCTGTCCGCTTATTTAATTTTACGCAATTGCCACGCAGGCGCGGTGATACAATTCTTTAACGAGACGTTAAAATTATCAAAGCAGTTGCAGACGCGGGATTTAATGCTCATAAGCTCTATCATCAGGCATAAATCTGCAATGTATAGGGACTGATTTGTATGCGTGAATGTTCGAAGAAGTCTTGCATTAGTTTCGTTTTGATGGCAAGGAACTGCAGCGGTGGCTCGTTGTAATTAATATCATTCCCGGGGAATATTATCGTCGATTAATTGCAAGACATTGAGCGTTCTTAGGGTTCTTACCAAAAAGCCAATTGACCTGTTCATTAACAATTAACCGGGTAATTAGATACTCGAAGTGATGGATTTTTACAACGCCCTCCGGAGGAGAAGGAGGAATACGAGAGAACGAGGCTAAGGGAGGGAAAAACTGGGCGAATGGATCGAGCGAGCTGCGACGGTGGTAACAGCAGGCTTTGGGGAAAAGACGGTATTATTGATTTTCCTAATTACAAAGTCGTGGGCGCAATTAAAAATAATACACGTACGTATAACTACGAAACACGCGAGACAGTTTCTGTGCGCGAACCGTTTTATTTTACGTACGTCGCGCAGCAGCTCCAAGGTTAATTATTACACGACGGTATCAGGTATCTATGCAAATTTTCCCTGCATGCTCTAGATAACGTCGCCAAGTTCCTGCATGATTGATTTCAACCCGGCTAACCGCGACGACGAGACCAAGGTGCATTCTGCCGGCTGTACATTTCTAAACAACACGCAAATTTGCTATAACGCGAAAATCTTGCCCGCAAGCTTTCGAAAAAGACGGGAAATCGCGTTATCACAAATTCAATGCCTCGCTAGATTTGAAACAAATGTTTTCGCGGCTATACCGTCGGCTATTTAGAGACGGCCGGAGGCTCTTCCACCCCTCACGAGTCATTAGAATAATTTGAGGGAAGGGGCCGAAGCACCGGCGTCACCCTGCACGAGGGTTCGCATTGTTGCTCGAGGCTCTTGCGCAACAAACAGCCCCGGGTTACTCTTATTTGCGCCCCTTCCCCGGCCCTGCCGCACCCTTGAAAGCCGGGGGTTGCGGGCGGTGCGGGGAGGCGCGATTATTTCAAGTGCGATATTTGAATTTAGGATTTTGATTTTACCAATTCAATTGGCGCCGATCTCCGCGAGGGTCTCAGCCGATTATACAAACTCGCGTTGGGTATACGCAGGGCGCACTTGGAATCCACCCTCCATCCCTACCTCGTCGTTATCTACCTGCTGGCTCGCTATAAGCGTGCGGATTTTTAACAACGTTGAAACGTCCGCGAGACTCCGCCCGGAGAACAAAGAACTGGATTCCGCGAGGAATTAAACCGGAGATTCGATGCATATTCAACACTTGCCGGGGAGAGCGATCTGAATACGGATAAAGAATGCCGCATCGGCCTGAAATAAACGCGATTGCGACTGCGGAACGCGGCAATGACGGACGGACGGACACATACCGAGGAGACGGATTATACCTCATGGAAATGAAGATAAATTGGAGTAAATAAGTTGTAATGGGTATAATGCCGTTGCTGTTTAATCTTCGTTAGAAGGAAAGTCAAGCTCGCCTTATGGCCCAGCAGAACGCAACTCTGCCAGCTTCGCAGTGCGGCTTAGCTTGATTAAGCTCCGACGTCTTTGGAACGCCCGTTTTTCGGAAATTGTTTCAAATTAACCGCAGTCCGTAACATATCTGGGTCACTTATTAACTCAACCACGATGCAAAATAGTATCGACCTCTGCCCTATGCTTGATGCGACGTAAACCCGAAATCAGGACACCTTAAAAAAAAAAGTCCTTCGAAATTTTCGGAAATTCTAATTGCGCCCCGGAAAATTCTTATAACTGATATCTTTCTTCCTGGTTTTTTCCTGAAGACTTTAATTGACTATTCTTTGATCTTATATCGATTTCTGTAATTTGTGATGGCAAATGATCACTGTTATAGTTAGAAAGGATTTTGTTTGACTTTGATCGATCCATAACAAACAATTGTTTGAAACACATATTTCTACATAAAAAAAGTCCCAGAATTTTCTGTACCGAAGCAACGTGAGTAAGTATGCGTGACATTCGCTAATTGAGATACAGGATATTCAATCGGAAGAGTCAGAAAATACCTCTCCGCTAATTGAGGCAAAATGTCAGATATCACAGGCTGAAAGAAACCACTCTCCGAAAACGCTATCTTAACGATAGCTGAGTATTATGCAAATATTTCCAAATTAGCCCTCAAATACGTCCTAAAATAAAACAAGTATAATTACGCTTAAATTAAAATGAAAAAAAAATAACTCAATTAAATACGTGGGCTTAAACGGAACATACATGTGAACTTCGAGAACAGGATCTGCTGTCGTTGAGGTACCAGCCACCGTGCGCGGGCTAACGACTCGGTATCCACCCGCCCCCGCCACCCTCGGCTCAATTAGACCATTTAACATTTTTTCCATGCATCTCGGCTACGCGAGGCGCATTGTGTCGAGGGGCCTGAGGGGGTGAAAGGGGGCCTAGGAATCATAGCGTGGCACGTGGTGCGTACATCTGTCGCACCCCGTTTAATTTTTTCCTTTGGCACCACCACCCGTACTACGCGCTTGTACCCCCATTGTCGAGACGGGCTACTAATAGAGGAACCCTAGGATTTTTTACGCGGCACATGTTGGGCCCTGCTTCGTTTTTCCCTCACTCTCACTCTCTTTCTCTCGTTGAACACTACTCGGCGTGATTTGCGCTGATTGCGCGACAGAGCGGGACAGTAAAAGGGAAGACGAGAGGAGAGAGAGACGGAAAGGGATGAATGTATAACAAAGACGACGAAAGGGTCGGTGGAATTAATTTCAAATTTTTATTCCACTGCCGACTTTGACGCGTGCTCAAGGTTCCGCTCGGTTTTCACCGTTCGATTTTCCTCCGCTGCGGTGATTTTTTTATTCTTCTTTTTTTCCGCTTTCTCTCTCTTTCTCTCTTCTTTAGTTTTTAATTTTAATAACGCTTTTCTGCATTCGCTTCTCACGCTAATTGATACGTGTCCGTGAGTATATTACGACACGTTCGATTCGAAGATCAATCCGATTAGCGAGTTCTTCGCGATTATCGCAATTATTCCTTCCTCACTCTTGAAGTAACTCGACCAAAAAAAATTTTGCCTCTCTCAGGATCGTCCCATTCTCTAAATTAAATCTCGAGTGTTTGGTGTGTTGAAAAAATCCCTTCGCATCCACGCTACTGACAGGAGACTCGGCCGTATTTTTCTAGGAACGAAATTGAAAAATGCCGACAATTTACGATGACGTCAAACCTCCTTCAGACCCGGGTCTACGCTGTGTTATGTGTTATACACACATCTTACACATACACGCACACCTAAATGTATTCACTCGGCTAGTCTCCTTCTTATTGGATTCTCAGTATATACATGTATGTATATCTATATTCTTGCACTCGCAACAAGACAAAAAGCATTCGCCTTTTATGAAGGTCCTTATTTTCTTCACGCATTTTTAATACACGGTATCCACGCTTGTGTGTGCAGTATATGAGTAAGAATCCTTAGGGCCGATACACCCTGTGCAGTATATCTATACTCTGCGTCCGTCGTCCATGTGCTCGGCAACCCTTAACCCCCCTTCCCCAGTTTTCGCTCTACTGCTGGCTGAAATATGACACCCTATATTAAACTCCGGGCTGAGGAATTATTATTTTTTTTCTCACTTTCTTCTCTTTATTTCGTTCTTTTTCTCATTTTTGACACCCTTCAAGGGACTCCTGCAGCATGCCCAGCGTAAGCAGGGTACCTAATCGATCAGAAAATCAAGGGATTATTGAATCGCGATATTGAATTTAATATATGCTACTGGGGCTGGTCGGTACTACTCCTCAGCCTTTGACGTCATGGCACCTCCCCAAGCACAGATGTGACGACGATTCTCCGATAATACGTATCCCTGAATAGTGCCCGTACCTATTACTCCCGCGAGTCCTTGATGAAAACGCCCCTGTCCTCCACCCCCTACGTCACACTCTGCACAGGGTGGCTCCAAAATTATATATCAACACTTTGTAGAACTGTAGTTCATTATTATTATCATTGTCAGCACTGCGTGAGTTTCCTTTTATTTCGAATAAGGATGGGAGGGTGAGCGAATGATCGATCGAGGGGGTAAAAAGTCTAATGAAATATTCAGTTCTTCAGTTTATTCAGGCTGACCAAGTTCAAAATTTTCCATGTATCCTTCTTTCCATATTCTCAACTCACTGACATTTCACTATTTCAATATGCATATACCTAAGATCAGAATATTTTTTTTAAACTTGTTCTTCTTGACTTACGCCAAGAAAATCCAACAGACTCTGCTTGATCAATATGGCGAAATATCGCAGTTTGAAGTGCGAGAGTTGCCACTCAAACTTTTGCTTCAAATCAATGTACAATCAAAATTCAAAGCGTGATTTTTGACTCGTGCTTTTAACTTGACCTAATGTCGACTGAAGTATAAGAAGTATCACCAATCCTGTTCGAAATTCCACATGCATTATTACCTACTACCTACTTTTTTACACTATGAATTACCACACAGGATCCGAAACATCGCAGAGTTGATTCGTAGCTGAGCACTTGAGCGTTTCACATATCCTATTGCCCAAAAGTTGCTTCCGGACAATTCAAAGGCCATTCTGCACTTGTAAAACTGTATACGATTCGAAACAGTAGCCAGAAACAGTGACTCACTGTCTGCACCCATTTCTCCCGTGAATGCGAAAAGCCAAGGGTTTGGCGCGATGCGACCTACCATGGCGAGATTTTCATTACCTCGGCCATTAACGGGTTGAATTACAGGCCGACACCGTTCCCCGTGTTCCTAGGAAACTGTCAGGGTTCACTGCGAGCGCTACGGACCCAACTCAACGCTGTTTAACTCTGATTTATCCTTGTTAAAGTCGTAGAAAAACCGGCTTGCCTTCTCCACGGTGAAAAGCTACGGGACGGTGCTCGTTTTATAGTGTTGCACATTTCTTTCCCCATCGGCCAGGATATTCCACGTTGTAGTTATTTTACACGCCATGGTCGATCAGGACAATGGAAGTTGGCTCTCAACGTTGACTATTTATCCTGTGTACCGAAACGTGTAAATACTAGACGTGAATAACTAACGGAGAGTAAAGTCAGACCACAGTTCGATGTGTTTTATATGAATAGGTATGTGAGCAACCAAACCCATAAGATTTTACCCAAAATGTGAATTTTCGTTTACGACTATAGTTTAGAGGTAATCCACTAGTATGTCTTGTGCGAGTATCTGAGTCACGCTCTTGTCGCATTAGAAGTAGGTGAGTGCTTGAAACAATTCACTTGTAATCAAAGAAACTTCCGCAAATTGAACTGTGAGGTGTAAAATGAATCAAACGAGTTTATGAGTAAAAAGCCTCGGTTAAATCTAAACTAGAATTAAAATCCAATTCGGAAACTATTCTTGAATCAGGCTACTCAATCTGCCCTTTGAAATGAATCCTGTATTAAGGCAGATAAAACTTCTAATCACTTTTCCACTCATCGTTCGATTATGCGGAAAGTACTGAACATATCATCCATCATTTCTGTTTAACGATATTAAAAATATTACAATAGCCAGTTGTGTGGATCGTATTAATTGACTGTTTTGCCTATCACCGTTATGGTTGAGAAATCTATGGTTTTGGGCGATGTCTTTTTTTCAATGAGGAAATTGGTTGATCCCCTTGGGGTGTGTAAATCCCATATGTATACGCCGCCGCGCTCCCGCGTTATCGAACGAAGCCTTATTTATACGCGGAGGTATCACAATTAATGGTCGGCACTGTATGGGTAAGTTGCAGGGTCGTGCCTATGCCTTATACGAACCCGCGTGTACCAACACAGAAAATGGGAACCAGGGATTTGGCGAACAAACGTAACGTGATCGATATGCAAATGGCGGAACCATTCCGACTTATGGGGGGATAAACCGCCCTATTGTTTCAGCGAAACTCCCTCCGCGTTCCCGATTACATCAGTTTTCCAATGGAAAATGGTAGAAAAAGGTAAAGCGAAAGTGCAGGGGATAAAAATAGCGAAAAACAAACCCGCGGTCGAGAGCGCCGCGCTGCAAGCGTTATGGGTGAACCTCACTTATTTACACAAGTGCGGAAATTTTCATTTTTTCTTTAAATTTATTCCTTTTCTTCTTACCGCATTTTTTTTCCACGGTATTTGAACATACCTACCCACTTAAAAATAACACGCGGTCGTTCTGCGGCCGCTCTGGTAGGATGAGATCCGCGGTAAAGAACAAAGAGAGAAGTAACAGCTGGTTCCAGAAGGTCAGCTGAACTCTCCGCAGTCAGAAGAGACTCTCCCTTACTTCCCTAACTAGAACTTATCAATTTCACGGAACGATATACTCTATTTAATCCCCCCCAAAGTCCTTTTTCTTTCGCTTTCTCTTCTCTCTCTCTCTCTCTCTCTCTCTCTCTCTCTCTCTCTCTCTCTCTCTCCCTCCCTCTTCCTCCAGCACTCCCTCCGTTTTTGCGATCGAAATAGCTGATATTTTTACCATTTAGCTTTTCTCCCTCTCTCCTGGTTCGCCTCGCCTCGCCTCACCTCCGGATCTCGATCCTCCTCCATTTTTCCTTCCGTTTCTCCTCCTCACGGAGCGCGATGATCCCTTGACGCCTGAGTGACAGCCGTGGCTGCTCACATCTGTCTCTGTGCCTCCCACTTTTACTCTTACACACGTTGCAAGCCCCGTCTTTTCCGTTCTCCTCTCTTTTTGCCGCCCCTGCCATCCGAAAAGAGCGAAAGAGAGAAAGTGAGAGATAGAGAGAGAGAGAGAGAAATGGAGATCCACGTTCGCGGCTATGAATGGGGCTTTGTACGCACGATGGCGACGCCGCACACCGAAATAAACCCTCTGAATAAGAAGGCGATGAGATAGACGAACGCTCGTGCGTGTTCGTGAACAGCGAAGCCGAGGCCGAGGGTGAGGATGAGGATGAGGATGAGGGTGAGGGTGAGGGGGAGGCGGAGCGAAGACACTAATTATCCGTTTTGTGCGCCCAGGAATTTGGTAATGGAGATCTCGCCGGATCTCGACGCGCGAGATGCGCCGTGTCCTATTTTCGTTTTCAAACTTATAGTATATCCAGCTGCACGGTGACTCGTAGGTAAGAGTCGTCCCTCTCTCCGGTCCTGCAACAGACTCGAAGTGAAGTACATAATCTACGATTAGTAGGTCTCCTCTCACGCCTCGCCCTCTCTCTCTCTCTCTGTGTGGCTGTGCCATGCGTTGCTCTCCGCAGGATGCTTATGACGCGGCAACCTTTCCTCTCTTCATTCTACATAATTTATTCTCCTTATAACCCGATGCAGGCTTTGTAATTGCAGCGAGCTACTCGCACGACGTCGACTAGGTACACCGTTTTCATATATTTTTTTGTTTTCTCTTTCCTTTTTTTGTTTCACTCGGTTCATTCTCTTCTTCCTTATTTTTCTATCTCGTTACCCTCGTTAGCTGCACCGCTGTTACACCCAAGCAGCGTAGGTATCACTTTCGCTTTCAATTTCAGTTTCAATTCCCCGCTTTCTCAAGCCCCATAATCGAGCTTACTTATCTCCGTTGGAGCGGGTCCGCCTTCTTGCTTCTCTCCATTTTAACTGTAATACCGGGTGAAATTTCGCCTTGTGTTCGTGAACACTTTGTTAACCCGCGCTTCGGATCAACGGAAGGCCTGTAATTTTCCCTCTCATTTAGCCTCATTTATTACCAATAATTAATCAAACTTATCGGCAGTCCCGCGTCGATAAACGCGTATAGGAAATTCCTATACATGTACGTCTACCACCGCTCGTCTTATTCGCCTGATGAAAATTTCACCAAATCATACCGGCTGTATAAAACTGGTGGCTGAACGCATCTGCTACTCCTGTAATCCTATTGATTCGAGGGAGTTTTTCTACAAAGCGCGAATAGAAAATTCCGAATAATAGACTCGCTCGATACGTTGCAACAAAAGAACTAACCACCGATGGTGGAAAACGCGAATTTTACCCGCATGGCCTCGGAGCATCGGGCCCTGCACCTTCTGTACTATATCCGTACATCTGTTACTTGGAATTTGCTGCAGTCTAAAGCTAGGCTAGACGATTCTCGTTTCGGCGATTGTTTTTGAGAGAAAAAAACTCGATATTTGATCGTAAATTTTCATACGTTTCATCCCTATTTTAACGGCTCATAATAATATTCTCATATTATTCAGACTATTAATTCTAATCGCTGAGTTATTCGGCGTGTGACATTGTCACAGCACATTGACGCTGTAAAGATAAACGTTCAGAGTCGTTAAAAGTCGTTAAAAGAAGAAGATTTTATTATACGTAAGCTTTTTTTTCTCATTATCTAAACGTATAAAAATAAAAACCCGGGAACCAGAACTACGTGTGAAAATTTGTCGAGCTTGCATGCACCGATAAAGTAGCCTTTGAATTAAAAAATGTGATTATTAACGCGATATCTGGTGACATGGAATTGGGCAGTCAGAAGTAAATTGAAGTGAACTGTAACAATGTTCATATTTTGTTATCACATTTTTTACACAACTATAAAGATACGCCTACACGCATGGTCGTTAAAATGACTGATTTCCCTATCATTTTTATACCGATAAAAGAAACGCAAGCGTGTCAATGATGCAAAGTAATTATTATAACGAAACGAGGGCGAGTAATTTGCCGACTTAATCATTCCTCTGCTGTAAGTTTATATACGTAGGTACCTATACTGTATACGTATAACAGCTTCGAATGCACCATTTACTTTACGCTCGAATACGTTGCGTATAATTTGAATGCAGCGTATATGGTAGGTATATCGCAGGGCTTAGAGTCATTGGATGAGAGGCAAAAGGAGGAATCTGGTTTCCATATCGCGTTAGTTGGGTATCTGGTTGAACAATGGCCTTTGTTACCGTAAAAACAACGGCGTAGGTAGATAGATGGCGGTTTCCCCGTATTTTGAGGCAACTTTGAACCACGGATTTGGTCACAATGCTGGTGAAAACATAATTCACACCGACCGCAAGGAGATTAGAGCGGCTCTCTAGAGTCCTTCGGCCGAGCTAGAGGAGCTTCTTTACTTTCTCCATATTATATCGGGCTGGAAAGTTTATGCCTGCGAAAATGGAATTCCGGCGTATTAAATATGCGTGCGTACTTGCGCGATTGCGGTACGAAACGCGAGAGGCCTTGCAAGGAGTGCTCACAATTTCGCGAGAGAAATGAGTTGATGCTATTGTTTTTGGCAGCTAGACAAAACGCTTTTAAGAAGGAATGCATCGCGCAGCTCTGAGTGCACCGAACGTCGTTCTGCGGCTTCTTTATTACCCCGTTTCAAGTGTTAATGACGCACTCGCTTGTATCACGTTTCGCTAAATCGGCGGTTCGTCTGTTTTTTTTGGTTTTGTTTTTATGTTGTCTATAGTGCCTCAGGGTATCCGGTTTCTGATCTACGAGATGGCGATTTTTTTAACGATCCAAATCCTTGAAATAATTTATTTCAACCCCGGATTAGGTTTCCACCGAAAACCGGAGGTGCTAAGCCCGAAGCCGATCCAACCGCACCAAAACGTCGCATGCTGTTGTACTAAAATTTCATAACACACCTAAGGGCACAATTGCTACAGTGCATATTTCTTCTCAGATCGGTGACAACTACCGAGGAAAGTGTAAATTTTCGTCGTCCAGTGCGAGAGTTACAGGAAATTTATATCACGGTAATGTCAGAACTTGACTGAAATATACGAGAAAAATTCAACATTCGAAAATCAACATTCGCCTTATGGTCTGGCCTGTTTTGAGCTACACGTTTGCGGTTGAACGATCTCAAACATCCGTTTAGGTCACCACTGCTCGATGAAAACACATTCGTTATGTTATAACGCGTGTAAACGGGCAGTATATACGTGTGTGTGTGTGTGTGTGTATATATAACACGTGTATTTACTACCCCCATCCAGTATTTGTCGTGCACTCAAAATTTGACTTCCAGCCAAAAATATACACCCTTCAGTGAACGGATCGGAGCGTAGCGGAGTTATTTATATGTACACAGCTGACAAAATCCTTTCAAAACAATCGTCAAAGCCGAGACGAGCCCCAACAACGAGCGACGGACCGATCCCGACGGGTTATCTTAGTCGGCTGCCGAAAACCTCGGGACTAAGTTAACTTAAGCCCAGGCTGGTATCCCTGACAATGGGCCTAATACGGATTAAAAGGATCCCATTACAAGATTGATTTTTAGATAGACCGAGGATCTCTGCTTTGCATAAAAATGCGATTTGGAAAGAGAATAAAATGGAAATACCTCGAGGAAGAAATCTCGTTGACTGTATGCGCACCTTCCGTCTTCGCGGCGACCGGTTTAAAAGAGTCTACCTACGTTGAAAGCATTTTGTACCTACCCGAACCTTTTTCAACCAAGGTGTTACGTTTTATTAACCTTATCTATTCATTTGTTACAGGTAAGTCCATGACCCGAAAAGAAAACATTCTTGATCTTTGCTGCCGATGCTGCTGCTGCTGCTGTATAAGTTGTAACGCGGTAAGTAGAAGAGGAATCAGGAATACCCAGAATCCTTTTTTCCCTGTTACTTCTCTTCTCTTGCGACCATTTTGTGTGCCGTTGCTCTTGTCCGGTCCTGATCATCCGCGAGGCATATTCCCGAAGGGAAAGGCTTTGTTTGTTTATTTGCTCGTACCTCGGGTGGTGGGTCAACGGGACCGTCAAACCCGTTTAAAAACAGGGTAATCGGGCACAATGAAAGGTGGCGGCGTTCGAGCCGATTTTGGGTGGTTCCATTAGCGTGGCATTCCTAAAATAACAGGTTCGTTAGAAAGGCGTTGCACGGTTCGCGGGTGCCGTGCAGCAGCAACGGGGACGTCACCAAGGGTTGTTTTCCCAGCCCTTTTAGGAGCGAGGGGCGCCTGTTTGTTTCTACAACGTCATGCGCCACGAGAGCTATGCTCATCCTGTACTTCCGATTCTCCCTATGACGTCACTCATCTGTTTCCGCCCGCGAACTTTGCTTGCGCATTATTATTATTGTTATTATTACCTCGGTGTTCACTGTCTGTACTCTTTAATTGCTGGCTTGTATCGTCTGAAAATTCGATGCCAGAGAAAAAGAAGGATTGCTGTGAACACAGGCGGAACGAAAAGCTATCGAAGCTGGAAAACTTCTTCTTTTTTCCTTCTCACTATGTATCAATGAAAACGTGACTGAAATTTCAAAGGATCGTATTAAATTGGTCGGACTTTTTCCCTCTCTTACCGTGAATTCTCTTCTATTTTATCTGTTGTATACCTGCCACTGTTGGGCGTAACTAAACGTTGTGCATTTACCACGAGAAAGTTAGTTCGACCAGGCGTGAAGACGCGAAGACCATGTAGAGCAATGTAAAGCTACTGGAACTTGAGGGATGATGGACGAGTCGACGAATCAAACGTAACCTGTAATCAAATATTACACCCTTGCGTGGTGCGATTGCCTCGCTTGAAAAACGGTCTGCATATTTTTCTTTTCATTTTGTATTATTTAAAATTTTTATTATTTTCCCGGGAAAACGCCGAGCTTTTATCTAAAGGGTTGATGACACGCTGCATTCTCGCCACAGTGGGATTTTTATTAAAAGCAAGGATTAATGGCGTGTCACTACCATTACGAGACCCTCTTTTTTACACTTTCCTGAGCCTTTCTTTCGCCCCGTTCTGGATATATGTATATCGATCCCGTATAAACGACACTTTTCAAAACCGCTATCTAGACGCGCCCGAATTGATCCTCGGAGCGTTTTTTCATAGGCCTGTGTTCCGGGAGATTGATACTTTTGACAGATCTGGCGCGCGTCATCTATGATTCGAGGATGAAAATCCATGTAAATCACCGAAGACCCGTTCAGATTCGGCTCGTTGAATCCAAAGCGTTAGCTTTGCCATTCCGTCCCTCAGGATGGCTTTGGCTTTTGGGTAAACCTTCCACCCATCCGATCGTTGCCGAGGAATGTCTTCCACCTCGTCGGAAATCTTTCGTCGTCGTAGTCGTCGCCTCATATTTCCTCACCCCTTTCCAACGTACCACGCTTCTGCGAATGTTTGCAAAATTTAATTAACAGTGACTTAAAATACGGGGATGCTGCAAGTTCACAGTGGCTAATAACAGTCCGCAAGAGTGAAATGGCAAAGCTGAAGGTCTCCGCGAACATCAGCTGTCTATTCAAACTATTCGAGGATAACATCTGACCCACATTTGGTAAGGAAAGAAACGGTCTCCAAAGCGAGCGGAATAAAAGCCTTGAAAGAATGCATTTCCAGTCGTCGATCGGAACCGTGGACCAGCATGCTGCACCTTGGGTGCTTTATGGACGGATGCAGACACAGTGATGCATGTACAGCAAAGCACTCCTTACCAGCCGTGAAAACAACCTCGATTCCCAGTGAAAAGAATCAAATGGGATGCGGGAATAAGTCGTCGTCTCATGTGATAGTCGAAGTAAAACGACTTGGTACCACCGAGCGAATGTGCCTATCCACAAAGCGTTGAAACGTATCTTCTCTCGGCACAACTTTACAGTCGAAACGAAATGCAAACTCTTCGTTTCACGACCCTTTATGTGCCTGCAGAAGATTGGATGGACTGCACTTCAGATACGTGACAAAAGCTCGACTAAGTTTCCTGATCATGTCATTTAAATTGTGTTTACGCTGAAGGAGAAGTAGTCCGGGTCGCAGGGATTATTTCGAGGGGTTTTAATACTTGAGGTTCTTGTTTTTTTATGATTTATTTTTGTTTTCACTACAGATAAAGTGTTGAACGTTCTTTCCTTTGTTAGCCTATGATTGGTGAATATTTCTCATACCGCCGCGACTGTAAAGCCCTCCGAAAAATTCCACAATTACGAAACCTTTATGGAATGAAAAATGAGGCTCCTCCTCGGCCAAAGAAACGGCCGATTTATCATCGATGCCGCCGCAACCCTTTGACAAATCTAACATCCTCTCTCGCTTCGGGACAGACTCGACAGTGCGCACGACTCCTGACGCGAGCGTACGCCTTCCGTTATGACAAACAAGCTTTCATAGAGTGTACAGTCACCCTCAGGAATTCGAGGTGAAAAAGTTTGTAAAAACCTCAGAACTACTGAACCGAAAAATGTGGTCAGAGGAAGACCTTCGTTCTTGTCGTCAGACGGGAAATCCGTTCAATTGAACGTATCGACATTTTTAGCTAATTGGAACTCTACTCACAATGGGATGAAGATGGACTCGGCAGACTCGAGTCACGCTTGACGATGTCCAGAAACCACGGGGTGCAAGCTAAGTGTTACAGAGACACGCGTGGAGTGCCCTGTGCCTTCCTTATTACCACGTTACAATGCCCAGCTTGGGGTGTTTCCAGGTGCGCCTCTTTCTCTGCCATGCCGAGAAGTGTGTGTACGTATGACATGGAGTCGCGGGTTCAAAGCGAGGTACTTACCCTACAGCGCAGTGCGCAGTGCAGTAGGCGAGAGTCAAGTGAGGGTGGTTGGTACTTGCTGGTGGCTGTTTCTTGATGGAAGTTGGCGTTTCTTTTTTCCAGAGTAGGTTGGTAGGCACCTAGGACGATGCACCTGAAGTCTATCCACGAAAGTGGAGCCGACGCTACCGACTCGAGAGTTGTGATTTTAAGGTGTAATTATGGCTCGAGGTTCGGATGCGTCCGGATCGTCGGACACGGTGCATCATCCGGTGCTCGAAGAGGCTCGCCTCTTCCCGGCTTGAGAGGGGTCGTCGGGTGGGCGAGTACGGGAAATAACACGCCCGCGCTACCTGACCCGAGATCAAAGAGATCTTGATCGTCTGGTTTAGTGTAGTGCCGAGGAGGAGATGGAACTGTCCGTCATCTGTTATGAGAGACGCGTACCAGCTGGGAAGCTAGTCTCGAAGTCACTTACAACCGAGTAGACGACGAAAGGATTTAAATACCGCGCAGTTTTCGGTCTAAATGAAAACGGATCATCGCTCGGAATGCTCTTCCTGATTGACAAGTCCGACATGCGGCCGACTCAATTTAGTCGGTGTTTTAAAACCGCCTGCAATCCGTTTGAAAACCACTCGTATAACAGTGCCTCTCTCTCTCTCTCTCTATATCTCTCTTTGAAAGTCGAGTATCCGTCATTTCTAAGGAATGAATCCGTGCTCTTATCGAGCAGGGAAATACGCCCGATGCCTTAGGCGTTGTTGAAAATACCGGGTACCTTGTTACACACTTGGGCCACGTACGGTACGCGAGGACGTGGGCGAGAGGTCACGTCCATAAAACGACCCGGTCATCGTTGTCAAGGTTATCTTCACCTGGCATCTGATTCTCAGACACGAGACAACGCGCCACTGCACGCACCTACGAACCTCACTGCCGCGTACATGCGCGGTTCTAGTAAGGGCCGGAAGTACCCTGCACGAGGCCGAGACAGGCGAAGGGATTAAAAGTCCTACCCCTGACTCCGGCTGCCCTGGTGAGCACTTCGCTACCCCGTCGCTGATCGATACGACCAACAGGGTCGGGGTTTTCGAACGGCTCCCAGATGATAGAGGAGCCACCGGGGCTGTTGGTGTTATCTTACCCTTCCTCATGCCGGCCAGGAACTCAAACCGCGCGTCCCTGCTCTGGCGTGTATTCAGCTAATTGCGGAATTTTGTAGGGTATCGTTGTTGTTGTTGTTATTGTTATTAATATTATTATTATTCCCTTCCTTTTTACCCGCTTTTATGCCTAACGAGGCCTTGTTTGTTCTTGGGTATCCAACGAGGTAGTGGAGCAAAATACGTACATATGGACTGTATGTATTTATATGATGTACGAAGTGAAGAGGAGGAAGTTCCCGTACAAGTTCAGATTAGTATAATTAATAGGTAACGAATGAATTGTGTTTTACTGAAGACTAGGCTGCTTCTTTGCGCCAGAAATGTCGCCAGGCAGCAGTGAAAAAGTTTTCACGTCTTAGAAATAGTGGACATTCCCGTTGTTGATAGTTATTTACTAAATATCTAAACGCTTTAATTGCTGCTGCAAGTTCTTACTTGATTATTCGTGTTCGGATTTCAACTGCGAAATAGTCCGTGTAATAATTTAAAGCTATTAAAAGAAAGTTGGGGAGTACACGTGTTTGAATCGAAAGCTTGAGCTTGGATAGTGAAACTGTTTCGACGAGGGATAACTTCTGTATTCCGTTAATTGCCACTCTTTTTCCTGAACCTAATTTTCACGGTGCAAAAACGGTGGTTCATTCCGTCCGTTGAAAATTACATTCACAGAAAAGATCGCATTCGAGATATTAACGGCAAGTATATGAAGGACCGCAGGAAGGTCCTTTTAACGATAATTACAACCGCAATGGCACAGTTTCGAGTGTATGAGGCTCGGAGGTAACGAATTCGAGGCTCGTATTGCGGTATCGTAAACTGTATAGCGTTGTGTCGAGCGGGACGCTATCGCGACGTAATCACCTACTCGAGACATTCCAGGACGCGGAGGAACAAGCGTGCTCAAGGATCAGGAGGGAGGAGGAGGAGGAGGAGGAGGAGGAGGAGGAGGAGGAGGAGGAGGAGGATGAGGATGAGGATGCTGTGGTGAGATGCGAGAGGAGGGTGAGGAGGACGAAGAGTCGAGGGAGAGGAAGGGTCCGCGAAATACGTTAATAATTCAAAACTAAATTCCTCGATAAATTAGACTAACAAAGTTCCTTGATATAAACGCCTCGCGTTCACGTTCTGCTATCTCTCACGTGCACTCTGACTCTCCAAAGACAAGGGCGAGAGAGAGAGAGAAAGCAAGAGGTGCAACTTTACCCCGGTTTTCTCATAAGTCACAAGGGTCCCTGGTTTGGCTGGCTGGTTACCCGACTGCTGCTGCGGGGGTTGTGAAAGATGATCCTCCAAGGAGGGTGCAAGCCCGGAATCATTCCCTCCGGTTGCCTTCTTCGCGGGAATTCCAAGTTCCTCGGACGCGTCGTCGTATACAAGTACGTTGGTGAAAATTGGAGCGAAAGAGGGAGAGGAAAAGAGAAGATGTTGTCGAGGAGGAGGAGGAGGAGAAGGAGGAGGAGGTTACATATGCCCGCGGTACCGCGATGTTTAAGTGGGCGCGAAGAGAAATTTCACCGGCAATATATATACGAGGTAATTGAACGCCAACGCGGAGTAGAGTAAGCGCATTTTTTTCTGTTTTTTTTTTCTTTTTTCTATTACAACTGATAAATCCCGGCCGCCGGATTGGCGGAAAGTTGATTAAAATAATTACTATAAACAATCCTCTATGAATACTTGACGAGGTGAACTGGTTTATATGCAAAAAAGATGGGGCTTCCAGCTCGGCTTCGCCAAGGGGGTAGATTACGCGGGTGATTTAATATCCCGGAAGTACTAACAACTCGCAATTTCACTCAAGAGGGACGCCCGGAGGACGAGGACGACGGAGAATAGCCGGCAACATCCACATCCACGCGGACTTGTGGATCAAGCAAGCACACACGCGTTCTTCCACTTGTTTAATACAGATACTTCGAGATCATAATGGACCTGAATCACGATGAATCAAGCCGACTAAAAACCCGCTGGTTAGACTTCGGGATATTTATACACGACGATGCTTTATTCGCTGTTTGATCGCCTGTTGCCACGATATCTTGCTAACTCGTAAAAATAACTGATTGAAAAAATCGGTCGGGTTATATGTGTCGATAGTTGTCTTTGAGGTTTTTTTTTATTCTCCTTTCTTCACGCTGCAAGATTGGACCTCCTTTATTCTGCCCCCTTTATCCTGCAGCTCTGACGCTTCCAGTTTATGATTCGCGTACGTCATAAAGTCACCCCCGGTGGAAGGCGTAGGTATATACGGAAAAGTCTCCGGGATGCAGCGTTACTCTGAAAAACCGTATATATATATGCATTTTACGATCGCATAAAATAAAACTATCCCTCTTCTGCGCCGGCACACGTGTCTGCACCTGATCTCACCCCCTCGTCACCCACTCCTGTCACTCAGGATAAAAATAAGGAACAAATTATATTCAATGCAGTTTGGAATATTCTTTTATTCGTTGAAAATGTATGAAAATTACATAAATGTCGGATTAAGCTTAGAGACGCCCTGCACTTTTGATTCAGTATTCCGTATCTCGCGGAGACCGGGTTGGTCTCGTTAATAACGACGACAAGGGTTAAACTCCCCATAATTCGTGCCGAATGAAAGCTAATCTTGACGCGCGCACAAGTATATTCCAGGCCCTGGTTTTGGTTAAACAATCGTTGCCGATTTTGTTGAAAATTAAGCCGACTGGCATTGAGCGGAACAATGTAGGATTTGAGGCATTGTTGGCGAACGTTATCGGCGCGAAGGCAGCTCTGGAGCAGGGCTAAACGCCATTAAATACCGCTTTGTTGTCTGTCACGGTTAATTATTGCTCAACGATGCTTTGCCGTCGGATTAGTCGGAGAAGCGAAGCGTCGCGACGGATCGTTGTAATTGTAACAGTTTTACGCACGACTGACTCGAGAGTGGAAATTGATTGAGACCGGAGGCTGCGAGGCTTTGAAAAAAGGAAAATTATAACCATCCCTCGACGACATCTCGCGGTAAGAAGAAATACGCGGCTCGAATTATTAACGTTTCACAAATTAATTTTATGCCCAGCGCTACACCATAAAAGCCATTATCATCCTCTTAGATAGATCCTACACGGTACCTGTATGTATAGAACGAGAGAATGCAATTCCAGGTTGCAATTTATAGCCGATCGTTATTACCTCACCGAGAGAGACCATAACTCAACGCATTTAATCAACCGAGTTGGGCATCACTGCCTTCATAATCCTTGGAAACCCCGGGAAGCTCCCAGGCTTTGCACCAGCTTCCTGTGGGTCTCTTCTTCGTCTCATCCCTCCCGCCGTACCGGCCAAAGTCTGTTCTCCGGAGGGTTTCTTGATCGCTGGACGCGAAGGACGAGGAAAGGACACTCTAAATCGCTCCTGTCTCGCCGGATGTAAAGCCGTCTAATATTGCGCCGGTCTCGTCCTGCAGCCTCCGACCTCCTTTTTCTCCTGCATGTCAAAGACGACGTATGTCGGAAGTTTCGAGGCCGTTCAAACGCGAAATACAGAAGCGTGTAATATAACTTTGCCAACGATTTGATCCGCTGTTTTACCATCCCGAACCAAACGTCGCGACCTTTTCTCGGTAAAGATCTTCAAAATTCCCGAAAGTGATTAGATTTGGTTTAGATTACTTCCCCTATTTTGCGTCTAATAATTAAGACCGAATAGAATAAGTTTATTCATGATTATCCAGTGAAAAGTCACGCAAAAATTGGATACGAAACTTGTGTTAAACGTGCAAGTATACAAAGAATTTTCGGATGGTGTTTAAATTCTTTTCTCGGACAGAAAAGGTGGTGAGAAAATATCTGAAAATCTCTTTAGTGCCTAAATCCTGAAAATATGTTGAATTTCGATGAGGGAGAAAGTTTTTATCAAATTGCAAAAACTTGTTCAATGTGAAAAAATTTTGAAAATGAAAACATTGGTCTACGATACACCGTTCCAATATTTCTTCTCTTTTCGCCGTTATCGATTGTCCCGAATCGTTTCCCAAATCCACTTTGCAGGCGCACCTACATGAGGGAATTTTTTAATTAAATTCCAGTGGCCCAGCCCGGGGTACAGTAATAAGTAAGTGATCGCAAAATGTGGGGAAGTGTTGTCGGTACCTATATACCTACGTATATACTCAGTTGAAATTAGCCATCGATCTGAAAGGAAGGCCTCGACGCCGCCGCCCCCTATCAGCAGGCCAAATAATGTATCTTATTTCCCGAGAAGAAAATAATGACATCCAGTTGTCTTATTGTCTTAGCTGATGAACCCCTCACAGCTCGAGCTTTCTTTTCCGCACAGTATTGTCTGGCTGGGTGTAGCTAATGAGGGCTCCTCCGCCTGTTGTGTAGCAACAACGCGTGGATCTCTCCTCTCCTCTCCTCTCCTCTCCTCTCCTCTCCTCTCCGGGACTCCCGCATCAGCTCTCGTTCTCCTCTCTCCTCCCCTTCAGCCTGTGTGTCTCGAGAGGCGCGCAATTACAAGCAATCTGGCAATTATTGCCGTGTATCAAGCAGCCGATAGGAAGAAGTTGAAGAAGCCTTCGACTCCCACGCCAATATCGGATCTCGCGCCTCATTCGCGCCAATCTCCACCTTCCGAGTCAGTCACAGCTTCCGGCGGGACAATCGCCCCGCGCGTTTACTACTCGATCGATCGATCCTCCACCCACCCTCTATACAGCAGCATCGGGCGTAATACAGAGATAGCACCGGAAGTCGACGCCCCTTCCACCGACTCCGGAACCGACCGCTACTCCTCCACCATCCGAGCTCGTAGTTAGGCTACGGCAATCCAGGCGTAGCCGACTTATCCACGATCTGCCCGGATTAACCTGATACAATATTCATAAGCCGACGGGGCAACCACCTCGCCTCCATTCCCAGGCGAGTCTTTCCACGTCTATGTAAATTCTCCCTCTCAACACTCGCCCTCGTGTGCAGGGCGGAGGAATGGTAGGTACGTATCATCCGCGGTGCCTACTCGACTCTCTCTCTCTCTCTCTCTCTCTCTCTCTCTCTCTCTCTCTCTCTCTCGCCCTCTCTCTCACTGCTACACACTTTCAGGACACGCGTACGCATATACGCCGGCTCGAAATCCGGAAGGGATGAAGTTCATTCGGTAAGAGGCCTGTCCGCGAAGGATACAAGACAATTGTATCGCTCGGAGCCTCTAAGTCGGCATGTTGGCATGATATTGCAGCTTATGTCCCCTGTGCCTCCGTGTCGCAGCATCGGGTATTTATATGTACAAGTATACATAGGTATGATAGCGACGCGTAGAATCGCTCTGCTTCCGTGGTCCGGCTTCGCAAGAAACAGAAATTCAAGAAAATCTCCCGTAGCTCATCTCTTTTTGCGGTCGGCTTTACCCGCGTGACCCTCTTTATGCTTGACGTGACGTCACTGGGGACGAGGGTGCCCGTTTATATAAGGGTTGGTCGCGGGTTACGCTCCGCTTGACGTCTACCTAATGCCATAGAAACTCTGCCGCTGCGGATGTGTAGAACTTACAACGATACACGCAGATTTCTCTGTCGACGGGTTTTTCATACAACATCGCAAATGTACGGACATATATACATATATGTGTGTGTGTATTGTATACGTCTACCTGTCCAGGGGCGAGGAAAAGGAGAAAATAAGCCCGTTCGCTCGTGCAGGCTGAAAGACAAATTTCGTATCTCGGTTTAACAAGATGAATTTCGTCGTGCAGCAGCAGCGTGTGGCAACAATAAGAGATATTATACCTACTCCCGCAGAGACGGCGGAGTGTACGGATTTACATATCCGTGAACAACGACGAATAATACACCGGTGTATCAGGATTTTCCAATCTCCGATATTCCATTAGACCCCGACCGAGCACCGCACCAGGGCTAAAAGATGGACGAATCTCTCGCTGCCCGCTGGACTTCTGTGACCGATTTTATCTCGATCTCTGCCTCGTTTCAAACGAGTCTTCCTTGCCTTTACACGTTTATCATCGCACTTGGTGTACCGTTTCTCCGTTCCTACCCCTCCAACGAGCCTGGACAGGATAATGTGTCGATAATTTTACCCGCGCTTTTGCAGTTTCGAGTATCATCGGCGAGGAGAATTCCTTGTGTGTTAACGCATAGCCATTTTCTTTGACGTTGAAATTTCTTATGACGGAATTATTTTTCGACAATTTTTAATCAATGAAAGATGCGAAGTGGTTACACGAGTATTTTGACACTCTAACTGACAATTTTTGACAAAACTTACGGATCCCTGAGGAATAATTTCAACTAGAAGTCTATCCTTTAACAAGTGTTGGTAGTGCTTTTCAAAGTTTCAAAAGAGATGACTGTCTACATTACTTTGCATACTTCCCTACAATCCCTACCTGTTCCCTGAGGATATTGGTATTCCCAGTTTCCTTCTCCTTCTTACTGTTCTTCTTCTTCCCCGTTATTTGCTCAGCGTTTAGAGAAAAGACACGCAGCGAAACTCTCTGAAAGTGTCCCCGGGAAGAGGAATACCATACCGAGTAGTAGGATGTTGTACGTACACCGTGAGCAGGTACAGTCGAGTCTCGAATCTCCGGCAACAAGCCGAGTATTTGCAACTTTAATTGCGTTCAGGTAAAACGGGGTAGACATAATCGTAAAACTTGGCCCGTTCGCCCGGCAGAGTTCGGGCCGCTCTCGGCACCTCAGCTGCAGGGGTTGGAGGAACGACCGGCTCGAGGGTGGGTGACTGACTCGGGGATGTTGGGCCTAGCGGATCCTCGAGAGCCGAGGGAGGATGGAGGGATGGGGAAGCTGGAAGGGTTGCCGCGAGGAACATTTGAATACAAGTGGCTCTCGTTCGACGGGGATGCGGGAGGGAGGAGGGAAGGGATGGGACGCACGACCCGAACCAGCCCACGGGGAGTCGTTCCGAAGGTACCCTTTCCTTTCCGCGAGGAAGCGGAGGAGAGTGGAAGAGCAGCAACAGCAGTCGGAGTGGAGAACGAGCGAGGAGGGACCGCCATGGCACCCCCGCGTTTTCCTCAGCGGTTGCAAAAGGGCCACGTATGTGTGCGTCTCGCCCCTCATTCCGCAGGCTCGTTCCCCCGGAAACTGGAATCCCTGATGAAAATAACGGTCATACAACGGGCTTCGAAAACTAGCAGCCCTGTGCCTCGCGAGGTTCGCCGTGGCCTCGGAAATTTTGGGAATTAGGAATGACGGTCGTACGGAAAATCGTGTCTCGCCTCGATTACCGAGTCGGCGTTCCGCTAATCCGTCGTCGCGACGAGAATCGTTAGGGGTGAAACGTGTCCTCCCCGGACCGTATATAAATATAGGCGTGTTTCGTCGCTTCTCTGCCAAAGTAAACTCGACTAGCTGCTGCACATCGGGCGAAAAATTTCTCAGAAGGATCTCAACGCTGGCTGCCCTGTGAAGCGCATGTGGAAAGAGAAGAATTAACCCGTCGTTTGCCCAGGAGATCCCGCTCGACGTTAACGTGAAATTCGACACCCAGACTGCGTATAATTAGGGCCTTGTAATCTCGCGAAAATAAGTCTGAAGCAGCGGGGGAAAAATAAAGGAATTTACAAGATGCAGGGTAGGCCAGGAACCTGCGTGCGAGGAACGAGACTCGACCCGCAAAAACGGTTTGCATAAATAAATCTGGACGTTGTTTCGCCAGAGTTTCGTCTCCGCTGATCACCGCGCGCTTGCTGTTCGCAACAAGAAGAAGAAAAAAAAAATGGACCTAAAAAGCGGTTGGGCACGGTGAGATGTATAAAATCCATCCTTTCCTGGGTCGCTACGATCAGCGAATATCAGACAAGAGTTGTTCGTTCCCATCGCTGAGGGTGCGGGGATATCGCTGGCAGTTGAGCCTCTGACATTCATGACTTGGGACAGATCCCGCAAAAACAAGACACACGCCCTGCACAGTCGTGTGCGAATGTATAAGCGACGAGAAGACTACAAGAAAAATGCCTGCGAGCCAGTGATACGAGGGTGAAGGGGGGGATGGAAGGTGGTTGCGGACGAAAGGAGAAAAAGGAACAAAAGAAACAAAGAAAGTGGTGAACAGGAGAGAAAAGAAAAGGTACAAAAATGGTACGGAAAAGAACTGTAGAAGTAAAAGGGTGCAGATCGCGTGTCATTGACGCAGCGACGAGTGAAAAGGATACGCGCGCAGTATTAACAAAGCTCGTCTTTGCGAAGCCAAAAATTTTATGGGTCGACGTATAGCAATTAAAAAGCAATTAAAATCGACCGCGTCTCGTTAGCTTAAATCCTCCTCGTCAAATACGACGTCTATGGTCGTTCTTCTAGATACGCGTTCTGACGGCGTAACTAGAAACAATCGGATTTCCATGCAAGGCGTATGGATGCATTAATCGCACTTTTGCCGTGCAGTCGGTTTCCACTGACGACGAGAAAATCATCTCCTCGTCATTTTCACCCCGATAGAACGACTCACCTCTCATATTCGACCGATAATTCGTAAGCGCGTGCGCGCCTGCAGCAGAGTCGAGGCGAGGCGAGGCGAGGCGAGTGAAAGCTCGGCTGAATTAGCGCCTCGGTAATTGGTGTATCTGATGTGAGTAGGGAGAGGCGAGATGGGAGAAAAGAGAGTGCGTGAACACGCGTTCGCTCCTCAGTAAATCGCCTTCTCCTACAAAGCGTCTATTTTCATCCGGGATAAACAGTCGAGGAAACCTCCGCGCGCCTCGGCGCATCTCGAGCGAGCGAATGAGGTGCTTGTTAAAATAAACGCAACAGTACCCACCACCACCACCACCGCCACCACCACCACCATTACCACCTCCTGCAGCCATTTTAATATCCGCATTACATCCCGCTCAACCACATGGCAAAAATCCACGTTTATCGGTAAGCGCAGGTGAAACGGCGGTCCTATATGGATGCGTCATATCGACCCAACCGGCTCCCGTCGATCCAGACGCTGCAGCCTGAGGTAAGGACGCGGATTATCCCGCGGCGTGGACCACCCTGAAACTCCCTCGAGAGTGTGTGGAACACGCGCGTTGTGCGATGTTGGTACATGGTCGAAGAGTCGTCGTGGCGTGTCGAAGTCGCGTTCGTATAGTATACGGATGCTGAAAAGAGAGAGAGAGAGAAGAGCCGGTCGATACGGACCGAGGAGAGCCTGCGGAGCACTCTTGGTGACCGACGACAGAATTATGCCGAAACCAAAAAGCAAATCTAAACATATCCTTAAAACTCTCGAGTCGAAGTTAAGAGGTGCTCAGTGTCTATTTCGGGGCGAGTATAACGCTTAGCCGGGACAATATGCGAGTTCTCTTCTTCTTGTACTTCCAGTTTTTCTTCTTCGACGTCTTCGTCGCCAGCGTTCCGGGTTCGTACTGGGAAATTAAGACGAGGCCCTCTCCCCCCTCCACCGATAGGTTGAGGAAGAAATAGCCGATAGCTGGTGCTCCTTTTTTACTTATTCCTAGGTCGGTGAGCAATTGATGTTAAACCTCTCGTATAAGATTGTTTGGCTTGAACCTTTTTCTCCGCTCCGGCGCCGTTGTCGAGAAGCCAGCTCTTCGTCTTCGTCATCGTCTTCGTATTCTCATTCCTGTAAGTCTCATTCTTATTCGCCGTTGGCTATTGAGCTGGTATTTATACATCGCGCCTACCGGAGTGCAGCCTGTACTTACCTATAACGTATCCAATTCCCTTTCTCTCGAGAATTAAAGCCCGACTGCCAAGAGGTTCCTAACCTGTTGCGGTTGGCTGCCGGGAGTAAAAACGACCGATTCGTCGGAGGCACAAACATTCGGTCCCAGAGATTGATAGTTCCGATTATGAGCGCCCGCGCACGGAAATCGCTCCTCGCGAAGTTGAGCAGGTTGCGAGTAAAGTTTAGCCGGAGGCGCGTGCGTGCGGTTTGTGCCTCTCTTATCTCGCCCCGGTCGCAAGAATTTTTTTCCTGCCTCCTATTTCGGCCCCCGGAGTGATGCTGAGAATCAGATACAAATCTGATCGCAAGAGTGTTTCGGGACCGAACCGAGCCGCATTAATTCCGCTTCACGTCAGCCCGCAGTCGGTCCGTATCCCATAATTCACCGAGACAAGCCGCGGCCGATCTTCTGTCGCGAAAACGCCCAGAAGAAGAGGATCGTCGGCCCGATGACGCGAAGTCTCTTTATCCACCGCCGAGTATTTTCTCCTTCTTATTGTTCGAGCTCCTCGCCATCTTATTTCCCCATCCTTGCTGCCTTGTTAAAAATACCTACTACCCGTCTTTGTACCTTTGTGTATACATATACCCTGTGCCTTATGTCCGGGGTGGAGCCGAACTCACCGAGGTTCTCATGGTGCAGACCGAGGTTGGCAACAATTAACAGAAACTATGCCACCCCGTAAAAGGAGCGCGTTCAGGACAGCAGCTGGGAAAATTGGGCAGTTAATTTTAGAGCCGGTCTCTTTCCGTCGATACTTACCTGCAAGGTAAGTTTATACTCCGCCCGAAAGGTGCAGTATTTGCTCCAGTGCTTACGGCCGGCATCGTTTGAGCGCGAAACGCGACTCCGGCAACCGCATGACGTATAAAGCTTCTTACGGCGATCGGCCGCATTATACGATCTCTACAATTAGCCTATATCGCATCTACCTATCTCTACTCGATTCCCAATGGTACGTATAACTTGGGACCAATTGCCCACCACTGCATCGTCTCGGCCCTGGCACTGTGCGGACGCTTCGGAGATAGCTTAGGCGTTCTGAAAAGCAGAGAACAGAGAACAGAGGATGAGGATGAGGATGAGGAGAAGGACGAGAGGGGTAAGCAGCTGGCAGCAGCCAGAGAGGATACTTCGCCTCTCTTATTCTCTTCTCGGGGAAGATGAGATACAGGCTAGCCTCGCGGCGGTGAAATAACGACACGGCTAGAGTGCCTTCTAGAGCACCACCTTTCTTGGTTCTCTCTGCCTTATATAGATCCGACCTCTCGGCAACGGACGCTGGTTTACCACCTCCAAGAGACTTGTCCGGGCAAGATATCCGGAACTATCCACAAGACCGTCGAATCTCGTCTGCAAGATCTAAGCGCCGCTTCTGTTTCACCGTCTTCGCATTCACGAAAGATTTTCGATTCCCGAAAGGACCGATCCCCGTTGACAATCGTACACGCCGCCGTATTGAAGACTTGTCACGACACACCGGAAGACCGGAAGTCTGGGTGGAACGGCAGACGGGCACGTTACAGATACGATTCCAGAATAATGAAAACAAAATTGGGAAATTGATGGTAACCACAATTGTAATACTCGGAAAGAGAGATACGGCGTATAGTAGGGCAAACCGACAGCCGTGTGACGTCAATGCGATATCACATAATTGAGTTTTCTGACGTGGAATCCTTCACGTGTCCTGGCCGGAAAAAGATTATTTCCATCCTGTTATATAACACCACCACGGCACGAGCTCTTTATGTCGATAATTGAACCGCTATCGAATGATATCAATAATGGTTTTCAATTTGCGGAAATGTCCTTTTCCTCCGCATCAGCTGCACGGATTCACGGAGCTTTTCCTTTTGGAAAAGCGAGAATTTCATCTAATCCTGACACTCGATATTGGTAGGTACACCTTTGAATCCCGATTCCCGACGCAGGATGGTAGACTCCGGTTACTATTACTAATCACACGTTGCCCTAATACGTCGCTTGGTAATCAAGCTTACAATCAGTAATGCCGGTATTTAGTCGGTGTTGTATACAGTAAGACGGAAGATGGCGCGATTAATTACAAGGTGATAGGATATATTTCGTAGCACGCGTGCAGCACTCTTCCCGCGATGGCTGGTGTGACAAATTGCCTACGTAACCTCCATCTCGAAGATTACCTCCATGATCTAAACGACTTCTCTCCGACGTGCCTACGTCATACGTTACGGCCGAGGTGGTTCCGCCTCGCGGTGTCTTTGGGTGCCTACGCGATACGGTGGCTCATGTGTAACTTGGAAATCAGAAAATTGAGAATAAGGTCGAGGTGAGGGTGAGGAGAGAGCCTAGGGGGCACAACATGATTTACACGAACGCATACGTCACACGGCACATGTCCTGCGATCAACCGCCTTTCATGGAGCCTAACCGATGTGAAAATAGAGAAGAAAAAGACACGAGTGGGCACGTTATGAGGCTGCAACTGTCGCTGGAGGTGCGGAGCACGACGATACGACGACTTCTTCTTCTTCTTCTTCTTCTTCTTCTTCTTCTCCTTCTAGTTCGTCGCAGAGAGAAACCGAGAGAGATAGAACTGATTCATTCCAGATGGTACACCGGGAACGAACGACCCTCGTTATATCGATATGCTGATGTTGAACATCGCAGCCGCGAGGCGCGAACTCTGCACGCGTTATGTAGGAAGGCAATCAAGAAATAACCCGCACTGTACACCTCGGCGCTTACACACCGGAAAAACAACTCTAGCCTCCGCTGGTCCCTGCAGCTTCACGGGTGCTTCTAATCTTGGCTTGTGTTACTGCACCTCTTCTCTCCGTGCTCGTATACTGGCGCTATAATTTCCTCCGGCACGGATCTTCTCCCCCGTTGTAACATCTCGATTTGGAATTAAGTGAAATAGACGCCTCGCTTGTTTTCCGTGTAATACCTTCTCGCGAGATCGGAACTTCGGGACGCATCTGCGCAGCTGCACCACGTGAATCGGGACAATGAACTCGGGCGCCAAAGATCGTGGATCAGGAACTAGATAACGAAGGGAAACAAGGATAAACAACGGTTTCTGCGTGCAGGCACGAGCTCTTTACGAACCGGTCGAGAGTTAACAACTACGTGAGTCTATTTGCACGGCTGGTTTAGCACACCTTGCGCAAACAATGGCGCCCTTCAAGAGCCGCCTGAATCGCGGCCTATTCCGGAGTAAAAATCCCCGGCATCGTACGTCGTGTGTAGATATCGTCGTCGGTCTGGTATACTCGGGGAATGCGGCGTGGAAGTCGCAGGTGGCTGCATCGCGTGGTTTCCTTTCTTCCCCGGATAAAGAGGAAAGTCATCCTTATTCCGAGCTCTGCACCGCCATGCATGTACACGGGCTCGAGTGCACTTGAAGCGAATCTCCGTAACGCGAGCCGATCGTGCCTCGGTGCGGCAGGAACGGTAATGCCTTTCGATAATGATGAAGTTTGTTTTCATTATTGGATTTGCATCTCCGCACCCCGGGGAGGGTGGAGGGATTACGTCCTTCGAAATTTTGGTATGGTCGGGTGAGCGCCTCCCGGATTGCGCGGGACTTAGGGCACTTCACGTCGTAAGAACTATTATTTTAGTCCTCGATGTCTATTGTTCGAGGAAGAGAGTTTTCGCTTGTTTGTGCTCACCGGGAGGGTGTGTTCCTCTCACGACACGCCACGTTACATCGTAATCCTCGTACTCCTTCCTGGCCTCCTCGCAAGTACCGCGCAACGCTCTGATCCTGGCTCCTTCGAGAACGTATTAGGGCTTCTCGGGTCTTAGTCAGGCATCCATGCGATATAGGCACGAAGCTTGAGGAGCGCTTCAAGTAAAAGCAGTTCCACGTACGTACCTTCAGCCGTCCGCCGATACTTTGTCTTATACTTTTGGACTCGTGTGCACGCGCATTTCTCAACTTCTAAGCAGTCCGATGGAAAACGACGAGGCCCATTGAAAGGGAGCTATTCAAGTGTCGCTGACAGACGGACAAGCGGACCCGAAGACGCGACTGAAATACATTAAATCTACCGTAGATGGCCAACGGGAGCCAACGGGAGCCAACTAGAACTGCGTTTAACTCAGAACGAGAGACGCAGCCTCTTTCTCTCTCTCTCTCTCTCTCTGTCTGTCTCTCCTTTATGCAGGGGCTGCAGCTTTGCCTTCGAAAATTTCATTCCAAGTACTGGATGAAAGGTAAATTTTTGTCTCTGAAAGTTAATTTTATATGCATCTCAACCGGGGTACTTAACACTTACTAGACCTGTCCGGTTAAAGAGTTATGAAAAATTATCATCCAGTATTGAAAAGACCCCGGTCGTTGAAACAGATGAAACGTACGTATTGCATGGAGATGTAAGCTGTTCGAAATACCCAAGTAGGAACGTGTTCCCGAGTAGGTACCCTAAGTTTGTTTCACGTGGTTACGCCAGTCGTGACACCTACTGGACTTGAAGATGTTGTGTTTTTTCATAATTCAAAGAAACTTGAATGCCCGTTGCTTAATGCAGGCTGATGTAAGAGTCAGTCTTTTAAGTGAAGTCTACCAGCCAAATTCTAAAGTGTTCAGGTTGGCCCTAAAAATCTTCCAAGTTTTAACAACATCGCGTCACGTCGTCGAAAAGAGGAAGCTTTCCAACGTGCCTTGGTAGCTATTGGACTCAACGGTTTTCTCCGTCCGAGATTCGCTCCGGTATTTGAATCGATCGTTATTCCAGCAACAGTCTTTCCCATTTTCAAGCTCTGAAAGTTGCTCTCCGGTCTTATACGAAGGAGTAATAAAATTCAATTGAACAAACCGTGTAAGAAATTGAGCATTGAGTTCATAAACCGCGTTTCACAGTAGCATCTCACGGAAATTGTCATTACGAGAACATTTCCACAGTAGTATTGCCGCGACTTGAAAACCGTTGAGTAATATTTTATTCACCGCTAAAACATCACCGCATATATACGTAGATATAAGCTAATGTCGCGCCGATCAGCTTTAAGGCTTTCAGGCTTCCAGGCTTCCAGACACGCTGCGCGTAAATGCTTACGGCTGCGTTTGCACTCAGCTTATCACGCGCATCCAATATTCGTAAAATATAACCCGGTGCCCAGTGGAAATGTGCACCATAAAATCATATTGACGAAGTGTACGATTCAAACTCTGCACAGCTATAACGTAGAAACAACTTGATTCGGTCCAGACTATGGCTGGCCATTGTGCAGTCCACTCGCAAATCTCCGTCAACCGTCGAAATGACGGAAGATTACAGAGCCCGATTCGTTCGATCGAATAAGAGCAATACCCACAGCCAGAGTCTTCGGAATCAGCAAGCGACGCAGGTCGTATGCAGAATCGTCGAGATCTTCGGCGGGCTTTCAACGCATTCGTGTCGAGGGGAAATTAGTCTGTGTCACGCATGTAACCCGGCATCGTCGAGAAGAGAGAAAAGTGCGACGCAGAGCTTTTCACTGTAGGATACAAGCCACCCGGTTATATCCACAGAATCGCAGCCGCGGCTGTTTGCACTGCACTTCACTCACGGCCCTCCACTTGGTCCGTCTAGTTGTACAGTTGCCTACAAAAATGAGCGTGTACAGTGCATACGGCTCGA
This sequence comes from Diprion similis, assembly GCF_021155765.1. Taxonomy (NCBI): domain Eukaryota; kingdom Metazoa; phylum Arthropoda; class Insecta; order Hymenoptera; family Diprionidae; genus Diprion; species Diprion similis. The sequence goes on along the minus strand of NC_060112.1, from coordinate 13,414,899 downwards.
GAGGCTGCTGCAGTGGACCTCGACGTGGATGAGGTCAGTCCTGCGGTCTCAGGGCGCGGCGACGCAGCTGCACGTTAGAATCTAATTGTTGAATAACGCGTTCTTCTGCGTTTAAATCGGTGATCCGCATCACCCGGACCTGGAAATAGTGCAACGCGAAGTCAGCGTTGCAAAGATGTAGATCGACGATATCGTCGCGTAGCTGCAGGATCAGCAGAGCACATGGTGTCGCTGCCTACTGCTTTTACACATCGAGCAACGACCCACGCTCCGGGTTGTCAGTCTTATTATAGGCGGTCGATAAACCTCACGTCCCGTAACAAATTCGCACCTTCTTAAATCCGGTACTTTTACGATCACCGGGCTAATTTATAGCCCGCGAAATTCGCATACCTACACCGCGGAAATTTATATTTAACGATTGGCTTATTCGGCGTGAACTTGTTTCGAACTTTTACCGCGAATATAATCTGATACAGGCATGGATGGCTTCGGTGAGCTGCGGGTGGATCGAGCTCGTTATCAATCTCTGACCGACACGCGGATAATTAAGCCTCGCTTCACATCCCTCGACGAAACCGCAACGCGACGCAGGTTCCTCTGCTGCACTCTCAGTTTTATGCACGGATCGCATGTCCGCATCTTATCTTACGCGCCATCCGCACCTTATTTTTTACTGCGCCTTGCCCATGCAGCGGAATCGCTTTTAGACACGTTTGAAACGCAGGTAGACGACGTGAAACGCGATTCCGTTTTCACTCGTACATTATACTCGCAAGTAAGTCTCGCTTCAATTCACTTTGCCACGGTCAAAAGTACGGACGAAAGAGCGGAAAGATGAGCCGATGACAGTCTTCGTCGCGCTGCAGAATCCGCACGGATACAGAGAAACGAGAAATCGCGTGTCATCTTTTTGCGCCTGGCTCGCGACTCGAGATCCGCGCGAAGAAGCCGGTGTCTGAAATTTGATCATTTTTATCTCGTATCCGAGAAACCGCAGTATATACCCCATGCTGCGAGTTCTGCGGTAGTTTTCTCTCCGAGAGATAATGAATCTTTCGCTTCTATTTCTGAAGGTGCACGTCTCACCGTTTCTACGAAAGGAGATAAGCTTAGGTTCGCACAGATAAAGATCCTCTTTGATGCAAAATTAAGCCCAGTCTGGCAGGCAACGGGCGGTTGAAAACTTTCTTAAATTAGGAAACACAGACTTGTTCGTTTTTCGTACTGCATGCAGCAGGCTAAACCGGCGGGAGGGAGGTAGGGGGTTACTTATGTGCGTCAGACCGTAAACGCAAGCGCTGAGCCGTCTCGATGAGCGCAAAAACTTGACCACTGAACGCGTTCCGATCTTTTCTTTTCATCTTGTTAGTTTTCATAAAATGGAGAACAAGAATTTCGAACAAAAAATTAAAATCAGGGAAGATTTACCGACTCGCGTTTCTGAGGACGAAATTTTAGTCGTTATTTATTTATAATACTGCCTGCAAGCTGAGCTTTTAAAACTAGGTACTCGTTCTTTATTCGCGTGAAACTTTCACCTTGCCAGTTTCATTAATCTGATCCTTCTACCAGCCTCTTATTATAATTAATAGGAATAATTTACTCTTACGAGCGTATATTAATTGTTTATAGCCGCTAATTACGCAAGCTCCGTAAGCCGCTGATGCAATCGCTAGAATTTTATGGAGTTAATTTGAATTATTTACATTGACGATTTCACACGCACTGCAGTATATCTTTTAGATGTATATAACGAAAGTCTTTTGATCTTTGTACATCATTTTTGAAATATCTAATTAGTCGTACAAAGTCAGAAATTCAACAGTAACTAACTTTTGTCTGTTTCAATTGTTTCAGGTACGTACGTTGTTGAGATTTATTTCTCACCCCATACAGCGGTGGGTAAGTCGACAGTCCTAAATACAACCGTAACATGAACTCTTTTAAATGTCACAATCATCGTTATCGAAACGAGCTCTCTCTCTCCCGCTATAGAAACGTTTATTGGCTACCTAATTTGTGAGATGGTCCAATGATGCGTTGAGAAATGTTGTGAGAAACGTGACGAGGCGAAACAAACAAATCAGTTCACCATACATCTGTAGTCAACAACCTCGATAAATAATGACATGCGATTTTAATTGGCAACACCCGCCCTTCACCCACCCGACCCTAAAGCGTCGATCGGCGATAGTGACAACCGGCATTAGTTAGATCAGATAAAGATTCAAATGAGCTCATTATAAATATTTTGGCTAGGCAGAAGCTCGCGCGTGACTTTCTAATGATTAATGAACTCTGATGAAACCTGTTCAGGCGAGTAACTCGACCCTTCGCCTAGCTCTCCAGCCTTTCGTTGTGATACACGTATGAACGGTAACCCTTCAACCTTTTTATTCGCCGATATTTATTTATTTAATTTTGTACCTTTTTCAAATATTCTGTGAGAATCACGGGCATCGCCGAATGTTCCCAGATAAACCCGCGCGATTTCAGACCGTGAACCCAGAAACTCGGAATTGGAAAATAATAGCTGGGCGAGAATGCGATCCGGTCGTCCAACCATTTCCGACTTTTCTCATCGTTAAGCGATTAGACACGTAGTTTGCCCGGCTCGAAGGAAACGCCGAGACGGTGTTGTGGCGTTTCGACTTTCGAGTAGGCGAGCAACGCGGAGCGACGACACGTTCAAGGAGTTTATTTTATAGAGGGGGCCGTAGCTAATACCAAACCGACCGAGAACCTCGTCGGCTTTATCAAACACCCAGGCTACAGCCAATAAAGATAGGCTTTTAATAAACCGAAAAGCTAAGGTTCGGTCGTTTCATAGATACAAATCTCACCCACATCTATTCCGACATGCATCAACGTCACTTTACCCTCGACAACAATCGATTTTATCCAACGATTTAGGAGGTGCATTATGCATCTCGAATTCAAACATTGGGTATACCGATAAGCGGAATACCTAGTTAAAAAAAAAAAAAAAAAAAATTTCAAGACATTTCAATAGTACTTATTGAGTTTCGGTTTTTATTTTCAGAATTTTATTCATTCATCGATTGATGAATTCATACCTCCTGATAAAAATTCGGTGGAATTGAAAAAAAAAACATTGAACTTTGAAATCAAATCGAGTAATTGCAAAAATTCAAAGTTGAGTCGCATGAAAAACTGTGATTCACTGAAGCTGCTACGCGATGTACAAAAACTAGCTAATTTTCGATTCAGGAATGACAGGTGCCGTAAAATCGTTGATAATTTCATTCTCAGGAATTATCGTTCGTCGATATGTTTCAGGCAAAAAAAAAGTCAGCGGAATAAGCGAGCCGTTCGCGGATAATCCGCTATTCGAAAATTACCTGCGGATATTTCGACGTGCTTCTGTGCAACGATTGTTTACGATTCGATGCTCCATACACACACGCGCATCGGCGATTCTGAAACCGCAGGGCGTGTCACACAGCCGGTGCCTTTAACTAATTCGCTAATTTTATGCTTCATTAAACATTGATACGCGCCAATTAGCCGCCGCCAAGATTGAAGTATACGTATATTCACAACGCGCTTTCAAAATTGGTTGCACACCCGTGACATTTATTTCTCAATAACGCGACGGAAGTTCAATTTTTCAAACAAAAGGAAAACAAGAAAAACAACCGGCCTGCTGGGAAATTTTCAACGGGTCTCTTACTCTCTTCAAGTAGGTATGCACCGGTACACGACGATCTCTAAACTGACACATGTACGAGTACTGTAATAAACTCGAGGTTCGACGCACCTCGAGATATACCTTATACCTACCTCAAAGTGTCATAAAAGTGGCTTACAATGGAGGCGGGCGTGCTCGTAAGAATATAAATTAAAGTCAAGCCATACACGCAGTGTCATTTCTCCACGATCAACGCTCGTATATGCAGCGTACGTACGTCGCATCGCGACGGGCAGAGATAACGTCATTCGTTTATTATGTTTTTTAAACTCTAACGTTATACCTTGAGAGCGATGCAATAGCTGCGGCAAACGCGGCTCGTGATTGGATATTTTTCTTTTTCTTTGCACGCTAAATTATTATCGTTTTTGCCAGTAATTCTGGTTTCAACTTTACACCAAACTCAACTTTACTGTAATAGTAGCAGGCAGTCTTTACATGAGATTGAATTCTGTCAATCTCGAAGTATCGTAATTACAAAGTCAATCTAATTAAAATTTTGAAATGAGAAATTATATCCCTGGAAAATAAACTCGATTATATACGATATAGGTATTGCACCTATGTATTAACGCGGAGATTTTGCGAGGGTGAGGATGATCTGAATTTACTCTAACCGGGAATATATCTATACAATATATGGACGACGGGATTTCACTGTCCGAATTATAATTTCGGTGCTAATTATAGCTGTAATTACGTGACTTGATTTGCTCAAAATTTTCTACGACCACGATTGTTTTATTTTATCAGAGTACATCACTGGCAAGATTCAAAAAGCTCAATTAGCGTCGAATTATCTTATCATCGTTTAGAATTCGTCGTTAATTCCAAAGCGCACTGGAAGTGAAACGACTGTAGCTGCACAGCCTGGCACACACTCTGCGAATGGCACCTGGCCAAATCGTTTACGGTTTGCGAATATCCCTTCCAGTTCTACACGCGCCGTTTCTGCAATCCTGGGAACTGCTGTATCATTGGGATTGTAATAGGATTTTCATGCGGCGGATTATGCGGCATAATTATCCCTACGTATTTATGTGACAATTCTACAGTGCGACGAATTGTTTTCGGCTTTGTTTAAAATTATATTCTCCTCGTTTTATATTAAACAAGAGAGGCTGCGGACAGGTGGGAGTAACGGAAAATATCGCGGAATTTAACTCGCACATTTTTCGCCGAATAGTTACAGTTACTCATTGCACTTTATTGGCAAAACGTCGAGCGGAATTATTATACCTCAAGCGAGAAATATCCGGGTAATATTACCGCGCGCCTGATCTTGCCTGTCAACGATGCGGAATCCGCGTTCAGGAAATGGCAAAAAACTTCTTTCCTACGCGTCTGAGAAAGTGGTGACAATTATTATTATCACGTCGGTGTATATTAAACTGGCAAAGAAATTCCGAGCAACGATCCTGCGCACTCCTCGGGCTTGGCAAGCTCGCATAATGATCATCCACCTCGGATTAATGTACTTGCAAAAATTTTTTTCTCCCATCTTTTATTTTCCATTTTATATTTCTTGTTTTTCTCCGTTTTCTTCACCGCATGAAAATTGCCCCGGCATTACGAGCTTCAGGCTGCCTCGCCTCGCCTCGACTCGGCTCGATGAGGGCAATAATAAGATGATGTATGAAAAGGACTGGCGACAAGTCCGATGGCGAGAACAAGATCGTCAAAGGATCCGCGCGTCCGCGCTCAAGAGCGTTAATTCGAAAAACACGAGACATCGGCTCCTGTGCGCGCAACTTACCCTGCAAATATTTTCTTTTTCCTCTCCACGAGTCTCTGTGTCTCGGCACCCGAGTTACGAAGGTTTTACTATCTTTAGACGGGGAATTTGCTCCTGAGAACGTACACGTATATTCGCCGGCTGCGATGTACGAGCTTCGGAAATTTCTGTGCTATCACATTCTTTCCAAATATCGAAGACAAACATTCTGTTTTCAACTAGTTCTCATACGAAATTTCTTTTTTATAGAAAGAAATTTTTTAGTTCTGTTTTTTACATTGTTATTTAAATTTCTCAGAAACAAAATGACCGATTAATTTCAAAATTTAGTCAGGATTTAAAAAAAATTATCAAAATCTGTTGATCCACTCTCAAAATGTAATTATTTTATCGAATAAATCGAAAACTCCTGGACTGATAATATCCAAATTCTGATCGCTTATAAGTTAAGAAAATCCCCGTCTATCGAAACCAAATATCGTTGGCTGAAAAATTGATCACACACACGCGTATTTGTTTTCCTTGAAACGCCGATATCTCGCTAAAACTGAACTTTTAATGTTCAGGCTAATTTTACTAACATCCTTTCCCTATTCTACATTTTCTCTGAAAAAAAAAAAAAAAAAAAAAAAAACAGCGGAAAGTTGAGAAGAAAGACGCCCAGAAAAATTAAAATTGGATCTAAGTGCTAGTTTGAATTCATTTAAAATTCCCGAAGATATGTGTCGTGCATAATGCAGGTACAATTCGAACGGTATAGATCGGCGCGTTGCGTGGTTAGCACAGTTAGGGTGAATCAGCGAGGACGAGATGCGCGGCAGTCGGTTGATTGGTAAAATGATAATTACAATAATTGCTTTAATGCACGTAGGTGGTAATGCGGGGCCTGCAGTTCGTCTAAACTAACGACGAACGTCGTTCCCGTATTCGGGATGCAGAACGCTGCACGCGTGTACATGCAATACGCACTGCATTCGTATGGGTGGGCACTAGCAGTATAGGCAGGTACCAGTCAGTCCGTAATTGATTGGGTTGGTTCGTTATGACAGGCGTCGTCTCATTAGGATGCGGCCGACGTGGCCACCGACATTTATTTGTTCGAAACCAACCGCGCACACCCTTCGTCGTCTACATGCACCGCGATTTCCAACGTGCCTTGATATTTCGCGATTTTCAAAATCAATCATTCGATTCAAGGATATGTGGGAAGTACCTACAGCTCTTCAAGTTCAATCTGTAAATGAATAAAAGGCTCTGTGTTTAAAAAAAAAATGAATTTAGTACTCTTCTTCGGACTGTTATAACATCCATAATTGAAATTTGAAAAGAGTATTTTACCCTCATGCGCTCATGAATGGATTTTTCGACGCTTAGTTATTTCTCTAATGACGCAGTCCCTGATACAGAGTCCGCGAATGATTCAACGATTTCGGATCATATCTCTCGAGGATTTTGTATTGGTTTGAATCGTTTTCCAATCGTTCAATCGGTCGCGTTCCATGCAGGCTCGGAATCCCATTAAATTACGTCTCATATTTTCAACGATTTTCCGTTACATTCGGCAAAAGCTACAATCACGAAAATCTTTTCACAAAATCACACGAAACACTATCGGATTTATTTTTAATTTCGATCTATACCAAAACGATATCATCGCAGTTTCAGTATAAAATTTCAGATGACTTCAGTTATAATTTTTACATTTTTGCAAAATTTCTCATAGTGCCGATTGATCGATGCGAGTCGATACGAGCTACGAAGATCCCGTTGGGATTTGCGACGCGCAGTTATATTTGTCCAGTTTTTGCCAACAGATCCCGCGGGGTGAACCGGACCACATGGGCAACGTGTCCGATCAGTTGTTCCTCGTAAAATGCTACCGGTGTTTAAGCCCGACGCAATATAAGCCGTTGTTTTCACATTCTATCCGTCTGTTCTCTGAATTCTTGAACTTCTTCGTTCGCCGTCGTAGCCTGGACCTTAAGCCGGGTGAATTCGCTCCCGCTTTCTTTCTCTCTTTCTTTCTTTCTTCCTTTCTTTCTACCTTCACGTCTCTCCTTCTCTCTGTAATTTATCGCTCGCACATGGGCGCCGTCGCACTTCACCTACACGGGTTTTCACCGACGTTATATATTATACGAGACGGTGAAATACTCGGGCAATGCGATAAGCGAGGGATGCTGCCGCTATGCTCGCGCGGCTCGGCATCGCGAATTATTAGCAAATTCCATGCCGCAGCCGTGGCTCGGGGGAAAAAAAATTATGCTCAAAACGAAGTGTAAAAGGTATAATATGTCGAGGAGAGACAAAACGACGAGTGCTATAAGGAAGGAAAAATAACACCGTCGACAATACGAGACAGTGGAATGCCCGGAGGGCGCTCCGCGCGAATGAGGATATTGCTACGAAATAAACGCTATATATCTATATACATGTATATATGTATATGTATATGTGATACATCCATGTATATCTGTATATAACAGGCAGACAAACGGGCAGCTTGTATACCTACAGCCCCGGAAAAGTCTGCCCTCTCACCACTTTCTCATTACCAGTAGGTAGGTATACTCCGATTCTCTTTTTCTTTCTTTCTTTCTTTCTTTACTTTTTCTTTTACACTCTGTCTCTCTTCTTTTCTAGACACTAATTGCAGTTCAGTGACAAAATCTACCCTCGACGTTTTTCACAAGTTACGTGTTAAACGTCCGTGAAATCTTTGATCTTTCATATCGTTTAACTTGAAATCAATTCTTATAGTTTAGCGAAAAAATACACGTATATAAGGTATAACATTTCTTTTTATATCAATAAACTTATAACCGCAAAAATTGATAAACTCGACAAATCTCTCCCGTGAGATGAATTACTATACTATATAGATATGTGATATGTATATGTATACCGAATGAAATATATTTTCTACTTTCCGCAAATCGTAATTACTGGTCCTCGGGGATCATCCCGCGCCGCCTAATCCTCATGGGAAATTATCGCCCTCGTTGGTCCGGTTAAATGCATTGCCCGATGAACTGCGGAGGAAGAAATAAACGTCAACGCTTGCGATGATAAGCCGGCGGCTGGAGGTTGCACGTGATTCCCACATTTTTCATCACGCGGTTTTCTCTCGTGTGTCTACGGAATTTTTCTCTTTTTCTCCTTCTTTTTCTTTTATTTATTTTTATTTTTCTCCTCTTTTGGTTGGCTTACATTTTTTCTAGACCGATACAGCTCCGCCCCATCGAAACGTATTCGGCCTTCTCACATATTGCAGCAGGGTTCAATGAGCGCCAAACCGCGTGGGTCGTTTAGTTTGAAAATTATTCCCCGCGGAATTCTACAAAGGATGATTTATTCCTTCGAAGCAATAAAATCCGGGACCGGTTATCAAAAATCCTCTGACCACCAATAGGAAACGGTAATTTATTCAAACCTTTTACTACACACTTCGACGTGGCGGCTACCGTGCCGAATTGCTCTGCACGCTGATCCGGTCGGATCGTCGTTCGCCGTCAAGGATAATCTGTTCAGCAGTAAGGATCAGCCGTGCTTCGTGAATTTCGAGAATATTATAATTCTATTTCGAAATTTTTGCAATCCAAGCCACGCTGTATGCCTGAAATATTGCAATAGCCTGCGACGATACGCGACTTTACATATATGTATACATGTTTTTTATTTTTTTTTTTTATTTATTTTTTTATATTGCCTGTTTCCGGATAATGGAATTGAGCTTGAAGAAAGTGAATGAAAAAAAGGAAACAAGGAGGGTAGGTACGGAAAGTCGACGACAGCCCACGGAGCCAGGGTAAACGTAAGAACGCAAAAAAGCTTTCAACATTGATGAAACTTTTATACATATAAACACTCGCGGGCAAAGCGCGCGTGAATCCCACCGCTCAATTTGTCTGAATTTAGACGTAATTTTTATGGAAAAACAGGCAACTTTAAAAGCCCGCCACGCCACGCCAGGTGTACGAATCGCGGGAAAAGTTTCTCTCTTTTTTCACTAACTCACTCGCCCCGTTAGAATGCAGCGAGAAGTCGAATTGACTCTCGACGCGACGCTTTCCAGCCCGCGGAGTGCTTAAAATTCAAAACGCGTTACGGAGTGATTTTTTTCGTCTCGTATTATATACCTCCTCCCGGTTTATGCTCTCGCCAAAGTATCTCAAGATGTCCCCGCAAGCGTTACGTAATCCTTTTCATCGGTCGCGACATTTTTAAGTATACATACATAGCTATTTAAATGCATTTTGTAAGTAACGTTCTGATACGTTTGAACAAACGATTTGTGTGTCTCTGTTCATTTCGGGTTTCTTTTTTACTACCGATATTATTTTTATCTACAATATCGTAGAACGTTATTTATAAAACAAATAATTGTTGCAGAGAATATATCTCAGATTGAATTTTGCAAATGGAAAATTCTTGTCATGCCCAGCGAAAGTTTTGGACACGTTATAGAAACTCCCATATAATTCGTTCTGATATCTCGATTGGACAGCATGCCTGAAAAGGCACCCGAAAAAAGTGACCAAAATTGAACGGTGGGAATTTCTCACCGCAACGAGAACCTCGATATACTTGAATAACACAATTCGACAAAAAAAACCTTTCCGTATCCATTATGCAATTGGATAAGGCTGCCTCGTCTTCCGGAGATGAGTTAAAGGGTCCGGCAGGGGTAGCTACCAGTATCATCCGGTTGAAAGAGGATGAAAAGGAGGCGGACAGAGGAAGCTGAGACACGACGGTATGCGGCGGGAGGCGAGTCGCATCGATCATCCCGGCGACAGTGGACGACGCGAGGTTCTTCGCCGAGGAACCGCTTCTGTGACAGCCGACACGCAGCCAACTCGATCCCCGGATCTCCGGGACCGACGTCTTCCGATTCCGCCGACGGCGGCAGGTAGCTGGCCCATTATGTCGCGGTAGCGGATTGCCATCGTTTGCCTGACCCTTGAACCAGAGGGTCGCGTCCTTCGAGGCACACCGAATGTGTAATCTCACTCCGTCATTTTACTTTGCCTTATTTCTGGTACCGTTGAGAGAAGTAATTTCAGAATTACTTATGTTCAGCTTTGAAACAGTTTTCCTAGTGTGCAGAAGCTTTTGAGAGTTGCTATCATTCGGGATTCCGACCCTTTGATAATTCGACCATTCCGTGTTTTGAGCATTCGAAACTTTACCTCATTGGAGTTTTGAGTTCTGTGCTGAACCATCGAAATTGAGAGCTTTGACCAATCGAAAGTTCAACTTGTTCCAAGTTTTTATCAGTTAGAATTCCGAGGATTCAAAAATTTGCTTTATTCAAGTTTTGACTCGTCCGAAGTTTAGCTATATTCATAAATTTGACCATTTGGAATTTTGGTCATTCGGAAATCCATTTTAGAATAACTTTCAAGGAGTTGGCTTTGCAAAATATGAGTATATTTCATTTATCGTGGTTTACTAAATTTCAGACATCCCCAAAGTTGGGAAGTATCGATTTTTCCTAAACACTAATCGTTACCGCAACGCTACTAACTTAATTCTCATAAGCATTCGTTATTTTAAAATTTGACCACTCTGAAATGCGCTTTTTTTTTTTTTTTGGTGTTTTGACCATTGATATTGATGAGCTCCGACGTTATGACTGGCCAACGTTAATTTCGACCCAAGTCCCCTACACTCACTGCACTTGGTGCGCGTCTCAACGCTGAAGAAGAGTTAAGACGTCTGGCCAGAAAGGGTGGTTGGGAGTGGCGGACGTTCGTCTTCGACTTCTCGATGTCTTAACACGCGAGCCAACCGAGCTCGAGTGAGGACTGCTGCACTTTCATCTTTTTATAGCTTCATGAACTAGACGGCGCGGGACCCTCTGTAAATATTTAGAGACAGGAATATCGCTGTTCCGTCATTATTAGGACGTTTATCGGCTCCAACAGCCAGCGAATATGTTTACGAGGATCCGCTGCCCGGGGAGATTCGCGCATTGCTTCGTCTCGGAATAACTTTAACGCCCGTCGAGAGACACCCGAGTCTTTTTCAACCACCCTCGACACCCCTGGCTTCTTGTGTCTCTCAGGACGGTCTTCTAGCCACGCTAAAATCCCGCGACTGTTCTGCACTTGCAAAATATTTGCACCGATAAATAGCTGAAGCCGTTTGGATTTTTTTTTTTTTCATTTTTGTCCTTCTATTTTTGAGAATCACGTGGTAGCTTCACGGTATTAATTTGACACGAATGCTATTTCATTCTTCACCGACGTGTAATTACAGGTAACACGAATCGCTTGAAAGGGCGACTTGATGAAAGGAGCCCTCAATATTGCAGTCGTATATATCACATGAGACCAATTCTTGGCAGTCTTCCAATCAAGTTACACATTGAATGAAGATGGATTCAAACTTCATGCCTTTCCCACCAAGAAACAGAACTAGGGTAAATGCGATGTTATTGATCGCTGTACTATTTGCGGCTACCTTTATATAATTGGGTATCTATTAATTTGACTTTTAATCTATTTAATTACTCAGTTCATAACTAAAATCCGACTTTGAGTAAGTTTTCGACGGACGTTTTTGATACTTGATACACTTTGTTGTTCCAGAATCAGTGTCCATGTAGGTCAAAGCACGTATCATTTGTGGCTATAACCTCCGTTTGCACGTAATGAATGTGGCCACAACTGGATCAAGCAGTGGTCATAACTGGTACTAATTAAGATGACCAAAATCTGTACATCTACCCTGCATTCCCACAACATCAGTTTCCACCGATGTGTAATTTTCGTATTCCCTGCAACTTGTTACGTATTTCATGCTAGCAGATATTTAGTCGGTTAAAAGAATCCTTGAATTCGGTGTCTACGGTTGTTCACTCTTGAAATTCTGGCCAATACAGTGAAGCAAACTAAATCGCACAAATCACCACGCCACGTCAGAGTATCGGCTCGACTCTACCACAGAAGCAAAACGCGTTTGAGATTCATTTGGGCATTCGCCAAAGGCGGTAATCGTTTCGTTCGGTATCGAAGAGCAGCTAAGTTGGAGATCCAGGAGCGGCGGCATAAGGCGTCTGGCGTAAATTATTATTGTTGTTATAATTGTAACGACGCGCCCCGAGGCGAGACGCTCGCAATTAGGCGTTCTGACGGCTGATTAATAAATAATCGAGCACGTATAGGCGAGTGGGACACGAAAGCCGATCCACCACCGCTGCTCGTGGAGGTTACAAAAATAGCGTGGCGATGGACGCGTCTCGACGTCACCTGTCCCGGTGCGTCAGGGATTTTTGGATTTACGTTGATTCCCTTTGATTTTCATGGATTCCTTTCGGGTTGAAAAAACCGCCGACCGAAGTTTCCTCGGTGTCAACGTACCTACACGGTGGGAGAAAACGGCGACGCCGCTTCCTTCAATCACTGTCAAACTTTTCTCCAAAGTTCCTGCCATGCACCACCCCGGAAGAAAAGATGACTAAAAAGTTTCCTTTGACGACGCCAATACATCAGCCGACTAACAAATCGTCAAAGAAAATAGAAAATTCCTCTTCCGGCATGCAGCCAAGCCGCATGCGTTCAACTTTGAGCAGGATCAACTGTGCTGTTATGATATTTGGAATTGAAAATTCAGTCGTCTCGATATAACCTGGACATATAGTTTGGATCTGTAACGCAAGGAGCTGACTTCAAGGATCAATTTCTCAACGCCAGACCCGCGCAGCCTCCGATATCTCCCCGATCTACCCCTTCGAACGAGGGGAATTTTCCCGTCACTTTTCGAACTCTTGCATCCCTGACTTATCAACCGGCGCCATACAACCCGAAGTCATCCGTCGATCATGGGGAGCGGCATGCTCAGGGGGGTAAAAATGTGCCTAAAACCGCGTTCATCCCCGAGCTTGCAAAGCTGCATATGGACGATTTCACCTCAAATTCGATCGCTCCGCGTTACCAGAAAGGCAGGAAGACACGATGTCGCAAAGCATCTGCAGCCATGATCCGCGCTGTAAGTTTCGCGGTTCCACGCGCTCGTGAGTGTTGTTATTTTGGTTGAGCGGTTATCTCGAGGATTGATCATCGCCAGTCGTTCACCCGAGAGGAATCTTCGGTGACTGGAAAATATTTCACGCCAAGTCACTCGCCCTCCCCCTCCATGCAGGCGACACCCAGTCGTCGAGAGTCCCTTCTTTCTTCGAGGACCAATGAAGGCTGCAAAGAATGCTGCCCTTTTTTCTTATTTCGATAGCCTTCCCGCACCTCGAGAGCCGGACTCGAGATCTGGACAATGGATAGCGCCGCTATGGGACGCTGATTCGCCACTGGAAAGACAAGCATTTCTAATCTCGTTAGAAGTGGCGTGGCTTCGAGGACAGGGGAGAGATTAATCTTCGTTCGCTCGTTGGTTAGAGGGACTGAAAAACCCGTTGGAAAAACATCAGGCGAAGGCAACATATGCCCGCTGTTTGGATGCCCGTTATTCTCCCTGAACCGTGGAAAGGAGAGAAAAGGTGCGTTACGAAATCAGCGATCGTTTACGCGGTGGAACGTGTGGGAACGTTTGAATAGGCCACGGAGCTTGGCGATTTTCGGCAGGCGTGGATGAAAAAAAGAACAGGTAACAATTAACGAGGAACCACCGGGGAAAAGGTTTGGGGAACACGTAAGTAGGTGTAGCTACGTATAGAAGAAAAGCGAGAAAAAGAACGTGGGAAGATCCAGAAAACACAGCCGGCATGAAGCGAAGGAGTGCGGAAGAAGGTAAAAAGTGGTGCCATTAGCTAAGTAGTTGCTGGCGGGAGAAACAGGAGTAATTCATCGGAAGGATGTATAGGTTCAGGGAGGATATAGCTGCGCTGCGCAGCGTTGGTAGGTAGGTGAGTAGGTACGAAGGTAGGTTACCTATGTAGCGAAATTTAACAAAAGAAAGAAGCTGCTGCGAAGAGTTAGCAACTGCAGCAGGCTTGCTTCACCGAGTATAAAGAGATAGGTAGCAGCCAGAGAGTCGAGGATGAGTGCAGAGAGAAAAAAAGAAGACGATCAGCCAAAAGAAGGAAAGAAAGAAAGAAAGTTGCTGCAGGAATAGAGAAAGAGAGAGCGCGCGAAAACTAACTAGTTCTTTGAAAAAAAAAACAAAAAAAAAACAACCGAATTTTAGAGGAAGAAAAAAGGCACAGAAAACCGGATAAGGACCGAGTGCCAAGAAATCGGCGTGAGAGAAGAGGCGAGTAAAAGGTGGGTGTGCTTATATGTATACTCATACGCAATATACGCTCTAATGGACAGCCGAGAAGACCGCGCGAAGCCGTTGCCAATGATGCCCATCCCGTCCCACGGGACGCATGGGTGGTCCCCTTGGACCCCGTCCGGTTCCCCGGTTCCAGCTCTCGGTTTTCGCAACTCGGCTCGCTGCACTTGCCAAAAAAATAGGACGCGTAAAATTAATCCGTTATATCCTCTCTTCTTTTCATACCATGCACCGCAAATTTACTGACGGCGGGTATAGTGGTAAGACGGTATGAAATCATTTTGCGAGAAGCCGTTTCGCCACGCAGTCACTCACTTCTTCGTCACCGCTGCGGAGTCTCATTCGATTCGCGGTCAGCGTCTAATTTGCGTTATTGTATTTTGGCACAAGTGCTAATTCCGATACGGCAATATTCAGCTGTATAATTCATACGAGAAGATGCTGCGACTTGATTTCAGATCAGATTGTTAATTGGTTTCTGTACGTGCATTGCGGTGAACAAAGACCGAAGAATTTTCTAGACCGTTTTCTTGTTGAGATAATTACTTGTTGTACTTCGTTAATTTACCACCGGGCGTATAATTCCATCTTCTAAACAACGAACGACCCGACTTATTGTTGTTTATAGGAGAGGAAAAATAAAACCATGGACAGACTTTAAGAATAGTCAACTCCGAAGGGACGGTCCCGAAGTAAAAGCAACTTGTCAACGTATAGCAGCGAAAAATTGAGGGTTACTTAATACCCTGGAATTACATCAATTGGCCGTAAGGCCGCGGTGGAAAACCATTAATACAAATTACACGCGCCTTTGTGTTTTTATGCGGCACGGGGCCCTTTTTATAGATATATAGAGGCTGAGCGTGCGAGCTCCTCCGCTGTGACGTCATTTAATTGCCATGACGGGAGAAACTAGGTTCACGCTTTTTTTCATTCTTATTAATCTTTTTCATTTCTTTTGCTTTCTTCTTTTCAAAACATGATCAGACCAGCAACTTTTACGCGACATTCCGCGCGATTGGGCCGCAGCTATTACATTGCGTTGTACCGCACGTCATGCGGCACACGATGCGTAATATAATCGCGTAATGGGGTCCATTAATAATTCGAATTTGTTAGTACACCCTCCGCCAATTAAACGTCACGCCGTGAATACGGCTATAATAATTCTCGCGCAGAGCGACGAAAGGAGCGAGACACGCGTGCGTAAATCAGCTTCGCACGTATCAAATACTAATAACGGTTGAGTCGCTTCGACGCCGGCAACCATTAGACGAACAAAAAATATCCGGACTGCCATTGCATGGAGGAACTGAAACACACCCACCCAGAAGCAGCGACAGACGACGAGTGACGCGCCCGTCGCTCCAGTCACGGGACCCAAATTTCAAGGGTTCCAGGGGTCCCGAGGGACCGAAAGGCACCCACCGCTAATGGGCGAACCGTGTCACTTTATGCGCCACGAAACGCCAAACTGAACGACCGGCATGGCGCGGCTCTTTAGGCCCCGTAATTGCGACGCCTTCTTTTCCTTACCTTCGCCGTATATGCACTCAATCAAACCCATGTCCAGAAATTGAAAAACATGGCGTCAACTATCAAACAAGCAAGTCTATAACAGATTTTGGGCGGAATTATCCATGACAGCGCAAATTAATTTTTTCCTGATAATTGACGGTCTATTTTTCAATATCTGGACATGCAGACGTTCACTGCAGAATCTAGGACAAAATTGCAGGTATCCATGTTTTTGGAATTTGAAATGATCGCAAAAAGCGCAGACGTGTTTCCTGAGTGTCGACGTCGACGACGTCAATCCACATGTAATAATTGTTACGAGATCCTATAAAATCGATTGATACGCCTATCCGTACGACCCGACATTACATGTATAACATAGCCAGCGCGGCGTCGCGACGCTTCCCGCCGCAATTTCCACGCATTTTATGACGAACGATTAACCGATATGATTGCAAATTACGCACATTGAAGACTCGACTAAGGCGTTCGCTCATTTGTGCGTACAAACCTCATGCCCTGACCTAAGTGGCACTTACTTTCTGCCTGCAGCCTACCCGCGATCAATTCCCCTCTGATAATCCAAAGTGGAGTTGGTCCGTGACGCGTTCGTTGTCTCACATCCGCCCATCGACCGCTTTTTACGTGGGATACGATTTGGACTTGGACTCGGAACGAGGGCGCCCTTAATTAAGACGCCTGTGTATTACTGGCCGAGGGATTCCTCTCGTCCCCTATTTTATGCCGTTGTTCTGCTGTGGGAAACCATGGGAAAAGCCTGATAGGCGACGGGAGGCTGCAGGGTTCCCGATTCGACGAAGGGCACGTCGCGATAACGCGATCTCGTGTTGGTGTTTATTTTCTGATTAATGTCGTCGGCAGTCTGCCAATTAGAAGAATTACGATCATTCACCTTGGGAGGTTCTATAGGGGGCGCATAGCTGATGGTGGAATTGTGCTTGCGAGAAGAAAGTCCAAGTCGTAAAAGTGAGGTGGCTTCACTTCGAATATTTGATCATACCTTGAATCGTGCAGACTTAACGAATAGGAAAAATCCGCGCATTCAACTCTCCGTCACTTTCGTCCTGCAGGTATAAAAACGGTATTGTGAATCGACGGTTCGAGTGAAAGTGAAAAAAGAAATCGGGGCTGATTCCGACTGTGATTTCTACGACCCTTGGCTCGTGATCCGGGTGGGTGAGAAACGGGCCGTAAAATTGACTGGGACGAAACGAAATCTGGACCCTGCAGAGCCAAGACGACACCGAGCTGATCGTCGAGCCTCGATTGACACTGTATGCGGCGGTGCCGGATGTACGGAGTCGTTCGTCAGAGGTATCTTCTCACATCGGGACAGTAAAAGCAAAGGCAAGAAGATCATGCCCTGCCCCGGATACCCACGGGTTAATCGGGGCTGTGATCCAACCTATCGTCCGGAACGTAGAAGAGGGAATTGGTCTCGATAAGAAGACCAGCGATGCCGCTTGGGGCTACCTGGCCGTCTGCCTGGCTGTCGGTCCGCGTGACGACGGTCTCGGAAATCGCGTCAAGAATTCACAGCGTACGTTCGAGGTTGACGTCATTTCTCATCTCGATCCCCACGCGTCTCGATGATACAGAAATTTATTCAGAAATAAAGGGTATAAATGTTGGAAGGTCGGAGTAAATAAAAGATACGAATCCGTGTCGTATAAGAATCTCGATACGTAGAAAAGTCGTAGTATAAGAAGGTGAAAGGGGAAAACCATAGTAAGACTTAATTTCTATACTTTGATTTTTCTACAATTTAATTTTTCCATACAGGTCTTTCGATTTTTTACATTTTGAAAATTCCGTCAAGCAGATTTTCAAGAATCCGTTGTTACAGCTTCACCCTCGCCTACGTCGAGTCTCCTGTTTGCAATTCCATCCGTCCGATGAAACAATCAATTCCGACAAGTTTTCCGGTTGATCAAAAGCTCGTGGAAAATTCATGGCGCAACCTTTTCCCCCTATTAATTGTTAACCGCGGCGTGGAGCATTCCCGCTCGTTTTGATACCTCGGTGTATAATAAGAACGGGGTCATAAATAACCTACCTAAGAAAAGTATATGAAAATAGAAAGCTCCTGAGCTGCAGGGTGTAGGTATATCTTCCAACCACCTGCAAGCCGGCCGGGTGTTACCCGCCGAAGAAAAGCTCCACCAACCGAAGGTGCGCTCCGGACTGCTAGACATCGTCTGCATGCAGCGGGGGGTCGCGGAAGCCATGAGAGAAAGAGAGAGAGCGAGGGAGAGAGGAGGGGGGAGAGAGGGGGAGAGAGGGGGAGAGAGAAAGAGATCGCGAGCAATTCCCAGGTCACGCGATATACCTACGAGCTGCCCGGAAATATAATAGAAATTCACTCACCCCCGCCCTTATTCCGGAATAGCTCGCCCCTCGCCTCGCCCCGCGACATCGATTGTACCCTGATGTGGTCGGAACACGCGACCGGTCAGAGACGCCGGAGTGAGCAAACCGAGCAGAGAGGAGACGCGGGGAATAATTCCGCCATTGATTGACGTAATCATTAGGCATCGCTGAATGATTTAGGACCTTCCCTCCTCGCGCTACCCTTATTCTTATTCCGATACTCAACCCTGTAATCACCGCTTCCGCTCGATTGTGTTACAGTGCGAAATGTTATTATTCATGGGAAAATTGCGTTGTTTCACTCATATTTAACGAAATTTCGACACTTCGACACAAGTTCGTATACTGACATATTATTCTAGAACTTTAGGAAGTTTTTCTATGCACGTGTCACGCTTAGAAAGGATTTTAAAATAGTAATTGAACCAGGTGTAGGGTCGGTGTAAAACAATTTTTCAAATCGATAAAAACTACATGCAACTATAACCAACAAGCATCGAATTTTTAACCCTCAAACTTATTTCTAACCCTTTAACAATCCAAAGAATTTATTTGAAACTAGATAACAATATCAAAGGAACTGTTCTGATAGATTGAAATTAAAAGATAACGACGACCTCTAATCTTTTGATCAAACTCTTGATATTTAATTATCAAATTTAGAGTTATTGTTTTTAATCCAACTAAATTCGAGGAAAATGTCCTCGAGGCATCCTATTGCAGTGCCTATTTTAAACAACTAAATTGCAACGTTTTTCAAGCTTTTTTAGCATTAAAAACTGCATGTGCATCCACGCTACTGGCTGAATATGTTCGTGACCCATAGTTACGGGTAATCCCGTGCCTGTTTATGGGACTTTTATTTTTCGCTAAATGGGTTGGAAACAAGTGCGACCATTCATGAGCGAGCAACGGGACCGTGCGATCACGGTCGCAGTTACGCAACTTCATTCGCGTTGCAACGAGTGCATCACCGTCGCGTAATTGCATAGGCGGCATAGGGAGCTTCTTTATCAGCAGCTGGTAAACCGCGACGATTGAGACGCGCGAGGCTCGAAGAAACGTCTCAATCGAACCGGGCTCTTAATTCGCTGGATAATCGAGTCGCTCTGCGAGTATAGCGTCGTTGAACCAACAATAAAAGAGAGAAAGAGAGACGGATAAAAAAAACGGAGACGAAGATCGGAGGTTGACGATCGGATCGACTCATAGTGAGCACCGATATCCAAACGAATATTCGACTGCAAAACGAAGGTTGTACCTACGGGTGTTTCGGTATTCCCATCACGTTGCGGGGTCTGCTCACCTCGGTATATACGAGAAGCTGATCCTGCGACTCGAACCAATTTCCTATTTCCAATATCCACTTTGCCTCGCACGAACAGCTTCCTATTATAATTAGCTATTCTGTTACTACAACGACGCGGTACTCGCATCAAAGTTCATTACCTCTTATATAGGTATGTACGTATGTATCCTTATATACGTATACATTCACGTGCGACGCGTGTTCCGGACTGGATTATACGGATATTATACACCTGGGCTTATTGCCTGCTTTAAGCGGCTCAATTAACCACCTCAAACCTTGGAATATACATGTTTTTTCACACGAAACGAAATTTCTCTCCGCGCTGACCAGCTACGAAATTTATTTATATCCCCCCGGTTCATTTACATAGTCAAACATTTTTCAGACCCGAATTGCCACGAAGCCAACCTCATATTCATCCATAAAGATTTGGATAAACGTCGACAAGCAGGCTCGAGAAACTAAACCAATAACGCAATCAGGAAACAAAAAATCTCTTCTTATACAAATCTTGTGATGTTTCTTAATCCGCAGGTTCGAATAAAACCTCAAATATTTGTTCCATCATATTAGGTCTGATAATATCAAGCATAGTGATATTTTTTGTTATCATATTCGAATTTCAATATCGGTTTTAGAATTCATACAGTATAAACGAACGTCGTAAAGGTGAGGTGAAGTGAGAAACTTTGATTAAATTTGTAAAAATATTAGACCCGTCAAATTATATGTATTAAAAAAAATTCAGATCCTTTTTTATAATTAAGGAAAATAACAGGGGAAATAAGGGCTAGACTGCGTAATAGGCCGTTTCCAAGGGAACGAGAAGATCCGGAGAGCAGATCCCTGCGGTGACGACGTCATCCCCTGGGTGGTGACCCGCAGCGAAGAGAAACGGAGACCCGAGACCAACGTGACTTGAATGGAAAATTAAATCACGCATTGTCGTAAAAGCACTCAACGAGTCACGTTTATCCTATGATTTGACTATATATGGTGAATGAAACTTATCTTTGCGGCGATATGCGAGATTGATTAATCGATCGAAAAAAAATGCGTACAAAAACTACAGGATCCAAGAGCAGGAGAGTAGATCAAAAAAGATGTTCCAACGACGCGAAACTGTAATTGCGAAATCACGAAGTATATTGTTTCGCGCTAAGCTTTGAAATCCGCGAATATTGTTACACCCATTTTCGAAGACTTCATCCGCGTCTTCCAGCTCGAGATTTCAATTGTTCATGCAGTTGCCACGACGCGACGCGACGCGACGCGAAGCGGCTCCGAGACAGTCTATTTCCTCGCGGTATTGTGTAGGCTTTTTTGGTCGGAGGAAAATATGTAAATTCAGTACGACGCGACCCACCGGCGCGAAATCTGAAGACAGTAAATGTGGCGAAGGAGTGAATTAGCATACCTCAGAATTGCATTAATTACCAAAGCCCGAAGAGCCTGAGGATCGTTCTTGGACATTTTTTGTTTATTTTATCTTTTTTCTCTCTCCTTCTTCATTTCTCTTCCCTTTCTCTAAATAAACGGCAAGAGAGTAAACAGAAAGCATTGTTTTTCCTCTTTCTCCCGCTCTTTCTCTCCCGCAGTGTCAGCTCAAGATGCTAACAAACAACGTCTGCCTTGAACCCCTTGAATAAAGAGATGACAACTTGACGCTGCGGCTTCGTCGTACTTTGCAAGCTCGCTTTCAGAGCACGTGGAAAGAAATATCGCTTCAAAAATCACATCAGACGCGTAAATTTCATGCCTGGGTTCAAAGTTCGAAACAAAATCTGTTCTCTCAGATATGCTAAGAAAATTTTTTCGGCGCATCTAATATACAAAGAACTTCAAGTCAACATCATTAACCAAATTGTTCTTGTTCCGAAAATGACAAAAATTTCAATTTTGCTTTATAATAGCTTTTATGTCCTGATCAAAAAGCGAAAGGAAATATCATCGAACCTCGAACTGCTCTCGGATATAGTTAATAATAAATTAATCCGGAAAAAGACGCATCGGGATTCGATGAAGCCGGAACACAGCCGCGACGATGGCCAAAGCCTTCCCCAATTCCGCAGTCTCGGGATTCGAGTCCTGTTCATTGGCGTCCGTCAGGCTCCGGGTCCCCACGTTAAATGGTCCAGGCTATCGAGTATAATTAAGCAAATGTTGAACCAGGAGTAAATTCACGGTGTGACCCATCGGCTGTTGGTGATTCAGAACGGACGCATTCGCTGCTGCATCTGCACACCATTCGCCCGGGTTCCTCATCACACCGTACAGTTGTCCAGGTCTCTCTCTCTCCCCCTCTCTCTCTCTCTCTCTCTCTGCATGGTGGTGTTCGCAGCAAGTGATATATGCCTTCGAGTGCGCCGATGGACCACGCCCACCAACACCGCGTACTAATTGAGTGATCGAGTGTCCTCGTGGCGTTGGCACCCCTGAACCTTGGGGTCCGTCTAGTGAACCCCTGATCCAAAAGCTGCTGCAGCGTGACAGGTAGTGATGAAAAATAATTCCCACCAGCACTTGCGCCGGTATTTGCCATATATAGGAAATATCGTAGAAATTGCAGGCAGGGGGGGGGGGAGAGGGTGCAAAATACGTCGAAATGTTTTTCAGAGGCATGTATAGTTGAACTGTAACAGAGAAACCGCTTGGACTCATTCACTGACCGTTGAGAATTATTTTAGTTCGAATCAGCCGATTCATCATCCACAGTTCCGTTCTCGCTTTTCGTTTCGTTGGTTACTCGTAACAGCAGGACATTGCAGTCCGTACGCATGGGATCCATTGGACTTTGACATCGAAACCAATGAACCGAATAGATCCGTTCGTGTTTCTGAGCAATATACCTGCAGCGATACTTTTTTTTATACCTGTATAGGAAGAACCCTCGCACGAATTGTGAGGGATAAAACAACAACCCCCGAGTAGTATTTTTGACCCCGTCGCTCAGTCTTACACAATTTTAACACGACTATTCTTTCTTCTCGTTACAGGTAAGCAAGCTTTTCCTTTACTCCAATGCCATGGCAATAAAAGGGTTGGCTAAGCGATTGCGCGGTAAGTTTTGGAAAAATTTATACTTGCGTAAAAGAGTAAGTTTTTGTTTTGAGATCAAAATCCGACTCGGCTCAAAAGCTATTGCAATTCATCTCGGTTCACTTTAACTTATTGCAAATAACCCCGTGGATGGCGCGTCACGCGGTGATGACATTCGCTGCAGAGTGAAACCCAGATAGCTTACAGCTTCGCAGGGTTGTGTGCAGTGTGAAGTTATATGTACGAAGCCTGCAGAGACATTGCCAGGTTTACGAGGTCGTACGTTACACTCTACGTACGTAGGTATAACACGAGTACGCGACGTACGGTTCAGGACCTGGTGAATAACAGTGAGGCGCATGTAGGCGACAGTTTTGTCATATTACCGGTGAGATCGGGTATTTATTTTATACCCTCAGTAAAGAATATTATGCGAGCCGTTATACGTACGCAGAGAATTATTACACGCGAAGATTTCGTGTTGCACGCGAAGCACGGATTCGAGAAGCTTTTCACTCCACGACGATTGTCCAGAAATGGGTATTCGTCGTGGTTTCGGGTTTCCGTTTCCACCTGCCGCTTTCGGAGAGAAGCCAATAATCTCTGAGAGCTCACTTCGATTCTTCCACCTTCCAAGTTTGGCCGTTCTTCCTTCGGCACGGATTCGAGTTAAGCTGGCCGCGTGCTTATCAGTCGATATGCAAAATAGGCAAAGTTGGTCTATTCGGGAGATCCCTTCTTCGGATTACGCGGACCGAATTTACTGCAATGCTTGAAATAGATCCGCATAAGTAACTAACCGAGATATACTATTAGGTATACACATACGGACGAGGCTTGGCGGTCGGCTTACCAAAGTAGTAATTGCAGTTCATTCCGTTTAATGAATATGAATGATAGAACGAGGGGGAGGGAAAATATTTTCCGGGTATAATTTACTCGGGGATGATTTACGCGGGCCAGTGCTGCGCGCAAATGCATTGATATACGCAACCGCAGATTGCCGATTTTTTAAATCTGACCGTTTACCTGACGTCGAAATCCGCGGATCGAAACGTCGCCGACGAAACAGACGAATGGACACATCCCTCGACGGAAACAATGCAATTTAAATGTTAAACGGATGTAGTAGTAGACACGGAGAACTCGCCGCGAACTTTTGCGAATTCAAATGTGACAGTTAAATCGAACCTCCGTGCTCGTTTGTCCCGCCGAATTTCGACGAGCCGACGAGGTGCCGGAGTGAAGGCTCCGGTAGCAGTGCAGGGAGAAAAGGAAGGGAGAGAAGAAAAAAAACGTGGCACCCACCCGATACAAATGACGTCCCAGGATTCCCGTCGAGCCTGGAGACAAATATATCAGCGTTTTATTGTCGGAAAAAGCTAAAAAATTCTTCCACGACTCCGCAGCCGCTATGCAGGCTTCGTTACCGGTTCAAAATCGTGCGACGCGGCGGCAGCAGCTGGACTTGCAGCCGTTACACGTAGGTTCCATGTAATTTTTTTTCTACCCTATCGCCCCACGGTTTCAGGAATATCAAACAGCGCTGCTCATGACTAGGCACACTGTGCACGAAAGCCTCGCCGAGAAAACTGGAGAAAATTTCGTTTTCGCGCGTTTCAATGCCCTCAAATTTTTTTTTTTTTTTTTTTTTTTTTTTTGCCACGTGTTACACACTCTCAATTCGGTAGAATAATTCCAGCTTCGCTTGAACTTTTTACTTCTTTTCTTTTCTTTCATTACCAATCAACTTCGGTATACGCTGGAACTTTTTGCACTATTTTTTACCCTCTATTATTCGGTCCCAGTGAAACGGAGCTCGTGGTAAATCGGCTCCAAGGTCTGGACAACCGAATCACGTGAACAGAGATTTACGGACCTCTACCTACTATGCTGGATTCAGGACGATACGTGCATGCGGCTAGATAGAGACGAAAGCTGCGATACAACGGCTCTCTGCAATCACGCCTGTATCGTCTATATATTACATATTATATATATATATATATATATATATATATATATATATATATATATATATATATATATATATATATATATATATATATATATATATATATATATATATATATATATATATATATATATATATATATATATATATATACACATTTATATACCTAGGTCACGTGAAAGAGCCCCAACCTTTTCCCAATTAACGAGAACAATTTATCCTACCGACGTAAAATACGTCGAAGTGCGGGGTTCACGTTCGGTTCACGTTTGTATTCGTGTATCGGGAGTATCGCAGCAGACCACATGTGCGACACATCACCGGAAGACAATTAATCCCACGATTGGTTTAATTCGCTCGACATTATCCAATCAAATAGTACGTGGAATCCATCCCTCTCTCTACAACGCCAATCACCCTGCACCGACGTCACGTTCAACTACATATCTTTATAACATCATCGAATGGAACAAACGGACGTTTATCAGCGCCACTGCCTGCGTCGACGTTGTGCTGCACCGACCTGCGATAGATTAGCAACGGTTATTTCCGAGTTTAAACGTTCGCCAATTCGGTACAAAAAAACTCTCGCCAGTTCCTGTGGAATGCAGGTACGGTGTACTGCAGATCAATTATTCGAGCAAATCTTCTAATTGAATTGAAATTATTGACTTTTGATATTGATACAGCGTCTCATACAGTTACCGGATTTGGAGACACGCTTTCGGAACAGAAAATAATTTATTTAGGGGAGGGTCGGGCAAAGTGGGCCCCCTAAAATTTTTTGAATAACAAGGGATAAAATTAACCAGTTGAACTTTTTATTAAATATGAATTATCATAATTACTCTAAACACTTTATTCTGATTTTAGGCATTATTTTCTTAAAGGGCCCACTTTGCCCATTTTTATTTCGATCACTCGTGCACCAAAAATTAGTACAGCTGTCCTCCGGTTGTGTTTCCAATTAACTTTATACGTACGTACGTCGTCAATTAAATTGAAACGTCACCATAGAAAAAGTCCCTCCTACGCTTATAGTTAATTACGCGTTTCCCGCTGCAGGGTTTTCAATCGTTGTTATCGGCAATTAATACCGAGGTATAGAGACACTAAAAGCTTCGAAACGGATGCAATTAATTACATGATTTTCGAACCGCATATATACGTATACATATGTAACATACATAGACGGGACTTTATCTCTGAGAAGAATTAATGTGACTGCCGGAATTCTTCGTCGTGCAATTTAAATTCCAAGTTCATTGACCTCGGATTCGAGTCACCCGTATCTATAACAAAAAAAAATCAACAGATAAACAATCCGATCAATCCTTAACCGCAGATAGAAGGCAACGTTTGCAGAGTGATATCAAACGCTAATGCTGCCAAACGAATTAGCGTACATATAAACTGGTCACATCAAAAGCTGCGAGAATTCAATGCGTTTGTGCAACGATGACGATCGTTGGAAAGACCTCAATCCTCGATTCAAATCACTGTTACAGATTAATCGTTCGAATTACGCATCTAATTTATGTTACTTTCTTTTTTTCGTCATGCCTTTAACTCAGAAGCTGGCTAGAAGCGCGTACATACATACATACGTCTTTGATGTATAGGAGGACCGATAGCGGGGCTGATTGATGACTGATTGATAAAATCATAGCGTTAAATATACTCCCGAGCGGGTTAATTGTTATTGAGATCATTCCGACGTACGGCAGTAGTGGATCTTATAATACACTCTCGTCGCTGGCGATCTTTCCTGCCGAGATAAGGTGACAGGTGATCAGGTAACACGTGTCCAGCTTCTCTCCGCGTTCCTCGGCAGTATGCGGCCATTCCGCTCTCTCCAATTCGAACCCTCGAACCGTTTACTATTTACCGACAAGAGGCACGTTCCTAGTTGCGCCGCGTTGCGTGTAACGCACAAGCGTCTTGCGTAAGGCGTCTTTCGTGCTTTAGGTAGCAGCAGCAGCGTACGTACGTCGCGTCGCATCGCGTCGCGGGACCAATTTTCCGTAGAAGGATATCTCGATGGGAACCTGTATTTATATACGATTAAAAATTCCACGTATACCTGCCTATAGTGAACGTACGGTATACGTATATATATACATTTGCTGCGAGCATGGTGTTGAAACGCCAGGGAACAGCTTAGATAGCCTGAGAATGCAACAGCTCTTCGGTGATTCGTACACGTATAATACGTACGAGTGTAAAGAAACCTCGGTGGCGCTTGAAGCCGCATACGTAACGAGAGAAGATAAGAGAGCGCGAATCGTATTTCCAACACGCTTATTTCCTTCGCCGTAAAGCCCGGAACCATGGGAAGAATGAATTAGAGTCGCTGAGCTGGCTTCGCCGCCTTACCGACAACAGGAAACAACGCCTCCGGTTGCCGCGAAAACAGCCACCCTCGCCCTCTCTCTCTCTCTCTCTCTCTCTCTCTGTCTCTCTCTCATCGCTGCGGTTCTATTTCGCACTAACGTTATACGTGGAATGCATTTTGCTCAAGAGTTATTATTTCCGGCTTGAAAAAGAAACTCGCGAATTAGCTACAACAATTCTGTAATCCATGGAATCCATCGGATCTATCAAAGAATTTGGTAGAGCGTACCTGAAGGAAAATAAATCTCGACAATTTTCAGGGATTTGAGAATAGCAATTCCTTCCATTCTGTCCAGTTTAGAATAAAAAAGTGTCAAAATTGTAAGCAAGGTTTTTAACGCGGTGTATGAACATTTTTTTTTTTTTAATGATATCAAATATGTTGCATTTTCAAAACCTATCTTCATACTTCCATTGCATGCGAAATCTCCTTATAAATACAATTGGTATCTGATGAAATTGTAGCTTCAACTCGACTTGTGGAGAAAAAAATATAGAATTTCAAAAAAAAAAAAAACAAGGCAAGAAAGAAGCCCGAAGTAAGGAATGAATAACATAAATGGAAAATGAGCCAATTACAACTGGCGCCAGCGAGAATGGAGTATTCGTTTGGTGGGGAAGCATCGTCGTGGCTCTCGGTAAGGATCGCTTAACAAGGTTGAGAGGAGGAGTAGGTACAGTCTTGCCGTACTCGCGTAGCCGGAAGATAAGCCCGAGATTAAACCCGGTTAAATTAGATGTTGAAATATACACGGCTTTGTCTTCCTTTGTGTTTTGCTACCGCGCCACGAACGCAAGACCGCCCAGTGAAGCTGGTAGGAGGTTTTGGTTTCGAACCGAAGGTCCAAAATGGCCGACAGCCGAACTCTGGTCGCCTTTTGTTTCAAGCGCGTATCTCGGCACCTCGCTTTGCTATCCTCTCCCTTGCCTCGCGGTTCTCTTTAACCCGAACCTGCAGCCACTGCGGTTCCCCTCTGCTTGCGGTGCTTCTGACTATTTTCCTCCAGACAGATGCACTTTTCGAAACTTTTTTCTCTCCGCTTTCTCGACGGTTGAATTGGAAACAAACGTAGCTTCGTGGCTGAGCAATATGGCGTCCAGGACTGGGATATCAACAGATGGTTTTAGGTCAATTATACGAGTACAAAGGTACAGTCAACTCGATGCAGGCTGTGAGACTTCAGTTTTTTCACGTCGAATCGATATACTGCGAAAAATAGGACAAAAAATCTCTTTCAAAATTAAATATGGCCTAGCTTGCGTCGTGTGTTTTTTTACCACCAGATGTCATAGCGCCACTTTTTTATTCACACTCCGTTTTGAACACCTTCCTGGTAAGGGGGATCGAATACAAAGTTGGGATACTTAATATTTTCTGCAAAAGAACGTTTTTCAGGCCAGCGAAGAAAATCGGTGACACATAAGGTACCCTTCAGACTTTCTAATTTAGATCATTTTCTCGGATCATTGATCGTCAACCGCTCAAGACTGACTCGGCACTTTCCCCATTAGTCAAAGTCAACTCATATACTGGTTCTCTTAATTATCTCGCCTTACCTGCGTCAAGTCGTTACCTTATTGAACTTTCCTTAACGTTTCATACACGCACGTCGTTTGTCTCGAAGAGCCTTGTCCCGCTAAAGTTGTAGATAAAAATTGCCCGATCCGACTGTCACTGTACTACATATGAATAAGACACGCGAAGAATTGACGACTGCTGTAGAAGTGGGAAAGAGGGAATAAAATTCGAGGGTACAAAGATGGACTCGCGTTACATCCTGGCATACATCAAGCTCGCCAGAAACGTGTTATTAGATCGAGCCTCGACCCACGCGAATCCCGGCATGAACGGTGAGAGGCATATCTACCCGATGTACAGGAGGAAAGGCGTGCGTGGCGTTGGCTTAAGCGCTCGTAATTATCGCCTATATCTCTCGCTATCTGCATATATTACTTCCATTTTTCAGTCCAACGCCGCCATGCCCGGTGCATTGTAACCGCTTCGTGTAATTATTCCCTGGACTCAACGCGTCGCATCGCCATGCGTAAGCCTCGGATCGTGGGCGCCATTTTAATCCCACGATATTATCCTCTGTTGAATTTTTATTTTTTTTTATTTTTATTTTTTTCATTTTGTTATCTTTTTTACTCTTTTGTTCTTGATCCTTTTTTTGATCGTTTTATTCTCTCTCACTCCACTCTTCGGCGGCCGCTTTGTACCGTGAAATATAATCGACGCCTCCGCGGATAACGCCGCAACTTTGTCATCGTGACCCCGGAATAGAAACGAAAGCCGGTATTCGAACAGCGTGAAACAACAAGCTTCAGAACAAATTTTACACTCGCTCGTATTTTAACTTTATGGCTTTGATTATTTTTCAATCTTTTCGGATTACGTTTTAGCGAACGGAGAGAATTCGCTCTGCAATTTGTATGTGATCAATTCTCGTATACATACATGTAATATTATCCACACATCCCTATGGGATTATGCATCAATTAACACGTATTTGGAAAAAGATCTGATACGAAAAACAGAATTATCAACAAGGCTTGTACGATAAGGATGAAAAATACTTATTGGTTTGAATATTCGCTCGCAGAGTTCTTCCAGGATGAAGTTTGCGGTTTTACTTTTTTTAACGCAGGCACAAATCAACGAGACGCGTCGAAACTTCACCTACGCACTTTTTAAGAAAAGGAACGGTAGGGATGGTCCATGGATGCATGTCGATGTAGTTCGCATACCACGCGAGCCGCTTTACACACTCGTATTCACCGCAGGTATAGCGCTGCGCATCGATGCCTCCGACGGTGGTCTCGCAAAAACGGTAAAAACGGCGAAATGCTAAAAGGATATTCGTGTATCAGTCGGTGCAGTCCCTAGACGTCGGCATTATAGCGCCTCTCGCTATCTCAGAATTGCCCGGTTTGTCACCCCGAAAGAGGGAAATAAGCAGTATACTAGAAAATTATTATGTTCTCAAAAGAAAATTGAGTCGGAAACACAAAGTCGAGGAGTTTCAAAATGCAGAATGATCGGGCGGGGGTGAGAATGGAGAAGTCAAGTCGGTAAATGAGAATCATCAGAATGCCGAATTTTTAAAGACGCGAATATCTATACTACAGATTTTTTTTTTTTTTTCAATGTAAAAAGTTCAAATAAATAAAAAAGTTAGAATGTAAAAATATGAAGTACAGAAAACTATAACATGTAAGAATCGTCTAACCTGCTATATTGTTCTTCATTCTGACGATTCTATATCGCAACTCTCGATATTTTGACATTTCTACATTTTCAAAATTCTACTCTACAGAATCTGGTATTTTTGAAAGTTGTTTATTGTGACACTAATATTTTCTAATCCTTATACATTTTTAACCTCACACGAATAATTATATTCAACAAGTAAATACCATCGAATTTTGAACTCATTAAAATTTGAAACTAGAATTCAAGTCTTGTGCGTTTATAATTTCATAAATCTTTGCGCTCGAGCCAAAGCAGGTAGCAGCTAAAAGCGCAATAATACAATTAGTACAAAATTCGTTACTTCGAATTTTTACCACAAGATACTGTAGAAGCCAAAATTCGTTCTTGCAGATTTGGTACGAAATCGTTTGCGAGGTGCACGCACTGGCGCCTGGTAGGGAACAGTCCGCGAATCGTGTTGATTTTTATTCCGGCCACGTGTTGCTCGTATACAGTCCAAGTCCGTGTATAATCCACCTTTCCACGTTCCGAGACCTCGTAACTTTCTTGGGCACCTTTTCATCCCGCAGACGGCGCAGCTGCGTCATGGTGGGTGTCTGCGTTTGTGGTCCGAAAAACGTCATGCACTTTATTAAACAATTTCAACGTAGCATATTCACTCGAGCTGCCTCTCCTCCCCTCTACACAAATATATATACATATATAATAATATCTCTCGCTCTCTCAAATACTCGGATCGCTCGTCGCTAATCCCCGGCGAAGTTCTTTTCGGACAAATTTTACGATCGCCAATCGAGCATTGGCCGGGGTTATAGTTACGAGCTGGATGCGGTATAACGCGGTATTCGAGGGGTCTGAATTTATGTCGGCGAAATATTGTGTTTTCTTTATCCGCCGGTGAGTTAGGGCGAGCCATGCACGCCTGCTATACCTACGTATATGCCCGTCATTATCACTTTTCCATACCGGTATTATATCTGCCGGTCGATTGAGTATTATGTGCATATCCGAGCGGTCCGAAAGATATCAGCAACCCGGCGTTCTCCACGTATGTATATTCGCCGCAATTGACAGGATGAAATTATTATCTTTGATGGCCAATTATAAATTACCGTGTATATATAGATATATATATAGATATGTATATGTATATCTACGTATGTACACATGGAATACACGATCGAGATAGCGTGGCAGGGATATATATACAAGCCGACTGGCATATACGCCGATATCTGCATGCGGTGGTGAAAAATAAAAACGTTAATCTCGGAATATGTTGTTAAGATACAAGGTACATCCTTCGGTGCTCTCGACAGACATCGGCTGCATATGATAATACGAGTGAACCGCTAAGGAAACACCTTGTTCTTTATCGCGGGCTTCTTCTGGGCCGATCGCATCTTCCCCTGGAGTCCGATAGATGGAAGAAGAGAAGAGAGAACGGAGAAGCCATAACTCAGCCGCGATTCAGCTCCTCGTGTAAGCGTTGAGCGCCGACCCCGTTCCCGGTTCTTCAAACCCCACGCCGCGCCCCCGAAATTGATAAAAACCGCTCGCTCGAAGACACACGGTCCGACACTTGGACGCGGCGGAGAAAACGACCCGCGGACAATGAGGGAGCTTTCGGGGCGCAGAAAAAGGCGGAAAGCTCGCTGCGAGTGCGTGCAGCATGCTGCGCCGCGGCAAAGAAAGCAAACGAAAATGCAGGCTTCGCAGGGAGGAAAAAATGGTAAACTCGTAAAATGGGACCTTCTTCTCGCTCGTTCTCTTCTTCTTTTTCTTCTTCTTATCTGCTCTCTTTCTTATTGCTCTCACACGCTTTTACCACTAACAATAAGACTTAATTCGGCCTGGCAAGCATGCACCTGATCGTCACACATTATCCTCATTCCTATTATCCTCGATTATTTTGGCTTTGGTATGAGTCAAGTTTGACAAATGAGAAAATTATACCTGTTGGTTTGACGTAAACGTGTCGCGTTGCATTCTTATAGTTTTTGCTGAACTTTTGACAGGGCCAAATTGAATCACTGATGCACGAACGGGGTTCTGAATTTCTTATACTCGTTTAAGCTACTTATTGGCAATAAAATAAGTATTGAAGAACGAAGTAGGAATTACCATGTAATAAAAATTGCAGAGTTAATTTCTGATAAATAGTTGTAGAGAAAATACGTAGAAATATTAATTCCGAAATTGGGAAACTTTCGTCGAATCTCACGTTGCACTTTCAATACTTTCCCACATAATAACGCATTCGCCGAAATTGCAACACTTGAACAATCACACAGTCTCACGGTCTCGGGATCTGTATAAACTACCAAGAGTACGTGACTTTGTCTGTTCTTGTTGAGTCTCGTGAATTGTTTATTCGACCAATTAGAGCTGGAGGATCTCTCGTCCGGTCGACTGGCAGACCGCAGGACGCAGTGCAGGATTGACGCAAATGAGACAAACTGCGCAGACGCTACGCGATTCGCATCGTCTGGCTGCAAGTGCCAGACCAAAGAGGTGGGTGAAGTGATAGTATAGAAGATCGAATACTATACACGGTGATCGTGTACATAAGGCATAATAAAAAAAATGGATAAATAAATTCGCGGGTTAAGGATGAACGGTATCGTACCTATACGAGATTATATTAATCGCGCGTGACTCGGCGCGAAGAAATGTGTATATTCCGGATATGGAAAATCCGGAGGAAGGGCGAAGGAGGTATCGAGGAGGTATAACGCGCGACGCGTTTCCCCCATTGACTTGCAAATCGGTAGGTATATAGAGCCCTTAGCTATATAGGTAAGAATCGGCGATACAGGCGACGCACGCCGACCGGGAAGCAAAGAAACGATAAATAAGCCGACGATCCACGTGTTGTTCCGTTTCTTCGTACAACCGAAGCAAATAACCCAGCGGTATAAGGGTGTCTCGTATGGTGCGGGGATTATTATATGCGACGAATAGCCGTTGGGAAATTGAATCGTTATACGAGCCATGGGCCGCACGGTATTACGGAGTGAACGACTCACCGCGTGCAGTGTCACTCGCTTCTCCACGAATTGAGGGATCAAAGGTTCGCGCCCATCGTATTAACCTCATCCTGTTTAGTCTCTCCAGGAGGTGGGAGGCGTCAGTTGGACGGAGAGGGATAGCCCCCGAAGAGAATAAGAAAAGGACAGGTTCTATTTCTGAGGCCAGGATGCCGAAACGTAAACCCGAGCATCTGTAGCGCAGTGCATGAGACCGTCACAAAAAATACACCGAAGATCGGCGCGTGATTTTTCGTTTAGGCTTAGCTTCTTCTTCTTCTTCTTCTTCTTCTTCTTCTTCTTCTAGACTACTACCCACCACCACCACCACCACCACTCTTAGCTCGGGAATGTCTCCGGGCTAATTTAGGGTCAGTGTAAACATTTTTACCCTAAAATTCTACGTCGAGGATTTCAAAGATTTTCGGTAAAAAAAAAAACAAAAAAAAAAAACGTTAAAAGAAGATACCTCGCCACCAAGCTCATTCTTCGTGCTCACGCGCGTGTGAAGTAAAAAACTTGAAGAAAAGGAAATGAAAACTATCGATAGAGTCGTTTCGATGTATTTATACCCCGGTGTAAATGTGACGACTATATGTTATTCTTCTTCGGAGGAACCACTTTTTAAACTAACTTTTTACCTTGTCTAACTTGTATCAATACAATTTTAAATATACCATCCAACAGTTGATCTCACAGACAGGTGCAGGTCGGTATATTTAGGAATGGATTTATGCCGATATAAAAATTGGACAAAAATTCATCGTCTCCCTCCAGTCATCTCTATAGCGTTAAATATGTACATACGTATATCTATACCGCGGTTGTAAAAATCAAAGTGTTTCCTATTTTACGTAGAAACGGCACTGCATCCTACCTACGCAACATATATCTTGTACACAATGTTATACACACGATAAGCCACTCAGCGTAAATCAATCGAATAATATCAATGCGATATATTGCCGAAGCCATTATAAGTGTAAATCAATTGCTGGAAGCCCGTGGAGAACAATTTGATATCATTTGAAACGCTCTAATTCGTTCACCATTAATTACCTCGTCAGTAACATTGCATAATTGTCGAGTGCCGACAAAGGGGCCTTTATATACCTAAGTTACGATGGAAGTAACGAGCGATACATAATCGAATAGAAGAAGAATTTAAACCACGACGGAATATTTTATAATTAGAGAGTTATTCGTGAAGACTTGCCGAGTGACACTCGACAGGCCGTTCGCTCTGTCACGTATCGTTTTGATGCGCAGATCCGCGCTTCTTCTCCGCCCCGAATTTATCTCTTTCCTCGAAACCAGGACCAGAGATCTCCGGAGCTGTTTCCTCGCTTTTTTGTCCGTAAGTGGTTCTGGTTTCTCGCGGGGGAGAAGGGCGGCTGAATTCGAGTCAAGTGCGGATTCTTCAAGAGTGCCCGCGGAGACTCTCACGGTCTCCGATTGCACTTGCCGGAAGAAATTCTGTGCACTAGAGGTTACGCAATATTGATATACGTACGTTCATCTCCGCCGAGGAATAACCGTGTGTAACGATGTAATAATCTAACACATCGTTAATTTAAAAAATCGTTTCAGCTGAGTCTTGACAGCTCCGCCGAAATTGAGCCACTAAATCATAAATGGCCACGTATATAATCTTATAAATTTCAGGGTTCAGAATCGCTCCTTTAGTGCCGATTAATTTACACGGTTAACGAACTAGCTCGTCCAAACTAGCTCGTTAAGCGTTGCGGTACTTCGCAGGTAATTTTAGATTGGATTTTGAAAATTCTTTTAGTAATTTTACGGATTGAAATACCTCACGCAACTGCTAATTACTCGCGGTATCGTTCCTCAGCTGCTAAGCCGGAAATAATATCGCCGAGGTGGTGGAGAAGGAATGGAAATTACCTATCTTGGAACGTAAGAATCGTACCGGATAATCGGTATGTAGTTACTGGAATTCTAAATCGTGGAATTCCTAGTCTAATAATGCATCTGCAGGCACGGAAAACGATTGCGGAAATGCTGCGAGATACTCGTCTTACATGATTGAGGTGCGGCGGATGAAAAGGGTCATTAGGAGGCAAAAAGTTGATCGAGTGACTTCCGAGTTTTTGACATTCATACGTCTACAAGCTTGAATTTTCAAGCAAGAAAAGTAGTCAAATTTTATCGTTCATACGAACACAAAAAATTAAATTTCAGGCGATTCGATTCTGTCTAATTCTCTTTCCAGTCCCAAAATCATCTCATGGAGTTTACACCCCCATCCAACGGTAGTAAATAATTCAGTATTCTGTCCAGCCCTGACTCTCGAGGACTCGTGTCAGGATATAACAAACATAGGTACATGCATTCGATGGATGCACATCCAAGTGAGTTTCCACGCGTCCTTCAATCGATTTCCCGCCATTCGAATCAATCGCGCGCCCGTCAAACGTTCGTGTCCAGTAGTTGACAGGGTTTAAACAACATCGAGTACCCACCGATCCCGCTCTCACGTTCGAGGCGCATGTAAAGTGCGTGTAGGGAGCATTGAAGCGGCTCGCGTGTACATCCATAAATTTATATACTGTAAAATATTTTTTATTCCCCGACCTACACCGAGGCTACAAATCCAACAGCATCCTGACGGCATGCAAAGTAGGATATTGAACATTGATGGATGCAGTTGCCGAGTCCGGCAGCGCCTTTATGAGTTAAGGTCCTGCAGCGTCCTCCGATATTTCTGTACGATATACTACACACGCGAACATCGACGAGCGGTTGTCTCATCCTTATTTTCTGTCGATTGTACACCTTGTACTTTTTACTTGTACTTGTGCCTTGAGGGTTTTTCGTTCCTTCATTTTTTTACACTCACGTCGCAACTCGCTCGTTTTGTTCAACGAAACGTTGACAGGGCTTGTTTTGTACGATCAGCACACTCGGGTATACGCGTGGGGTGTAACACTGGTTTATATCTGCTCCCGATAATAATTTCGATCCACAGAATTACTTTGTTGGTATTCGCAGATCGCGAGACGAAAGAAACTAAAACCGGTCGTCGTTCTTGAAACGTCCGAGTGTTTGCAGGCAGTGCGGGGTTTAATCGAGAAAAAAAATTCACGTTATAACATCGATCGTGCGAACTCACCTCACTCGCCTTGAATTTCAACTTCACGTTACATATATGGCCAGCCAGACTCCCCATCCCGAACCGCCACTATAGATCATCGAATAAATTTCAATTACAATCACCGCTTGCGTTACTCCCTGCAGTTCCTCATCTCGGTCCGCAAACTGTCTTATACATTTCGAAAGAATATCGTCTTCGTGCCGTTCCATTTATTTCAACTCTCTTGTCGGCGGGTGAAAATCCGACCTCTTTACTTTTCAGACGAGGTTTATTACCGCCGACCGATCGCCTGCACGTCAGATCGAATTTCGCGAGAAAAGATGACGCGGGTCTGAACGGAGCCTTTATGTTACGTAAACTTAGCCGCACGATTGACGAGCGGCCTCCGGCACACTTTGGAGCTAGTAAATCTGTAACCACCTTTCAATCATCTATATCGACAAAGGATTTAACCTGTGGCTAACACCTTCAAAAGTCAGCAGTCCCCGTCTTAGATTCTCAAAGTGACCATTTCAAAACGGAGGAACTGAACAATCAACTTGTTGGATTCTACCCTGGTGTTTCCAAGTGAGATTAAAAACATTTCTCGCTGTGATGATGAATCAAAAATTGGAAAGATTCGTTCGGTCGTTGCCCCGTACCGAATGAATGATTTAATTAATTCGAAAGGATATATATAATAGAGAGCGTTCACCGGGTGTAATAATACGGATTGAAATCGTTTCAGAAACCATAAAGATTACGAAGCTTTGTTTACACGAGCCACGTTCGTGACGCGGGTGTAAAAAGGACCCGAATGTTACCGATAATAAACCCACTTAAGACCCGGAAGGCGAGGCGATGTTGCGCGCTTTTTCTCGCATGCGTTTCTCGCTCGGCACACATAACGGGCGGGTGCGTTGGCACAACTATAATTTTGATAACAGTTACCTAGCGGATTCAGCAATTCAATACATACATATATAACGCTACAATTCGCGGATTCCGTGTCTCAGGATCATTCGATGGTCGAGGCGAAACCCCGGTTTCCAGTCGATCCTCTCCTTATAAGTGCGTGGCTGGAGACCAGAGACACGTTGGGGGGATCGTGGGTAATGTACCGGAATAAAGGTGGCTCCTGGCAAAACAAGGACACGACTCGACGAGGCTGGACCTCCAGGATATTCATCGCCCATTCAAGTCTCCACATTTCTGTCATATTTTTCAAGTGTTTCGCATATTGATACTCTTATTCACGTGTGATATGATTTTTCAAAATGTTGTCTAAACCGCGATCCGATGCAGGGAGAAAGTGTGACAGCAAAAACGACGCGTTTTGCTCGTTCTTTCTCGTCAGGATCCCAACTGAGCCAAACTTTCCCCCAAAGTTAAGGCGGCTGTATCGAAGCACCACGTGGCACGCAAGCTGCGAAATAGATCGCAGGGGGGCAGCTCATCCGTCGTGCGAGATCATGAACTATTTCTGAGAAACGGCGTCCAACGATGCGGCGGCTGAGTACAAAAAAAGACGAGGGGATGGGGGGGAGGTAGGAGAAAAAGAGGAACGAACTTTGGTAATCACTCATCGCCAATCATCGTATGCAAATGCGTTCTTATAATCCACTTAGCTCTCTTGGCAGGCGGTCCTAAGCGAGTCGTAAAAGTCTTACGTTGTTTTTTTTTTTTGCTTTTGTTTTTGTTTTTTTTTGCTTCAACACCCCGACGACGACGCCATATCCTTTCCACGAATTATCCAGATATACACCGGCGTATCACATCTCGCTTCACGTCCCTCAAGTGCAGGGTGCAGAATGCTGGACACTTAAAATATTTCACGCGCACAGAGCTCTTCGTTCTTTCTCCATCTCGATGCATATATTTTGTATAATTCTATTACCGCCAACATATGGTGCGCACGATTTTCTAAAAACAGCTGTTCTACGTGCCAAAATATTTCCAACCAATTCTTTTGACTGATTTTCCATCGCGTTACGAATACTTGTCGCATACGTTTTCGGGAAGAAAAACGAACAATTGTCACTGACGTGTATAGAGTTTTATAAATATGTGCAATTCTGAGGCAAATTGTCCTGCTTTATGCTATTCGCGTACGCGTTAATCATTCAGTGGAGAAACGTATGGCTAATTATATAGCGGTATGTAAACCCCTGATCAATAAAAGAGGGAGTCGGAAAATAGATGACCGACTATATGTACGGAGCTGGTCTATAAATGCGCTATGTTTGCAATCGTGTTATCAATTTAGTCGTGAGCTATTAACGGTCTATGAAAGCCCGTGGAGTCAGGTCGATCCTGATCGTTGACGAGTCAATAAAGTCGTCGTCAGTGGCAGCGCAGCCGACAGAAACGCGAGTGCAATGCGACTGTGTCATCGTAAATTCGTCTCAGTCTCTCGGACCGTTGCATCGCCGCAGTGCGTCTGATGGCTGCGGAAGATCGGTGCAGGCTCGTCGTAGACGGTTTCGAAAGGACATTATACGAGTAGCGCATCGGCATTAATCAGGATCGTTTGATTGTGGGATTCAATCAGCGCCGGAGAAACACCCACTGGGAGAACTTAGGAGGGGGGATATTGGATTTCGTTAAGATTACGTCGGTCCCCTTCTTCGTCGACGCTACCTGAAAGCGATAATCGGCAAAGGGTGGTAGGAGGATTAGTGCGACGGATATAAGGAATTCTTTTTCTTCAATCACACTTCCTCTTTCTGCCTTCTTTTTTTTTTTTTTATTGATATGCTTGCCGATAAATATTTATCGCGATTAATTATTAATTAAACTCCCATCTAACTTCATGACCACCGTTTATCAACGACGAGTCATTAATCTCTTTAACGAAAGCCGCCCTCGGGCGGCCGTAATAATTTTATCCCCGTGCTATGGCGCGTGCAATTTAAAGGTCCCCTCAGGTCACCATAAATATGAAACGTAAAATACCGCTAAAAATATCGCGGCTAGTTTAAACGCCGTTAGACCGTTTCAGCAAACGTGCAAAATTGATCAAGTATGGTTATAATGTATCCATGAATATCTTTAAATCACTCAGAGTTTTGTTGTTTTCTGGCAAATTACTCCGAATCTGTAATATCATATTTTAGAATGAATCTGACGTGAGGAATTACCGATTAAGTAGGTTGAAGATGAAAGACACTATTATTTCTCAATACCTTGAAAAGTATGCCTGAATACAATCCCGAGCGTCTTCTTATACCTCCCGCAAAGCTATTATTATGATACAGGAAGGTTCGCCGATCGTGAGCCACAGCGATGAACAAAGCAGCAGAACTGGTCGAAATCAACGGAGTAATTACTCCCAGCTTGAGGTCCTTGTCTGCTAATGAAGATCTCAAAACGTGGCACTGATCGAAAGACCCTCGCCGTTTTATCGAGGCCAGTTTTACGAGTTCACATCCATCAAGTGGAGCCAGTAGTTTGAACGATACTGTCCAGGTATACGCATAAAGTATGTAACACACACACACCTACTCAGGGACTCAAGCGTGGAGACACGTGAATTTACAGCTTACGACCTCCGTCGGACCAACCTTAAGTCTCTCACATCCTCCTCGTACGTAGGATACGTCGGATGAAGAAAGCCTGACGCGCTGACGCAGCGATCCTGGGCAGAAATCGGACCCTCTTCGGATCGCCAGCGTTACTTTGCGATTTTGGTACGGCGACGGGAGGAGGACAGCAGAGTTATCGCCGATAGGCGAGCGACGGCTGGAAAGTTGCACGTCGGATGCCAAGAGAAAGAGAAGACTAAGTTAACCATGGGAGTTTGATTCGGGTCTTTTGGTTATCTGTAGCAATTTGGGGGGTCCGACCGGTGGCTGAGGTCTGACAAATTATTGAAGCCTAGAAAGTCTCCGTGACAAATGAGACCCGGACGACAGCTTGTTCCCGGTCCCCTTCCTAATGAGTGTCTCTCTCTCTCTCTCTCTCTCTCTCTGACTTGCTTCTCTCATCCGCGGACAGTCGTCGCCGAGTTTCATCGCTTCTGCACACTGGGATCGAAATTCTCCAGAGTCCGCAGACCGTTTCCTTGAGTCTCGTGACGCCCTATCCGTGTGCCCTGAACCTAGCTCTACAACAGTCGTGTCCACCTGCTAGTAATTAATGAACGTCGAACTACTGTACCAAATAAATTTCTACTTTTTTTACCTTCTTCTACTCGCTTTTTGCTACCATCCGTGTGACAGCCCCATGTACTAAGCTCGCGAAATTAAGCACCAACTGCAGTGCAAGATTAATACGTGGCGCGCAATTAGGACGCGTATCGATTCGCAGCTAATAAGCTCGAGGTTTCAAAATATGTAACAACTAGGGTAGAATCTGGGAGTAGAGGCTCAATTTGCAGCGTTTGAAATACCATTTTCAAAATTTATACTGTGAAAAAAATTCGGTCCAAGTCTTCAATGTACTATACATACAAATTGGCATCAAACTATAACACTATCTCATGTTCATTGTTCAAATTATTCATAAAAATTATTTTATACATAGGTAGTCCATAACGACCAGATTTGGTCACATCACCATTTCCTACAGTCTGCTGCCACGAGTATACTAAAAAGTTTCTCTTCTTCATTGCTTCGCAGCCTTAGGATTGATTGCCTAAAATTCAGCTAGTAAGTCATAACAAAGAAAACACATGTTCATATTTTGGAAAGCCAACTTCTTGAAATCTAAATTCGTTCTAAAATTGTACAACGATTTATTCCATGATGTTTCGTTACGTTAACGTTACCAACTTCGAAATGGCGAATGCTTGACGATTGATGAGAAAAAAAAAAAAAAACGTTCTCGGGTCAAGATCACAAAGTTTCTTGATCCTTGCAAATTTTCGACCGCAATGTCAAGCCTTGACGACACGGGGTTCGCGATCGTGAAATCTCAATGTCGTGGGCGTCGCGGGCAGTGCCCTGACACGGTACGTAGGTAGGGCAGGTATATCGACGTCGAATCGACGATCGAGAACGCACGTCACCCCGATACATCGGCGAGATAGGCGAATGCTCGCGCTTCACCGCGGCTCAATAGAGCATGCAGGTAGGTAGGTAGGTAGGTAGGTAGGTAGGTAGTACAAGGTACAAGGTAGTAGGTGGCCAACAGCCTGTAGGTACATGCCTGCCTGCACATGTATGCGCGCGTTTGCGTCGGCTATTGTTGTTTGCGAAAAATACAGTGCTATGGGTGCCTTATCAGATCGGGGTCTCTGCTATATAGCCTCGCCGGGATGCTGCGGAGCGCTCATTGTCACAATATTTCCGCCTCTTTTCTTTATCCACGTTCTGACACGCTCGGCATATTTCCCGTTTTCCTATGAACGTGAGCCACCCTAAGGTTCTTAGGAAGCACAGGGAAATCCTCGTTCGAGATTGGAGTCCCAAATGCTCCACGAACAGCGCAATTATACTCGACCCATTTTCCAGACAATAACTAACGAACTAACGACTGGAATTTTGCCAAATCCTCCACCCTACTTGTGGTTTCGCCTATCTATCTCGCATGCCGTGGGTATTAGGTATAATGTACATGTATGCCGTGACCGCGTTGAAGCCGGATCAACCTAGCCAAGGTCGAGAACCCGAATGAGGAGGAGGAAAAGGATCCGCCAATTTATCGCTCCGCACCTTATCAGAGCTAAAACCGCCACCGCACTTGGAACGAATTCTATCACATTAACGTTATCCTGATAAATGTCGAGATTAGGACAACCCAATTGAACCTGCTCGTAAAGCTTATTATTCGGATGAAAACTTTGCATATCGATTTTATGCCGCAATTCAATAGTGTCTAACCGTAGTTTTCTTCTCCATTTGTTACAGGTACGTTATATCGGCCAAACTTACGCCACAACGAGAGATTTATTTTATACCTTATAGTCGACTCTGTACTATAACCCATGATGCTGTTTTTCTGGTAAGTCTGTTCCAATTTTTTAATGGTACTAGCGAACCTCACGGGTGACAAAGAACTGACAAATGTTATGAAAAATCTATCCTGCTGATAAAATAAAATTGAAAACCGACGTGTTGCCGAAAAATATAAAATGTAATTATTCAATCTGTACCGACGTTCCTAATTGCTCGATTATTGAATACTTGACGAATGGAAGTCTGAAATATAACGGATTCCGACAAATGTCGATTGAGCTGTTAACGACCAAATTGGCACGCGTCGGTGGGAAATCGCGGCAAGCCAATAGAAGTTGTATGTGTATACCACGCGAAAAGTATTGGAATGATGAATCACGTGCGTATCGTGGTATCGGCGAGCAATTACGTCACGGAGTCACGTGCCGCGTATTAGCAAA
Organism: Diprion similis; assembly: GCF_021155765.1. Lineage (NCBI taxonomy): Eukaryota > Metazoa > Arthropoda > Insecta > Hymenoptera > Diprionidae > Diprion > Diprion similis. The sequence goes on along the minus strand of NC_060112.1, from coordinate 13,371,912 downwards.
GATTACGTTGGTCGGGCGGGGCGGGGGTAGGAGAAAGAGGAAAGGAAGGCGAGCGATAGCGGGACAGTCAGGCGTCCCCGAAGGATTTTCTTTCGATACGATCTTACGCCGCGGGATGAGTCGCCTGCCAATTATAGGAAGATTTGCGCGAGGCGAGGCGCTCCGGCGGTGCCTGCAGGATTTTAGATGTAAAAAGAGATAGGCGAGTTTGCGAGGACAGAGCGTGATATAGATATGGAAAAAGAAGCATGGGGATTGTACAGGGGGCCGATAATGGAAGAAGGAAACGCTCGAGAGCTAGCACGCTTTAAAATATGCCAAAATAACGAATTACGCCTCTTTTGATCTCGCGCGATTCATTTGAACCTGAAGAGTCGTGTGATTTATCCATGACCATTATTTACAATAATTGGAAGGCTGTATGCGCGCAAAGTACAAGTAACAGTCAGTTGGAACGCTTGCTTTGTAACCCAACTAACGAAACTTGGGACAGGAATGTACTCTATAAATCCCCCGGATCTGGACTATTCATTTTCACCAAGTACAGCTTGAAGACAGGCGGACATTTACGTCCGCCGAGTTATTACTTTTTTTTTTTTGTTACATACCGTAAATTGTTATAATTATTCGCGCCTTCGTGTCTTAGTATTCGATTTCTGAAGATATCTGGCAAAACTGTTAGACTAACTCGTTTTTAGAAAAGTTATGAGAAAAGCTGCATCTTTTATTCCGCACAACTTTCCAATTCAATTATACCATAATAAAAGAGATTCGCGTTAGAGTGAGGTAGAAAAATTGCGCAATTTTAATCCATCTCGCAGCTGTCTTCCCTCCCTCTTCATTGCGGTCCTTTATCTTTCTTCATCCTTCTTCATTTTTCTATCCGACTCATTTTTCATATGAGCGGATTAAACGTGACGGCTCACATCAAAGAACCGCGGCGACAAAAGGATTCTTTCGTAGCTCGTCTCTCGTCTCGACTCCTTGCACAGCATCCGAGGGTGCAGCTAAGAGATGTAAAGAAGCGAAAAAGACACTATTTTCTTCATCTTTTTTTCACACTTTTTCCCATTGTCTCTGTCCTCTTTCTCCTCGGCATCGCTTCGCTTCTTAGTTCATTCTAGACGAGTTCTCCTTTCTTTTCCGACAAAAAGATAATCAACGAAGATGAGAAGGATTTGATAAAAGGATTACATTATTAAATATTTCACAGTGAAACTATTTCACCATTTTCAGTATTTTGATTATATAACGTATACTCGCACCTTTTTCCACATTTACCCAGTAAAGTGTTTCACTTTTTATTTGCTCTACGTGCAGGATTACGTCAATGATTCCGTTACGTGATGTTATTCGAGTTCAACCCCTTTCGCACATTCTATGGAATTTTGTTATCGCAGTTGTTCGAATGAGTCTGAAGCCTCCGGAGGAATTGATTGGAATACGGTGTTGATAGGGAGAGGGGAGATATTGTAAAAGAAATCGATTATCGAATTAGTCACGCTCGTTGATCGCGAATTCATTCAACCGTTTAATTGCCGAGTTATTTTCGTTAAACCAGTTATCGAATCCTTAGAAACAATGTACACACGTTTCAAACAATATTAAACCTGTCGTAGATGTACTTTTCGTTTCATTCTTCAAAATTCACAGCCTCGTACCCACCCTTCGTGCAAAAGTGCAGCTGACAAATGTTTACACTCTAGTAAAGTCTACGAGGCATTCCATGTTTGACTAAATCGGTATACATCGTTGCATGGTAGGGACAAGGGGGTTAGATGCGAGATGTCAAAATATATTCACGGCCAAAACGACTCTGAGGGACGACACGTGCGGAGGGAAAACGTTAAGGATTAAAGGCTCCTCGTGGCTACGGGGGCGGCGGCTGAGTGCCGTGGTATGGATTAAATTCAACGACACCCTGAATGTTCCGACGTTGCTTTTGTCCTCGGGGTTGTCTGTCGGCCAACGCGTGCAGGGACGCCCAGGCCACCGTCAGGGGTTGTAGCGCTAATAGCTTGGGGTCACAGAACGGCAGATCCGCCTCTTCGTCGCCGACGTTGGTTCAGAGTTGCACCCTGCATGCACGAAATGCAGCCCGAAGATTGGCCGATTCCGTTGAAACGTAAAGTTTTCGGGAACGTTGCGTAAGACAACAAGTGTTACCTGCTGCGGTGACATTCAGCCCTCACATCGACGGTACTTTCAAATGACGTTCCTGATCGTCGCGAGACTACGAATCACCTCGGGGACCGCAAAGAGTCATTAAGGAACCATTCCTCTTCCCGGATTATATTGTAAGGAAGAATTTTCACGCCAAATGCCAACCGAAATGGCGGCCGTGCAAGTATGATTTATGACATCATTTCTTCAGGCCATTTCCGTTGTCCTAGATTTCCAAACTCATCCATCCGGTTCGTACAGAAATTTATACACTTTATTGCGAGAAAGACAGATTATTGTAACTCGATCCCCGCCTGCAGGGGGGTAGGGGTCTGATTGTAAAAATAAAAAATAAAATAGTAATAATAATAAAAATGAAGGAAGAAGCTGAAAATAAAGAGACGTGAGATTTTAATGCGGTTTAACGTGCTCTTTCACTTATGTTTTTTTTTCACACACACACAAAGGTTTTACGTTTCCCCTTCATAATGCTATGTAAACTGATTTTAATATGGCCGCTGGCACTCGTGGCAGAGACACGAAGTGCAGATATACTGTATGAAGCGTGCCTGGAGGGTCGAAGCCAGGGTTGGGCGTCTGTGGCGCGACTTCTCTCCTCTCCGCACGCGAGTGGAGTTTTCATTAAACCGCACCGGCGTTTCCACGTTCCATAAAAATGCTTTCATTCTTCCACTTTTGATTTTCCATACCGCACGTCTGCCGTGAACGTAGTGAATTCTGATGAATCTTTGAACGAGCCAGCGCAGTTCTTTAAACCTTTTCGCGAGTTTTTTATTCTATATTTTACATCATGCACTTTATTTTATCCGTTTTCAAGCGTAATTTTTTTTCTCCTTTCTTTTTTTAATCCTTACGTACCGCAACCCTGGTTAAACATTTTTTCTCGACTGCGAGACGGCGAACACTTTCCGGTCGAGGATCTTTATACCCATACCGATGTACATGGGGTTATGAATAAGAGCGTGTAAAACAAAAAAAAAAAAAAATACCGCCAAGACGTCGGAATAGGAAACGGAAATCGTTATGTTTATATTTGAGTGCCGAGGCGACGAAGTCTTAACGAGAGCTTGCGCCACTCGACGAGCTGCGTCTACTTAGCTTGATCTTTATTTATCGAGCTTATTACCGAGATCGGTAGCAACTTTAACAGAGTACCTGTATATGCAAGAGGGAAACCGCTCAACGGCAGATAAATATTGGTTATAATCCGAGGCGCTAATAAGTGAGCCGGTTTTAATAACTGGTTATATTATATGAAAATCGCGGATGATCGGTAAGTTATAATGCGATACGCTTCAGCCGCAGAATCGCCAATGTCTCCGTGACGCGGTTGAACGACTCTTTGCAGCTCTTCATATTCGAAGAGATATAGCCCCTTGTACCATCTACCATCTCCGTGGGCAATAACTGAAGCAAGGAGAAGACGGGATTATCGACTCCAGGGAACGCGGTGCGGAGAAGAGAGGAACGAGGATCTCTGAGAAACTTACTTCGACGAGAAAAAGAGACTTTTTAATATCAGACAAAGTGGGGAACGTGCAGGACGTAGGGCTGTCGGAAGGTGAAAAGAAATGTGGATTTGTTGGAAAATTCGATCGACCGTACCAAGGAGATGAAAGTTTATATGGAGCTGAGGCTGCGCCATCGGATAGGTGAACAAATGACAAACGCGTGCCGCGGTGAATCACACGAGCTATATCCAAGCTTTTCTTCTCCGTTCACGTCCCGTACAGTCCACTCACTCTCTCCTCTTCCCTCCTCTCCTCACATGCCGCGATCTGGGCTGTTTGATACGTCGTAAAGCGAATACTATCCTATAACACATGTAGGAAACAATTTACGACTCGTTGGTAAAGTTATATGCGGCAAAAGTATGAGTGTACCAGTGATGTTGGAACAGCTTTGCTTCTCAGGATGTCGATTAGCTCTGAAAATCAAAAAGATCGAGGTGAAAACTGCACCGAAAAGTCTAACACTGTAATTGTTATTCCTTCTTCTGTAACTTGCAGTACCTAATGATTTTTCAACTTGTTCTGTAATCCTACGAAAGCAAACTTTGGTTAGACATTCAAATATTCGTTTGAAGTGAGTAATAAAATTCACAGAATAAATTAAATTTCCGTTTCTCGATCGATCAATTCGAAGGTAATTTAATGAGAAAAATTCGCCAACAATGTAATTGCCATTCTCCTTAATTTTCTTCGTGGACTTAATTTTCCCAACTCCCATAATATGAGTCCCGGGGCTTAAAGACGTTCCTCGCTGAAAGATATAAACCGCATAATATCTCAGGTAGCTGAACATACGCAGTACCTACTCTCATTTGCACAGAGTGCTCCTTATATAGAATCTCGACGATGGGCTTGCCCCACGTCGCCTCGTTCCGAATAGGTATGTACCTATATTACCTCCCATACTTCGCCGGTCTTGAGTATCTCTTGCATGCGCACATACCGCGTTTGTTTGCTTCTTCGCTATACAAAACCTGCGATCGAACAACGACGAGCAGCCTGGTTTTGCCAGGTGAAGAATGAATTTTGCACCGAATCTGGGACCACATCAAGCGGTCAATGCAGGTGAACTACATGAGAAAAATGCACCTGCTCATTCGAGAAGTCGATTCAAGGATCGATTATCGTTGAATTTCTTCTGTTTTCAACTGCAATCGTAAAAGGACCTATTCCATATTGCAACCACATTCCATAGCCAATCTTTTACCCCAATAAAAAGTACCCGTCAATTGGCGGCCTTTTTATCCTTTCCGATTGTAGAACGAATGAATGAAAATCATGCGACGTTCGATGCCCAATTTGTACCTAGACAGTTCACCGTATCTACAGTATCTATAGTAGTGGTAAAAACCCGCAACCAGAATTCAATCGCTTCGACAATTCGGAACGAGAATTGATTTGGGAATAGCACGGAACGAACTGTTCCGCACTGATCGCCTGTAAGGTATATACTCGTGCTGCAGCAATCGCTCGATTCCATCGAGAGAAAAAAATATCATCCCCAAGGGGTGAAGGTTCAAACTATTTCATCGGGCGGGTAAAAACGCGCCACTGCGAAAAGATGCTCACCGAAAATGATCGCGGCCGGTTCTGCACGTGTATACCTATCGACATAGGCTGGCCCATGTGTAATGGTCAGCGAAGTGGTCGGTGTCGGTCCCTCTCGGCATTTGCATTGAATGAGCTCTTGCGACCGGCAACCCACAGCAGAAGAAGCAGCAGCAGCAGCAGCAACCGACCTCTCGATGTGTACGTGCACCGTTGTGTTTGTTTATGCAGTTTAATTATATCAAATATGGTGTGTGCAGCAGCTCCCTGCCTCCTACATGCGTTGCGCATAATGGCTCCTCGCCTCGCGCTTCGGTTACCGAACTGCCGAGGACACCCTGGATCCTCCTGGATTCCGAGCTCTGCGTGCCTTCGGCGACGGGAAAATCGCCGCTCCGTGAAACTAGACTTTGTGAAATTTATCACTCCCTTCGGCCTCTCTTGGGTAGATGTAATTTCACAGGAGGATCCGCCAACCGGAGAAGGGCTATGATCAAAGGTGAAGTCTCGAGGGCTGCTGAGGTGAGAGGTCACGGGTTCAAGGTCGTTAATTACTCACCTAGCTACTTCACTCGTTTTCAATTACCCTTGTGCATCGTTATGGGATACTGTAAAGTTCTTATTCGCTTTAAGGTGGCCAGTATGTGATGAAAACTAATGAACGTGGAATAAACGTAATACGGATTATTTTTTCGAGTAGGCACTTAAAATTGCGGAGGTTTTGAAAAACTTGTAGCCTATGTTTACCGTTTGACCATCAAAAACCACCGCAAGTCCAAGAAAGGATACATCGTTGCAGTCCAATCAAACTTTTCAGAAGACAAGCCAATTCCACTGGAGTACAGGGATTTTCTTTCTTTTCATTTTTGGCTGATGTATCATGCGAATAATAGTGCCTTGTGAAGTCAAATTGGACTAACGGTGTACGCTCAATATTACGACAAGGAACTAATTCTGCTGAAAAATGAACTTGTATGGACTGTTCACGAATTGATAATACAAAACGTGGTTTCTTACGTTTTAACAGCAAACATGATCGATGGATCCCTCTAAACCGTCAGTATTTACAGTACTCCAGAAAAAAAATCGGAATTAGTATTCCAGCGTTATCAGTTTCCGGGACATACTGGTTCCCTTGACGTTGTACCACCATCCAGTGAATATCGGCATCCTGGAGAAGAGTCTTAGCTGATTCTTCAAAGAACCGCGCCCCTCGTATCTTATGGTAAAGCGACAGTCGCAACGGGAAGTCCTTTTCGATATTGCGCTACACCACCCTTCGGAGAGCTGGTGGATTTTTATCACCATCCCCGCGGTGATACGAGTCCTGAAGGAAGTTCAATTACCCGCGTAAATTCAAGTTCACGGTTTTACGGTCTCCCCTTTAATTCTCATTAAAACAGAAGACGACGATACTTTACGGCGGAACGCCGCACGGCGACCGCATCGCGTCCGCCGTTTAAAGGCAGGGTATAAATAAACGGAAAAACGGCGTTCGTTCGCCGACTCCCTCTCCCTCTCTCCCTCTCTCCATCTCTCTCTTCTGGTCACCCACTACGCCATATAGGGGTGGTCAGCCTTTATTTCGCCATGTCCTTATCTTAATGTGTATCATTGTTCCCGCACACTCGGTGTCGCCGCCTCCAGGCCTTTCCTATTCCGTAAGAAGAAGTGTCTCCTCGGTTTCCTTTGTCGCCGAGTTTACTGCCGCGCGTATATATTATAGTATATGTATATTATATGTAAAACGAGACCGATAATGATTGTTCGCTCCACTTGTTTCGCGCGAATTTACACCAACGTGCAACGGTGCAAAACAACACCCCGACAACAACTATTCCTTAAATAAAAGGTGTGAAACCCGTATAACGCGTATGGCTTGCGAATTACATTATACTTACGTTTTTCAAGCTTATTCAAGTTTCAAATATACGAATCGATGAAAGCGAAATACAAAATAAGCGACAATTAGTGAAAAAGAGGAATGGCAAATGACAGAGAAAACTTTATACCCTTCGTTAAGTTATATGAGAAATTCGTGACAAGCGTTTAATTAATGATCCTGAATCCTGTCGGATCGAGCACGTCGAGATTTTCTCCAAAAATTTCGGGGGTAGATAGTGCGAGTGAAAAAACACCATTGTGTTATTCCAAAGAATGCGAAAGACAATCGAGGACTTTACGGGTCGTCCCTTTTTATTTTTCTTGCTTCCTTATCCTCTTTCGCTACATCGCCACGTATCCCATCCTTCTCTTTGAGAATGACTCATCCCGCTACAGAGTTTCCGTTGTTTAATCACCATTAGCATTGTGTGTACGGAAGTAGATTAATTTTTACAATTTTCTTCTTCCTCTACAACGTTTACAAAGGGTTGCGATGCTTATCTTCTTCACTTAATATTTTCTCTGGCTGGCTGCTTAACGTGCCTTGTCGCTAAAGAAACAGTTTAATTAGAAGTTATAATTAAAAACTCTAACTGGATTTTATTTTTGTTTCGTCTTTTTTTTTTTACAATTCATTTTTATTTCAGGAACTTTCAATTCGTGTTAAGGATATGAAAAAAAAAGAACAAAAACGACAAATCTGAGCCAACTTTATCATATTGCGCTTCGCATCTCTCGTGCAATATCTGAAATTTTCGTTACACACTGTAAAACCGTTTGGAGAAACAAGCATGCATGCATTATTTTTTTTCATCTTGAATCTTGAATTCACACTCAATGTTCCCGTATAATAGGAAGGAGGGTAAACCGAGTCCTCCGCACCCTCCTTGGGTAATATTAAAAACTACGTATCTCGAGGCGGTGAGCAAATAAAACCCCGCAACCCTTATCCCAATCCCCCTGGACGGCAAATTCCTGAAGGCGACAAAGTCTCGGACACCCTCCTTTCTGCAGGTCTTCACATCGCACAAAGAGAGAGGCTCTTGAATAATTATCCAGAAACTGCATACGCAGTCGCGTAGCTCGTTTTTCGTGCGAGCAGTATTGACAAAGCGCATATTTTAAAGCATCGGAGGCGATTTTATAGATTGCTTCTCGCCTGCAATTGTTGCTAGAGACGAGCCTCGGGCACCCGATTGTCGAAACCACCCCCGTCGGCTCCTCGAGTGGGGATTGTTTTAAGGTCCGTTGTTTCGCCAAGATCTCCTCGCCCTTCAAAGCCCGGTGCGTGTCACTCTCATTAGTTTCGCGACCCCGCGACTGAAGGGGGAAAGAGCTCTCCAATTCTTTCGCTCCACATCCGTCGCTCGCTCGCTCGCTCGTTAATTGGGCTCGGTGCCTGCAAGATTCCTACCAGATATACCGAATACAAGGGCAAGCATGCAGGGCTCGGCGTCGCCCTTCGCCCTGCGATGTCGCTGAGCTCACCCCGGCCACTAAAACCGATAAGCAACCCCCCGACGACGAATCACGTGATTCATGGATTCTTAACGCGTGTAAATACCGGCTTCATTCAGAATTCGCTACACTAATAACCAAATGGACTGTGAAGAATCGGAGCGCACCGCAGTCACCAGTTACACGTGTGCAATGCGTTACGAGGAAATTTGCGAACTTGTGAGACGTTTCATCGAGATTGAACGATTTTTTTCTCATCAATTTCAACAGCTTCGTATCGACCTTCGATACGTGTATTTGGAGTGGCAGCGTGCGATACCCATTCTTCTGAAACGCTTTGCACCAGCCTTGTGCTCACGCGGTTGTGCACAGGGCATATGGGATGAAAACAAGAGTCATGCTTTGAACACTTAGCGATATTAAATCGCTAACTGCGCGGAAACGGTAAGTCATATGTATATATATATATATATATATACATATCCGAGGCACTCTAGGATTTATGGATTTTTCCTGATTTCGTAAATCGGGATCGGCGCGAATGCTATAAACCGGTACCTTACACTCCTTCAGGAAACGTTTTTCACTTCTCCTAATAGCAGGAAGAGCGTGTCACTCCGTATTCGTAGTATTATATAAGCATGAATCTGAAACTTTTTACCCGGCTGATTTCTCTACCAAAGAACGGATCTTCGGCAATTACGCAAAACCACCGCAAGATCTGAGCAAACAGATTCCGAGTTGAAGACCGGCGGTGCAGGCCTATCTTAATCAGCTAATGTTTCTAGCCGAGGAAGGCGAGGAGATGTGCTTACATCTAAGACCGCGTGCGGACCCCACTTAGACTAGCTGGGGTAGGTAGTAAATGGGGGTTGGGTTAGGGCCTAACTGGCAACGAGCAAAGTAGAAACATCAAGGGGTTCGTGCCTGCAAATACCGTAACAAAGTTATCGCTTGTGTACCCAAGGATGTGTCATGTCAGAGGGTTCGCAAAATCAACCAACCAAGTCCACTACCGACGCACAAAGACGCTTTGCTCGAAAAGCTGCAGTCTAGTTGTGCGAGTCGATGTCTCGTGAAGCACAAAAGTAAGTACAGGGTAGCGTTTTGCTGCTATACCTACCACTTTCGAGAATTGAACCTCCGACGATGAGAATCAGGTTTCCAAGGAGGGAATTTCCACAAGATTCGTCGGCGTCGCGAACTTTCTCATAAACATTCAACAGGAAGAATCCAAAAGCTTAAAATTTTCCTCTCTGAAAAACTTTTTTTCAACGTATATGTAATACATACGTGTAGGTATACGTATATCTGTAGGGAAATTTATTGAAAAAGTTGTGGGCTGTTAAACTGGCCATAATTTCACCCACCAACTTCTCCGATAAATTTTTGTGGACGAGTATAAAAGAAAGAAAAAAAACGAGTTGAAAAAGCAGTTCGAACTTGCCGATACTTTCGGCTAAATATCCACACCGTTTTCCTCGCAAACAACAGCTTGGCAAGATTAATAAATACAATTACCGTTTTTCATCGAAATTACGTCGCCATTTTCTCACCAAATTCAACATACTTTTTAGTAATAATTCACAAAAAATTTTACATATTTTAAACCGAATCACTACGTAAAAAATTAAGATTCAAGAGGTCGCAAAAAATTTACCCAAAGAGCTGCGCAAGGTACGAAAGTGGATACCATGCAGCTATAGCTGTACACCTGTAGCGTCAAAGTTATTCACCAAGCTTTTCTGCTCTTTCGCAATGTACGTTATACCTGCTCGGATCTGGTGCACCACCGGTGGGCATTGTCACGCGATAAACTTCGCGTGAATTGGAACCTCTTACGAAGCTAGAAACTTATTGTTAAACTCAGAACAAGGTAAAGCGTCTGCGGTTCTTGGTAAAAAATAGTTGACTTAGCTCTCCTTTGATTACACCCAAGTCTACAATTTTTGAATGATAAATTGTGCGTGTATAATTGTTTTCCTTTTACCGAGTATCGTGGATATCACCAAAAATCGGGGATCATCGTGTAATTAGGTTTATATATGAGTAATTCGCGCTCTAGTCGAAGAGATTCTTAATATTGACTAGGTAATAGATTTAGTTCAAAAAAATTTTGGGCGTACTTTTTTTTATCGCAAAACTACACACCACAGCGTTTTACTACCACATTTATCATTTGTATTTTTGAAGAATCGTTTTTCAAAAAAAATTTTACACATTTTTTCTCAAACTTGACTCTCTCCCTAACAGAAAAAATTTCTACGACATAAAATATTCATTTCACACAAAGTTGAAAAAAAAGATAATCCAAACTTCCATTGTAAACAAAAACAGGATATTTTCGAATTTGAATATAAATTCCAGGTTTCCAAACCTCCCTATCTCTGCCTTTGATATTCTTTTGTTTCCTTCATAAAAAAAAAAACTAGAAGAAAAGACCAGAATTCTCACCCCTGATTTTTTTTTCACTTTGTTCTGTGGTTAATTTTTCAAAAAAAATTTCTTAGCCTAATTTGAGCGTGAAAATTTCCGGCATTTAGAACCCTTTGGTCGTGAGCGAGAATTACTCATACGTACACCGAAGGAGACTCGTTTAAAAAAAAATTTTTAATCTGCGAACAAAACGAGGGTTGAAATAAATCATCACAGGCCGTCAGCAAGACGAACGAGCCTCGGTGGCGCGGCGGCGAGGCGGACTTGACAACATAGCGTGAGCTTAGTTACTTTTACGTGCCCACGGTTGTTGGGTTGTTATTCCGTGCTGTCAGCTAAACATTCAGTTAATTAAAACGATGCTAAACAGTGAACGCAGACTATAAGCCGGGATTAGCATTATCGTAACGCTAGATTAGTTACGCGAAAGCGTTCGAGCTTAAGCTCGCTGTCGTTCAAGTTGACACAACAAAGGTGCTCCGAGTGCTTCTCATCCTCGCCCTGCGAGTGCAGCTTTTCTCCTCTTATTTTTCCCGTTTCTCACGAAACTCGCTCCGCAATTATCAATCCCTTGTTTTCGCTATTTTCGTTCCCCGGTTCTATTTTACGTCGCGTGCCAAGCCTAGCTTCGCCGTTTCGTGCACTCGTCGCGAATACCGCCCTTAGACAGGTTTTTCTCCCGATAAAGACGTAATTCCGATACCGATTAGATCGGCGCTGCTGTTCGGCGTTAATATTTTAAACGGCTATTCGCACCTGAGGTCCAAAGCAATTTCTCTTTCCCCACTCTGGAATAAAACAACAAAAACATCAACAACAATAACACGAAGATGGAAGCACTTGCGGTGGTGAATGATGATCCACATGGTGGAAGAAAAATCAATTACCTACCCCTATTAAGCCGGTTGGTCTTTGACCCAGTTTCACCACCCTCGAAGCCTCCCTCCTCCCACCCCGCCTTTGTAATCTGATTCTGTTTTAAGTTCAACAAAATAACAGGGTCGAATCCCTGACAACACGGACCTGAAATTAGCCCGGTAGCTCAGTAATGCCAACCTCACATTATCGTAAGTAAGGGCGACGCTCGAAGTGTTCAACGCCCAGAAGTTAAACCCAGTTAACCCTCCGGTGGGCAGGTACATAGAACTCTGGTATATCTCGGCATACCGCGAATTAAAACTATTACCTAATAGACCCACGGAAGCATTTGCAAACGAGCTTGTAGCTCCGCTTAAGCATCAGGTTGAAAGGGACAGAATTATTCCTCAGCCCCATAAAATGTACACTACTCGTAGCATTCGCGAATTATGTTAATAATTATTTTAATTATGTTGATCCCAATATATTGCGAAACTTAAGTCTGTACCGTTAAAGGAAAAAAATATATTATTCTTCGGGTTCACCGCGATCACAAAATATGTTCTGTATAACATTCTGTGAAATAAGCATGTGGATTTTGAATTTTAGAAAAATTTTGTCAACCGTGTACTGCTTTTACTGAAAACTATTTAGGTACAGTTAATAGCAGAAAAACACATGAGAATTTTTTTAATTTTTTATCGATTGTTAACACTGAACATATTTCAACCCTGCACAGCCACTCAGTTTTCCAATATCATATTTCTCCCGGTACTATCCGATCCTGTGAAACGATGGCTCACCTTCCGGTGAATTTCATTGTAATAGAATTTTTTTTCGCACGCGCATAAGTCGGGCGGGGTGAATATGTATAATGAAACAGATCCCGACGCCGTGATATATATCATGGCCACACCCTTATAGCGGCAGGTAAAAAATGAATGCAGATATTTATGTACGAGCCTAATGTCTGTGTGCATAGAAAACCAGGAATCTATCGATTCCTCGAGCCTGCGACCGGCAACATCGCAATTTTGAAAATAAGAGAATAAAAATGGAATATCCCCTGTTTGCGATACAGACCGCAGGTAGGCAGGCAGCCAGGCTGGTAGTAGAATAGGCGAGGTACTCGATGCACGGGGTGTCGTGTTAAAATAAGATCGCGTGAGTTTGTCCCGCGAGGCATAAATAAGACCTGGTTACGCCGCTATTCCTATGTAAATTCGTCCAACGCGTAGAATGGACGGGTTAGATAAATTCACTTTGTTAATTTTAGAACGGATTCAAAGTCTACAGTTCCTGGGCAATTACCCCACCGTCTGATCGCGATACCGATACCCAGATATCCATGGTGTTGTTGGCTTCTGTTCGCGTATACAACACGAACGTGTTACCAAATCGGCGAAACGGAGTCACGTTGACGAACCGCACGCGTTTTACCTCCGCACGTGCGATTCTGCAAGAGAATATCCTTTGTATCACCCCTCGCAGACGAAATATGTCGGCAATAATACTCCCTGGATGTATTACACATAATTTCCCAAAGCCCCATGGCTTGCTAATTAATCCTAATTGAGAACAGGACCTCTGCTGCATCGCAACAATGTGTCCGGTGTTAATCCATGCTCATTCATTCTTTCTCCGTGCATTCGCTGAAAATTTTGCACTCTCTCTCTTTTCCTCTCTCGCCGAGCAGACGACGCATCCAGCAATGCACCGAGCTTAATTCGCCCGCAACGATGAATTATGATGAAACAGTCGTTGTGCATAGACTCGGTAAACTTCGGTGAAACAACACGCCGCGGCGTAACCCTGCCACTGTTGGCTGCTCGTTTAAACTAAACGGATTGCTTCGCAAGCCGCAAATAATGCTCCCCGTACCAGTGCAACGCCGCCGGTGCAGCAGAGCGATTCCGTTGCACCGTTGGACGGAGCAAAAAATTCTCACGAGCTAAATCTCTTATTATTTTCCTGGACTTACCGAACGCGGCTGTGCAGGGAATTCTTGAGCTGAATTTTATAAGGGAGGAGTTAGTTCGTAGAGCGTGCAGTTGTTTGGTTTAAAACGGACGCAAACGACGTGAAAATCGCGAGATTAGGCAGCCGCCCACGTCTTTCTCCTTGTCGACTTACGCGAATATTATTTTCTCTTCTTCCTGCAGCACGAACCGAGCATCCTTCCAGATGAGGTTACTAATTGCTTGGCAGTTTTGAACAGAAACTGCATCCTCTTCGCGGAGCAACAGCCCCCGGGGTTTTCCCGGTTCTTCCGCCTCACTGCTCTTTTCTTGCTTCCTGTTTCCTTCGAGTTATCCTTTCTTCTACCGGTTGTGGTCAAAACGGATGCATTATTTGAACTTGTTTAATTGAAGCCCGACCCCTCGTAAAACAATTCCGACCAAGCGGGCCTCTTTTAGTTGTGAAATATTTAAAATAAAGTTGGATTTTGTCCTAAACCGTAAATTGTGCAATAGTCCAGAGTGAAGAAATAAAAATTTTAAAGACAGCAGTTACTGTATATTAAAGAAATGCCTGACCTAGTATGGATGACTTTACAGGAATGAATTTCAAGCCCGAGGTAAGCTTGGGCCTTTATCATCCCCTCCATAAGGGATGAATCTTCGGTTGACATAATTCTGGTAAGAATTAAATTACATCCTAAATCCGGTACGATACTCGTTAATAAAATCCACTACCCTACTTTTCACCGTGAATCTAATCTAATTTTGCATTCTTCCTATCCATGCAGGATGTCCCAGGGTAATTGTGAACAAATGTCACAAATTACGAATTCCCCTACGTCGTATAACGCGCTCGAAGCGCAAACCAGCCGCACGCACCCCCGCAACACATGCGCGTTAGCGCACTATGCCTATTAATATAAACATTGCCCTGGCAAGTATTCGTTTCATGGCTCCCCCTGCAACGACTTGGGCGCCACGTTGGCTGTGCCAAGCGCACTGCCATGCCGTGGTCAGGGTAGTTAGTTGACAAAAACTTATCGGACAGCGGTATTATTCAGAGGGACAGCTCTCGAATTACCTACGTGCTTGCTGTAACGACTCCATTATTGTGCCTTTTCGCTTGCACGTGAAATTTCGCGTGACATGGCGAAATATGTCTTGCTAGGTTTTATTTTTTTTCACTTCGTACAATCAAACGATATAATTGTTGCTCTCGTAGACACGACCTCTTTGTCAACGTCCACCTCACGCCGGCTCAATCTTTTTACTCACCTCACATTTCCTCTGCTATATACTAATTATATTTTCTAACTTTTTCTCTTTTTTCTCATGCGTCAGACGACTAACCTTGACTTCTCGCGTAAAAGCTCATTTTTCAGTTTCCTTTTCCACGTTATAACGGGGCTTGGCATTTTGGCTCTAAATTTTCTACCCCCTTTCACTCCTCTTTCTTCAATATCCTCACACGAGTGAGATTCATCGGTTGTTCTAGTGGTAGCTCGTAAGTTTCACTACAAATCTTCCACAAAATTGATCCGTGGTTTAATCCACAACCCAAGGAGTCGCTGAAACTGGGGTTAGACTTGTATGCATAGCGCAATCGGTGTAAAGCCAAATATTCAAATCTCTCTTGCTCATAGTCGTCAGTTGACTTTAGCGTACAACTATCGTGGTACTTGTGTATCCGAACCGAGAGGAGCGGCAGAATTCAAGGATTTGGAGCACCGACGAACACCAGGTGAACCAGTAATGTAATGTATATACCGCACAATCCATCCCGAGATTACATTCAACGTGAGTAATCACGACCATTTCACGAGTCTGTCCGTCACACTCAGGAAACACTCTACACCTCTCGATAATGACATGCATATATAGATGTCTAGGGTGGTGAATCCGCAACAGCATCCTCTGATCATCGCGTAACGAACATCATGCGAGGTCTTAGCCTTATAAACAACAAACTGATCGCTCAAATTTTAGGCGTCAATTGCATAGATTTACGTATGTGAGTATTTTACACACGCTGCGGGTCTCCGTTGTGATAATCCATAAATCGGAAGAAACTCCGGGTGTTCAGCCGGATAGGATTGAACATCTGTTAAGTTCCCAAACTTATTGATAAAACTTATAGGTGTCCATTCCCTATCCACCCTCGGCAAGTATACACATACACGAATGATCGTGAAATGATCTATATATATATATATATTATATATATTGGTATTATACGTATATATATATATATATATATATATATATACTATACGTATAATACCAACCTCTGTCTCCGTATCAGTTGGGAATGATCATATCCCTCACATCGTGAGAATCGAGCACGTGAAAGTCTGATGAGTTTCTGATCCCCAGCTGACTTGCGATTGACTTTGAAAATGTCACGTATGCCGGTAAATGTATCGGTTCCATTGTTCGATTAGTCTCGCGCTTCTTATCACTGTCGCGCTTCTCCTCGCATTCGCATTGTTATATACATATAATATACGAGTATACATGAGATAATTTTCGAAGAAGAACATTAACTGATTTCCTAACGTCATTATCGTCTGACAATGAAGTCCCTGACGCGGACGCCTGCACCGCAAGATCGTTAAGAGCACACGTAACGTACAACATGATGCAGCAGCAGTTTCCACTCCATAACGTTCCGGAATGATTGAATCGTAGCAATTTTCGCGCCATTCTCTATGATCGTCCCTTGACAAAAGCTGGAGGCAGGCAGTCGGGACTCTGAGCCGTTCTTGTAACAATGGGCAATTGTCTATCGCCCGTGACCTAGTGATGGCCTCCGGAATATCCTTCGAGGGTGATTTTCTACACCCGTGTATATGTGTAACACTGTAACCTATATACAATAATATACATATACGTACACGCCTACCACCAGTTGCCGGATGCTGCGCGAGAGCTCCCGGGCACCGACAAAACGGTCACGCGTCGCTCCTCTCTCGCAATCGCCACGCGTGCACCGAATTCGAAATCTAGATCCACGTGCAGTACAGTCCAGCTATCTCCTCCTGATTTACGAGCTGCGCCAGATATCCCGCCGATTTTACATCTTCCGTGGTTGCTTTAGACGCGCTTCTCGGTAGGGTGGGATTTCAATCCGCTCCAGGGGATGACTTTCGGTTCTCAGACTTCAGGAGGGCAGAGATAAAGGGGTTGTGGAAGGGGTGCGGCCGGGTCGTCTGGCTTCGCAAACTTATGATCAAAAAGCTGACGTTTCTGATCCCGGTGTCAGAAGCGGTGTAGAAAAATTTGTCACTAAATAACTCTCGACGGAACGGTGAGCGCGTTTTTTATTCGGATTCGTTGAAAGCGTCTCGAGACTGTATAATGAGCCGAATATATCGTGCTGGGCATCAAAGCGTAAAATCAACCTGGAGGTCGATAAAACGGGAACAACACACTCAGACTTGCGAGTATTATACGGCGCTTCGTTTCTTCAAGCACGCCATCAGGTAGCGCAAGCAATGCCGAACGCGAACCTCAAGTCGCCACTCGTTTAACTCGTGATACCCGTTATCAAAATACCAACGCGTTATCCTTCCGCGGTTTCATAGATAAAACCGAGTTTATATACTCACGTGAGTTCAAAATTCGCGCCACTAGAACAATCAGGAAACGAGAGTCACTGCAGAAGGGATGGGGGGGAGGGATTAAAACGTAGCGTGCTTGTGTATAATCTTAATTATTTTACGAGCGTCGTTAGGTTTTGTTCAAATTTTTTATTGCGTGATAATGGACTGCTGTTTTTATGGAGATTTTCATCGTTTTCCTTTGTGCGCAAGTCGAGTTAGATGGCTGCCAGGTATGTGCGAGAAATATAAAAGCTCCCCCGCCGAACACATCACCACCCCTCGGCGCTGGTTAATATATAAAAAGAGCAGACAAAAAAAACACATAAATTTCCAATGAATTAAAAAAAAAAAAGGGGAAAATTCAAACTCATGACCAATTCTAATTAACGACACCTACGCCGCTGACCAGCGCCGCTACAAAAGCTGAAGGGCTTTCCTTTTGTTCTGGTGAACCTACAGCGGCTCATTTCACGGCCCTTTATCCTTCTCGTGCTGAACCGCTCCGTCTGCAAGCTGTAGTAATATAACGGTTGTTACTGAAATGGCCATTAATGTATATATAAAGGCTGCTGGATATGCAACACAACTATCCACATAATCAGGAAATTTATGCAGGCACCTGCGGAGCCATATCGCATTTCTTAAGCGATGATAAAGCGAGTACAAGTATCACGGTGCGAACCATCGGAAGACCTACCGTGAACCACACTACCATGAGGCATCAGATAACCTCTGGATCAACTTTCCGTTTCAACCAACTTCCCCACTCCGAAGTCTTACACCTATAGTTCTAACCAGATTCGACCCCAATTGCGACCCTGCAGGCATTAGGCGAATTGTAATGGTTTACAATTACAATCGATCAGGTCGAGCTAGCTTGAGCTCGGCACCGCGACCGCCAACTAATCTCGAGTAAGACCGAGTCGGATACGCCTATTCCTAAGCTGCTGTGGTGTTCCTACGCGTGTTCACTGTAGGGCCAGCTAGGCTCCCCGCTGTTATGCGATTTACAATTACGTGATACCGGCTTAAGTATTTAAGTGTTGACCCTTAGCGCGAGTCGTTATGAGATGCTGCAGCGCGCGCTTGAACACACTTTAACGATACAGTAAATAACTCGCAAGTTACTGCACCACGGTGGTGTATAAACTCCTGTTGCCACCCTGAATAATGATTCCGGCAGTACGACTTGACGGTAAAACTATTCTCGAGCACGTTAATTATTGTTTCACCGTGTCGTCTTTCACCGAGTCGTTTCTTGCTCGTAAAAGTGGCGAAAATCGTCGTCAATCTTAAAATCAAGGTTGAAGTAAAAAGATTCGAAAATATTGCCCTTGGTTCCCAAGTACATATTGTGCTTCAGATCAAAGCATGAATTAACGTATAAATTGTTTAGTAATACGTCGATTCACGTTCGTCTAATTTTGCTTTGTAAGTACTTTATACGGCTGACTTATATACTTGTACCCAGTGGCAAGCAAATAATTTAGAGTTTTCAACGATCAAAAGAAATTATTACACCGTTTGGTATTTCAGCCGCTATAACGTCATCCCAATTACCCCTCCGTTCGAATCAACAAATGTAATATTCACTCTCGTTAAAACGTAACGTATCAATTAGCGAGATTCTTAAAGCCGCTCAAGATTCAACGAACGGAGAGTCAAAGGATCAGAATTAATCTTACTGCCTCCTCTTTGCAAAAGGCTTCCAAGAAATATCTCAATTTCAAGAGTTTACCTCATAACTGTCCCAACGTTTACAATTAATTAACGAAGATCATTATTTTACGAGCACTGAATACTAGAATAATGAGAGCCTTCATTCCCACTGGTACATTCGTATGCCAGATATACTCACACTTATAAATATTTGCCTAATAATCATCCGCATGCGGTGCAGTTGCGGCCTGCGCCATTCACATATGGATGTATATTATATATATATACATATAAAGTTTGACGCCTCATTACGGAAATTCACATTGATATTGATGAGAGGACTTGAAAAATTTTTATACCGCCTTCGCTCACCACTGATGAAATCTCTCATGCGCTTTTAACGCTATTGAAAAAAGCCAATTTTTGTTAAGAAAAATGAACAAATCTAATACAAAAACGAAACCTCCCGCTAAAATAATGAAGAGGGTTAATTAAACGTTCGGTTTTCGTGAAAATGTAGATTGAAAAGTGAAACAGCTCTCATCCAATTTCCAAACGAAAGGTTACATTGTCCCAAAAGACACGCCGCAGCCTTCCTGAATTCGGCACCGAATTCACTCATCCCCTTTCCTCCCCTTTCCTCTCTACTTCTGTCTATGGCTCAGACACGCCCACTGCCAGCAAGGAAGACATTGATTTAAGGAACCCCGAAAGTCAGAAGTCCCCCAGAGGCTTTCTTCGATCTCATCTCATCCAGCATCCGAAGAACCGGGTCCAGGACCAACCCTTCAATGCACCGCGCAGTCAGATTAAAGGGGCCGGTGGCACAATGCATCCTCGCGCCTTGAGCAGAATGCCTAGGACGGGAAGACCCTTAAGGGACTTCCACCAAACTCTTCTTCGCTCCCCCTTTCCGCCCCCTCGACGCAACACCAAATCCGCTCTTCTCATCTCTCGCCACGTCTCTGATGCAGCGTCTCGCGCACCGGAACATTTCCTAAATGGTCCAAGTCCACCCGGTGATAAATGGTAATAGTATACGTCGGGGTGACAGAAATGGCGATAAACGAGAACGGCATCACCTCTCCTGCACCTCGCGCCAAGGTACGGCGAATTCGACGTCGCGCCCGATAAGTGCAGGACTGGGAAGGTGAACGGGGTGGCTGAAAGTTGACTCTAAACCTCCGCTCCCTTACTTACTTCTCAATGGAATCGGTCAAGGACTCTGAGAAATGGTGTTGCCATCGATTTGCACTCTGAATCAAGAGAGCAGTTACAAGCTTCTGTACATTCCTCCTTGATTCCCTCTCCGTGTGGAGAACAGGCATTCCGGCTTATTCTCCCCCGCTGGTAGGAAGCAGTTTGAGAAAAAGCGTTGTTCGATTGCCCCGAAAAGACGCGTTTCTCAACCGATCTTCACTCAGTCGCTAATTTTTCCTTTTCTGCTTTGTTTCAGTGCTACGAGACGAGTTTCGTGCCGAGCCACAAAACACCCGAGTCGCTGCTGGGGAAACAGCACTTTTAGAATGCGGTCCACCACGAGGAAATCCGGAACCTTCGCTCCAGTGGAAGAAGAACGGAAACGTCGTCGATTTGGAGGCGTCGAAACGGTGAGTTTGAAGACGGACTGAGATCTCCCGCCTCGTAATTGCTTGCGGTTGAAAATTAAGACGAAACTCGAAGCCGAATGTCACGGACAAATGTTACGCCGTGTAACTACACGTATGCTAAGCCTATTATGGCGAAGCTCGGGAAGTTGAATTTGAGAGAAATTTTCTCGCGTTGCTTTCTTTGCCAGACCGAGTGAACAACACGAGATCTTATCCGACCAGTCGTGCGAAAGTGATATAACACCCGCGCGGACACAATTCACACGTCCAGAGTCCGTGTTACCAGAAACTTCACCGGCCCTTGGAGAACAGAAAACTTCACAGTCGGCTCGCGATCCCGGTTGCGAGGGTGGTCGGCTAAAATTCCGGTAACCCTAGACGTTGTAGCTTCTTTTTTGTGGAGAGATAGGCACCGAGATCTTCGAATTATTACTCTTGGAAATAATCTCGCAAAGTTGGAGAGAAGTAAAAAAAAGGTGTATATAGGCATTGGGTGAGCACTGTGCACGAAGAAAAATACCAAAGTATAAAATAATTGACTAGATGCTAAATGCAGCAGCTGAATAATTTCGGATGATTAATTTTGCTTCTTTTCTTAAAACGGTCAAAGGAAATCCAGACTTGCATGGTTTAGCTCCGCTTGCCTAGACAGACACAGGTATACAACCATCGGTTCCTGTCCAATAGAAACCAAGATTTAGAGAACCGCGACCAATGAGAATAATCCAAAGACAGAAACGTCGTCGTAATCTGGCATGTATTTGCATGAGAATGGCGCTAAAGGATGTCGTCCCATTATTCTCAGTGCGTTATCTTTGTCCACGTTCAGTAAAGGAGCGACACGGTCATTACTTAGATTCCCTCCTGGCGAGAATCCGAGAATTAATACAAAACCCGTCGTTCCCTGCATGTTGCATCGCTCCTCGGGAAACAGCTAAGCAAGGCGGGATCAGGTTGACGTCCGAGTCGTCATTCCGACGCTGCATTTGGGATAGTAGCTGGTTCTTCCCGATTGTCCTCGAAGCCGCATATGCATCACTCGGTGAGCCGGTCGACAGAAAAGTCGATACTGTGCCTGTTATTTTCGCGTTTCGCTCGAGTCTCAGTTTTTCAAGAGACATCGGCTGGGCGCGGTGTAGCTAGCTTTGTGTTCGATGCCGTGTTTTTCCGAGTCTTTTGGTGATAGAGGAGAAAAAGGAGAGGTAGGCTTTGCATTATTCAGCGATTTGCGTCGAGGTACAGGTACGTCTGCAGTATCGTTGCATAATTTGTGTTCCGATGCAGGAAACGCTGCAGCAGAAATTGAGTAAACTACTCGATGGTGTGTAGAGGTGGGTGTTCAATGAGACTTGAAACTGATTGTAAGTGCTCGGAGTGCTTTGTGAAGACCAAGTTTGAGAAAGTTGGTTCAATCGATGTTATAAAAGTCGTTGAGCTAGAATCCTGTCCAACGATTCGGAGAATAAGTTCCTTACACTGCAACGATCATACCCTTATCGATCAGTCAACTTGATTCCTTGCCACACTTAATCTCACCGTTGGCGCAGAGTTCCGCACTTCCATTAACCAAAATACATCTCTCATTTCAATGCGATACGTATTAATCTTGAAGGCGTTCCAAAGTGGAGTAAGGGAGTGCTGCAGCAGGGGTCGCGTTTCAAATCCACGGCGAAGTCTCCCTTGGGCAATCGAAGATAAGGTATGAGAAAAAAAGAAAAGAAAAGAAGAACGAACGGTTTAAAGCTGCTAGAGAGATTCGCGGCACAATTCTCATCCCCTCGGCCGTCTATCGTTTTTCTTCCGATAACGATCCTCCTGGTCCTGAAGGACGGAACTCGGTGGGCTTTCGTCGTTCGCGACAGAATCTGCTCTCGCGAATCTCAATGGATCAACGCAATTAAAGTTTAATCTGACTTCACGTCTTTTCGTTACGGTTCCCTTACTTCCCTTTTTTACCTCCTCACCAGTCCTTTTTCTTACCAGTTTCTTCCTTTGTTTTGATAGATCGCCCCTTCGCCCGAAGGTTGAATGGGTAATAAATTAGACTCACTAATAGAAATTAAATCCGCTTCCATTGGCGTGGGCTCACGACTCGGGGGATTCGCACACCGCCACTGGAATTAATTGATACTATAAATTAGAGGACACAATCGGGAACCTATTAATTCTACGCCATTGTCGGTCCGACCGTCGCCACGGTTCGTGTAGACTGCGCATACACTGCACACTCTATGGAGCCCGGTACTCTGGCATTCCAATGTCTACTGTATACCATACTCACATACCTACGTATGTGAGAAATCCTAGGATATGCAGTCGAGGTACGTCGTTTCAGAATGGGCTGTTTCTGCCACCTGACCATCCTCTGAAACATTATCTCTGCCATGGTGTACAGTATCTAATTTATTTTCCCATAGTCCCAAAAGGGCTGAACCGACAGGAGCGGTATAGCTTGGTCTTATCAAAGCAGTTTTAAATACGTCCGTTTTGGATATTTCCGTATTCATGATACCCTCTCTCGTTATACGCTCGAGTCGAAAGGTATTTCACACCCTGAAATTTTCTCAATAGACTTCATGGTCCTGCCTTTTGTTATGTACCAATGGACTCTTTTTCTCTCGTTTCAGAGTCAGTCTCGTTGACGGCGGCAATCTTATGATATCCGACGTCAGACAGACAGACCAAGGGAAATACCAATGCGTCGCGCAGAATATGGTCGGTTTCCGGGTGTCTGCCGTTGCTACCCTCACTGTCCACGGTAAGCAGACGTTTAGCGAGTGAAGCAGTGTGCCTTTTGATTAAAGAAACGCTCCAGGGAATTAATTTTGAACGATGAAATTCTTTCCTTTCAGTAAAACCATACTTCTTAGCCATGCCCAGCAACCAGACAATTCTAACTGATCAAACCGCGGAATTCGCATGCCATGTTGGCGGAGATCCACCTCCGGAAATTCTCTGGCGTCGGACGGACGGCAAGATGCCAATCGGCAGGGCTAACATTTTGGACGACAAGAGTCTTCGAATAGAACGCGTCACCACCGAAGACCAAGGAACGTATATCTGCGATGCTGAGAACAGCGTTGGCGCCATAAGTGCCAATGCCACTCTGACTGTTCACTGTGAGTTTACATAATCATACAATTGATAAAGTTTCTAGAAAATGAATTTTTTCCTCAATACAAAATTTTATTCTCACCACAGCTCGCCCAGTCTTCGCACACTTTCCAAAAGATGAAGCGGTGAGCACAGGGTCGGACGTTTCCTTCGCCTGTGCCGCTCGTGGGGCACCAAAACCCTCGATATTCTGGACCCGGGAAGGGTCGCAGGAATTGATGTTCCCGGGCAACGTTTATCAAGGACGTTATACGGTAACAGAGGACGGAAGTCTGAACATAAAGAAGGCTGTTCGCAAGGACGAAGGTCACTACGTTTGCAGTGCGATAAGTCAAGCCGGAGCCAGTACTGCCACTGTCTTCCTTGAGGTTTGTATTCCGATTTTCCCGTCCTTCAGACTCTCCAATGTGTGCTTCATGCTTCTAACGCGTTGCATGCGTGAGTAGGTTACATCCGCCGAAGAATCTCCTCCGCCAATAATAGAATTGGGACCAGCGAACCAAACTCTGCAGCTTCAAAGTACCGCCTCACTGCCATGCCGAGTTGTCGGCACTCCAACACCTCGGATTCATTGGCACAAAGATGGAGTTTTGGTGAACCTTGGAAGTCGGATAACAATGGCTAGCAACGGTACTCTGTTCATCAACGACTTGCAGTCGAGCGACGCCGGTCTTTTCACCTGCATCGCCTCTTCGGAATCGGGAAACACGTCGTGGTCGGCAACGCTGAGCGTCAGCACGTCCACGTCTCTGCATCGGACACCTGACATGTCGGCATTACCCCAAAACCCAAGCAAACCAAGAATTGTTAACACCACGAGCAACTCTGTTACCCTCACATGGAGTCCTGGACACGAGGGACAGAGCCCGATCATCGGATACAACATCGAGTACTTTAGCAGCAATTTGAACACTGGATGGGTTGTTGCCGCTACGGGAATCACTGATGACACGTACACCGTAAGTTCTTTATGACCCGCTTTTAAACCCACCTCCAACGCAGTCGTAACATCGCTTGATGACTAGTTGGAGCTAATCTATCGTTAAACTGATACATGACTGCCATAAATCACAAACTAACAATTTCGTCATAGGTAACTGACCTGAAACCGGATACCAGCTACGTCTTCTTAGTTCGTGCCGAAAACAGCCATGGTCTCTCATTGCCTGGGCCACTTTCAGACAGCGCTCATACAACCAGCGTCAATCAAAATTCCGTCCCACCAATTGTATTGATACGAGCCAGGGACCGCTTGAACAGTGAAATTTTGCACTTGAGAGAAGTTCAGCCTCTAACTAGTACTGCCGTAAAAATCATGTGGGATGTGAGTATACTAAGAATTTTGTCCAATCATTAATGGTAACGAAACTGTGATTTATTTTCTTGGCAATACATCACACTCGCGTTTCTTTTAGATTCTTGGTGCTGCAGATTTGGTGGAAGGCCTCTATATACGTTATCGTGAGGTTTCTAATAAACCTGAATATCAGATGGTCACCGTTCTAAATGCTGGTGCTACGAGTTATGTGCTAATAAATCTGAAAAAATACACGCAATACGAATTCTTCTTGGTGCCATTTTACAAAACAATCGAAGGAAGGCCTAGCAATGTTAAGCTTGCGACGACTTTGGAAGATGCCCCGACTGGAGCCCCGGAAAATGTTCATGTCGGCATGATCAACATGACTTCAGCGTTCGTCAGATGGTCGCCACCCCCCAAACCGGAACAAAACGGGCAGCTTGTCGGATACAAGGTAAGAAATGTTTATTTTTGTCTCTTGTCTCTTCGGTGCCATTAGCCTTCGACTACTTTCTTCAGCAGTCGTCATTCCAACCGCATGTGCATTCGGTTTACAGATACAAATCAAGAGCAACAGCAGCAACAAGATCCTTGGTCAGATGTCGTTGAATGCTTCAACTACGTCTGTAATCATAAACAGTTTGACAACTGGGGGTCTTTACACGGCACGAGTTGCTGGGCTGACACGCGCTGGCATGGGTCCCTTTTCTGGACCAACTCTTCTCAATATGGATCCCGGACAACTGACTCAATTACCCCCGAGAACTGACCCAAGTCATGGGGGGATATCTGTGGTGAGGGAAACGTGGTTCCTCATCCTGATGATCGTGATGGTGTTCGCCATCTTCGCTGCTCTCCTAGGTGCGCTATACATGAGGAGAAGACAGGCCATGAGCAAGCAACTCGGACACTTGAACGTGCCCGTGGGTACGGCCAACGACATATGCCAGTTGAACAAAGATACTTTATGGCTAGATCGCGGCTGGAAACCAACGAGCACACTCCAAAGTGCGAACGACAAGGACTGCGAGACGAAATTATTAAATAATCAACAAATGTTGGCACCTGGTGTCGTGGCGATTCCCGGCTCGGAATACGCTGAAGTGAATCTGACGACGTTTTACAACGCGAGGAAACAGCTCCAAGCTCCGCCAGAACCGTACGCAACAACAACGCTGTGCGTCGGTAGTCGGAGTCCCGACTCCATGGAGAATAGCGGACAGAAATCAAACTCTAGCGACTCTTGCGTCAAGCCAGACTATTCGAGTTTAGATTCTAACCAGGATCACAACAAGTCAACGATGTCGCCAAGCAGCGACAATGCCAGCAGTGTATACACCGACGAGAATATGGAAATTCAGAGAAGACCGCAGTACCGAATCCCCCTGAACGATACTCAGCCGGGTATGCCGAACTGGTGCGACATGTTACCGCCTCCTCCGGAGCACCCGCCACCCCCAGGAACCTCACTTTCAACGAGGATACAGGCGCCCGCGGCCGCTTTTAGTCCACATTTGGCTAAACGAATCGTCCCGAATGACCTGGATGGTTCGGCGTCGGCAAATTCACAGAGTCCGCCAACTCCGCCTGTGAGAGTAGGCAACAGTTATTCCCCATCGCCTACGCCGTGGAACGGTCACGGATCAATCGAGGGGGCGAACCACGGAAACCTTCCGCAGGGAAGGTACACTACTTTACCTCCACAGACGAACCCCCCACCCGTCCCGTCTTTCCCGCAAGGCTTCAACCACTACGATTACAAAAATCAAGAGAACGAATATGAGAGCGGATCGGTAATATACGGTCACCAGAATGGACACCCCGAAGATTATAGAACCCATGACAGCTTCAATCGTACGAATCATCCGAACTCACATCTGGATCATACGACGTTAAACGACGAAGTTTATCGACACAACGAGGAGATGTTTAGAAACGACAATCTTTATCAGCCGGATAACGACGAGTGGGACAGAAAATCGTGCGACTCAAACACGCACTCTGACATGTGCTGTTCCTGCTCGGAGTCCAGCTGTCTGTACGCCGACACCATGGAGTACAACAACCAGTTTGCTCCCGGGTGCGCTCACAACAGGGGCGGATCCAGGAACAGGAGCAACAGAAGCCCAAGGAGACGGACCAACAGACCACCGTCGCCGACTTACAGCAGTGACAGCAATTATTCCTGCATTCCTCAGAGACAATGCGGGTCCTCCAACTCCCAGGAACATCACAGGCACAACCGTAGCAAAGGTAGGTTCAACGGAGTACCAACGTCATCTCGGATTGCAGATGTGTTTATTATCCGTCGCACTGAAAATATAATCGACTGTTTTATTAATTTTTTCAGACAAGGTTCCTGGCTTTCCAAGAGCGAGTGGTTACCCCCAGCACAACTCGTCGGCCTCCAACACGATGAGCAGCTCGGGTAGCCAGAGATACAACAAACTGAACAGCGTTTTCCTGGGGGCGAATAATCCCATTGCTCCATCGGAGTCCAACCGACTGAGCGATCACCGCGAAAGCTAAACGACATAAACTACCGGAGTTTGAGCGAAAAATGTGTGGTTGTGTAAGGTCAAAACGATTATTGGTGGAACCATTGGGTTTAATAATTCAACTTACAATTAGATAAGGACTTTTACCATTCAGCAGTTACTAGTAACTCACGAGTAACTAGCGAAATTGATTAAACGAATTTCACCGATTGTCAATAGTCGAATACCTCGCGTAGAAACAGTCTCTGTATCCGAATGGTTCCATGATTTAAAAGTGACTATTAAGAGATATTCTTTCCATTCTACCTTCCTACGTTTGAAGAATCAAGCTTTCTAATATTCTTCTTACGGGTGGAATTTCGAAGGTTTATGCAAACGAGCGTTAAGTTATGATGAATAAAATGAACAATAATAAATAGCCTCGACTTAATTTTAGTATTTCACAATGGGATTGTCCATTGGAAAATCTCACAAACATTTCAAAGTAATTACATTTGTTACGCTAACTTATAATTATTTTCCCAGTAGAATTTTAAGTACTAATATTATTTTTGGCTGGCGATTTCTTATTAAGTTTAATTTAAGATACGCTCGTAGTAGTAAGAAGAAATACACACAATAACGAAGCCCAACACGCCGAGTGCTTTAAAAATTATTCGAAATAATTGACACGCGAGAGCATATAAATCTCTTCGTTGTGAGAAATTTTCATAGACTGATCAAGATCTGAAAGAAATCCACAATTTATGTTTCGTAGTAAAGGTGGATTTCCGCATAACTTACTTAAGTACCATTGTTGAGAATGTGGAATAAGTACGAGGGAAAAAGGAGTAATGCCAATATCTAAGCAATACATGAATAAAACTTGAAAAAATAGTTTCAACAGAAGACGTGCGTATTGTTGAATGCTTTTATTTTATAAATATGAAGTTTTCTCCCATCCAATATTTTTAATTTTACACCTAACACGATTATGATTGTTGGAATTTAGGTACCTTGACAAGTTTCAAGATGACTTATAATTCCAAAGCAATTTCTATACAAGTTATTATACTATAGCCTCCTTATTATTTCATGTAACTGAACAGCTACTGTAATAATGGATAAAACTTTGATATGTGTAACGAGAAGGTGGCATTTATTTTCAAAAACGTGTACATTCTCAACTGCCACGAAAAATAATGGATATTATTTTCGATATAACGTTCCTAACTCGTAAGGAAATTAAAAAATAATTTTACTAAAATGAAGTAATCAACGTGTATCTCTTCCAAAACGAATATACTTATAATATAATATATTATAAAATATTACGGTAACAATAACGATGTAAGTGTATAATCATATCAGATGGTTTTTGTATACATTGTACAAAGTTGATTAACAAGTTTAGTCATTAGTATATAATTAACACATTAATTATTATTATTATTAATATATGCGCCGTAGTTGTTAAGGGATATGAGGTGTATTATGTAATCAGTAATGTGTATAAGCGTGTCCTGACAGATAAGTGAGAATGTGAGTACGATGTTAAAATGGTACATTTTACCACATGATACATTCATATTTTAACAGTTTTCTAAATACCAATACATATGTGGCTGCACCTTGTGGTAAATGGACCATAATACACATATATATCATTAAAAAACACACATACATTAAACGAAAAAACCATGTGTTTTTTGCTGGTAAATTTTTTGTGAATATAAACATATAGTTTAACTAATGTATAAGATGTATTCTGCAGTTACATCCAGTGTGGTTTCATATGAAGAAAAAATAATTAGTGATTAAAGACAAGAACACTAGGTAGGCGATAGATAACTTTGAAGCCATGTAATCGCTCAAACTCAACATAACTAATCAATTACTGTACTAGTTAAAAGTAACTAACTGTCCGATAGACACTATGGTCTCTTTATTGAACGAAATGCTTAAGAGATCTAAAAAATTCAAGGTGAAAATCTTTTTACTTTGATAGCGATTATAATCACTGCCGAATTTTTTATCGTGCTCGTAGAGCAACGCTACAATTTTAGTTGATTGGTATATTCTACTCATTAACAATAAAAGATGAACTCTTGTTGAGGATCATCGACTTTCCGATAGTCGGTGCAGACAGTTATTGACTCGTAAAAAAATTATAAATTTGAGTTTAAATAAAAATTAGAAACAAAAGATTCATTTCCTTTGTCACGTCAAGTATTTCGAAAACTGTCATCTACGCGTATTTCAGTGAAGAATAGACGTAGTAAGTATCTATTATCGGTGCAGTAACTTGTAAATCGTAAATGTAATGAGTGCACGTTCGTAAAAATCCATCCAATCAGAGAAAAAAAAAATACATTTAGAAATGCTCTTGAAGCGTTTAGTTTAGGTTTCACGCTAGAGGACGTCAACACCGTATAGAGATTGCGAAAGAATAGAGTTTCAATCAGGAGAAATAGCTAGGAAATATACTTTAATAGAATAGCCCCTACCATGATGTTATCAAATTTAAATAACTTTCCACGGCCTTTGTAAATTTGTATAAGGGGTTGCATGGCCACAACTTTTTTGAGGTAATCTTTGAAATTACTTCAAGACATTGTGGCTGTGACGCAAAATGAGAAACCATCGCCTCAATGCAAATAAGGGAGAATAATGTATTATTTTTATAATTTGCTGTCTTTGAAAGGTTGAAGCGATGGTTTTACTGTTTTGTTAAATAGATATGATTAAACTCGATAGAGTAAAAGTTCTGTCAAATCAAGCCTTGCGGTAAAACATAACTCGCACACAATTGGTGGGTCTCTACAGGGCTCATCATACTAACGTTAAAAAACTTAAGTAATGTAATCTGTATTTTTAGAGTTATTCAGCCAAATTTTGCCATCAAATATAAGTCCTGTGAATTTTGCGCAAATTGTTTCATGAGACGAACATTAGTATGTATTCAATTATCTTTATTTCACTACACCCACCGTTATTTTTAAATTAAATTTTATAAAAATATAATTTTTGACACGAATGCGCTCCATACAGCTATAGAATGTTCAAAATTCATGGAACTATTGTAAAACTATGATTATAAATTATGCCTGGCGACTCGCAAGCTAGGGGTACATAAAAATAATCCATATCATTGTAAGAAGTTGAGAAAAAATTTAGTACGGATTGCTGAAATTTATGGTTGATTGTTTGTAAAAGGGCTACTGTAATTACTTTGCGAGATTAGCTCGTAAGTGTAATCAAAGGCTGATAAGTGTTTTTATTTTTAATTTAAACAATTTATTTTCTTTTTTTTGATCTTACCTTCATTTTATTACTTTACACCCTGTATATATTACGAAAGGATAATAATGTGGATGTTTCATATAGATAATAATTTATTTATTATTAAAACGGTGATCAATTATTCGTTAATGATTGACGGTAACAACCTTTTATAGTTGCGACGGTTAAAGAAACATGTAACTGTGAAAATACACACACAACATGCATACATACACACACGCCCGCATACACATACAAGAATTGTAGATAATTTATAACAATCGCTATTGTCAAGTACTACGTATATATATCACTGCATATTATACCGATAATGATTAATAAAAGTAATGTTAGAAAAAAATCGTAGTTACCGTTCATCATGTTAAATCGAAGGTCAAGAAACCGACGTCGACTTTTACATTCTTTTCTATCAGGCGTAAATTAGCGCAGGTATGTAATATAAATATAATTATTTAAATTCTACTATTCAAACTTACCAAGTACGAAACCAATATAATACAAGCAATCAGCTTAGTCGAAAATTTGACTATTGTTGAAAGAACAGCACAATTCTACAAAATTTTAACAGCCAAGAACAGAACGAAACCATAAAAAATACCTACTTTGAACATAAGACAGCTCATGCACAGATAATGAACAAAAATAATCATGTTGGAGGATTTTTTACACCGCTTTATTGCACTTAGGTTACAAATATACAATAATTTGATCAAATTAAAAACTAGAGTGTATCCTATTCAGAGTTAATATGTTAGATTCTGAAACTGTAGTGAAATTCAAGTTAGAATACAAATTAAGTAATCAAGCAGTAGTTGCTTCATTTCGTTTAGTACAAATTCATAAAAATCTAAAGATCTAACAAAGCAATAACAAAAAATTTTACATAAATTATCAGAAGAGTCGCCTAACTATTTAAATTCATGTCGTATCAAAAAAAGAACAAGTAAGAGCAGTTACCTGTAGTTTATTATGTTTGATTTGTTAAATAACCACCATATACCGAAAAATCGATTAAGTAATATTACTTTTAAATTGATATAATTAAAATCAATTGCCTAATAGATCATACAACTCTTAGGTTATTAATTGAGTTCGTGTAATAATTTATGTCTAAAAGTGTGAGAATTAACCGCAACCACCTTTTCCACAGCAACTTCTTTTCGGTGCTCGATACCCACGACTGGTTTCACCCATTAGCGGATTGTATTCTATGAAAAATAACAAACATTTAGATACCAATTACACGAAAAAATTATTGTTGAGTTGCCGAAATATCTATGCTTCGTAATCATGAATCATTATGCATATTAATGCTGAATTGATTGAATACTTCTGTCTGGAAGAAAAAATACAAGCTCGATTCTCATGTATATTCATATCTAGGATAACTGTTTCGAATTAGAATGTACATATTTACCTGATTTGAGTGACTTTGAACTGGACTTTGAGCTAGGCTTTGAGCCTGATGCAGAACCATTGCCATCTGCATATCCCAATTTTTTACCTATTTCTATTCCTTCTGTAAGCTCCATCAACGCTTGCTTTTTCTTTTCGATTCGCTGTAAATGTACAATAATTTGATTATAACTAATTTCGCAACACTGTATTTGAAAGTGTAACTACTAGACAAGGTATTTAGAGTTTTTTACAACTACTATTCATTGTTAATACTGAACAAGTTAAACTGAGAAGATAGTAATGAAACAACACTTCTCCATAGTCTAGATTTATACATAAAAGTTTTAACAAACTACCTCTTGTTCTCGCTGTCTTGCTTTTTCAGCATCTTGTATATATTGAGCCTGCATTCTTAATCTTGCAGCTTCCATTGCAGTTTGTCTCTGTTGAAACATATCAGAGTCTAAGGAGAAGAGAAAACAAATATTCATTAGATTCACAATCTCAACATATGGCATCGAAATTACAGAAAATCAACTCACTGCCAAGAAATAAAAAATGCAGTAGAACGGCTCTACCTGTTACTAAAAATTCGGCTAAAGACATTGCATGACTTAAATTTGTACTTGCCTTTGTGGTATTTTGCTGAATATTCGAATTCATCTTTTTTATGTCTCCAGCTGTTATACTTTTTCTTGATATATGGCTGAAGGTAGAGTAAAACAACTATAGCTGCAACGATGTACCACGCCAATGGAATGATCGCCTCTCTCGCTAGTGAATAGAATAAAAAAGATGGAATTATAGAAATTGATGGCCTATGAAAGTCGTACAACAAGGTAGCTTCAAATCAAACTACTGTAGGCTATGTTTGCCTATCTTAGACCAATGCCTCCAATGAGAGGTTTCCTCAAGACTACGGTTTCATAGTATCATATAAATGAATACACATATGGATATAAAGACAGGAATGAGGTTAATATTAACAACAAGCAAATGTCGAATGAAGAAAAGCCTTCCGGAAAGATAAACGTACTATGTTTACGTGATTGCACATACATATTTACAGAGTCTGTGGATTTAGACAAGAGTAAAAGTACGTTAGCGAACTTAACCTAAACTCAGGCCCTAACTGTGGATATCGTAATAAAAACTGTACTCCGGTTCGATACGCACCACTTTCCATGAAGGAATATACGTCGAACATTTTGGAAGGTTTCGGGTATTGTTGCGGAACCATTCACTATTGATGAGCCTTTGACAACAGTCACGTAAATCACGTTTTACCAACGTCAGTCTAGCTTATGATGACATTCAACAACATGGCACGTCGCCATGCTTGCTTAATATCATACTGCATTTTCATCATAAATGATCGCTGGTTGCGTTCAGTTCAGATAAACATTTCAACATCTTGTACCCTTGTTTATTCTAACGGTGTGATAGAGACACAATGATATTCCCGGCTACAATATGGGGTGCATTCCGAAATTAACTGGCAGTGCTAAAACTCCCTAGGACAGAGACAGAGCTAGTCACAAATCCGACAGCGCAAGAGAGACAAAAGATCGCTGCACTGGGCACTGGGAACTAATTTCGGAACGCATCCATGATAGGAGAGTCTTGAATGCAGCCATGGTAACAGCAAAGCACAGCGACCATAAACCAGATCATGGTGAAAGGAATCCTCCATGAGTTGTCACGTTCATCAATCTATCTTATTTCATAAATAATTTGTAGCATTTACTATACACAAGCAGAGCTCTGCTGCCGCTATGGAGTGTCGCAGTGTGGCGGCGCTGCGGTCGCAAAATTCTGCCGCAGCATTTTGCTGCCCGTGAAAATCCAGCCAGTTCAGTGTCAGCGACCGTCGCGGAAACTCCGATTGGCCGACTTCTCGCTCGTCTTTTGTTGGCTGGAGTTATTGCAGCTCGTAACTGCGGGAAAATTAGAATTCGGTATATTCCAATAGTGCAGTGTTCAGAAAAAAACAAGAATATGAATGAACTTGAATTCACTGTTTAATTAATATGTGCTTTTTGAAAAGTTATATTCTTCTACGGTACTATTTGTCAACTAAACCATCAAACGGAATTTTCCTAGTGCGGTTCAAACTCGTTGTTGTGAATACTAAAATATTTCATAAATGTAGACAACATTTCACAAAGTGCTTGGTGTTTTGTGGATTATTTTGTATCAGCCCAGTTGTTAATAAGTGTAATGTTTGTGGTGATACGAACCTGCCTTACAGGGATTACTTACTACAGCTACTAAGGATATCTTCTGTAAATTCATCATCCAGGTATTTTTAGTTTATAGTCTTCATCACATTTTATTTACATGCAGTTGCAGCATATTCTAGATAAAGTAGACAATAGTGGCGGCCATGATTAAAAACAAGTGGCATAGATAAAAATGCTTCATAACGAATCCATTTATTCAACGATAAAAATTCGTTCGTATTTACAAAATGATTATGAGATATGTGATCGCAGAAACTGCAATAATCACTAGTCTTATCCTTAATTTACAGTTTTTGTGTACTATTCTCATGTAGTACACGTCTATAAATTCATAAATGAACAAGTTCCATGTAATTTGGAAACGCTACCCGACTGTCAAGTAAGCTACATTTAACGAAACGTAGGTATTATCGACGTACTTTTAGTAGTTGGCCGAATATTATACAAGAATTTCAAATGATTAATATCCAAACTTATCGTTAAGATTAGTTTTTCCGTCGCCAGTTTGATTTTCCGGAGGTACCCACATCGAATAATCCTCCTTGTACGTGTCTTGTTCATAGCCTTTTTGCTTGTCCTTCTCTGCCTTCTCCAACCTTTGCTGTATTCGTTTCTGATTTTTCCGCTTCCGTTTTTGCACCTCAACTTCTTCTCTTGTTTTATCTTCTTTTTCTAAAGACTTTGCTTCAGAGGAGCAGTCCATACGGTTTTGATCTTCATTATTTCTCTCGGATTCCCTTCTAGTACCACTTTCTAAGATACTGCTCCCAGTTTCAGTACACTCGCCATCGCCTAATGTACAACTTTCTGTCAGATTCAATTTATAAGCCTCTATTAATCTGGCATTAACAACTTCTTTTTCGTTCTCTGGTTTATCATCATCTTCATTTTCCTCATTTTCTCCGTGAGTAGCACTTAATGAGCTTCCAGCCGATTTTATATCACTTTTCTGAAAGCAATGAGTGGTTTTTTATTTACTTAATTTTTCCAGTATTGAATAGGCAACAGTTACTTTATTATTATAATTTACAAAACAAAGTTATGAATCATCAGATCTAGGGTGTAAAATGCATGAATGAGTAAAATTCAAAGTAAATCAGGAATATAAAGGACGAGTCAAGGGATTCAAACTTACCAAAACTTTGAATTTTTTCCTATTGCCAATCATGGGTAATGATTTTGCACTTTGTATGTTCTCTGGATCTGTAGATTCCAAGGATGTTTGGGGTTTTAGTGGTGGTAAATTAGCAGGCTTAGCAATGTTTACTAAATTTATCAGTCGGTTCTCCTCCTTTCGAAGTGTTTGCAATTCCATTTTCATTTTTACAATTTCACTCTTATTGAGTGCAACGGTTTTTAAATTTGACATGAATGCGTCCAGTGCATCTTCATCTGAACTTTCAGGATCCAAAGCTTTCTGTCGTTGTGCATTTCGTAGATCATTTTCAATATTCGTAATTTGTTTCGCTACTACTCTGTGTTTCTCCAGCTACAAAAGGCAGAACAGTTAATAACAGTATTTTGTGACAGCATATTTAGTGAATCCAATATCGCCTAATAACAATTCAAATTCAAAAACAGCCTAACGTCACAAATGAAGTCAGGAATTTTTTGTTTGTTCTGATGTCAGGCTCTGTGATTTAATAATTATCAACTACTTTAGCAGCATTCGTAACGTACGGCGTTACTATATTTATTTATAATTTGATTACACAATTCTCATACGGCCTAGTATACGAAGATTACTCAAGTCGCTGAACCAAAAATATTATTACGCCTATTGGGATGTAGCGAGTGAAATTCTGTTTGCCGGTCAAATGCTGAATTATGATATTCACGCAGAAAAATGAAAATCAATGAATCTCAAAAATACTGAACACTGTAAAAAGTTTTTTACCAGAGAATTGTAGGTTTCGACTGTATCTTCCAGTTTTCCTGCAATTCGCATACGCTGCAGGCGCTTCTTTTCAATTGCTCCCGTTCTATCTAGGAAATTATCTTCATCTGAATCGTAGAAGTCTTCGTCCTCCCAGTTTTTAGCCTTCCTCTTTCTTGCCTCTAAAAATGAAAGATATCGAAATTCATAACATTGATTTCATGCTGCATTTGAATGAAAAATCGATATTTCACAACTTTACGATTGTCTGAAATTCAATAAGCTGTATTGACAGAAGTCAGAATCGTATTTTCTAAACTGACTCCTTTAAATCTGTCAGCTGTAGGCCACAGTCAATATGCTAAAATACTGTATTTGGTCAACACAGGTGCCATCAATGGCAGCAACTACCAGTCCAAATGAAATGTGAAATGCTCACTGATATAGTTTCTCTATGCTTGACTGCTAAGTTGTCAAACTCATTGATAACTTTTGCCATTAACATTCATTCAAATTCTTCATTGGTATCTATGAAGAGCCTAGTTTTCTAGTCAATGTTTTTGCAAAAGAATTATCGATTTCAATAAATTTCCCAAATTCAGTTACATCTTCGAGCTGCAACAGCTTTCTCTCTGGTTCATTTTTCTTGTTTTGAGCCGTTGCATGGACTGTTACGCGCTACCAGGAATGTCACTAGTGTCCATCAAATATGTGGTTTGGGTAAATTGATCGTGACTTTGAAGTGGTCAAATTGAAGCTTCAGAATGTATGAATTGTAATTTTTTTTACCATGGTGTGCCTGTCTAAGTACTCCATGCCTATCTAAGATTCTGCAAGCTTCCAGAGCACATTGAATAACGGACTCCTTTTTTTTCCCCTTAACCAGAGCTTCTGCTCGTACAGACTTGCCAGTTATACTATCAATTGGAAGGCTGAAATACATTCAAGAATCATAGAAATACTTTTCTACACATAGGAATATTCAATCAAAAACAATCGATATTAGGCCTATTAAACAATTCAATCAAAAATAGGATTAGAAAATAAATATTATTCTCCGAACAGCTGTTGTTTCTTCTTCTACATTTTTTCAAAGCTATGCCTCACGATTGAATAATAAATTTGATTTTCTACTCTTATTATTTTTATTTTTCGAATTGTATAATGAGCCTGATTGATACGGAAACAAAATGATCCGGCACAGATGCTTCTGAACTTACTCAACCCAGCAAAGAAATTGCCCAATGCCTTTTTCCTCGGTTTGGTACTGAAGTTCGAAACCCTCTCTTTCAAACCATCCTCTTAGAGTTTTTTTTGGATCATCTAAGAACAATTCTTCGTTATTTGTAGCTGCATAAGGATTTTCGGACAGATCTGTCTCTTCATCTGCATCCTCTCCCATCCCCCAATCTATTCCTTCATTTTCTTCTTTCTCTTTTCTTAACCTTTCCTCTTCTTCTGTTCGCAGTTGTTCTTCCTTCTCTTTTCTTTGTCGCTCCTCTAATTCTAATCTCCGGTGTTCCTGTTACAAAAAACAAAATTGTATGCAACCCACTAAATTGAAATATCGAAATATATTATCAACGTTCAAGAATCGATAAACCAATAAACTAACAAACTACAACCCTACCTAGTTGTAATTATATCAAAACTATTAGTATAGCACAAAAGTGTTTCATTAATTACTTGAGCACTATGTCTGTATCAAATTCGTTATTTTTGTGCTCGAATACCATTAGTCAAATTACTTACTTCTGATGGTAGTGATGCGTTAAGAAAGTGGAAGAAAAAACAAGTGTACCAACATTTACTGTACCTTTAATTCTGTAACTGTTAATTCGGTTTCATCTTCCTCATCTTCCGTGGGTCCATGAACGATAAATTTCCTCTGGCTACATCCGAATCTTATCATATGACCACTGCGTATTCTGACATACATGTTCGGCTTCATTCGGTGACCGTTCCAGAAGCTGCCATGTGTACTTCCCAAATCATACAAATACAAACCTACTGGATTTTTCTCATCTCCCTTCAATCTATACTGAATTATAGCGTGATATCTAGAAATGGTAGGGTGAGCCAAAGGGATATCGCAAATCGGTAGTCTTCCCAAAACATAGAAACTTTTAAGCGTCAAGTCCACAGTCTCTAAAATCACCCCAGATTTTAACACTTCTAATTTATATTTTTTTTCCGGCAATCCTCCCCAGATTGGCTCTTTGTAAGGTAAAACTGCCTGCTTTTCTTTTGCTATTTCAGCGGGTGATAATGGTTTCTTTAATTTTGACTCATCATGAGCTGAATCAACTGTTTTCATGCTATTACCAGATTCCTCTTCATTATTAGACGCAGACTCTGATACTTTTGGTAAAGTCTTATCAAGTTCAGATAATACAGATGAAGCAGAAGTCAAGTCACGCAGTTTTCCTGGTTTTCCTTTCCTTGGGCCAATTAATAAGCTTGGAGTTTTGAAATTCAGTATTTTTTTATCCACCGAATTACTGGCTGAAATTTTCTGATCGACATTAATGATATTTTGCACCCCTTCAATATCCATGCTATTCATTTTCCTAACATTGTCGAGCAATGGATCTGTGGTGTCATTTTTTATGGATCCTTCTACTGCGGTGATTTTTGATTCATTGGAAATATCCAGAGCAGTCTCAGTTTCCTCAGATTCTTCTAATTTCTTTGACAGTGGTAAGCAGTCTTTGACGGCAATCATATTGACATCATTTATTTGTTCTTCTCTAGTATTGTTCAGAGGTTCACAATCCATTAGATCCATGTCAGTGAAACGAATCACCTGATAATAGATTATTCTATGTAGTTGAAGATATAGTTGCTGCCGACTTAGCTTCGCATGCAAGGTTATCCTGTTTCCGTTTGTCGAATTCCACGAGCACTAAAACCGAAAAATGATCACAGGATATTTAAAAATCATTTGCAACGTATACGAACTAGTTCTTTGACAATATACTAACAACACACAAAATCATAACCTCAATTCAACAATCAAAATGTAAGTTGATTCAATACAATGCGGAAATTTTATTGCTTTAATCAGCACTTGAATCTTATTTCTTCATCACAGAGCGAGAGAATTTATTCATTAAATATAAACGCGGTATCTAAATAAAACTGTTAGATATATGGAAGTTTAGGTTATGTATGAATTGTGATTATATTGTCCGGTATAAAGGTGGTATTCTGAACATTGTTGGCATAGAACTGACATAAAGCTACAACAAAGTAATGCTTTAATTTACCGTCACTATCAACGCTCAAATCCATCGGGCGTTTTTGGTTAAATTACAAGTAAACGTCATTTTACTTTGGTATTACGTTTATTTGCATACCATAACTTTACTTGAAATCATAACTTGGAATTCAAGCTTTCGGGCTTCTCCGGCAATCGTCGGTGCCGCGTGAATTCAAATTTTCTGATGCCTATTCTTAGGCGTTGACAGTGCTCAGATATTCGAGCTTTATCATTTATTAAGACTTTAGATTTTTAAAAACTTTTTTTACTTACTTCATTCGATGATGATTATCAACATGTGTAGCTCATTGTCAGATAATCCAGTAATATACGTAAATATGATGCGGTTAGAAATATCATTTTATTTCAAAAACAATTCAAATCCTTCCAAAAAAATCCACCAGGTACAATAACTTATTTATGCGTAATTTTGCGTAATTTTTCATTTTTGAGATAAAGTTACGTACTTAGCAGTAAGGATTAATTTCAACATTTCCTTTAGGTAAAGGTATTTTTGCCAGTATATATTTGGTCATTTTTTGAAATGAGTCTTTTGCGATTTATTATTTTGGTTCCTAAGTTCCAAAGTAAATTTTTGTCAATTGTTTGCACTACACTATACGTATGTACTTTGTGCAAGGTTTTAGCACCTAAGGTATTTTTGGGGGATTGTCCATAATAATATGGTCTAAGTTATAGTTAAGTATGTACCAGTAATATCATAAAGTAAAAGACACATCGCTCCAGTGGTTATTACGATGATTTGTTTATTTCTAGGCGGCCAACAGTTATATATAAATATTTGTAAAGTATATCACTTTCGACGGATAACAGTTTATTTCTAGGCGTCCTACACTCATATATAAATATTTGCAAAGTAAATTATGTTACACAGACAAATCTCATGTAAAAATAACGTTACAATCTGGCAAAGACTTGGTAAGCTTTTCTAAAACTTCACTTTTATTCTTGACTTGCGGCATATCCCTAAGCTCCAGCTTCTTCAAATTTCTGAAATTTCATTGATAAAAATTTGGGGTGAAAAAAGAGGATTCATAGTTATGAAGGTACATTGAAAAAAAATCGTGGGATATTTTTTACACAAATTAGGAGTACAAGAGATCAACTTTGACGTAATTTGAAGTAAAATGAATACATACGTGAGTTTATCCAGATCGAATAGAGCCTTCTCTGAAATATTAAGGCAGTTACTTATCTCAAGATGCTTCAAAGTATTTTTGAGTATAGCAAGGTAGGGGATAGCTGGATCCTCAACGTAAGTACAGTTGACCAGCTTGACTTCATTTATGTAATTGCATCCATCTAAATTTTAATGAGATCACATAGTGTTGAATATAAAATGATAAATTTCATTACAATTAAACATAAGTGCTCTTACTTCCTGCATAAGTGGAATATGTTCAAACCAGAGAAACAAAAAGAAAATCAATTTCCAAGTCATTGGCTTGAAAACCTGCTATTGAAGCAATCTTCAGGTATCAATTAACTCACGGAAATGTGGAAATCCATGATAGCTAATAGAAGAATCGGTAGCATCAACTGCTTCGATATGTTTCTGCGGTTCTTCCAACGAGGAAAGAGCATTGTAGTCTGACAGAATACTTCCATCCTCTCTCCATTTAACTGCAGCTCCATTTCTTAACAGCCATTCAGCACAGGCTCGGTCAGGACCAACTTCCTTAACTCTTTTTTCATCCACCCTTTAAATAACCAATTCTTGAGAACTAAGTATTTGCCATTCTCTCAAGGTAATCATTCAGCACCACGATAAGTTGGCTATAAAATAAAATTCAATTGAATGTATCTATTCATACTTAAAAAAAAAAGTTAGCGATAGATGCATACATTGCTCGCATGACTTCTTTGCATTTTATCCAATATATACTATATATAATACTTCCACGCATTACCTTACAAAATATTCATTTTTAAATTATTAAAGATTTGAGTGATATTCGTCGATATACCTACCTGTTGAACATGATTGTAATCCAATAAAGAAATGATCTATGAGATATCGAATGTGCTGGAATCAGCGAAGAACGAAAATTCTTCAAGATCTGTAACACATCAATAGTACCGATAGAACAAAAACAAAAAAAAAACAATAAAGTACGTCATGTCAAATTAAGTACAACAGTAGTTGTGCGACGAAATGATCCTACTCAACAATGGTTAGAGCTGCTTAATCTATTTCTGTAAAGAATAACATTTTGCGGGTTTTTCAAGTTAAAAATATAGTTTGCTCAATAATACATGCAACGCATGAAACAAAAGAAAACTCATTGTACGTATGGACGTAAGATTATGCGTTAAAACCCATTTGTCGCAGTTAGCATAACAGAAATCCCGGCACATTGACGATCTTTTATTTCATCAAAAACCGAAGTGCTTCATACCGCGTGTGTTCCCATTGTGCTCGTACTTTGTTGATAACTCTGTTTATTTTATTTCGCAATTCTTATTTCAGCAATTATACGTGACAAATCAAAAATTCAGACTTTGTGGAACGTAGAAGACGATCTCAATTTGTGCAAGATTGACATTGACAATTGACTGTAATCGCAATGCTCGGTTTATTCGAGACGCATCACGTTTTCGATAATCGATCCGAATGGGCGGGAAATCTGTTCGAGAATTTCAAATTTAAATGATTGTCAAGCGTCTTACTGACGTAGAACATTTTAATTGTAGAATGAGTTTCGAGATTTATAAATCTGTAGTAATAAAATCTGTTTCTTTCTCAATTTATAGTCGATTTCAGTCAAGTCTCTTATAAGAAATTTTCATTATTGTTTCTAATTTCCATTACTGGCACAAGCCACTTTAATGTGCATTATCGGATGCAATTTGAAATTTATCTATGTCGAGATTGACACGAATTAGGTTCAAATCGCCCTAATTCTAATTGTTTGTTATTAGAATCATTTTTGATTTATCAAAGTATAGTATGCAAATGCATTGAAACATACAAGTGCCGTTAGGTGTAATGTTTACAGTGTGGGAAACTGTTATTAGTAACGAAATGGTAGCAAGCATGAAAATTATAAAAGTGCGAAATGATAGTGAGCACATTATAACGTTATACTGTGTAGTCTTTGTCATCATAAAATAACTTTTTTGTAAGGAAATAACTTTACTGAAGCAGTCACTGTGATATGCGTATTTCCTATTTGTGCATTTTTGTTGGAAAAGAAAAATTCAATTTTTTTTTTTTTTTTTTTTCGACATATATATATATATACATACATATGTATTTCAAATTATACAAAACATTTGAAAGAAA
This sequence comes from Diprion similis, assembly GCF_021155765.1. Classification (NCBI taxonomy): domain Eukaryota; kingdom Metazoa; phylum Arthropoda; class Insecta; order Hymenoptera; family Diprionidae; genus Diprion; species Diprion similis. Next base: position 13,328,921 of record NC_060112.1, on the reverse strand, counting down.
GTATATCACAAGGCTGGTAAAATATATCATCACTAAAAATATTTGAAAACGCAATATTCGCCTCAATCAGAAAATCACTCTCGTTAATTACTAATCCAAAGCCAAGATTCATTCATAATTAATAATAAATAATTCAATGCCTTTACAATGAAATCATAACACTTTTAGTTTACATATACTTTTCTCTCTGCAATGACAATTTTATTTACTTTCTCGTAAAATTAATTAAAATATACATCCATTTATTATAGTTATTATGTATGTAACATATATAGTTTCATATTTTACTGTCGAGACATGTGCTGTTTTCCATATTTAGTATCATGACAGTTTCTATCTTACAGTGCAACCATTCCAGTGTTACTTGATCCTCGCTTTCGATATACCAATCCGTTGCTTGTGAATTTGGTATGGTGTCATTCTGAAATTGTAAAAACAAAATGTTTTCACTTATCGGTGACAATTTTTTCACACTTGTGTAGATAAATCTTAAATACTTCCACGATACAAGACAAGTCAAATAGTGGTAAAATGTATTAAACTCTGAACAATCCCAAAATCTTACTTAAGTGACCTACAGTCAGTATATCTTACACTTGTAAATCTAGTTCAGCAAAATAACAGAAGAATACAATTAACTACAAAAATCGAGTAATCTAATACCCATATTTGATATTACTACCTTGTTAACGTGTAAGATTAACTTTTTCTCAACTACCACTGGAGGTTTGATTAAAGTGTTAATATCTAAGACCCATTCAATGTTCCATGATCCCCATAGACATCGTTTTTCAATAAGGAATATGCGTCTGTAAATTAAAAAATGTATTTATATGCAAAATTTCAAATCATTCTTGATCCGTCATTACAAGTAGATAAAATGATTTTATTATATATGTATCAAGAGTTCATAAAATGAGCAATTCTTAAGTCGGAGTAGAAAATAATTTTGCAGTTAAATTTTTTACTTCAATAACTAATCAGTTAACAATCTTTCAAGATACGTACTGTAGTGACACAAGTGCGATATACTTTCCCTCTTTTGAAAGTGCTGCATGGGCCCAATATACGTCCTTATCTAAATAATGACCTTTACTGATAGTATTCAGTAAGTGCATGCCTGTTGCCTTATGAACAGAATATGGCTCCGCACCCTATCAAGAGTAATGAATACCAGAAATTATGAAACATATTAGTGCTTCTGAAGTACTGTAAGACTTACCAAGTAAGCATTAATGTAACGAGGTAGGCGGATGCGTGAAACAAATTCATAACCAATTGCTTGTGCCCTATAAGAAGAGTTACGGTATCAAAATTTATGTGAAATCATTTCCTGAATGTACTGTGATAAGTAATGAAAGTCATGTGATAAGATCTTCGGGAAATTTGAAATGTATGTACGGTAACTTTCAGTACCTCTTAATTGCATCAGTTATCAAGCCTGATCGAAGATTCAGGTTTACATTTTTTTTAGTTGTCAGTTCTAGGATACCTTTGCCCAGACCTTTAAAGAAGTGTTTCAGCTCTTCTTTATGAATACCTATAAACATTATTAAACTATACATACTGAAATGAAAATTATGTGAAGAAATGGTAAATGCTTAATTTTCCACAACAAGCCCAGAAATGTATACTCTATGTTTACGCTTGTACTCACTGTTCGTAGGTTCAACAATTATACCGGACATCAACAATTCAACTCCGATAGAAAATGAATTATTTGCCAAGAGAATTGACAACGGTATTTCACTATTCAGTAATTCAAATTTTCTGTCCTGATAATAAATAAACAAATTAGGATATTACAATTTGTACAAACTAAAAACTCTACAACTTACTGTGCTGTATGTCGTCACGTGGGGCAAAGAAGCCTCGAAAAATGTTACTATTGACTGAGTTGTGTCTGTCGTCATATGCCCCAGAAGACATTCAATTCCATGACTAATTTTGTCAGCTATTTCATCTTCATGTATTATCTGCAAAAAAAATGCGAGTACGTAATGAGGAAAATTGAGTGAGATTATTAATATATATATATAATAGTAATATATTAAGGTAGAGAAAAAAATTAGATTTCAAAATTTGAAAGTTCTGTTGAACCATTTCACTGGAAACCTAAATTTCCCCGAGTGCCATAGTATATTCAGAAAAGGTAGTAAAATCTTTGACTTCATTGATCTACGTCCCATGAAATGACCATCAGCAACAAAAGTAAAATATCAAATTGGAAGTAGCTCTTACCATATTCAAACTGTGAGGTGCTTCTGTGCTATGTCGAAAGTTGAATCCATACGGATTTCCCACTACAGTTAGACCCAAGATAAGCACACTGAATTGCTGAAGTATCTTACATGAATAGCTCTGCCTTACATCAAAATACAGATTATCAATGCAAGATGTTAGATTGTGTTTTTCGTATTGGGGCAAACTGAAAAACAAGTCAATAAGTAACATTTTTATCATGCACAGTTAAATTTAATTTTTACATACACTCCATTTACCGATCTTCAAAAGGGAGTAAAGTGAAAGGTGAATTTTTTTTCCTGATTAAGATTTTGATCTAGATAACTCTGTGAAAGTATTATAACTATTAAATTTCAATGAACTCACATGATATCAGCTGTTTTTTTAAACAATGCACCATGAGTGTAGTTGAATATAAATTCGATAAAATTGTAATAAGTGAATGCAGTTTTGTACGGGTAGGGAATAGATGCTCCAGTTCCCCCTAATAGTTTGAGCTGCATTTTTACTGGACAGATGTATAAATGCTCGAAGATATCCCGTTGCTGGTTACTAAATGCCTGAAATATTATCATTAATAAATTCCTGTCACGGATAATCACGTAGTTTTTATATCAATACAATTATATCAAATCGCATGATGCAAATGATCAATCAATTACCGAATTTGCAATATGCAAAAAAGAAGTATGAATAGATGATAGGTCTGCCCTTAACTGTACAGAAATAGAAGCTTTTGCTTCAATGTGTTTAGGAATTAAATTATCCAATAAGCAGACGATAAAGTCTTTATGCAGGTGTAAAGCAAACTCTTGAATTATCACTGTTATTTTCCTGAAAAAAATCAATGGTGTTTTATTGAAATGTTAAGTATAACTTACGAAGTTTGAGAAGAATTTCCGTATTAAAAATTAAATTTATTACGTCTTCTTACTTGTATATATCAAACGTTGCTTTCTTTTGTTTTAAAAAAGCAAACTCTAAGCAAGATTTCAGCTTTTTGCTCCTAACACCATTTGTTAGAGATCTTGAAGGCCAGAAATATAAAACCACAGGAAAAACGGCGTCATGGAGTTGGTTGTCAATCTGATAAAATAGTAACTGTGATTGAGAGGATCAACTTTTATGCTAGAGTTTGATTTCAAGAGTTGTCGGTTCAACTAATTTCACAACCCGGAAAGTAGAATTAATTGTAGGACTTATAATAAAAAAAATTGTACCTGCATTCTGTGGATTTTTCCTTCAACATACATGTTGGAAAAAGATTTTCTACAATGCAGCCAAATTCCAGGTGAATAACTTCGCCTCAATTTGGCATAAAATGGTTTAGTCATATGCATTTTTTCAAAATCAACCTGTTGAATATGCAATGTCAATAAAAATTGGCTAGTTCTTTATCAGTACCAACACCAAGTACATAAAAATATACCGTACATCAATTAAATCTTCTAGTTGTGTTTTTTGATATGAATTTTGGTATCTGTCTTCCATCCATGCACTTAATTCTAAAGATAGTGTCTTCCAACGTTTTCCAAAATAAAGTTCCCATATGGCTGATGAATCCGTGATACTAAAGTATGCCAATTCCTTAACATTCATAGCTGACTGCATTGACTATGTATGTTAAAATGATTAGGCATTATAATAGTTTTCTACACAATATAATTGGTGACGCTGTTCAAACTTGTTAAGACTAAATTTACAAATTTCTTGAGCAAAATTACACACGTAGGTTGATGGAATAAATACAAATTGAACAGTAGCAAGCACTTCAAGTTTGAATAATGCTTTTTGGTATTAAAAATATGTCATAATTGGAGAGTAGATTTCTAAGTGTATGGCAAACTTACAATGCTCAGACCGATTCCGGACAAGGAGATGAATATTTCTTTCTCACTGAATTCGGGCTCAACAATAGTTTTTGCCTTTTGAAAAATATTTTCATCTTGAGTAAAGAGAAGCACCCTTTGATGTTTTTCCATAAAACTAACCCAGTATACTATTACTTCGTCATTACAAATCTTGTTCACGCTCTGTAAATAACATTAATAGAATAAAATTATGTTTCGTTGCTATGATTATTAATTAGAATTGGCTATGCCACAATACTTTGCATGATAATTTGTGATTCTTGCAACACAACATCTCATTTTTATTCAGACGAATGCTAGCTGCACAAGTTTTTAAAATTTTGAACAAATCAAAGACAGGAATCTGATATTCTTTACTTCACAACAGTTGATTTGTAAATGTACCTCTGATCTTTCGCTATCCGATACAGCCTCATTATCAATATAATCTTCAGTAACTGAAGTTGAAGATGAACCTTTCATGCCAAATGTCAACTTCTTTGCCAAAGATACAGAGTAAGTTGGTGAAGTAGACTGTTTCAAAGTTCGAAACGAAACAGTTTCCTGCCCGTAACCATCCTGAAAAAAAATTTTACTTTGTTCTACTATCGCACTCATTAATTACTTGTTTGGAATGAGACAAAACTAGGCCTATGTAGTTGAAGCATTTTTAAATAAAAGTTCTACCTTGATGAACTTAGCATTATACCCGTCGCCTTCGTTGTTGTAAACATTCCAAATAAGCTCTCTGTTTTTGGTTGGTTCGTCCCATGTGTATAATAAGCTTTGATAAGGATTTAGTAAAGCTACTTGACCCATGCCAGCCTGATTGATTTTGAGAAATAAGTCTTGGCAAAGATTATCAACTCTAACTGGAGCATCTCCATTCTGATATTTGTGAAATATTATTGAAAATGGAGTATTGCTTCCACCACAAACATCAACGCATACAGCAGTCTGTAAAAGAATTGGAAAATAAATTAAATGTATACTACAGCAACTATCACACTTCTACACGTCATGAAGAATACAAACCCCATGATCCATTCTTAGCACTGTCTTCTGTATCTTCGTTATGTCGAAATATTGAGAAACCAATTGACTATTACCCCATTTAATACACATTCGCATCGAATCTGTATATGGCCAAAATGGCATGGCCTGAAATTTAGACAACTGTAGCATATGTCGTTCAATCGTCTGTTGCACACGTTCAGTATTGCCAATTATTTTCTAGTTTACCTGTCCACCTGCTAAATCATTCCAAAGATCAGCTTCTTCATTATCTTCCATAAATCTTAAGCTGCGTCTAGTCTTGTTGACAACCAAAAAATTTGGCAAAAATGTAACTATTTTAGTTAGTACGGGGCAGAGTTCAGAAATGGTAACATGAAGTTGAATTTCATATTTCCTCTTCCTTTCAGTATCTTTGCAAATTACTAAGCCCGTCGAACCAACAGAATCCAATCCAAAAGCTGGTGACCAACCAGATTGTTGAGCCCTCAATCTAATAAGTCTGTGACGGTTGTTTTTATATGCAAATAGCACTGGCTCTTTTCCTTGAATCTCATATATCATATTCGAGCATGTTTCCTGTAAAAGTAAATAAATGTTTTCACCTTTGCTATTTTAAAATTGATTCTTATGAAATAGCAGTGATCCATGGCATTGGCATTCTTACTCGAACGTCTAGTGGGAATCCGGTTTTGTTTACAATCCAGTACTGCGCATAAATAGTAATCGCCCAACTTTCTTTCCAATCCTGCCTGATGCTTAATAAAAATGGATTTAAATTTTTTGGATCATTATCTGGCACCATCTTCACTAGCTTCGTTTCTGATTCATTTGTTATAGATATTGTACCAGTCCATATATTACCCATGTAATTTTGAATCTAAGCAATGATATTCTCAATTTTTTTAATAGCCCTGCTATGGTATTAGATTAAAAGAACCAAAAAAAAAACATGTAACAAACATTACTAATTATAAAAAATATCTTCAATACTTTAATTGATATATGCATGGGATCAAGCTCAAATAGGGGTGACAATGAAATTGCAAACGTCAAAAAATAGTTATTATCTTACTTATTCGGTTTTTAGGAGACTAATAATTGGAAAAATAAATTTATTGCAAGAATTAGTATGATTCTGTTTTACTCACTTCAAAAGTTATCTTTGGGTTATTGCTAAGCTTCAAAGTGTGTATAGTTATGTTTTCACCTGGTTCAATCCTAACACCGTATTTTATTTCTGGAATCTTAATATCTACAGCAACTGGTATTCTGCTATAAAATACAAGTGGAGGTAGTATTCTGATTTGATAGTTCGGAATGCGAGAGTTTGTTTCAACGGTAATTCTCTTAGCACATAATACCTGAAACAAAAAGTACTTGATGTGATGACAAAGAGATCAATGCAGAGTCCAAATTGGAATTACATCAGATATAATTTACCAATTTTTGATCTACTAGACAACATATATTAAAGTACGCATACACACAACACAATTTCATGAAGATCTTTCGTACCTTTACAGCAAATACAGATTGATTCATCTCGTCCTTTGTGTAACAGTAAATATCTTTTGCTGTGTTCAAATTATTACTCAATTCTTTCCAGCATATTCCTGCCTCGCTTATTTGGTATTTCCTGTGTACAAGGATTCGATGGTATAAAACTTGAATGCAAAATCAAGTATTACAACAATAAATATTTTTGAAAACATTAAAAGATTACTTGGGACTGGTAAATTCTATAAGCGTAAACAGCCATCTTATCAGGAATAATTTGATTTAAACACACTTACTCTATGTACGCAGGTTGAACATGTATTTGATAGTGATAAGCAGCATACAATGGGACATTGATAATTTCATCTGGTTCGATAATTGCCATTCTGATGTTATCGTCAAAAGGATTCAATGTTTCTCCAATAATTGGTACATTCATTTTCTCCGCTAGTTTCTTCTTATAATAAAGTCCTATTGCAAATGAAGTTTCATTTCGTATCTGAAACAAAACGGGCTTTGTCAATTACTAGAGTTCTATAAAAGCTTAACAACAGTCAATAGCGTCACGTTTATCATGAGCGATGAGCGACCATCTACTCTACCAGTATCATAAATTTTTATACCTGTAGAGGAGAGCAAATGGTTATAGTTCGATGAAAATGATCGTTTGTTTCAACATGCACCATCAAGTGATGTCTAACACCATAACGCATGGGTTGTAATGAGATCAATTTGAAACCCTGTCGCTTTGGACAGTACACAAGAGTATCCTCAAATCCTGTGCAAAAATGAAGACACAAAATTAGTTTAAAGAAAGCGAATATGACATTCCAGTCATATTATGCTTAAAACACATGCCTTGAACCTATTATTAAGCATGTATGTAAAGTTAATTAGCAACACCGTTTGCTAGTACCAATTGAAATGATGGTTTATTTTTGCTAATGAGCTTAATGAATTGCCATGCGTTAACTTAATGTATTTGATGTAATGAACAAACTTGATATACAATAACACACCTTCTATTTGAATCCGTAAGCGTTCTTCAGTAACCATATTGTAAATTTTGGTAACAGATTCACTTGGAGTTTGGGCAATGAAGGAAAAGTCTTTTTGAATATAGGAAGTTGAACAATCATTGAATCCACCATCAAAACTAGAACCATTGAGGCATTTAATTTTTGGAACCACAAATTTCGATCGCTTAATATCAATTATGTCAATATACCTCTCTACAACTGTTAAACTAGTTGATTCAGGGAATTTTTCAGTCTCTGGACTACTTGGAGTGTTCTCCATAGAATCTGCTGTATGGTAATTGGCAACAGCAATTAAACGAGTATGAATTTTCGAATTTTCCTATAAGCAAATATTTAATGATATAGATTCACGCATACTTGGAACAGAATTTTGAGTATAGAATAACATAGGGCATCTTAAATCTGCTTTAGATAATGTTTCAGTTTCTACTATACTAACAAAAAGGCATTACCTCATCTATTTTAAGTAACTCCACTTTGCTAGCATATCCGATATCATTTCGTAAAGTCAGTTTTCCTGCATTTGTTGCTATTATTGGAATACCGCTACTACTTTTTAAAATTGATGACAGTATTGAACTAAACGTATGGATCGTATTGGGGGTAATTGTGAAATTCAGTTTATCTTTTGCATCCAGTATCATGTAAGTCGCTAGATGATTTTCTTTACTACCATTTTCATGTTCCAGACAATCATCTGTAATAATCGAAAGTTTATCGTGTATTATAAAACATTTCAATAAATAACGAGCACATTAAATTCAAACGGTATCAAGTTAAAAAAAAAGAAAGACACTCACTCATCATTTGCACATCATCCATGTTTTCATCTGAAATGTGTACTCCTTCATCCTCATCACCACTTGTATCATCTGTATCGCTAGTTTCTTCGTCACTTCCATCCCTAAAGAAAGTCTTAGCTGATAAATATATGTAACACCAACTAATTTGCTGTAAAAGTATTGACCATACCTAATGAATAAATGGCCAAAAGTTCCAGTGAGAGTTCTCATCGACCCTTCATTATCAGAGTCTGAATCATCGTTGTACTCAAAACTGTAATCTAATTTCATAAAGTTTATAGGTGAACACACGTGAAATATTAGAATCTTAGTAAATACGTAGAAGTTTTTAAATAACTGATCGTGTGACACAAGTCGTCAACACAAGTTGTAGAATAAATTAAATCTAATGAGCTAATAAGTAACCTTTCAAAAATCAGACAAAAGTTTATGGCAGCCATGTTATGGCTAAAAATAAGTGAACTAAAAAGTTATTTGACTCGACAGCTTATCTGTAATTCGTATACTTTTATTCATTTTCGAAGATGCAGAATAATCTGGATGTATGAACAACATTCCATCGTTATTTTCTGCTTCATCTTCTTCTAATCCTTTCTTTTTTGTTTTACTTTCTGCGAATGCTTCCCGTTTTTGGTTTCGTATTTCTTTACCACATGTGCTTATTTCATAAGAGTCAGACTGGTAAACCTGAAGAGGATTACACGTAATTAATAAGAAATAAATAGCTGAAAAGAAATTCGTAAATGTGCATTCATTAACACAAAATTCATTAATTCAAGAAATACCCACTCTGAATATCACTTCCCAGGGTTTATAAACATTGTCATCTTTCATACAAGGTTCTATCAAGGGTTCCCAAGCTCCAGCATTGATATTGTAACACGAGGCTTGTAACTTCATTGTAGCTGTGTTGTAATATACTTATGTTATAAGGTATATTTATCACCATACAAAAGCACATTAAGTACGACTTCAAGCATTAAATTTTCCCAAACAAATATTTTACATGGTTCCCAAGTAATTTGAATATGATGCTGTAAGTTTCAACATTCACATTCTATACAGTATGAAAACCCTGTTCGCTAATCCTTATTCGAAGCTTACAAAACAATAAAAAATAGCGTCATACTTTAGCTAATAGCCTTATCACATTCAGATTATATATCAGATGCTTTTGTGCAAATAATGATTACAAAATGACGCGTGTGGGATGGAGCGAGACACGAAATTGAGAGTAAATGGCATAATTAGTACGTGTCCTGCACCCTAAACTCATCTTCTATTCGGCCCAACAGTTTGCTATGAATTATTTGAAAGAACCTGATACAAGTGAATAAACTGTAAACGAACATTCCATGTGAAAATTGTAGTTCCAATCCTGAAGGAAAGCATCAATTTCAAGCTGTGCCATCATCACAGGAATCCTTTCGATCGTATCTTCCATCTCCAGAAGTATACAAATAGAAACTGGCTTTAATTGAAACGTTTCACATTGCTTGTTGGAATCATCAAAAAATATTTGCATAAGTGAATCTGCAATAAATCACGTTTCCATCAAGTGAAATAATTTAGAAAAAATACAAACAAATAGAAACTTACTTGTCATACCTTGTCTATATGCTTTGTATGGGATGCAAGATACTTTTTTCTGAGACCATAGGTCATTGTGTGGAACAAACTCATGATATAAATGTTTATTGTCAACTTCATTAGATTTCAAAAAATAAATGACGTCTTGTATTATCTGTTGGGCAAAAAGGAGTATCTCATCAAAATTTTGACTAATCGGCAAATCTAATTTCCGCAAATTGCATTTGTCACTAACCATTAATCAAAAGTTCTAAGAACGTAGAGAACATAATTTGTATGACTAAACCAAATAGGATTTAAAAAATATACTTACGTTGGTGAATGTTTGCACAGTGCTGGCCGATAAATGGATATCAACTGAACTCACGCTAGCCATAACATGAATATCATGATTTGGTAGTTTCATAGTTTTTGAAATCTCAATGTCACACGGCCGTAAAACCTTGACAAAATTTTTTTCATATATTCCAATAAACTTCAACATCTTGGTAGAAGACACTATATAAAATCATCCCTTACCCAGTGTGGTGGTTGCTTCCTATATTCGGCTTGGCTTTTACTTTTAGCTTGAACATCAGACAAAGAGCATACAACTGATGAAACCCCATCGTGTGTACTGCTCTCAATAATGAGTTCAGCTTGAAAAAGAACTGCATGAGCGTTGCTGGCTTTCAAATCTCCGAACAAAAGTAATTCTGGTTTTCGGATTCGTACTGATACTGACACTCCTATATTATCACACGCAATTATACATTAGAATGAAAAGTTCAAATTAGACCCGACATAAGAACTCCAAATATAACATAAAATAAATGTTTGATTCTGAAGGATAAAAAGATTGCTATAAATACCTGGCTTTTCTTCCAACTGTACTACATGCAAAGTCGCATAGTTATTCAGTTTTGGTTCTCTTTCAGATTCGTATTCAGCAGCCCTTGAGTCGGTTAAATGTGTCTAAAAATTTTGTTGTGAATGAAAAACTGTAGAACCAGATCTTTCTCAAAAGTAACAAAACGTAAAAATTACTCTATTTAAGATATTTTTATCTAAGACCAAACGGAGGGTTGTGAAAGCTGTGAAAACTTTTTCTTCATGCTACTTTTTCACTGTATCAATTTAACAAAGACAAAAAACCTGATAAACAATATCCAAGGAAATTAGAGAACTTCTTCTGAAGCCCACTATGTGATTGGTCAATTCTATTCGCTGTTTGTATTCAATCAATACCATATAAACATGATCAATGTAATAAAAGCTGCTTCGAGCTAACGTACCATAATATTACCATCCCCAATATAGCCTTCATTAATAACTCCTCTGTCAACTGGATCTCCAGGTATAGAGTCTATAATGTATCTTCCAATGTGTATGAGAAATGACATGGATAAATTGAGACGAGTTTCTTCAATAAGGATGTTAATGCACTTATCTCCAGCTTGAGTCTGTTCAAATGTGAAGTCCAATATTGGAGGAGTGGAAATTGAAATGTTAGACATATCGGCCCCTATATTCTGGGAGTGCGATTGAATTATTCTGAAACATATCATACAACATTTTTATGTTTGAAATGGTTTTATACCGAATGTAAAGAATCTGTGGTCAATTATTGAAACGGGAACATTCATGCTCAGCATTATTTACATAATTGACAAGCACTTTACTTACTTTCGTATAACGATACTATCATCTCTACGAACATCTTCTAACAAACAGCTTCGGACAGATAATTTCATTTTCAAACTCTCATCACTATACACATCCAGCGACATAGTCACTTCGCCGATTGTCAGTTTACATAAGCCATGGTTCAAATCACGTACTGGTGAACTTAGCATCTACAAGAATTATCCTTAGATCAGCAGGTGTTGCTTTACTCTCTTATGACATATAGATAAGTGAAATACTACTTTAGGTACAATATTGAAAATGTTACTAGAACAGACGTCTTTTAAGTTTTGAAAGTTTCTTCTTCTAATGTCAATTTCTAACTTCAGGCAAATATTAAATCTACCTCCTCTGTATCAGAAAACAGATTGAGCTGCAGCCCCTCAAGTAACAACTTCAGACTTATTTCACAAAAGGGATGCTCATTTTGTGAGAAAAACGCTTCTAGCTTTCTAACTGTTGTATCGTCTGACGTCGCATTAGGTGCCATAGGTTGCAGCAAGACGTTTTCTTCCAGTGGTGAATTTGTGCCTTAAAAAAAAGAGCAGATTTGAAGCATTTCTGAACAGATTTCTTTATACTCTATATTCTCTATTCGTTATTTGAAAATTTTATAAATTTGTTCAATTTATACCTATGATGCAATAAGAATATTACCGATTGTTATGATTTTAGAAATGTTATCTTCCCAAATGGACAGTGCAGATGCAAGATCTCTGTGGCCAATATTTACTAGTATCACATCAATAGTTCCCTTGAGGTCACATTGACAAACACACTGATTGTAAGATCCCAATGCCATTGCAGTTTTATGATCAATTTTTCTGTTCAAATCAAGACGAATGAACACCGGTTCCAAGATAGGTTCCTATGCATGGAAATTCTTTTTAGTAGCCGATTCGGAACAATGCATTTTCATACTGGAGAATATAATGGTTTACCAAACATAGAAACTATAGCCTATAGTTAATGCTTACTTGTGATTCTAAATTGCCACTTAACATCATGATCGCTCTCGATAATGTGACAGATTTCAGTTCAATCAAAGTATTATCAATCACTATAGATTCCGAAGAACTGCCATTAACATTGGACTGCATGGACAGTTCTTCTGTTTTGAAGAAATTTTCGATTGTTAAAATGCCTGCGGATGACAAAGTATACAATGTGAATAAGTTACGGAATAAAATGGATGTATGGAAATTTTTCATGCTAGTATTCAGGTTCATCACCTATGCATAGTCGGGTATGTAAAATATAATAATTTTCAAGTCTATGTTCAAAATAATTTCAAAAAGACAAATTCGTGCATGATTTAAGCATAAATAGAGTACTATGAATATTTATGAATTTAGATATTTTATACACATTGCACAAACGGTATCAAAGGTTCGGTAAAAATTTTATAGAATCACCTGTGTCGAAGACCAACAGACTTGGAGCATCTTTTTTTTGTGGAAACAGAAAAGTTGGTCCGTGTAAATTAAGGGACAAGTGCAGCTTGATAGCACTGTGTTTCAGTTTCTTTACATTCAGAAGTAGAAAATCACTTAATGAACTTAATAAAGTGCTAGGTATGAGATATGCGAATGGTTTGAAGAAATTCTGCAACAAAATTTTTCTCATCATAATACTGCAAATGTAAAGTAAACATAAAACTGTACTTTGAATCCCGTGTAACTATACGTAAAATATTATCACTAAGAACGTCTTTGTTTATGAGATTAGCGACATATTGGAGTACATGAAGAAAATGTACCTCGCAGTCATGTATCATCTTAGAAATAAATATTATATTAATTTGACCAAGAGACACTTTTAAGCTTCCATCCATTTTAATGTCATCTTGTCTGGCATCGATATCAGAACACTTATAAAGCTTTGGAGTGTGTCTAACATACTTAAAATCCAGCACCTTATCTTCGTCTACGGTGATGATCTGTAAATAGTAGGAAACAATTATGAAGCTTGCGTTATAGTATAATAGGTAACATGGATCTTCAAAATATCAGATGCGAGTTACCTTAGAGTACAATGTCATATCACTAAGATCAATTACAGTGAGGCCTCTCAGATGCAAGCGTAGAATCATTCTTTCATTGGCTTTATAAATGCAATCGCTTTCTAAACCCGATATTTTCATCTCCAGTAAGGACGTATCTAGGTCACAAAGAGTTATCTGAAGCACACTTAGTCTTGCAGAGTAGCTTAATTTTGTCGCACCTAGAGGAATGACAGATGACTTATGTACTATAAGAAGAATCATGATATTTCACACACATACTAGGGTGGTCTTCGTTTAAAGTACAAATGAATATTTTTGCTGCTGTGGCCTAAATTAACTCTATGAATTAAAAAGCATTTTCTTCACAATATCAGTTTTCAGCATCAAGCCTTGATTTTCCCCCCAGGAGGGTAAATTACGCCATTTAAAATCTCCCCGCCTGTGAAACAATTCAAGGTTGATATTTTAAAGGAATTTCCTTCAAATCATTTGAAATAAGTTAGAGTTTGGCAGCAAAAATTTGTCCATACCCTCAATAAGGATCATCCTAATACATACACATTTTATAAATCGATTTTTACCAGGTGGAATCGGTGGATCATTGGGTTTTTTGATCCAGAACGTTGATTTATCAAAGACATCGACTTTCAAATAATTATACACTTCTTCAAGATGCTGAATCCTAAAAACACACAATTTATATATTTATAATGTTTGAAGATCACTGCATTTTATACAGTGCTTTACAGACAGTGAAAATTTTCCATAATGCAATATTTTACTCACTTCAGGGTTTTATCGAAACAATCTTTTAGAGCCAGAAATGAGTGCCGATGAAATATGATGTTAATATGGGCAATGTCTATTATTAAAGATTGCTCGGTACTTTTAAAATGAGATTTGAAGTCTGGACAATTGGCCCTGACCTGAAAATAATACATTTTTAATGATGAACTCGAGAATTAACTGCTTCTTTGGAATAAGTACCTTGCGATACAAGATTGTGATAACTTCAGGAGCAGTATTAGTAGAAATTAATTCAAGATATGAACCAGTTACTCCAGCATTCGTTTTATCAGCTAGCAATATTCCACCAACACTGAAATGTATCGATGAGCCATAATCCATAATGGCAGCTTCCAAACACAGTGTGGATATTCTCAAAGTCACATATGGTTTGTCTACAATTAGAGATTGTTCCCAATGGATGCAAAACTGGAATGAAAAAGTAGTTTCCAACTTTCAGCAACTGCATTATATATGTATAATAAATTCTTTCCATGCTACATGACTGTGGTTTCGTGTAAGTGATATAATAGCACAAGTATGTAATGGATTATACCTCTCCAGTAACAAATCTTAGTAGTAATTTTATAGAATTGTGCGGAGAGATGTTATCGTCAAATCCCGGTAATTCCACTGTGGATGCCCAGAGCTCCATATCTTCTTCACTCATTTCAGATGATACGACACTCCTAAAAAATAAATTTGAAAAAGCCTTATCATTATTATTCTGGAGCAATAAATAAAAATCATGCCCAGTCATCTAATCGTGAATAATACGAGCAATATACATAAAAAATAAATAAAATGAGGCCGTACTACAGCCACAACTTATTCATCCAGTGCAACATACATTTGTACATCAAATAGGATCTCCATCATATCAACTACGGGCTATGATTTTTAAAGATAGACGTGAAAATATTCTGTTTCACCTATCCATTTCAGATACACTTGGGTCCATAGTATCATGAAATTTCTGCTTAGAATTCGATGATTTTGTGACAAGACATGATTGAGCAATAATCCTGCGTATTCGTTCTAGATCTCTGAACGTAAAGGCATCATTACGTTGTGCAGTACTATTTTTATTACTTTCCTTCCTAAGCTTGGTTTTACTTTTGGTAACTTTACTACCGGTGATTAGATTTGAAAAAGGTGTACAACACAAAAAATCAGCCAAAAGATTAATCTTTCTCTCTGATAAATTCAACTTCAAACTAGAAATGGACATGTTGAGCTTCGTTCTGCAAATACCAAAACCTTTAGTTATACACATCTATGAATTTATAACACTCCGATCATCGACTTTTTATTTATAATGAAATTTACCTACCTAGGTAATACTCTGTAGTCTATCTTTACACTGTGAGATAAAGTAAAATTGCATTGAATCTTAGGAAGTAAATGATTCTCAGAATCGGATAACTTCTTAGCCTCCCTCCAATCGTCACCTATGAGCAAAATATTTTCACTATTGGATTTATCTCTTTTGAGTCATTAAGGCTAGCTTAAAAAATAAATCACTATTCAAAATAATTTTACTATTGTAGTTTTGATTGCTTACTAGTTCTTTAGCATCTACTGTAGAACGATGACAATTAATAGTTAAACATGTAAATCAGTTTTATACTAAATTAAAGTTTGTAGTATAATTGATTAAAGCGAATTAGTGCATCAGTGTACATTTTTCATTATGTAGTATCTTCTGCAAAAAATCGATAATGCGCCTATTTTCATATTTGCGTGTATTATATAATTACCTGAATGGCAAAACAGTATTTGACCATCAGCAAAACTGATGTGTAGTCTATCGTACAACAATTCTTCTAATTCCATCATTGTAGCATCTTCGAGTTGTACATTAGCAGCTTGTAATTCGCTTTTAACTATTATTCGTCCAATATCCAATAAAAGTAAATTTCCTTCGCTAAAAGAAGTATCCATATTATATTAAATTTTGTTTTGCGTCGCAGCATTTAATGCATTTCTACAGATATGTGAACTGAATCCGTGCTAAATAATAAGATCAATCGTACACACTTTTGGGCTAAACCATTTTGTGGAATGACTATGTATGGACCTTTCAAGTCCATTTTAAGGTTGATTCTTTTCTGTCTCGAAGGTATAGAGTAGACGACATTTAAAGCAGTGTCCTTAATTGAGCTCATCTGACATCCAATAATGCGCAGCAATTTTTGTATATTCAAATCTGTCGTTTCAAAGAATTTTACAATCTCTGATATGGCATACTGGAACAATATAGAGCAATTCAAAAATTGATTAAAATAACTAAGTTCTGGGTACAAGAACTCAATGAAATTAGTCCAGATGAGCGTCCACTTACCTCGTGATACATAATTTCGATCGGTTCCAATGTCACTGCGACATCGAAATTCGCATATGAGTTCAATGAATTTTTTTCAAAATCTATAGATAAGAAGTTAGAAGCCATGTTTCCTGAAATTTGAATAAGTTTAGTTTCCTACGAATAATTCAATCTTTATTAAGTGCACCATATTTTTTCGAAAGATAATTTCATACTCTTAAAATTTACCTGCGTCACTTGGTTATTAATAATTTTAAATACAAATATTACCTGTTAAAATATTGTCAGCTGTAATCAAAGATATAAGTTCGTTGTCCGAGGATGCTCCTTCAATGACAAAACTTTCGGCACGAGCAGATATTTTGAAAGCAGACGCGTATGGTCGAGTTTCAACACTTGCGAGAAACTGGGTCAAAGTTATTACCAAAACTTCCTTGTCTTCATTTAACAAACTCAATGAACAGTTTGCTAGAGTAAAATTGTATTTGTGATCTGAAATTATTCGAAGTTATATTTATTTCATACTCTGTGAAAAAAATATTTCTGTTCAATCTTCTATTTTTTACTTGTAAGTAGATGTGTCAAAGTTCAGAATTTAGTTTGATATATTTTGTATTTCAAACTTGAGAGTAAAACAATATGTTCCCAAATTAATTTCAGTTGAAAATAATAAAAACAACTATTAAACTTTCAAACAAATTACGAAAACAGTGAATAGATTCTTCATAGTAACAATGTTCAAATTCATCTGTAACTTATTCCACAATTCAATAGCTGAAATATATTACAAAGATATTTACCAATATATTGTGACAATTTCTCAGGATTTGTTTGTTCTTCGGCACCATTACCCATAGTTTGAATAAATTTACGCTCTGGACTGCTTAGTTTACAAACTCCATATGTTTTTTCATGATTGACTACAAATTTAACCATTTCTGGTTCATCAACCATATCCCATAGACTGGATTTACATACTTCGACTGATACGTGTTGAGGAGCCTCCTCTTTCAACTGTAAGATTACAAAAATGGAAATATCAGCATAAAACAAATATTTCTTACAAACAAGTTTCATGATTTACAATCTCAACACATATCTAGTTAGTGAGTTTTTTTGTTCCATATTTCTGCAGATCTATCAAAAGAAAAACGTGTAGCGCATTGCTTTATGTTTAATAATATTGAAGTGTTCTTAGTACCTCAATTTTCGCATGTTCTCGAGCTATTATAATGCTGACTATGGTGAGCATATCTTCATATTTTTGTAAGTCCAATTTTAGTTCAGTGTCAGAGGGTCGAAGTAATGTCATTTTGAACACATTTTTGTACTGATGATAATTTTTTCGGTGAGCCTGAAGATGTGCCCAGGTGTAAGGCTTCACGCTGCGATCAACTATGGCTTTATAAGCGTATTTCCACCAGCCTGTGCAATTTTCACGAACGCTGGACTGCGGATGATATTTTTTGTACGGCCTGAACATGAATGATCATCAAAACTATTATAATAATGATAACAAATTGGTTTCAATTCAAATGCATCTAATATTTTACAAACCTATTGATGGATATCCGTTTGAGAGATCGACAAATCTCGCAAAATGTCATGTACTGCTGTTTTGTAATTTGAGTGGCTACATCTTGCAGAACAAAATCCACCAGCATACGTGGCACTCGAACTTCATTACTTTTATTAATTATAATTTTTATTCTCGCAGTGAACGGTTTCATTACTATAAAAAAGTATGCCTTACGAATTTTTGGATGTAAGTACACATTATAGGAGTACCATGTAATATTGTGTAAACTATATCTCCCATCAATTATGAAGCTCATGCATCCAAATAATTAAAGATAATTTCTACATACGGAATTGAAAATCTTGATTGTTGATGCTGAATGTTTGAAGTGCTCGATGCATCACATTTTTCCATGCCAACAATTTTGCAAGTTCCCATTTTGTTGGATATTCTGGCAAACAAGTCTCTGCTTTAGGGTCTAAATAAACTGATATCGACTCAGCTCTCATCAGTTGATAAATAGATGTTGAATTTGTAGCAATCACACCCGGTTTCCATTTACTGTAAATCAGGCCAAATTGAGGAATGTAATTCACATAAGAAAGGCAATTGATAAAATATACAATGAACATCTAATAAAAAATAATAAGTAAAAGCAAGATTAGCATACGAATACACAGCCACAAGCCTGAAATACATATTCATTATACAGAGAAAAGTTCACTGTGTTAGCTAGAAAAATAAATGGTATCGTTCAATGCATAAGAATTCCTATCTTCATCAGTCGTTGTTATTGAAGCGAAGTAAAGTTTTACACGAAAACACAAACCAGAATTGGGCGGGAAATTTTTCCAAGACTAGAAATTAAATTACATGCATAAACAAACGTGGTGTGATTGTTTAGTTATATTATTACTTGTTAGTGGTAGTCACTGATAGACTCTGAATGCATAGGCCACAAGCAACAGGTATTGTTTGTGTAAAACTGTCCTCATATCTGATGTGGACATTATTGATGGTGATTTGAAAATTGTTAATAACAGATGTCACCAAGCTGTCGAGCAGACTAGAAGTTATTCCTAAGAAAAATGCAAATTTTGTTTATGACGAAATTCTGATCTAGTTATTGTTAGCTGATGGCAGCATTATACCGTATCCAAGAAAGTAATCCTCATCCAGGTCCTCTAGTATTTTTTTCTTCGCTGCCCTTATCAGACGCTTTTCAATTTCAGGATCGTATACATCTCCTAAGGCAGGAACTGCTATTATATATATATCCTGAAACAATTTTCCAGTTTTCAGAACATTTCAGAAAAGTTGTCATGAAGGTCTATATATGTATATCATACCTCAATGCTGACAATAACTGGCTGTGAGGTAAGACCAGTCCAAGGTATCTTTAGACTAATTTTTCCGATTAATCCGATTTTTATTTTTATTGGAAGCCCAAGCTGGTACTGAAATTAAAAATTTTCAAGTCCTTAACAAAATTATAGCTACACAAATATCTCATTAAAATAATTACAAGAATAAGTAATTGAAGTATAAATATTTGTCTCTACGTACAAGGGCTTCTGTTTTCAGCTTCAAATCTGTAAGGTATGCATCGCCAGAAAATATGCCTACATTGAAATTTTCAGTATCTAGATCTTCGACATAATTTCCTAGAAAACGGTTCAAAAGTGCTGCAACTGCTCCTTCAAACATGTTGAAACTCGTTTCCAATATATGGTCCCGTTAATCTAAAATAAAAAACGTTTTTGACTTTGAATCTGTAAAATATAGGACTCTGAAATGGACATATTAACATATACCTTAAGAAAATACATGGAGAATATCAGAATTGCATGGTTTACCATTTCAACACTTTTACCATCTACCATAATGTATTGTAAGTTTATGAACACTTTGCAAATCATTCTGAAATCTATTATACAATGTTTTCTTCTCCCATATTCTAATGCCGATCGTCTTGGCACATATTCAAGAATTGAGTCAACTTATTAAACTGGGAAGCGCACATGGAAGTTGACGAATATTTTTGGAAAATTTTGCTATATATGCTTTAAGGAATCTGGTAAATAGTAATACTATTTCATTTTGACAAAAGTTCATCCAACCAATGATTTTGAAGGAACTGTAAGGCGTAATAGAGTTATCAATGTATTGAACAGTACATTGTAACACATAAAATGAAAGAGTCTGATATGAAATATTGATCTATTATTATTTTAGTTGTAATAACATGTGAAAATTCGGGTGACTTTGCTTTTCAATCATGTACCAGACTTTTAGTTGTTGCAGACACAATTACGAACCAAATAATTTGGGTAACTTATAACTAGTAAAAAACCAACGAAGTACCGTTTTAATTAATACAATGGCACTAAAAAAATATTCGATCTATTGATTTGAAAATAAATAACAACGTTATTTTATTGTAATGTACTGTAATCATCGGTATAGTGGAATTGTCGTGAGGGAATAGAGTTTTTCCAATTTTGGCTCTGTGTCAGTTATTAAGAATACCCAATCATGAATGTCTTAGAAGAGTTCAAAGTTTATCACACCAACTTCGAAACATGGTATGCCATACTAATTGACGGATAATACGTCCAAAACATGATACAAGATTATAGTAATGAGTTAACATAGAAGTCTTGAATTACGGAATGATGGTTTCTGATTTATGATTATTAATCAACTGTTGAAGAAGAGGTTTTATAAAGTATTAAACATAAAATAAGTAATCGCAGTGTCTGTACATTAGATTTGCAAATGTATTATTCAAATTTACGAATTATCTGAATTCTCCTCTGGTTAATATCCGCGAAGTGTTAGCAGAAACAGAAAGCATCTGATACCTTGATTTAGTAAGCTGTCAAATACTGTCAAAGCAGACCATTTCATTGGTCGATAAGATTTGCGAATTGAATTGCGAATATAATTGTCTGATTTCATTTTCTAAGTTTTGAAAGACCGAACGCAGGCCACTGTGCATTTATCCAATCGCCTGATGTAGTAATTTTCACCTACCTGTGTGAATTAAATGAGAAATAAAGTAATTTTTCTCAATCCCAGGCCATAACCTAACAAATTTCACACCTCGTCCAGGGTGGTTTGAAAGATGTAAAGCGCAGCGGACCTCGGGAATTGTTACTTCAAGTATTGATTTTATTTTCATCCTTGTCTACGATATAGAAAGTGCGTCGTTAAACAGCGCGTGGAAGGCATGACAGCTCGTTGTATTAGAGTTAAAGTTAGGTTAGGGTTAGGTTAGGTCAGTTTTATTGGGTTGGTAACAGTCCCTCGGCAATCCGAGATTTGACAATGACAGAAAATTCGGATCCGTAGTTTTTACTTGTCAATTTTAAATGCAACAAACCTTGCAAGTGGTCCATACTCATTTTCGTCATGTAACCCAATTTCTGATTTAAGTTATGATTTTAAGAAAATACCAAGAGTCGGTAACCAGTCCCTCATAACTTCTCCGGTGTCTCGAAGCATCGGATAATTGGATTGAGCTTTTTGAGCTTACTCATAAACTCATTGAAAAACAAGGAAATGGAGATTAATCCATTGAGCGTTATTCTAGTGAAGAGCGACAGTAAGGGTGATCGAATGTTGTTCAGATATCCTCACGCCGCTAATCTAGAGAGAGACTCCAAACAGTTTACAAAGAGGAAGAACCCTTATGCGTTAACAATCAGTGAGGATTTATTACAAGTATATTCCTCATATTTATTCTTTAATGTTACTGCACTAATAATATTTCAAATGATCACAAACTCTTACATCAATATCACTTTTGATAAGACCACAACTCTTGCTTTATTTTCATGTAAATTGTAATCAATTTTCCTACAGTATGTTTCATATGATATGTCTAAGAAGGTAGAGGAGTTGTACAAAACTATAAATATCTTGTTTGGTAATTGTCCTTTCTTCAACTCCTTTTGATTCATTCGCTTTTCCATTTTACAATTTTTATTTCTTTCCTGTCGATCTATATTTGCAAACACATAGTCCATTAGTGTTACTCCTCATTTTCTTGTATATGCGAGATTGGCATTCTTATTTCCTTTTACATTACTTTTATCACATTACATATAATGTATCAAAAATATTTAAAATCTGATCAATTTTTTATGATATGTAAATTTGGTTGGAGCAATTAATAAGGTGACTGTAATCAATGTGAAGTATAATTATTATCCGATATGTGTTTATTTTTCATTATTTAAATAATTTTCAGTCGTCACCATTTCCAACATCCAATATAAGCAATGGGAATCTTACTGGCTTATCGGACGAAGTTTTGTCCACCCTCTTTGCTGTTAAGCCAGAGCTTTGTGAATTGAAGTTTGAACTCAAAGTCAATAATGTACGCTTTGTTGGACACCCTACTTTGCTTCCATCTAGGGGACTAAAAGATGTAAATTCATCCATGCTTTTCAATATAGTATTCGCTTTGCAGGCACAAGCGAATCACTCTGTTGTTAAATGTTACTACGATCTCAGTAAAAGGTAACTTTGAGGATAAATTACGTGTAACTTCAAATATTTACTGAAACCTACACTTACCTTAGCTTATTGACTCATAAATTCGATTTTTATCACCAGTAGTTAAGAGCTTATATATTTCTTCTATTTTTTACTAGCTGTCATATTTTACAGACTGGGAATAGCTTTGAGACACGAGGAAAAAAGATGTGGATTTCTTACTGACGAAATAAAAGTGATGGTTTCTACTCATGACGAAGTAGCTGCCCGGTAATTTTATAATATCACTTTTTGTAAAATTGGAATACTCCTAGATGTCGTTTGTACGCGGATGTTATTTTTAAATACATGATTCAGATCAGAAGAGGAAAGTGAATCTGATGAATCGCCTTATGAACTTATATTACAACGAAGTTCCCTCGCTCGAGATTTGAAGTCTGTCTTCAATAGCTTGAGCACATCAGGAGTAATAAACATCATGGTTAATAAATGGATACAAGTTAGCTTTTGTCTACCTCAAAAAGTTCATCAATCTCACAAAAAAGGATTCATTATGAACCCGGAAATAATTGACAGGTAATTCATTATGATTATCATCATTTAATTCCCTCCAAATAGTTTGTACATAATTTTTAGCCATGAATGATTGTGAATTACTATCATATTTTAATAAATTATGACAGCTAACTTCAGCAACATCGCAATGCTACTAATAATCAAATTATTCAAGTTTTAAATAAAATTATTTACTTCAGATGCCTCGAAAGTTTACGACCGTATCATGGCTTACTACTTTTGATAGAGCCTTTAGATTTGTTAGATTCGCTTCCTGCTGACTCGGCTCCAGCGCTTGTACGTCTTATACAAATGTACAGCCCACTCAAAAGTCTTCAAACATTAGCTGCAGATTCAGATCTCAGCTTAGCACAGGTGAGCCATAATAATAATTTTAATTGAAAATACGTCTACCTTTTTTAAAAAATATTTGGCAATAATACTGTATCAATTACTGAAATAATTGAATGAATATTGAGGATTACGTGTATACTCAATAGGATTTCATTTTCGCTACATCCAAGTTTTGATAATATTCACGTTGTAGCTTTTTAATTACTAACAAGTATCATCTTTGCCAAGGTATTTCAACTGACTGGACATTTAGTATATTGGGCAAAGGCTACCATTATCTATCCCCTGTGCGAAAGTAACGTATATGTCGTAGCTCCAGATGCTGTCCTCACGGCTCAATTATTAGATGCATTTTCAGAACAATTTCCAGGATTGTGTCTACTACAGGTATTGTCACAGAATGCATTACAAATATATAATGGTAATGTGAAAAAATAATATTTAGGCTAGAGAATTCCAAAGTTACTGAAAATCTTGTTGATATATCTTTCTGTGTCTCCATTGTTAAGACATATTTGACTTAACGATAAGAAACAGACTCGACATGCAAGCCGAACATTCACCTTTGGACACGTGTAATATTCTGTTATTTGCTTCATCATACATTACAAACTTGAATATTTCTGTTGGTTTACAGGTGATCAGTGATTTTTCTTTACCGACATCAATTAGCCAAAAATTGAATCCCCTGAGCCAACCTCAGCAACAGACTCAATTAGTGAAAATAATAATTTGGCTATTGAGAAATCATTTGTTACTCCAGCTGCATACTTACGTTCAATATATGCCAACCCTGCATGGTTGCCAAAAAATGGTAATATATGAATTTCGAAAATGTAATGAACACCCTCATCGCATGCGAAATAAAGAGACAAGTACTCGATTCTATCTTGCAGACAAGTATAACAGAAGATGATTCTGGGCTGAATGAGTCTACGAAAAATCAACACAGCTGGGAAGGCAATGACACATCTGCCGGTACACCAGGAGAAAGCGATACAGGGGCTTCTCCTGCCTTACGTGGGACAAGTGGAATTTTTGAGTATCAAACAGATGGTTTCGCAATTCCTTCGGAGGATATGATTTTACTAGATAAATTGTGTAGACTTGGGTATCTAAAGGGCAGTCATCATCTCGAGGAAATTATGTATCTTGAAAATATTCGAAGATCGCAATTGTTACAAATATTAGACAAATTCAGAGATGTTCTCATCACGTGTGAAACAGAGGATCCCGCAATTGCACTTTTTTATTCTCATTTCGATTGCTAATCAAATTTTGATCACTGTTATCCAAGATGAAAAATGCTGAAGTTTATTATACCTTGCAGAGACTGGTTGATAATTTTGTAACTTCCGTAAACAAATTTATATTTATTTTGACACATTTATGCCGTATGCGTTTTACCTTCTGTTTGAATAGGTGAAATGCTAAGAGTGTTTTAATATACGTGCTACTTTCCAATTACACGTGTTAATTACTACTCAAAATATCTCGTGTCTTAACACACGATATAAAGTTACGTTATTGTTAACTTTGAAGTTCAGTTCCATTTCACATCATATCTCATTTTACGTCAAACATTTTAGACTTCAAGTAATGTGTAAACGGAAAATAATGACATCAGAATAATGGTAGGAAATTTGTTGTAACGAATTAATGATGCACCATTGACCGAATAGTTGAGCACAAATGTTCAGTTCCAACGTGCCAAATGTTATTTTGACTAAATTGACGAAGCTATTCCTACAGAGTTACATTTCTTTTTATAGAGAATCAATCCAAATGGCTCTAAATTTTATAAAAATAATTACAACATTAATGTGGGAAATGGGCAGGCTCTGAGCGTCTCTGAGGAATGCATTTCGCGCCAAAATTCAAAATCTCGTGCCGCTGGTCCATAGTGTGACGTCATATAGCCAGAGACATGACGAGTCTCGTTACCTGCCACGCGCACAAATTCCACAGGTAAGATAACCTATCGGCTATCGGTGTTTCGACATCCCTTTCATTTCTCCGTTATGGAGAGAGGGATGTAATTGTGAATGTAAATAATTAGAGAACATTATTTCGAAAGCACCTTTGCCCAATCAAATGTAAACTACCTATCACATGGAAGGTGGGCGTAGGCGGGTTTGGGTAGGGTTAAGTCGGCGTATCGTGCAGGTTGAAATGTCACGTATTCAAACGCCTGTCACTCGTATCATTTGTCACACGTAGACTTTCACCTAATATAATACTTGAGACTTTTACCGGCCCAGGTTGTCTATAATTAACGAATGAATATTGAAGATAGTACACAGCTGTGTGCAGTAAAATAAATCAAGGCTCAAAATCAATCGCGATGGCAACGGACGTTGAAAAATTATTATCAAAATTGCGGGAGTTTAATCAAGACCATCTGTTACAATTTTGGGATGAAATTAGTGATGATCAAAAATTACTACTCATTCGGGATATTGAGGAACAAAATCTGAAAGAGATTTCATCCTACTTCAAAAGTGCCGTTGCATCTTTGAGCAACGATCAAGTAAAATTAGATGCCAAACTACTTCCGATACCCAGTGAAGTGAGTGCCTCACTGCAGAACTCCACACCTGCGGAAATTCAAAAATATCAAGATTTGGGTCTCAGAGAAATAGCTGAGGGACGTACGGCTGTACTCTTGATGGCAGGAGGGCAGGGAACCCGTCTGGGTGTGAGTTATCCTAAGGGAATGTACAACGTAGGTCTACCATCTGGTAAGAGTTTGTTTCAATTACAAGCGGAACGGATACGTCGGTTAGAAAGTTTGGCTGAGCAAAGACATGAGAAAAAAGGTTCGATAACTTGGTACATACTGACCAGCGAGGCAACAACAAAAACCACCAGAGATTACTTCAAAGCAAACAATTATTTCGGCCTGAAAGAAGAGAATGTCCTAATGTTTGAGCAGGGTATGCTGCCTTGCTTTAATTTTGATGGCAAGATAATCTTGGACGAAAAACATCGGCTTGCCAGAGCGCCAGATGGAAATGGGGGACTGTACAGAGCCTTGAAAGTACAGGGAATCCTGCAAGACATGGATAAGCGGCGCATACGTTCTGTTCACGCGCATTCCGTAGATAATATTTTAGTCAAGGTAGCAGATCCCGTCTTCATTGGTTACTGCCTGTCACGTTCAGCAGACTGCGGAGCTAAGGTTGTTGAAAAGTCATCCCCAACTGAGGCAGTGGGAGTCGTTTGCCAGGTGGATGGTGTCTACCAAGTAGTTGAGTACAGCGAAATAACAGAGGAGACTGCGTCACTACGCGATGGGAATGGGCGTCTTAAGTTCATTGCTGGAAATATATGCAATCATTATTTTACCAAGGATTTCCTTCAATCGATAGCAGACGTGCATGAGTTTGAGCTAAAGCTTCATGTTGCCAAAAAGAAGATTCCATATGTCGATCAGTCTGGAGTAAGGATTGTACCTGAGAAGCCGAATGGTATTAAGATAGAAAAGTTTGTTTTCGATGTTTTTCAATTCTCTGAACAATTTGCTGTTTGGGAAGTTGCTAGGGATGAAGAATTCAGTGCTTTAAAGAACAATGATTCAGCCAAGAAGGATTGTCCCTCTACAGCACACAATGATCTCATTAAATTACACAAGAAGTGGTTGTTGAACAGTGGAGCTGCCTTAGTAGAAGGAGATGTTGAGATATCTCCGCTTTTATCTTATGCCGGTGAAAACCTTGATGTGAAAGGAAAAATTCTCAAGGGGCCAGTTGTTTTACAGTAAAGAATGAATAATACAACTTCGCAATATTTTGTACGTTTAAACAGCGTACTTAAATTCCTGTATGGTATCGAAAAAATTATACTTGACTTGTAATTTGATGACTTGATGGCGGAAAACTATATTCAAATGTTCAAAATACTGTTCACAAGTCAACGGGCCTTTGGTCTTCTAAAGACCTGCAATATTTGTAAATGGCAATACTGAATTGATATATTTTCGACATTGTTAATTGATCGGTATTAACGCAATTCGTCTCACATTCCAACATTATTGGAATATTTTATTTTGTTTTATTAAAAAAAATTTGGTATAGGGTTCTCGTAATATTACTATTTTATAGATAAAAACTATACTTTACACATTTACGTTACCTAAATGTCATGACAAAAACTTCATTGCAACTGTCGCCAGATTCAATGTATTATTTTTTATTTATTTTAAGCCTCCACTCATTTTTAATTGACAAACAAAATTTAAGTAATGCTAATTTGCACATTGTGGCTCACTACCAATCCCTCATCTTCACGTTCACAATGGCAAACAGTTTTGAAGTTATCTTTGGCAAACAAATTTTATCTACCTCTTAGAAAGTTGAAACTTTGGGGAAAGTGGGCGAATTTTCGAAAACGTTCCGACCTTATTGATAGAATGTTGCAAAGAGCACAAAGTACCAATTACTCATTATATATAAAATTTATATACAATCAGAACTAAACGTGAAATACTTGATAAGAATCTACATATTATGTAAGATTTTATGCTATTGCAATGTGATAAAATATGTTAAAAAATTATGCTTTCTAGTTATAACCTAAGTATCCTCAACATTTTCATTGTTTTAATTAGTTCGGTAGTTTTAACATCCAGAATCTTACGTTTAATTAATCGACATGTTTCTTTTCAGTTTACTTATCATCAGGGTACTTCAAATTTTGTAGTCCATGAAATGCACAGGAATCAGTTTTTGTATTCATAGATTGATTTTAAAGCACATTTCTTATACAACCTATTCATTTTTTATTATTTTCCAATCGACAATTTATATATACACATGACATACATATGTATATAGTATATAAAAATCTGTAAATTCTGCTACGGATAAATTAATTAGACTGATCTTTCTTGTCCTTTTATCACAATACATCGAGCAATTCCAATACAAGCAAAATTTGTCTACTAATTTGCATCTATATTTATTGAAATTTGCTTAAATGTATTGCTTACAAAGTATACGATGTAATCCCTGATGTAAACTAATAGTCAGGGAATTTCGTCTATCAAGAAAAGTCAGGGAAAAGTCAGAGAATTATGATAGACCACAGGAAAAACGTACTTTCTTCATAAATTGTTTTCAAATTGCAGGCATGCTTCGTAAATTCAGCTGAGAGAACTTTCCAATTTCCGATTTCTAATTATCTGTGTGAAATGAAACAGTATTATGTATTTTTAAATCCAAATTTATATATTGAAGGTACACAATTTCTGGATCTGTGGTAATAAAAGCTGCCCAAGTTTATTCAAATTTCATGGGAACAGTGAGAGAAATGTATTTGAAAAAAATTGTCGCCACCCTGTATTACTGACTAATTTATACCCAATGAATTTGTGAAACAGATTATTAATATGTATGTCAAGAAATTTGTTACCACGTACATTATACTACAATAAGCACATCACATTTTCGTTCCTATGTGACATGAAAAAGATGGAGAGCAAAATTACTACAAATCATGATTTACATACAAGAAATTAAAAAATGATTGTATAACACGTAGAGGTTAGAAAAAATTTTGACATGGTAGAGCATATTTATACGTAGATCAAAAATTTTTCTACACAAAATAGCATACATATCGAAATAAAATTAGTAAATCAATTTTATGTACATCATTTTTTAATCAAAGTTTGTAAATTAATTAATTTCAAGTTTTTTAAATAGATTCATAATTAGAAGATATTTGTGATATCGTTTTATCTCTTCGGAGACATTCCCTTATAGCTTAACGTTTCAACATGATTGTATGTGTGTCAACAATTTTTTATACGTACCTCATTATTGAAATTGCTCAAAAACGGGTTACAACTGATATTTTTGTTCCTTACAGCTGACAGCTACTACACTAAAGTTGAATCAATAATGCACGCATTGAAGCATCCATAATTCTACTTTCTATACCTCATACTCACTTGAATACCTTTAACGATAAATTTGGACTAAACCCATATACAAATATACACAAAATACTGACAATAAACGTTTGAGTTAAATTAGAATTTTTCTATGTAGAAGACATTTTCTATGTAGAAGAGTTTCATTAATTTTACTAATCAGATTTAATGATTTCGATAATAATATTGGCGAGCTAAAGAATGATAATTATTAATGTTTTAATTGAACCTTGCGATAGCGTGATAAATTCAGTTTTTGAAAGCGCCGAAATATTTCGATAAAATACAAAGAAAAACCTCGCAATAACAAGATAAGGTGTGCCTGAGTGACTAGCATATTAACAATATATTGCTGTCGATAAAAATGAATGATCTCTTCTGATATGGGCACTAAAACATCACTTTCCACTGAATGCCAAAACTACGGATTACTTAAAAAATTAAATTAATTAAAGAGATATAATCATGATGGAATGTATGGTGGCGGGCCAATCATCTCAGAATAAATATATATTTTTACTGCAATATTCGTTTTTTATTGAAAAATAAAACTGCATCTGGTAAATAGGTACCACTTTGGCCAGTACAAACGTATAATTAGTTTTATAAATGTGATCTACATAATAATTACAATGCGTATTGGGATATTTACATGAAAAATTGAGTGAACATTCACTAACTTAGAGACAGTATGACGTAAGATTTATTGTATATAAATGGGCTTGAGCCTAATTTTTTTTATTGATAACACGATTCAGTGATAAAATCAAAATTAATAATGAGTCAACCTTCAACTAAAACTTGATAAGATAACGTTTAGTCTTTTATTGGATGTGACCAGCAATGCATATAAGCAAGAAGTGCTTGTAGTAGAAGTCAGGGTTTTCTCTAAGTGGGATTACCAGCTTCTTCTGGATCAATTAGTACATACTTTTCCGTTGAGCCTCCCATTTCTTTCAACTCAGCTACAAGTTCAAATAAATCTATTTTACGAGATATTACCAAAGTTCGAGCATCCTTTGGACCGTGGCTATGTGATTTAACTCCCATCTGTCTTGCAACTCTATAATAGTACAAAATATATCAAATGAATGATTGATAATTGATAGATCATGAATAATTTGTTGTAAAAATTTTTTTTATAATCTTTTGTTAGATCTATTACATACTGATGAATAACAGCTCTTTCTTCATTTGTGAACTCTGAAGAAAATACTAGATCAGTTCTTGTATCACCATTTAAGTAGTTCCTCAATGTTTCTTGGAATTTTTTCTTCAAAATATTTTGGTTGAATTGCCCTGACTTCAATCCTAGCCCTTCTCTACTGACCTGTTGCGTAACCCTAGAATTTTCAATTCAAACAATCATTCAATTAGATTGTAAAAATCAGTCTTCACGCAGAGTCAAACTTACGTTACTGGGTTGACAATGCCTTGTTGAGATTTTCCAAGACCACCGCCACTCCAACCCATAAGTAACATGAGTTTTCTTCCTATGTTATCATTAGATAACATATTTTCAGTTGACGAGTCATTGCTTATAGACTCAGTGCTAACTACTTTCTCAGATTCTCCGTGAAACAATTTTTTTACCTACAATAAAATTTCACAAACAATTTAAGCAAATGTATTACGCATCTGGTTATTCTAATGCTGCGTAATTGATGATGGAAAATATCTTTTTGAATCGGACCTGAATAGTGTGATAATGTTTCTTCAATATTGCCACTCCAATATCTGCTGCATTTTTTTTAGCTATTTTTTTCCCTCCGCCACATGCTTCCGTCAACTTCTTAGAATTTATTTTTATTTCACATTTACTAAAAAACGAAATATGATATGGTTACAGGATGCATACATGAAAGTAAACCAATCTGATTACTTTAATATCCCTTGGAAGTGAATTATAAAAGAACAATATCATTATATGGGAAAATATTCTCATATCTCACAACCGTTTCAATTTATGAAAGGGTTGTGATGAAATGCAAATTTTCTTACCAACCAGTTGGATCTTCTTTAAATATCCATTCTAAGTTTTGTCCACTAGCATTTACTGCATCAGTCAGAATACTTATAGTAGATTTGTTTTGAGAGTGTTCAACCAAAACGATATTACCAAATGGGCCATCATTCGTAAATTGCTTATTTGTTCTCCGTTTCTGAAGATTTTTAGTGGGGCGAATATGATCAAATTTAATTCTTTTGTGCACCAGAAAATCAGTATTTGAAAATCTATCCCGGGTACCGACCATATTCGATGAAATATCCGATTTATTCCCACTATTGCCTGGTTTACTTATAACCAGTCCTAAAATATGAATGAATATTAATGTATAGCACATTGGGAAAAAGACATTATTTTGTAAGTGAACAATAGTAAAATTATCTTATTATCTCCCATCATTCATTTAGTAGACAGAAATGTACTTGGAGAACGTTAAGTATATCATACTGAATCTTCAAAGATATTTCAGTGATTTAATTTGTGGCAATAATTTCTAGCTATAGATATAAAAATATTGTAATAACTTCAATTCTACAATAACTCACAATTTTTTGATCTACCTTTGGCCTTTGCGCCAGCAGCATCGGATGCCTTAACAAAAGTTCGCTGTAATTTACTTTTTTGCTTTTCTCGATAATCTGCAGCTATATCATGAGATAATTCTGCCACAAGCTGCATTGTTTCTTCAGGATAGCTAAAAGCATCAAATAGTTGAATCATTGAAAAATAGTAGCTGCCTCATATTATTGAAATAATCAATTTTCAAAAATATAATGAAAACATTCAAATTTCAATGTTTGTAAACAAAAAATGGGTACGCCGATGATTAAAATATGAAAAATATGGGATCTGACAAATTACTATAATAATTTAAAAAGTTTTATTTCTGTTCGCAGACGTACCGGCACCCTAGAAATTCTACGTTGGTGAAAACCTGTGCCAGACATACAAGCTCATCCTCAGGAAAACTATCTTTGTGGGCAAGAAGGAAGCGGCGTCTCAACTCCCAGTGCTCATCGCACTCATGCTCCATTTTGTATTGTTCCACATCCCAATCCTTTTCTGATTCCATCCTCATTGGCTCTGCAGGAAGAAGTTAAGGAGTAAATCTAACCTGAAATGTAGAAGCATCCGTCTTTGAAATCAAACGTTAACTGTACCATAGTTTATTTGAGAAAAAATAAATTCTGGATGACGTGAGCGAAATAAATGATGAGCGAATACGGTATTAGAATACGGTATAATCTCGTGTGGTTCGACCGTTATACCATGTGTGAAAATGCGAAAGCTTTGTGAAACGTGAGACGTGAAAGATAACCAAAAAATGAGATCGTTTTAGACTCCAAAAGTTTTTAGTTGAATAATAAATGACGATAACTTAAAGCAGAAAATCAGGACAGATAAATAAAAAATTACTACGTGTATAATTTGACCCTTTTTGAAGGGAATAAGTAAAATTACATATACATACGTATGTTATATGTATTTTATTTGTGAATAGTGATTTATTGTATGCATTAACAAACTTCGGCCCCGTTTACACCAAGCTTGCACGAATCGCGAATACGTCAAGCGCGTATTCAATTCGAGGTAGGGATCCTGATTGGTAGCTTCGCCAGCCAGTGATCGTGTGACATGCAGCCGCCACTTTTCGCTACAGCGGCGTTTGCCATTACAATTTGAAGGCATATAACCATATAAAATATTACGGACGCATTACTGCAAGTTGAAGTCAATATTTCGGCAAAATGAAGTGAAAATTCTTTGTAATCAGTCAAGGTAGGCAACTAAAAGTGAGACAAACACCTTGTGAATGGGAATAATAATGTATGCAATGATTTCTTCAACAACATACATATATATACGTATATATATATATGTATATATATACGTATATAAGATGGTCCGTCTACAATAAGTAACCAGTAATGGTGGATCGCAATTTAGACTTTGATCTCTTTATCAAAATAAAGGTCGAAAGCCCGTTGCACCCCGAAAGGAGATTTTTGCAGTTTTCGAGTTCAAGCCAACGCTGGTTTACGACGCATTTGGGCGTCAGAGGTGTT
Organism: Diprion similis; assembly: GCF_021155765.1. Lineage (NCBI taxonomy): Eukaryota > Metazoa > Arthropoda > Insecta > Hymenoptera > Diprionidae > Diprion > Diprion similis. Next base: position 13,295,158 of record NC_060112.1, on the reverse strand, counting down.
GACCAATGACTAGAGAGTTTAACTAGAAACTTCACCTTCCTCAACCTCAAACCTAACGGAGAATTCCATTGGGTGAGACGCGATGCCTGCAACGGTGTGGATTTTCAACAATATTTATACCGGGCGTCATTTATTTAAAAAAATAAAATACACGAAACAGGGGGTAATGCAATTTACGAGATAGACAAATATGTATCGGCGTCATTTGAGAGATCAACAGTCGGGCATCGTTGACGACACATAATTGGGTCATCGAGTATGTGGCTGTAAGCTACGTGGTCTTTCCCGTAGGATATATTTCGATCGTATACGTAGAAGAGAACGTTCGGAGTGCAAGCGGCAGCCTCGGGCAGATTGTACAAGCACTCGAAATCTCTACGGTACATAAAAAATCGTAGACCAAGCTAGCCTGGCTGGGGCGACGATAGTGCTCTCTGCAGGCGTCTGGCCATGCGGTTAATGCGTGTGATTTCCAATTTCCGTTATCCTATTTTACCGACCAATGGCGTAGTGAACTTGGACGAATCTACATCCTTTCGAAAAATAGAGGCTCCTGATTGGCTGGCGGATCTATTGCCTCGCAAAATGATAGTGGGGATGTAAGAACATGGCTGCAACGCAAGCCGAAAGCCAACAAAACGATGTGCATAGTGAAGTGAAATGTATTCAAAAACATTCTCAACTTGGGGTAAATAGCAGCGTAAAGGAATTCAATACCAATGATGAAGTATCCTGTAATGCGGTGCTTAAATATGTGAATCGCGGTGGGCCAAATAGTCCCAGTTTAGTGGAGATGAGTCAATACCGCGAGGACATTAGTGGACACCCTACTGCTGCTGGTGCCGTGTATAGTAGTGAACAAAATATCGGTGGTAAATCAACGAAAGAGGGATCGCTTGGGGGTGATCACACCTCGAAGGGTGAAACACTTGACACAAGTCATCCGCATGGTTTTGTTGGGAACACCTTGGGCGGTAGTGGGGGAAGGGAGTATAACAGTGATGAGTATTCTAGTAAACAATCTGTCAGTGAAGGGAGCACAGGACATTCAGTGAGTCAATGTGAATCTTCTGATGAACATTACCTCGTCTCTAAAATGGAGTCACCGCGCCTCTCTCACTCTAATCCCCCTGTATCTGCTGGATTCCCGGGGCAATCCCCAAGATTTTTATCCGGTCAAAGTATATCCCAAGCCACTGGCCCTACGCCTACGCTTAACCAATTGCTGCAAGCATCAAGCCCCGTTCATCGGTTTCACTCCAACTATCCAGGCATGGGAGCAGAGCCGTATCAGCAGCCGTGGCCCATGCAGCGTCCACCTGTCGTACCGCCGGTTTATCCCCAGCCAGGACAACGCCCCCCGCAAACTGTGAGTACATCGGAGCTTTGCGTTTCCCTTCGTTCGTCGCTACCATGCAATGAGTATTTTCAGGGTACGAGTTTATAGGGACGACTACACGAGTCTCTGGAATTACTGCTATGTGAGGTAACATGAACCGGTGAAATTTCTACAAATTGTTGCATCCAAGCTTAAGAGTGTTTAGCTACTCGTAAGCGTGGACCACCTGAGAAACTCAGTTAACTCTTTCACAGGAAAACCTGATCAAATTTTTGTGACAACTTATCCTGGAATTCGGCATTAAACTAAAGATTTTGTTTGCTAAAATCTTGCAAACTAATTTCATCTTTTTTATAACCGTGTTTGTGATCTACTGCCTTAAGATTACGACGGTAGAATTAGACATGAATGAAAGCTCTCTAGTAAAGAGAAAATATAGCCAAAATGTTCATTTCCCACATTTTATGACTAAAAATACCGGGCTTTCTATGTTTTAAATGAGAAAAACTTGAGAATGTCAGTAATTCCAAATCTTCCGTTGTTAGGCACTCTACTGAATGTGAATCAAGGAGCTGCTCGTAAGAAATAACAAGCTAACTTCACAAATAGCAAATATTTTTTCTGATTGCATGCTCTGTGATAGTTGTATAACTAAATTCTTTAATTATAACCATCTAAACATGTTAAATAGAAACTTAGGTTAAGGTTGCAGGACTTTGGGTATGCAACTGTTCGTGCGTTCTGATAGCGGGATAATGACAATCTTCTATACTTTATACGAATGTGATATATTAGACCCATTGCTTGAAAACTGTGCCTACATGGGCTTTGTGGCAAAAGTTTAAGTTGTTTGAAATAAATTTAGCATAAAATTTTCTCTTGACATATATCAATAATGTAGCAAGCATTAGTAATATTCTAATTCAGGTTGGTACTAACGAGGTATTGAATATTATACATTACAGATATGAAATTGTGCAGTATTCACTGAACTTTATTATATTACATCCAAATGAATAATTATACATACAAAATGGAAATCCGTGGTCTCGTCAGGTTATTTCCGGTCAGCTGTGAACGTGTTTACACGTGATCAATATTTCAAATTTGGCATATGCAATATTAATTAATATCTATGTGCACAAGGTAAAATGCTTCAAGTCAATAGTACGTGTAACTCAAGTAGAACAAATTCGCTGGGGATTCACATTATTGTTAGATCAACCTGTACATCAGGGTTCGTGAATTACAAATGCTATAAATCCTTGATGTGAAAGGTTTTTTTTTGCTTAGGAATTGGTTATTCATACATCAAGAAATCAATACCATCAATAATAATTTGTAAAATGCACAAAATTAATCTTGCAAATCCCTGCTCAGTAAAATCTAATGTCACATAATGGAGTACAAGTTGAGTTCAATTATTGGTGTTCATGGTACAATTCGAACACATCATATTTTAATTTTTTATTACTATTCACAGTGGTTAAAAGGTTGTAGAAAAGCTTGCCGCTTATATCTGGAACTAGAAATTAATGTTGACATTGCTTTCAGGGTTCACCAAGATTACATCCTGGCCCAGGGGGACCAAGGTCCCCAACACCCATGCCATATCCACCCTACACCCAGCGCTACTCATCGACATCCAGACCTCATGTACCGTACAGTCACCATCAGGTAAGCAAAAATAGTTTTCCAAACTTTGACCGCTGCAAGAGTGAACTGCTATACGATCGTCAGGTATTTCTTAAAAAGAAGAATAATGATTATGCTGAAGATAGTAACATTATCGTAATAATTCATGTTGAGAAAAAACTGTTATCTTGCAACTTTGGAATTGTATGAAATTCAGTAAACCATAATAAAACAAGACATAGGCGCATATTCTAAAATCTTAGTTCCTTTAGTCATTGTAAAAATGAGAAAATAGTAATGTTTTGCCCAATGTTTCGTTACGATAACCTTACTAATTTCAACTTCGTAAACCATTACATAGCCATGTACAACTGCTGGTATCTATGGCTGTTGACTAAACTCATTGTTAGTATGCATTTCATAGAGTTACAATTTGAAATACTTGAATCGAATATTAATAGTAGCTCTTAAATAACACCTTTTAAGAAAAAATTTCCTCATGAAACCTTAATTGAAACAAAAAATATGTCTAGTAGAATGAGTGGAATGCAAAAAAAATTGGAAGAAACTCAGACAAGATTATTGGGGATGAATTTTTGGAATTTGGCAAAGATTTGTGTACGTCTGACACGAAATATTATTACTATTATTCAGATCTTCGTAAATTAATAGACTCGAAATTTGGGTAAAATAGGGGGTCATTTTGTGATAAAATTTCTGTATGTGGCAGAACAAACTAAGCAATACTTTCATTCTGATGTAAAAATTCAATAATTAGAAAATGTATGAACAGATGATATGATTTTTGGAATCACATTTGTATCACTTGAAAGAATATGAGAATTGTTTAAATCATCAGAATATGGATTTTGAAATTGTGAGATTCAGTAGTAACATTGTTATACAGCTTGTAACAAGATTTCTGTGATCAAGAATGGGACCAATTGATTCATGGAATTATTAAACTTTTCGAATATGTACCTATATTTGATTGTTTTTGTTCCATTGTATACCAATTTTACTGACCAAGCTCGCAATATTTAATTTATAAATGTATTTGTAACATTATAATTTGGAGAATGTATAAGTAATGGATGTCATTGATACTTACCCATGCCAAATTTTATGTAACGTTAAATATTTTACTTAGTTGATTCCCATAATGACGTAGCAAATTGCGTAACAGATCTAAATTATGGTAAAAAATGAACTGCAATAGCCGATTATCAAAACATTTTTTTCTCATCGTTTTTTATGTATGCAGCTCGTTGCTTATCCGATTATTTTTCCATTTTTATCGATTGTAGTGACGTAAAATTTCGTTAGCAATGGTAGATAATTATAACACTGTGGAGGAGTTTGATGTTTCCATGTTCTATCATGTTTTAGTTGAACTCGTATGGAGCACAAAGCGGGCATCCGCCTAGTATGTATTCAGAACAAAGAGGATGGAATCAGGGAGGTCCCGCTAATCCACCGCAGATGCCACCCAACCAAGTAAACCCAGCAAGTCGGTCTCCGCAGAGAGCATTGTCACAATCTCCAGCACCGCCACCAGCTGCATCACCGCAACCTCAACCGCCGAATCAGTCACAGGTTAGTTTGCATTACCATAAGAAACTGTAGAGGCCATTCCCCCTCACAGCAACTACTGTGATTAATTATTACTCAAGTTGCGAATGTGCATTTGTTCCATCTTCTGCTGTATTGGCTGAAGAGTTAGTTTGCAATGAGATTTTAATGATTGCACATGCACATGCACGTATTGTTAAGCCTGCATGTTTATCTATTCTTGAATAGTTGTCCTACTGATTGCACATGATTGTCGGAACATAGGAATTGTTGCATACACATGCACAAGTAGCAGCAATCAACACATGTTTTCTTTTCTCTTCTAACACCATAAACTAATTGCCCACTATTTACACGACCATAAATTTATTGGTACAAAACTTGACTTAAAAGTACGATTGAAGGCATATAAATTTCATTTTTCAATGACAGGGTATATTGTGATGCACTGCTCACCAGTCACCTTAATTTATATATGTATGTGCCGCCGACCAGTCATGATGATGCTAAACTTAGAAAGTTGAAAACATGACTTACTTTTGCTTGTCAAGTGAAAAATTTGCACATAATAGGGTATAGATTAGTTTGTTAAGAATACAGAGTAGTTTTACATGTACCGGGTGATGTAAAATATCCATTCTTCAGCTTTTTTACAATCAAGTTTGCTGATTGAAGTAGAACTCAGTAAGATCAGAGAAGTCGCACAAATTATTGTCTACAAATGAAATGAAATTAAATTAAAAATATCTAAAGCTATCCCGGTCAGTATCTTAAATGCCACGTGAAATTTTCTTTGTGTCAAGCTTCAGTCTTGGAGTCACATAATCTTGTTTCAAAACTGAGAATAGTGGTACTTATTCTGAGTCAAAATTATTAATTGGTAGGGTCAAGAAGTTCAATTGAAAAGTAATTCTTATAACTTGTTGGGTTTGTATGAAATATAAGCAGAAAATGAACGATCTCAGTGGCACTCACCAAAATACATCCCAGTAATTTGTTGTAAAAGAAATAGTGTAGTTGTAAGCTAAAACATTTGTAAAATGACGAATATGATCAACATAGACTAGCTGATAATGTCACACATTTAGTACCGTCAATGGTCACCTACTTTGGCTCCCAATGTTTAAATTCATCGTTGAACACACTCTTACAGAACCATGTACTGTGCAAACACTATACAATTCCATCGCCAATATTCTAATATATTCAACCTATCTTTTTAATTGCTAACCCAATTAACAAGGACAATTATACAAAGTTTTCGATCTACTCATATCTCTCCTTAAAGGTTCCATGAATTTCTTCATTATTATAATTATTATTGAATTTAACAAATTTTTCTCCAGACAAGAATAATGTTACATTCAAATTCACAACTCAACAGATCACAGACTATCTTAAATCATAGCACGAATACAGAAACACAACAAAAAAATCGTTCATAAACGTTATTTCCTAAGTATTACTGCCTTCATTCACATATTTATTTAATTATAATTAACATGTATCATTTATGTTACAGAGTTTTCATAATATGCAGCAACGATCAACTACACCAAATGCGCAAGGGATTGATGCTAGCGTGAGTAAAAATTCATTTTTTATTTGTAATAATGTAATATTTTATTTGCAGATATCTAATATAGACATATCAAACTTCGTAAATACGCATAAACTTTCTACTCTGGTTTCTAATCTTTATTGAAAAGTACTCGCACATTTCTTGATTTTCCGTATCTTTGTATCTGATAGTGAAATTGCTCAACCATCCACAAATACAATCAAAATTTGCAATACCTAACTTATGACTTTCCAAAGTAGCATTAGGCACCAAGTAAATATTGGGTCAGAAATTCACTTGCAATACATACTAATTTCAATCAACTTTCTTTTTTCATATATTACTTTTCTTCATAATTAACACATTAATGGCAAATTCCTTCCTTTAAAGTTCATCTTTATTTTATCGGCAAATTGAATTTAATTATTCTATAAGAGAAGTCTGGTAAAATCCGTGAAATTTTCAATACCTTCAAGTTATATCTTCTTTTGCTATGGGATATAAATTTTTCTGCATTCTCAACATTATAATTTTCCCATCCAATAAAAGCAAGTTGTGACCATTCAAACTACCAAGAATCATGGGTGATTACAAATTCTTGGTATAGAACTAGACACGTTGGTCTCGTCCCTCTTGTTATTGAGCCACCATTTTGCTCATGATTGTTTTTAGCTTAGAAATTATTCCTGATATGAAGTCATTGTAATATTTTACTGCACCTAAATCAATTAGACAGATCCTACTTTTTGAAAAAGTACTCATTGTCAGTAACTAAATGTAATAATGTTTGATAAATAACTATTTAATCATGACACCAACACTGTTGCTCAGTGTTGAATTTCACCCACAGACAAAGAAAACGTCAATTTTGTGTATTTTGGAATCTATGAATTGCATTAACTGCTTCAAATTGTGAATTAAAATAATTTTCAATTAGAGTTAATACACGGGACTTTTGAGGAACAGTTGATTTTTTTTCCATTTTTCCGAACTATAACGCGAATCTAATAGACTGTCTGCAGATACTTAATCTAGTCATACGACTAGGAATTACTCTGGGTGTGATACTAACAATTCGCTGACATTGTGGTCCTAGGGTAGCTTTATTAAGTATCTTGCGTAGACACAAAGCTAGAATTTTCAGTCTTAAAGCATTGAGAATGAATTTGAAATCATTCTAATAAAAATAACAATTTCTGCAAGTAGTTGCAAAACTTATAGTCTATACTAGTAGCACATTGTAATAGTGGTTTCACATTTATTTGCTTCAAATTCAGTTGTACCATTGTTTGACAAAATTGATAGTTTACCAGAATTCAATATAGGTATAAGCATATGTGCGTGTATGTATTACCTATGTTTTAACCTGTGTATATTAAGGATATCCAATTACACATTTACCCTATACAACGGTATATTGAAAAAAAAAACGATCTTATGTGTTATGCAAATTATAACACCATATATCAAACATGGATTGTTTGTGTCCAGGGAATAGACAACTGACATAAGATTAATTCTGTAGAAAACTATTTTTTTCTTGATAGTTTTCAATGATTTTACATCAGCTTTGTTACTTTGGGTATCTTGTTTGTCATATTTGAACAGTAAGCTCCCATGAATATACTATTGATCACATTTAAAAAATATCTTAGAGAAACTGAATCAATTTCCTTGCAATGTTCGTATTTTGTTTAATTGGTGCGTATCAATAATTTGGATTACTAATATGTGTTGTTTAGAAACTGTACCAAGTAACACGTAATTATCGTTAGGATAAAAAAATCTACCGAATCGTTGGTTTTTGAAAGAATGTTTCACGTTGTTTCAAATTTGCGTTTGTACGGATGCGCCAGCCTATTTTCCATGGAATTTCAAATCCCAACTAATATTTTGATGAAAAATAAATTCCTCACTACTTACGCTCCAATACGCGCGTCATGTTTTAAATTACGCGACACGCGCAAGCGCAAACGCTAGCGCACCTTTATCGCGTGCACGCCATGCGTACGTCACGCATACATAGTCGCTTATACTCCCGCCTAATGCCCTGTCCGCATCGTCAATACATAACACATACATTTATATATTTATGCCCGATGTATCTTGTGTATGGGAAAAAACCCATGGATGTATACACACCGTATACATTTTCTCTGCCAGAAAAAAAAGTCGCCCCCCCCCCCCCTCCCAAAAAAATAAATAGATAAATTACCTCTAACCATTTTGAATTGTACGTATACGCGGATACGCGAACGTATTACGTGTTAGTGATTTCAATAATGGTGCTCAACGTGTGAAAGTTTCGCCATGCTCGTCGCAGTAAAAACACGAACGTGTGTATGAGCATTGGCTAATCTACGGTGTCTATGGCTAAGCGAGGACGTCATCCGCTACCTGCCACATTGCAATATTAAAGAACTCGGATTTTTCAGCGCATGGTTTCGGGAGAACGTAATCCCTTCATCTTCCCCCTCTTACTGCTCCCTCTCTTCTTTCTTTTCTTTCCTATTTCTTGTTCTTCCTCTATTTACTCTTTTGTTTCTCCTTTCTTTTATGGAGAGTGATAGCCCGATAACAGAATTGTATTTTGCTGCCGCATTTATCAGTATTCACACATGTGTCGTGCGCCATACGCAATGCGTATACTCATATACGCATACACGCAATTGCGATATCGTTACGTAATACTATTAATCAAATCGTGCCAATTGTACGACACCTAGGGGCATACGCCGCTACAACGCTAAATACTTGGGGAAAAAAAAACTGTTTGAAAAATAAAGATAAAAAGGAAAAACATGGACGCTTTGGGCAGTTCTGGTTTCCAGATTTTACATTTTTTTTCTCTTTTTGTTGAAAATAGGCATTTAGTCGTTCGATCAGAGCTAGTGCTGCGCGGCTGCCGGAGCCCCAGATATTTGCGCCGTCCTTCCTCCCCGCACCGCAGGCAAGCTGGCTCATACGGGTCGGTCGGTCGGTTGGTTGGTCGAATGGTCGGGACTCGGGTGGCTGGCTGGCTCGCTCGGCTCGCTCGGCGCTCTCAGCTTTCATGTTGGATGGTACCCCTCGGTGTGTTCCACGGTACCGGACGCGAACGGTTCGGATTCTCGGGGCCGTTCGTTCCAATGAGCGATTTACTTTTTCCTCTCTCATCCTTCTCTTTCTCCGACTCTTCTTCACTCGCCTTTTGTTTTTCTCCTGACATTTCTACACTATTTTTCTTTATTATTCTCCCTTTTTATTTCTATGTAGCGCGGTACGACAGTTCCACCGAGACCGACTCGGAAAACCTGAATCGGCAATTTTTCTCGTTATATTCTTTTTCCTTGTTTTGGAATTCAAATCAGCCGCGGATGCTTGCCTTGTCATTAACTAAATTTAATAAAACTTTGTTTCGCTGATGCCTTCTCGCTCGAAACTCGCTGTGCATGCATGCATATACCATTATGTATGTTGTACTCTGCTGCTGCACGGCAAATTAAAAATTCTGTAATATTCCTCGATGCCATTCAATCGATCGTCGTACGTGGTCTATCTAGAATGCATGTATATAATATACTATGTGTATGCATATTACACACACACACACACACACACACGTATATATATATACTACATGCATACATGACTACACCATAAGTTTTTTATTTTTTTTTATTTTCATCGAATGGAAAATAATTTTCACCTGCGCATATTATAAAATGGATAGATCCGAGAATGACTCTGCCGTTTGACGCGTATGTTGCGAAGCCTCTCCGAAAGCTGATAAGTATACTAGACAAAAAGTAATATACTGCTGATGTCGCAAGAAATGTATTTCAACGGCAACACAACTGGCAGTGTTCAAACTGGGCGATGTAAGTTAAAGTACAAAAAAAAAATCTATACAAAAAATACTCTTACTCTTCGTAATATGACATCCTGTTACTTCTCGGAGAATCAAATGCCGAATATGTCGTTGAAATTTTATTCGAAAATATCAAATACAGTATTCACGCGTCACGGTGGTATTTTTATATTATCCATAAAAAAAAAATTGCGGATAATTCTACACACGTATAATGCCTTCGCGCTAGATGTACATACATACATACATGCCTCGCCGTATAGCATTATTCTCTCCTCTTTTTTTCTCCCCCTTCGCAACTACCCTAAGATCATCGGCATGCTGCTGCGAGGAGGGGCGATGGGGTGGAGGGGGCAGGAGAGCGATAGGCTGATTTAAAAAAATGAGTTGGATAGGTGGCGGTCGGACAGTACGTATTTTAGAAGTCCTGGAACACAAGGGTTTTCGTGCAGTAAAGCCGAAGCGGTGGCGTAAGCAGCCGAGTATTCACGATCGACCAACGAGCTAGCAGCTAGCGGTGATGCTGCTTCGAACGAACCGCGCCACGATCAACGCACCGCCCTCGTACGAACAGGGACGACAGGACTGGAACCGTGTCCATCGGCCCGAACGACTTGATTTCGTATCGCGACTAGTGCCGGTTTCACCAGTTTTTGGCGTTATTTTTCGCCATATTCCTTGACGTTGGATTGCGTAAATCGTCGTTTTATTCGTATGGTGTGGATGAACGGGGAATTTTTTGAAAGCGGACTTACATAAGTGAATTAAAGGGGCATTAAGTATGTCTACTACCGTGCAGTTCAACGTGGTGGTGGGCATCGGGGCGACGGTAGAGTTGCTGAATTGCAGGCTCGTCGTTGAACTCCTTGTATTAATATCAAAATCTAGATGAGGTATAAATCATATTCGAAAGGATAAGGGAATATTCATAACAATGTTTCACCTTAAATTTATTATTTTAATGGACGTGATCGTCGGTGGTGGGCGTTGTTGTAGTAGGCGCTCCTGTTATTGGAACAACTTGTGTTTATAATGTGTGTTACACTACGAGGATACCGGCGACTACGGTGATATATTATTCGTTATCCTTATGTGTCGTGTGTGGATCAAACTGTTTACACCACAGTTCACTCAGATTTAGTGTTGTGCGCGAATTTTTCTTAATTGAGGAATATAAACCCTGTTTTTCCGTATCCCCCGTTCTACATCTGCACATTTTTCCGGTATATTATGGTGGTTAAATACTTAACGTAGTGTGTAAAGAGAGTTTAGTGACGAGAAAAGGATGTGTCGACTTAGTTCTTTGGATAATATTATATTCAGGATTGGATATTTACCGCAACCACCGGGTCGTCGTCGTCTGCCGTCGCTGTTTCGTGCCGCTGATTAATTACGGTATGTTGGTAGGAATTGGGGGACAGAAAAAAAAACGACGGGAAAAAGTGAGTAGGAAATTGACGAAGAAAAGGGCGAGAGAAAATTAATATTCACATGTATATGTATATGTATACTATAAGCCACGTTCATTCGATGTGTCAAAAACTCTCTTCGGGGAAAATCGAGGAACGAGACACCATTTTTAATTCGTCAGCAACTTGTTTTGCACAGGCAATTCATTACCGTTTTTTAGTATTTATTATACACCATCAGATTTATCAAGAGTGTTTATTTCATCGAAGTTGATAGAAATTTCGTATTAGACAATACGACGAAGTATGTTATATGAAATGACACAGAATTGTCGACGTCTTACTCGTTTTATAGGTTGTGACGTGACACGACGGTACACGTATTCAGAAATTTTACTGTGCTTGAATCGTACACATCCACTTATGCCTACCTTTGTAATTTTTATTTAACTTTTTTTTCCCCCTCCTTATTACCTCACGGAAATGGAAAAGTATTTTCCCTTTTCCGCTGCGAAAACGACACCGTGAATCCCATTCGATTTCACTGAAATGTTCCGATTTTTACCAAGTGTGCATATTCATTTAAACATTTAAAACCCCTAAACGAACTATCACGTTTTAATACAGTTTGTATAAAATTAGTGCGAGTTGCTACTACACACGTGTCTCTGTTAGGTATATTTTTGTTCCACTTCTCAAGTCTGATAGACTAATTAAAAATTGCGTTACACTATCATATTATTTTATTAAACCAGCGTTTTGAGGGGAAAAACAGGCTTCAATCTTTCATTTGAAACTATATGAATAACAGCCTAAACAGCATGGAAGAATATGACAAATGCCGGTTACTGAACAATCGTTGAAAAACAAACTGTTGTGTCATAACATAATTGGCATTTTCTTTTTATCTTCATCTTTTTCTATCTATATACTATATGAGCAGGGTCAATGTATATTGAAAGAAATGCTGTCCAGAATTATATAAATTTGTATTCCGTAAATTAACACCAGAACTAATGTCATAATTCAAAGAATACCTAATAATTAAAAATTTTATTATCATATTGATGTAAACCATTTCTATTATTACGATTTTTTCAAGACCAGCCATTTTGATAGGTCCGTTAGTTCTAGTGTTACATTATTACCCAGAATACCTTGTTGACGAAAAATTTTGTACAAATATATGTCACAAAGTTATACTTAAGTACACTTGCTTGTGGCCAATGTAAATTCAAATCAAGACAGGTTTAGAGTTGGTCAAGTATTTCGATAATAATTAAAAATTGGAATCAATAGTTGTGTATAGAATCATAAAATAATCTAAAGATAATACAATACCTTGTCAATTCATACGTTTAAATCCGCTAATCAATATTCTGCCAGAATATACCATAAAGTTTTATTTTCCCTGATGATCATTACGCCCAAGATTTTTTCATGAAATGTTTATATTTAATATCAAACACATTGAGTTTTGGTATGTTGTTAAACACTTGTTGAGTATGTTGTGAAATCATAGGTAGTTTCTTTACGTGAACATTTTTCATTTACAATCTACTTTCGAAAGAAACGGTATCAATATGTCCCCAATCAGATTACATTCCGGCATTAGAAAATAACTGTAGTGTCCTTCCATTCCGAAGTTCATAAAAAATGAATGTTCAAACTATAATAGTCGATTAAAAAATCACAAAGACTATCCAAAGCAGTCAAATATAAAGATATCATTTTGAATATGAATAATTTGAAGAATAACACTACAAAGATATATTGATTTATTAAATGTCAAAGAGCTTGCTTTGTACTCTATTCATTTACCTTCGTCACAAGTGTGTATGTACTTGAAGGAAGTCAAATAAAAAAAGAACAAGTTAGAAAAGAAACACTAGTTGAATTCTGAAAAAATATTCAATGAGTTACTTTAATCTGTTACATACTCTGTTCCTTTTTGATTACAATTTCGTTTCATTCATTTATTCTGCCATTACGTGTGCTTTTGTCATTGAGGTGAACGAATCATTGCAAGCATGTCGAATTAAACCTTATACAAGTACAAAGCTAGAGATACGTTACCTAAGTTCAGCGCAAATTTCTCCATAAAACTGATTCGATGTAAGGAAATATGTTGCTACGGGTTTTGAGTGATGTGATTCAAAATAATACACATTACACGTGTGTACAACAAGACGACATGTGTAGATTCTATCTTTATCAATCGTCGCTTCACCAACACGTGTTATTCATTCATAATTACACAGATGTGTGTAGGCATGTTTGTGCATCAAGTATGTTCTCCACTTCTGGTGATAAATTCAGATTCTGATACACAAATAATACATCATAAGATGGCATAATTTATTATTCTCTCTCAGAGCATTATATCATGTGTAGATAATCTCCCACACGACCAATGTTTGTACTAATTGAACCAACAGTAGAATGAATACGATGTATATAAAAAATACTTCCCAACGTGGATATCTATTTATATACCATAAATTCTTTTCACGTAATATTGAGACGTTACATACCAGATAATAAAGTCAACAACCTAAAGAAGTTCAAATTTAGAAATAATCTTTTTTACTTGGCAAACCCTCAAAAGAATCTTACTTTCGGTTCCATTATTGAAGTTCTTTTTATTGGTAACCTTGAAAAAGCCATTTGTATCACATGTTCATAGAACTATAACACAGAAACAGGGTTTTTCTGTGCCATTATGATTTTAAATCATGTCTTTTTTTCAGCGAGTTTTGAAACAGTTGCGTGCAGATTTCCCAACATCTAAATACAAAATACATGTATAAGACACATTAAGGAATTACTTATACATAAATATTCTGTTAGGTCTTTCTGTGAGTAGTAAAATACTTATCAGATATTTGTAATCAATCCACGTGGTTATAAGAAATGTAAACAAAAAACATGCATTTCTTATTTAATCTATCCTCTTTTCTTTTATTTTAATTAGCTAACGTAATGACTCATTGAACTTCCGACATTGCACAACAATTCTCATTTATTTTAACATCTATCTGTTTTTGTCAGTAGCATCATCCTATTTTAAATGAATACACAATCAATTTAACGTACAAATTCCTACATTGTGTCATTCTACCAGAGGGGTTTGTATTTATAGGTGAAATGTGAATTCCAAGCTAATGTTTTCTTACGATTCTTCCATCCATGGATCTGTAGTACGAATACGTCATTTTGACCAAGGAGCTAGTTTCTATCAAGGACTTGTGTAATTATCATAAAAACAACTTACTCAAGTTGTAGAGAGTGTGCGTGTATACAGGGATTGAAAAATCACAAGTGAAGCTGTGCGTTAGGTAAATGATGTAGATACAATTTTGGCGTTGAAAGATACACTTGCACATTGTTGTGTGACATATGGCAAGTTACATTTGTGTGCTTTTCAAAGTCAGAATTAATCAAGATGTTTGGTATCCCTGGTATTTGTTTACTTACAATCGTAGTGTACACAATCGTTAATAGTAGTGGTTCATATAATCAAACATCATTCTTCAAAGCTGGTGTGGTAAAATAAATACAATATTATACAGTGTCAATATCCAAGTATGTTCATATTTATTTTACTAAGGAGTCAAAGTTATCAGATTCAAGATTCTTAACAAGTCCTCAATGAATTTCATTTATAGTTGTTTTTCTCTTATTAACAAGGACTATACAAGTTCACTTTGCTGCAAACTTTTCAAATGGTTGTAGTTTTGAAGCAACAAATTCAAATTTGGTGCTATTAACACACTTTCTACTGGATACTCTAATGTGTAATTATGCTAAAGCGAAATTCAAAATGAGAGACAAATATCTAGATCCTATCAGGGTTTTTCCCATATTTAGATTTGTATTTTTATTTTGCAATTTTATTCAGGGAAATACAAGCAAACAAATTGAGGGGGGAAGAATTAGAGATTTAATTAAAAAAGTTGAAAGAACAAGAAAAAGGCTACCAAAGAAGAAAAACGTGTGGCTTCGCAGTGTATGTTCCAATCCTATAATGTATTTTTTTTCTTTAGTAATCTATATCTTTCTTTCTTTTTCTGTTCTACTTGAATTTTTTATTTTCAATTGATTCTATTTTACCGGAAACCTATGAGTGTACCCATTTTCTGCATTGATCTTAAGATTTATGTCTGCTGAAAACAAATTATAGCTAACAGTGATTTGGCCAACCGTGCAATTACTAGAAAATCCATTTCTTCTGAATTCTAAAATTTCTCAAATACTGTTTTGTATGATCCCCCACGACATACCCAGCAGAAAAGTGAAATTCACAATGGTGAGGGTCATGGCCAGGTCAATATGGTCTGGAATACTGGATATGTACTTGCTTAATCACATGTCGAGTGTCAGGTTTTGCTTCTGTATTTGATGTTACTTAGCTTAGATAAGAATATTAGAACCTGTCATATAATCGCTACTTGTCACTATGAATTTAACTTTTCGACAATCATTCTGCGTCCACCCAATCATCTTGTCTAATAACGAATAGCACATATATATTACTCGAGATAAGGTTTGTCTTGATATGGATTAGATAGCATGCTGATCCTTAAGTCCATAATAAAGTGGATGAACCAATATTCAAGATTTACATTTAGGACTGATTTTTCGTTTTAGGAATTATCTGGTCAAAACAGCAACGATAGTTCAAATGGACCAGCACCGGGGACACCGAATTCTCAGGGAATGAGGCCTACCCCATCACCTACAGGGTCCACAGGTTCTCGCTCAATGTCCCCAGCTGTTGGTTAGTAGTTTTTACATTATTAAAATCTATTTTTCAAATGTGTGTAGATAGTTTCTATAAAATTGTTGAATCTTACAAATCTACGTGAAAAAATTTATAATCGTAGGTCAACCAAACGTTCAGATGCCTCCACGTCCATCAAGTAGCCAGTCAGATGGTAGCGGGCCAGCACGCATGAGTCATTCTCCAATGGCAACTCAAGGTTTGTTCGATACCAATTTTTAAATTTTTCTATGTTCGATACTGCAATTACAAGTAAATTAGTTTTCACATGTTCTGTTTCTTTTGTTAATTATCTTCTTGACTTCGACAACACTTTGGGTTCCCAACAAATTTAAGCTCATTCTAAGGATCATACTTATCACTAACCAAGTTAATGCCAAAGAAGATTCAAACTTACCAATTTTACCTATCACAACAATGATCGATATGACATATGTAACTCCTTGGAATGGAAATACGAGAGATCGTTATTTTGTATCCACCGTATTAGCTCGAGTATAAGTCGAGGCTTTTTATCGCCAATATTGCCGTCATAACTCATACTCGACTTGTACGCGGGATGGACTTACATTCGGGATATATTTCCAATTTTCTTTATGAATTGAAAAAACTACATTTTTAACTCAAGTATTCGTAAATATGGGGAAAAGGATAATATCAAAAATAAATATGTACCTACTTCTGTGATGGTAACTTATCATACAATACGATTTATATTCGGTTCCTAAAAAAATTCCTGGAAAGAAATCGAAGAAAATTGGGGTCGACTTATATTCAGGATTGATTCATACTCTGGCTGATATGGTATTTTGGTTCTGTTTTTACTTTCCTAGTTATTTATCTGTGGTTGAGGCAATGGTTAAATTATACCTCTCACACATCCTCAAATCATTAAATTTCTCTATTATAGATATGAAAAAGTTATCATCTAATCAGACATGATTTACTTATAAAAAAAACCTTTATATTACATTATTTATTACCTCAGACTCTATTAAAACTAAAAAAAAAAAATTCGTTTGCAATTTTGTATTCATGGCTCGAGTGATATACTACAAATAATGGTGCTTGTATACAAAATGTACACTTGTTAATTATTGCATTCAATTGTTTCAGGAGGATATCAACAGCCTTTGGGGCCCTCACCGCACATGCATAGCTACAAAATGAACAACAGCGGCCCTGGCGTTGTCCAACCAGGTCCAGGACCGACCGGCTTGGGTGGAATTGGATCAATGGGAGGAAGTATGGCATACTCAACTGGAGGGGCTGCAGGACAGCCTGGCTACCCGCAGAATTCTTATCCTCTTGCACGTCCTCACATGCAGTTCGCTCAGGGTTATCCACCACCATCTAATTCCCAGGCACCACCAAACAATCAGTATCAGCCACCAAGGCCAAATAATATGGCACCACAGTATCCGCCTTATCCGGTAAACTCATAATATTTGTTTGAAAATATTTGAGATTTATTAGGTATCCCAAACCTGGACAAAATGTATTTAATATTTTAACATTCGACACTTTCAGGGAATTTTAGAGTGGCGACTGAGTAAGCCAATCGTATTTTATACTTCTTTCTCTCCTGAGTAATGAAATCATTTCAAATGTCAGGAAATGATGGTGTTTGCAACTGTCCTTGTGTGGTCATTGTGAAGAGTTTCAAAAACTGACGAACACATTATGAATATACTTGGAGCTGATTCTCACTCGCTATGGAGGTTGTGGCATGCTAATGATACGTGAACCTCATATTCTCCGTGTATTTACATTTAATTTCTTAACTCTTCTTAGTGACCACACAAATGCGATTATGCGTGCTATAATTTCCCAACGTTTAATCCTGCATTACAATTGACTGAAATAGTCAGTAAAACTTGACGGTCTGTCTGACATCTCTTTAAAATCTAGACTTGTAAAAAGCATCCCCAATTGAATATAGTTCAATTCACCAGAGGAAAAAAAGTTTGAAGTTTTATTGAGAGGTCTGATGATAACAATTGGGTTCATTTTCCATTAATTAATCATCCTTGAATTGATGAAAAGAAAGAATTCGAAGATGAAACAACCCTTGATCTTTGATCTGTAACTGCTCAAACTGAATTTCTCGTCAAAGAACGAACAAACTCTATTTCCTAATCTCTTATTTTCATTCCAGCATAAAATGGGATTTAACAGTGTGCAGACAGGTATGCCACCTAGTCCTGGACCTCCGCAGGTATACGTTACCGGCAATAGTCCTGGCATGGCACCACCGGGGCCAGGTGGTATGGGTGGTATGGGCAGTATGGGACCACCTGCAAGTTCCATGGGTCCACCACCCCCGTCACCCAATCACTTAGGCAATCAGCCATCGTCTGGACCTCCATCTTCACTTGGGCCACACAGCGGACCGCATCCTCCCGCAGCAACACCACCTTTGAATCATGAAGGAAGCCCTATGCCTCCACCGAGCACAACTCCCAATTCTCATCCTACTTCTATGCCCACACCGAGCAGCCATAGTTCTACAGATCTCGCTACAGATACTTCTAATGATAGTGGGATTACAACGACTGCATCTGGTGAGTGAACTCCACTATGTAATCAATTTTCGAAAATCAATGTTTCAACCCTTAGAGACTCCTCATTTGGAGATTTAAAACTACGATATAAATCGACAAAAATGTATCGCGATTTTGGCCTAGTGTCAGTGTGTAATGTCTGACGAAACCTACATCTATACATAGATTTTCTCACCCTGTAGGGGTTAACAACAGATGAAACAGTGCTAACAAGAGTACTCCTCGGATTATGGTTAGAATCATATGCATGTCTAGGTGATTGGTATATTCTATGATTTTATTGATTTCTTCAGGAACATCAGTCATTAATGTGACTTCCACATCAAGTGGTACAGTAACTTCAGTTATAACGACTGGTCCTGATGGTACCTCGTTGGACGAGGGATCGCAGCAATCGACGCTGTCAAATGCTTCAGCGGGTGAGCAGTAAAAAACATTTATCGAACTGATAATTTCTCACCTGACTGCATGAAAAAACCCAAACAAAATAATAAAACGCATTAATTGGCATAAAATTTCAAGCCAAAAACATTATTTCACGAGGCATCGTAACATTCTTTATTGTAGCCTCTGGAGAAGATCCTGCTCTAACACCAAAGTCTCGCAAAGAATTGATTAGTGGAGGATATCATAGCCATCCTGCTACCCCTCAGAGTACAGTGCCGTCTCCAGGTGCAGCAAGCATTAATTCAATGCACGAAGAGTATCCAGACATGAGCAGCCCAAGCTGGCCACGTACTCCAGCTAGTCCTGTATGTACTTTACACTTGGTCGTTAGTAAATAATATGAAATATTTTATTATTTATAATATACTTGTGTCTGGCTATAATTTAGCTGCAAAATGATTTGAATTTTCAATATTTCAATATTTTCATATTTTGCAGGTGTTTAACAGTCATGTGCCTCAAGACCCATACAGATCTAAGGTTATTGTTTTTCGATACAAGTACTGGCTACGCTTAATGTCTGAACACACGCTATTATGATCCTATGATTATTCTATGTATTTCATTGCTTTTGTGTCCTTAATCATTTTACACTATTGGTAAAACTAACATGTAAAGTAAATTGTGTTTAACCATTTCGCTTCACCTGTTATTTGACAGTGATCATGAAAATAATTGACGAGAGACCTACTCTACGCAATATTTTTTAATCGATTAACAAATGGGAGAAATCTGCAATAATATCAGTGTTGAACCAGTATCCTTAATATGTAACACTTGATCTGCTTTTTCGCAAAATACGACATTTTTATGTCAACGGCTAAACAAGTCGGATAATGGTCAAGACAAAGTTAGTCAGTGTGAATCCTTATGCACACGTTTGATTATGAATGAGCCGCCATATAATTTTCAGGTTTAACAGTGGCACCCCTTTTCAATTGAAAATACATATCCCCCCCCCCCCCCCCCCCCCCATAAGCACTCTAAAATTGAAAGTTTTCCCTAAATTTCCCTGAAAGCTTTTTATTTCCCTCTAAAACCCATCCCTTCTTGTCAGTCATGTTCTTGTAATTTTCGTTTTCTGAATTTTACGGTCCCGCTTTGGTAGAATTTTCACTTAATGTTAGCTTTACCGTCCAACTTGCGCGGCGGAAAAATTATTTTTCCCTATTTTTCAGTATATTATTATTATTGCAATAATTTTGTTTATATCAACTGACTGGTTCCCATATATTGTTTAGTTATTACCATATGCCCTATTGATAATCAATATCACAATTACAATGAAAACAGGAAAAACCGCAAGAAACATTTGTGCCTCTTATAAAATTGAAAAGTTTATTCTGCCATTGAAGAGTTATTAATTGCAATGATAATTATGAAACAATGAGCCTATCGAAGAAAATTTTAATCCAGTCGCATCAAAATAATTTCTACTCTCGTAAAGAATGCTTGTGTCCTTGATTGATTTTTTTTTTTCATCTGTTGTGAACTTGACTATGCAAAAATATTAGAGCTATTATACCGCCATATTTCACCCGAATTTCCCGTTATTTGCATTTCAATTATCTGGTACCCCTGTGAAATCTGAATTTTGTTTAATACTGGCAGAAACAATATTGCAGATGCTACTGTTTAAAAAAATGTTATTGCATGATCCCCATGTTCACACTTTTACGCACCCTAGTTATATCTATAGTTAATATGACAAATACGTGTCATACGAAAACCTGCATTGCATTAATTGTTATTTTATTGTACTAAGGTTATTATACAATCTGAATATACTCCAATAGCACACCACATTGATAACGTTTGAACACTACAATCTTGTGACGAAACTTTTTATACAATCTGTTTGTTTTTTTAATATTAGTCGGATCTAACCAATTACAAAGATGAATTTATGTACAAATTATGAATGCAGATCAAAATATATCCGTTTCCATAGAAATCTTAAAATATTTTCACTTCTGCAGATTTCGGAACTTAAATAATGAACCATTTCAAACTGCAATAAGTCCCAATTTATCAAATTATTTTACAGTATCTTCCTCAATTGCTAGCATTCGAGTTACAGAAAATAGAGAATTCATTAATTGATCGTCTTGGTATTGGGGTAGGAATAACATGTTACTAAGAAATGGATATTATTGATAGGAAACAGTTTTTTAACAGAACAAGGTCTGGTATATGTTGTGTTTAGTGGTGGAACAGAGTAGACAGCTAAATGTGACGTTGCACTATTAATCAAGCATGGTTTGCTTAAATTGAACTTCAAAATACTTTTTGTCTTCAAGTTATTGTGAATCTTGAAGTCAATATTATTTTCAGAAACCGGATAGCTTGGCAAAGCTTTATGAGATGGATGATTCGATGGATCGAAGGACATGGCTAGACAAACTTGTGGCTTTCATGGAGGAAAAGCGTACACCTATCACCAGTTGTCCTACCATCTCCAAGAACCCCCTTGATCTATTCAGATTATACCTCTACGTCAAGGAGAGAGGGGGCTTCATGGAGGTATGCAAGGTGCAGTGTAGTTCCATCTAGCCCTCGGTGTCTTATGTGTGTTTTGTATTTTTATTCTAAAGGGTGTGGTTCACAGAAGGTATAGGCGATTTATCTGTTTAATAAGGTAAACATGAAAAAGCTAGAGATTCAAGTTATACAGTTGAAAAACTATGGAATAAATTCAAAATTTCCGAATAAAGTTTTTCATAGTCATCTATAGCTGAACATCTCCGTATGTTTTACTTTATTTTTTTTTTTTTTTTTTGTATTGGTAATAGATTTATATCTATTGGACATGGTTAACGTCGGTTTGCCATTAGGTTTTTTTTTTTTTTTTTTTTATCGTGCTTATATTACCAAACACTGCCACGATCAATTTTGCCCCTTACGCATGTTTTGTAAAAAATTTTGCTGCTATGTGAAATTACGTCTACCTGCTTTTTCATTATTATATAATACTTGTATATGTTGTGCTTCATAATTCTTATTTATCTTATTTTTTCTTCTTATTGATTTCGTATTTGTTATTGTATCATAATAATTTTTAATTGATCATTTAAGCAAGAGCACCACTTTTGGCGTCTAAAGCTCTACGGTTATAATATAAAAGAAAATTTATCGTCAAAAAATCGGCACTTGTTTGGTACATTCTAAAAAGAGGAGTTTTACGAATTTTAATTTCTTTGTTATCGCGGATAAAAATCGAAAGCCTCATCTGAACACGGGGAATTACACGAAAATTCGAAAGGAGAGTGAAGCACTCACTTCTTTACTTTTGTACTTTCACAATATTATAATCATGGAAAATAATATTATTTTGATCATTATAATTATGAAAAATTTTCCCTTCAATAACGAGAAATTACGTACAACCTTTCATTTTGTTCCTTTATATAATGTTCTAACTCAGCAAGTCGAATTTTGTCAGTGCTGAAAACAGCTTCGTGTGTCTTTGGGTATATTTTCATTTTTAATAGTATCCTCAAATGTTGGTATTAATAATGCTTAAAATTTATATCATTATCAGATCATTTTCAATCAGTCACAAAACTGTAACTTTTATCTGAAGCTTTTGATATTATTTACATGATTAGCAGATTTAATTATCACCTATGTCTTCTGACACGCCTTGCACAATGTTTTTATACATTTATTATTGGTCATGCATGACACGCACAATGCTACGCTAATTTGGAGTATGTTTCCATAATCTTAAATGGCGATGCATATTATCATTTGCTCAAGACTGTCCTTATTGAGTTCTATTGATTTGAATCATTCATTCAAATGATCATTCATTTTTTGCAATTTAAAGCTTTGCCTCACGTGAACAATAACGTGATTATTACAATGTGTAATAGTTCCTGTTTATTGTCGTTTTGGTCATATTTTACTTACAGCTCTTTATCCATGGTAGCTTTAATTTTGCTTATACATTGTTTAAATTCCTTGTACTACATTTCTCAGATTTAGTATTCGATCGCAAGTTTGTAAAAAAGTTGAGCACCTGAGAAATTTCGTGGGTTCATGACTGTCGAAACTGCTTATGTGAGGCATTGAATAAAATTTGTGTTTAACATTAATTTGATTTCTCAGCAAGTGGCTTAACATATTTATATTCATCGTTTTTATTTAACAATAGTCTGTTATTCTTGCTGGAAACAAATCATTGATATGAATGCAGATGAAATGTTTTAAATCTATTCTGACTAAAGATTGAAATAATAGCATTTGATGTCGATTCAATAGAGCTACTGAGAGGTACTGAGTAATTGACTTAATTGATTTATCGTCATCTAAGTTTTAAGACATAATACGTCGCGGGACTTGATGTTATTTGTAAGATGATCCCTGTTAATGAATACTTTTAATTCACTGCAAGAAGTTCTAGAGATAATCAAGAAAGATCATGAAATGGTATGTATTATAATAATGCTGAGGAGCTTGTGCAGAAACAATTTTATGCCAAACTATACATTTTAATCGTAATTTCTATGTTCATTTCTACACATGATCAATCACCCCAAATCATGAACATTGCATACGAATGCAAAGATTTCTTCAATGTAATTAATTTGACCAATTTTTTGTTAGACCACTATGTCGGAGATACGACCAAATAATCATATTTAAAGCACAGTTTGTAACAGATCGCTGCGTGCTTCCCATGCAACTTTCACAATATTGTATTCACTGAATCGGAGATAAAAAAAATTTTCACACACATTTATGCATCTGCTAGATAGTAGATTACATGGGAAAATGCATATTTTGCGCTTCAAGTTCAAACCCAATGTATGACATCAAAATTGTTTTTATATTTTACTTACTGATTATCATTTTTCTAACGTACCTCGTCTGGCCAACTTATTCACATTAGAACTTACATCCTTTAGAATCTTTTTGAATTGCAATTAAAAAGGATCTAGAAATTTTTAAATTCTTGTATTGTCGCCCTCACAGAAGATGCTGCATCAAATTTTGCCCAATAATTATAGTTTTTTTTTTGATAATCAGTGAATTTGAGGGAACTATATCGTATCCTTGTTTTTGGCATAAAATTTTTTTTCTGTCCACTGAGCAGAAAGTAGCAACTTTCTGCCGCCTGCGCGAAACGAAGTTACCACTTTCTGGCTCTATCGGGCAGAAAAATGGTATACTAACCTTGGGCAGTAAAAAAGGAAGCCTCAGATCACATGTTTGTTAGCCTCGGCCAACAATTGCATGTGATCTGAGACTTTTCTTATTTTACTGCCCTAGGTATATAATATACTATCTGGGTATATGGTGTAAAGTTGTACAGAACTATTAGATTACACAAAAATGTGTAGACCTAAATGCAACATTTTCAAATCTTTTCTGGTTTGTAACTTGAAAAATCATTATCAAAATGAACTTTGAAGAGATCCTTGATTCACGAAGCAACTCTTTACGTTCAGTAAATTAACTGATATTGTTGCAAAAAAATTAGCATAATTTCAGGCACATTTTGCCAATAGGTCTGTATAAGCTTGGGCGTCTTATCATACATTTTTTGGCAAATAGCATGAAAATTGTTGATGTTCTTATATCCATGAAATTTACAATTATGTTATTAAGTCGCATATTGAAATCCCGTTTTTGAACTAAAAGGAGCAAAAAACGGTAGAAATCGCAATTATTGCCTTCTCATACCTTCACCTTAAATTTTCGTTGTTCGTATATAAAAATAATATATGCTTCAATAGGTTACGAAAAACAAGACATGGAAGGATATAGCAGGTCTACTAGGCATTGGAGCGAGCAGTAGTGCAGCATATACATTGCGGAAGCACTATACAAAGCATCTTCTTGCTTACGAATGTCATTTTGACCGAGGTGGTGTTGATCCTCAGCCGATTATTAACCAAGTCGAAGCTGGATCTAAGAAAAAAGGAACTAAAGGAACAGCTTCTGTACCATCGCCAGGTAAAAAATGTAAAAAAAAAAATGTGATGTGCATATCTGATCTCATTGCGAAAGATATGTCACGGAGCGTGTAAAGAATAAACTCGATGGCACATCGTGCGAATTTCTGGTCACTGTGAGCACAATGTTATGTTTTTCCTATAAAAATTACTTAAGTCTTTTACAATTCAACATTAGTTTGTTATCAATTATACTACATCAAATATATATCCAACAGAAAAAAATTCAGAAAAAACTTGGGTTACTGAGAAAGGTTCGTAAGAATGGAAAATGTTTATAATAATTTATGTTAATTAAAAAATAGCAATGCAATTCGTACACATGCTTAAGTGTCTAAAAAGTGTTTAGATTTGTTCAAATTACAATATAAAGATATCAATTTGAGCGCATACCAAAAATTTCCGAACAAATCAGGACTATCATTTCATAGACCTTATGTCAGAAAAAACAGTATTTATAGTTACAGATTGTTTAATTAGACTAGTAGAAAATATTTCAAAAAGCCTGAATTTGATCGATTTCATAATGTTTGGAAACTTAAAAAAATGAATAACGTTTTTGAAATCAGCTGCAAGCATAAAAGCCCATAGGTAGGCATGTCTTCGAACGTGTAGAAGAATTTATTTGAAAAATGAAAATCTTACAAGTCATCGATATAATATACACGTATATTATATATTTAGGATCGTCAAACTCCCAGGATTCGTTTCCTGCTGCTGGTTCCAGTAGTACTTCAATGGACGGTTACGGAAACTATCAGAGTGGTTATGCAGGTGGTGCCCCAGGTGGACCTCCATCCGATTACACTCCACCTCCACCTCGGCCACCCAGTCAAAGCAGTGCACCATCGCCGCATCAAGGTTGATAACATTTATTTTCTCTTCGACGTCGATTAATATAATTCTTTTTGTTTTTATTTGAAGATATTAAAGATACAGGAAAGCTTGTCCATCTACGAATACATAAATAAAACATGTCTACACTTTAAATAAATTCGCAACTCAAACAAACCTCCAGAACTGTCAAAGGTTAGAGTCGTTTCATTTTACACAGTAAAATCAAAAAACATTTTTTGGGAAAAATCTACAAGTTATAGATGCAAAATAGTTCTGCAGTTACAAACTATTTTTGATTTTTTTTAATGGTACTTGCCATTCAGCTCGTATCAAGATTCACTCATAACTTAATATGTTGTTAAAACAAAAAACTACGATGCATCATATTATCGTATAAATATTTGAGACAATTTATAGTTAAATCAAACATTTTTGTCTCGTGCAATGAGTAAGCTTTACTGAAATCGTATTGAGATAAATGCTCTGAGCAACCCTGGTGGTGTCGATGAAAGTTCTAAATATAGTTTTTGTTGCAGGAATGCCACAAGGAAATTATCAAGGGCCTGGACCCTACCAGAATTACTCACAGGATCAATATATTAGACCTCAAGGAAACACAATGGCACAACAGAGTGACTTCAACCAGCCATACTCCCCAAGATCCCACTACCCTCCTTATGGCGGACCAGATGCCGAGCGGTTTGTCTTATTTTTTTCTTTCAAATATCGTTTTGTTGTTATAACGTAAGATTCTGTAAGGTAATTATGAAATACAATGCTTAGAGGGTATAGTGGAGGAAACATGCCACCAAATAGTACAGGAGTACAGGATCTGTACAATAGGTACGGCAGTGGACAGCAGTCAGCTGGCTATTCTACAGGAACACCACCAAGTGGACGGAATAGCAGCTATCCTCCTGGTCCACAAGGTCATCCACCTAATACGCAGCAACCGTCGACTAGCCAACCTTCACCACCATCCCAGTCACCCGCAGCTTCTAATTATTCGGGATCACAAGAATACTATAGGCCAGAGCAGGTACATACGTTACATTTCTTTGGCTCAAATTTGAATTAAAATGATAAACTATTTTACGAACAACGTTTTACTCAATAAGATATTAATTTGTTAATGTTAACGATCAGGGAGGATATGCAGGATCTGGGAGTAACCAAATGTATGCTAGTGCGAGTACAGTGAGCAAAAATATGCCTCCCCCTCCACCAGGACCAACACAACCACGGCGACATCCTGATTTTGCCAAAGACCAACAGTATCCCCCATATAGTCAGCAAAGGCCAGCCTATCCTGGTAAGTCTACGGTTTTGTTAATCATGCATTTCGTGATATTAAATAAGAATCAACTCCTT
This sequence comes from Diprion similis, assembly GCF_021155765.1. Taxonomy (NCBI): domain Eukaryota; kingdom Metazoa; phylum Arthropoda; class Insecta; order Hymenoptera; family Diprionidae; genus Diprion; species Diprion similis. The sequence goes on along the minus strand of NC_060112.1, from coordinate 13,267,830 downwards.
ATCAGAGAATAAAATCATTAACTAATTAGAGAAATGATGATGCTTTTCATTATGCTGACAAACACGTTTCAGTTGGTTACAGATACCGGTTAGACGACAGTTTATTAAAACTTCACTATGAAACTATTTTGCATCCTAATTTACACGTAAATAATTTTATAGGTTGGCCAAGCAATACAAATCAGTATAGCAGTGGTAATAGCAACAATAGGGTTCAATATTCTGCACAAGCAGCACAGCCACCACAACCGCCACAGCCACAAGGGACATCAGGCGCATCAGCATCAAGCAGTGTTGGTGGAATCAGTAGTCCACAGTGGGGAAATCAACAAACCCCAAGGCCTGCAACCCAACTGACTGGGAATACTGTTGCACAACATCCACCACCATCGTGGGATCACAGATATCCCAACCAACCATCCCCACTTTATCCACCTCCTAGTACTCATCAGGTTAAAATATTTCACATTTCAGTATCATCGAATTTTAAATCTCTTCAAATATATGTTCTCTAAGATTTAATTTTCTTCTTTCTGAATTTTTTTTTCTTATTCGGAACGTTTCAATATAGAGCAAATCGTAATAACATTTTCTTATCGGTTTCATTTACAGAGTCAACTAGGAATAAGCCCTATGATAAACCAGCAACCGGCACCAAAAAGGGAGATGACGTTTCCTAGCGATAGTGTGGAAGCTGTCACACCATTGTTGTACAAAAGGCGTAAACTAACGCGAGCTGAAGTTGCCCCTGTCGAGGCGTGGCGAATTATGATGGCACTGAGATCCGGCTTATTGGCTGAAAGCTGCTGGGCGCTGGATGTCCTGAATATTTTACTTTTTGACGATTCTTCGGTAAGTATTTTCACTTGAAGTTTTCCATACATAATTTTATTCAAGTACTATCCAAGTAGATTAGCTTGTAGTAAAATTTTAAATCTTTGTGAAACTAGCTCTACGAAAGTAATGTTTATGACCAATTAATTTGATAGAAACCGAAACTTCAATCATAAATTTAAAGCGGAGAAGTGAAAGATTTTTGACAAACATATGGGATCACTTATGCTTTTAGGTCAGTTACTTTGGGTTGGCACATCTTCCAGGACTACTGGATGTATTGTTGGAGCATTTTTCTCGTTCCCTGTCCGATATGTTTGAATCTCCAATGGGTGAGGAAGAACAGCAATGGTGTCGTACATCAGAGGGGGCTGAAGTTGATCTAGGTGCAGTGTCACGACCTGTCGACGCCGAAGACCGTATCATACTTCTGTCTGGTTCCAATTACACATTTTTGTCAAGGCGAGGGCGTCCAGTGAAAATGATACCTCGAGACGATGATTTATTTGTTTTGGACTCACGGCGACCTTGGGATCATTATCCAGATTGTGAAGCCGATACGGAACCCTGGCAAGTCGATGCCAATACAACCAAATACATCGTTACATGCTTTCAATCTGAATTGGACAGTGTTCCTTTTGCGAGACAGCTGAGGGACGAAAAACCACCGCTTCTTGAAAAAGAGGTTGAAAGTATTGATGTTAAAATAGAAGAATCCAAAATAGACAGCATGTTAGAAAATGTAGATACATTTAAAAAATCTAATGATTGTAATGACAAGCCCACAACTCCTATTAGTGAACGTAAACAGTTTGATAAAAAGAAGAAAATTAAAACTCTTAGCGACGTTTTATCCAGAATTAAGAAAGAACCGGTCGAGATGAACGACCTCACTAGAGAATTATTTGAAAAAAAGAATGACGGAACGCGAAAGGATTCGGAAAACGAATCCAAAGCCAATAACAATATTGGTGAAAGTTTATCCGAATTATCGAGAGCATCTGGTGACGACAACGTACTTCCCAATCAAAATGGCCTGAGCGATAGCTTGAGCAATTTGGATTCGGAAAAACTGACCCAAGAGGAAGACGAGTCTCTGAGTACAAAAGACGAGCAAAAGTTAAATATCAAAGATCCAGCTGGTACACTAAAAAGGAGGCGGATAAGTGATTACGAGGATGAAAGTTATTCTCGAGATGAAGCCAGCCTGTACCTTGTTACCGAGAGTCAGGATGGGTTAGCACGACGATGTGTTTGTTTGTCTACAATTTTGAGAAACCTGACGTTCGTACCTGGCAACGAAATTGAATTTGCAAAGAATGTTACTTTTCTTAGCATACTTGGTAAGCTTTTACTCCTACACCACGAGCATCCAGTTAGAGCACAAAAAACGAGAAACTACGATCGAGAAGAGGATGCAGACTTTGCGGATTCCTGCAGTAGTTTACAAGGAGAAAATGAATGGTGGTGGGATTTTCTCCATCACATTAGAGAAAATGTACTAGTTATGGCAGCTAATATCTCAGGCCATATGGATCTTAGTCAGCATCCAGAAGAAATATCACGACCAGTACTAGATGGTTTGTTGCATTGGGCCGTGTGCCCGGCGGCCCACGGACAAGATCCGTTTCCTACTGTAGGGCCGACATCGTCGCTCTCTCCACAAAGGTTGGCTTTAGAAGCACTTTGTAAGCTATGTGTTACCGAGAGCAATGTGGACCTGGTTGTAGCTACTCCGCCGTACTCGAGATTGCAACGGCTGTGCTCAGTTCTCACTAGGTTACTCTGCCGTAGCGAAGAACAAGTACTCAGAGAATTCGGAGTAAATTTATTACACTTTTTGTCAGCGGCAGACAGTGGTGTGGCACGAACAGTGGCGATGCAAACGCCGTGCATTGCTCTGTTGGTCGCATTTATCGAACAAGCAGAAACTACCGCGCTAGGTGTTGCCAATCAGCATGGGTTAGCAGCTTTAAGAGACAATCCCGAATCTATGGGAACTAGTTTGGACATGCTGAGGCGAGCGGCAGGAACTTTGTTGAATCTAGCAAGGCACCCAGATAATAGAACACTGCTCTTGCAGCACGAATCGCGACTTCTCGCGTTAGTCATGAGCCAGATTCTGGATCAACAAGTCGCAGCTATAGTGGCTCGTGTATTATTCCAGTGTTCAAGGGGGACGTAACTCTTCAATCTTTCTTATATGTGGAAATGTACTTTAAATGCAACGTGCGGAGACTGAAAAATGCTACACAGCATGATAGTAGTTTTATATAAAGCTAAATATTGATGTTAGCGTTGGTATACTGATACTGGTATACCTTCCGTTGTGAATTGGATAACATTAATAATGTAAGATATTCTGTGGTTAAAACGTGAACAACTGCATAATATATAAACATTTCAATCGCAATGTAAACAATATCGAAATGTGGGTGATTATAAATATAATGCAAATTTTTATATTTGCATATTTGTGCTGTAATTAGCAAGTAATGATATTTTGTAGATAACACTTCCATTGAATCTTATTTAATTTGCACTCTAAATAGTGCAAATAAAGTGGCTTTGACCCACAAGAGTCTCGACTTTATATTAGAAACTGGTGAAACATTGCTGCTAGTACAGTCTGATGAACTGTTAGAACTAAGCAAAATCACACTTAATAAAAATTAATTTTTCACATTTTGGTTGTTTGAAGTAAACTGTGTCCAAATTATTATAAAACATATTTGTGAGATGATGTGTGAATGGGTGTCTATAGATTGATTTAGACTAATATTGTGACAATGCGAATGGAGCGATTCCGAAATACAATTGAGAATATACATTACGATGCGCTGATGATACCACTGGTCAATATATTACTTGACTCTCCCAGTTACCTCTCCAATATCCTTCGTATATAAACTACGTAAATACATAGCCATAAACTATAGTGCATCTTATGCGAAAATGAAGGAAATATCAAGTACCGATCTATTTTATAATGATGATTAGGGATACCGGAGATAATGTAGAGGAAAGTATGTTTGTGAATTTTTTGATTGTAACAAACAGTGAAATTCCATAAATTGCAATTAATTTAAATAAAAGGTATATCAAATTTACACGTTATGTGACGTAAAATGCTACAATCATATGAGAACATTGCTATTATCAATACTCAACGTCGATAGCTTATTTTTATTTTTTATTTTGTACATAATTTTGTATTTCATTATATCTCTTGATGACATCACAATTGCTCTAATTTTATTTTCGAATATCCAACAAATTTAGGAACAAATTGATCCAATCTACTCAATTGTAATAGATTACTTTCTTTATACTTTAACGAATGGGCTTTAATTTTAGTAACACATAAGCATTACGATGTATAGGCATGTGGGAACTGTGCGAATATATTTTTAAAGTTGAATGTTTTCATAACAGTTCTTATGTTTCACAGTTTCTTATCATTTACGAGCATAACATTAAAACGAAAGAATTATTGCAACATGCGACTCTCTTGTCCTACCATTTTCTGTATAGCAGAAACATTGTTTCGGAGCACTTGCCACATGTGTAAAAAAGGAGCTTGTATCGAATTTAGCAAATTTTCCTTGAAAAATATAATTTAAAATAATGTATATCAAGTAAATTTATTCTGCCAATACCAAGCTTATTTCTCTCTTACTCTTCTTTTTTGGTCTGCAAGTACGTAATATACATATAGTTATAGTTTTCTGATAAAAAAATTTTGCCACTTTAATATTTATATGGTTCTCAACAGGTACAATTGTGCTGTTAATTTTTTCAAAAATCTGCTTATGAATGCAATTCAACATTTATTGTTCCTAACTATGTACATCACTTATGAATTGTTGAATATTGCAGAATCTGTCGTCTCTTCGATCAATATGAGAATGTGTCGTAGATTCTGTAACTCTTGGAACTTGACATTACCATATCCAATTCAAATGATATGTGCTAAGCAATCGAAATTCAGTATATATTAAGATGTATTGCACTAGTGATTGTGAAAGGTGCTTAAGCTTTACTGATTTCAAAATTTTACCATCTTTTATAACTATTCAACTGCAGACACTGATTCATCGTGACAGATAAAATCATTCATAATAACGTGAAAGTTAGTAACTTTGAAAATTAATGATCAATGCTGGAAAAGACCTTCGATATACATTTAATATAGAATATCACCAACGTTACAAGATTTAAAAGTAATTACTGGATGAAAAATCTTTTCGTTCAAAAAGTTCATGTCTGTAATTCATTTAATTTCCATTTTGACTATGCCATGATTAATTTATCCTATTGTTGAATTTTATCTCATTACAGTTACTCGGGTAATATAAATAACTCATGCGTCAGTGGCACAGATATGTTAATCATAATTTTGTAATATGTTCCAAAAGTCCGTGCAGTGTTGAAAGTACTGTTGAAACAATCTCTGGGATTTTTATTCTATAAGAATACGTTTACTCGTGCAGGATCATAATTTTTTTTTACGCATATTTAATGGATCTGATTTTTTTCCAATCATTTCAATCCTAATACCGTTGCTGCCGACGGAAAATGGTTTTACATTCGTCTTGCCATCTCCGTTGACTAAGGACAGTCAACGCCATCTCCTAATGGCTCGAAGTGCATGATAATTAGTAAAAAAACATAAGTCGATAATACTCGATTAAAGTATTTCCGTTAGAATTGTTATTGTAGCAGTACGATTACGAGCCCAATTCTTGTTTGAGCGGCAATAAATCGATAACGGCGATAGCGCGCGCGCCTGCGCAAACCGAGATGACAACGGGAATCGGAAACCGAGCGCGAGAGTTTTACAATAATTCACTTCTGATCCGACTACCGCGGCGAGAATATCTCTGAGACGACCGCCGAGCAACGCTTTTAAAACAGCCCTTCAATGTCAAAGCTACTAAAGGTCACCTATACAGTAAACATACCGATCATTCACATTTCGAAAAGATCCATCTGTGCCCGCCACAAATTTCGCGAAAGAATAGTTACATATTGAAAGAAACAGGTCAACTTATTATTAAGTCGGATTATTACATTTTTTCGAAACTTCTACTAACAGTATATGTACCAAAAATTTTATATTGAAGCTTAATATGTAGAATATTAGATATGTATTTATGGTTACGAGTAGCAGCTTACAAAGTTGCTTCTGGCTTTCAATTTTGATCCTTCGCGTACAGATGTATGAAAATAATTTGTATAAACGACACATTCTGTTTCTTTCATCTTAAATTTTTTACGTCAACATTATTGTGAAAAAAAGGGTAAGAATGACAAGCGAATCTCTGAAAAATGTGAGAATAATTAATCATAAGGAAAAATTTATAGATGAGATATTTATGCTAAAAATATTATACGAATATACAATGGAATTGTACTCAGACCCTAAATAAGTATTTGTATTGACTAATTATGCGCACATCGAACTTACGAGTTTCAGTGATATAACTATAGTACCGATTACATTTTAATCTGGCCACTGCTTTTGGCTATAATATATTTGTAAGATATACAACTGTTATTTTCCAGCTTTTACCGGAGATCCAATTCTATTAAGTTAAATGAGCAGATTAACTAGTCGAATATGGATCAGTGTTTCCGGACATTAATTTCTTACGCACACACTTGCGAAGCATTCAGCAGAGCAACGCCATTATTGTTTACGTTCTGGCTTTCGTCACGCGAGATACCTGGCAGAAGGCAGGGGACGATAGTAACATAATCACAAAGCTCGTGGGCTTTACACGATTATCCCGTGGTTTCGCTATATGTGAGGTGACGTGCGGCTTTACCATCGTTGGGAGCACAAAATAGGCACAGAAGCACGGTCGGTGCTTATGTATACTATATAGAATTTCGGTTTACCATAACCTATATTTTTAAATATCTGATCGATGAAAGTGGCTCCTACAACATATTACTACATTTGATGATATGGTGAATGCAGATTGAATTCATTTCTTACGTAACTGGAACTCTAAAACAGGTAAACTAGAAATATCAATAATTTTGACCGAGCTACATAACGTAAATAAATTGTTTGTAATTTTCTAAATAAGGTTATCATTTTTACAAGTTGCAAGATTGATGTACTTGAATATTTTTTTGTACAATTTGTGATGTGAACGTACACATGTATTTATTTCGATGCAGAGAAATGGGTGAACGCAAAGGAACTAATCACTACTATCCCCCCGACTATGATCCCAAGGTCGGGGGTCTCAACAAATTCCTTGGTACACATGCATTGCGAGAACGAGCTCGTAAATTGCACATGGGTATCCTGATTATTCGATTTGAAATGCCCTATAACATCTGGTGTGAAGGCTGTGGAAATCACATTGGCATGGGTGTTCGATATAACGCTGAAAAAAAGAAAGTTGGGATGTATTACAGCACTCCCCTGTATCAGTTTCGGATGAAATGTCATCTTTGTGACAATCATTTTGAAATAAAAACAGACCCAGGAGTATGTAAATGCTTTTTAATTTCACCAGTTTAATTGTCATTTGTATAAAAGCATGCTTCTTATAATATACAAGTTTTTGTTAATCATCCAGTTTCAAATTTAAACTATCGCCGCAATGACTCACTCATAATTGTGCATAATTTTGAAAAATTCTAGAATCTAGATTATGTCATAGTCAGTGGAGCTCGGAGACAAGAGAATCGCTGGGATCCAATAGCAAATGAACAGACTGTGCCAGAAACTAAAGAAGTCTCCCACCGATTATACGATGATGCTATGTTCAAAGTAGAACATCAGACAGAAGATGTCAAAACCTCTAAGAACCGTGACCCAGCTCTTGCCAAACTGATCCAAATGAAAAAACCAACTTGGGAAGATGATTACAGTTCTAATTGCGTGCTCAGAGCCAAATTGAGAGTAAGTTGCAATACTGAGTAGTAAATATAATTTTGATCTAATTGTAAGTTTAGTCTTATATATTATGTTAAGGTATATCACACAACTCACCACTTGATTAAATCATGTTTTAGGCAACGAAAAAAGATCTTCAAAACACGCAAGTGGTGGACAAAAAGCTTTTGGACAAATCTAGTTTAAATATTAAATTGGTAACAGAACATGAAGACGACATAAAACTGGCACGTGCTATTACTTCTGGTAGTAGTAGTACTAGTAGTAAGGCTAGCAGTTCTAAACGAGGTATGTGATTCATAAATTATCATAAGAGATCTTCGTTTGAAGCCCTCTTTCACATAACTCAGCATTGACACAATGAAATAGTGCCAAGTTGTATCCAAGAGTTACAAGGCTGTCCCTAATTATTTTTTTGTTCTAGGTTCAACGAATCCCATAAAATCACTACCAAAAAAATTAAGACTCATAAAAAAGGTTGAGACACCAAATCATTTAAAGACAAAGCTATCACGTGAATCAATAGGAATTGAAGTGAATCGTATGAAACAAAAACAAGACCAACAATCACTTGGCAACAAATCTTCTTCAGATTCTAACAAAACGTCTACCTCTACTAGTCAACAAAACCTGCCCTTAGTCCATTATGATTTCTCAAGTTCAGATAGTGGATCAGAACGTTCGTGAATATATATCATGGTCAATAATAACATGAAGAGAGCTTTGTTTTGGAATTGAATTACTTGATGACTAAGAGTACCTTATACAATCTGCAAATCGCGAATAATTCAATTACGTAGTTCTTTGCAATAAGTGAAAAGATATATTTTATTTTACTCTCACAATTTCCAGTCAGTACTCCATCGATGATTTAATGAAACCACCTTAAGAAAAATGAGCTGAAATAATTGGATATCCATTGGACAATAGGTATAAAGTATCGTACTCAATCGACCTCGTATTAACTATGTAAAATAAACTGTAAATATATTTGTTACATAGGTATTATATTTGTATGAAAAATATTTATAAATAATATTATTAAAGTGATTTCAGTGTCTCGCTTCTTTAGTTTAATGTGAAACAGTATAATATATGTCGATATATTGAAACGCAGACCAGATAACGTCGAAAAACCGGCGTTCTGCTATTACTTTTTTTTTTACAGTGAAAGTGCGGTTCAATGTTGCCTAGCGTTTTTCCTGAACGAATTGAGAAAAAAAAAGTTCAACAGTCCCATTGTACGCAATTCTGCAAAAAGGTTTCGTAGAATTCGTGGCATTTCTTATTTCTGCGTTGAATGAAAATGTATTTCAGTGTGTTTTCAATACTTGGAGATATATGCGTCAACGTTAAAATCGACCCAGAATGTGTGAACGTCGACGACGACTTTACTCCCATTTGCAGGTCGACGTCAGTCCGTACATACACGTAGCGTTGACGTCGACGCTCGGGCTTCAATGTAAACGCACCTTTTGCGCTCATATATTATGCTTACCATTCGAATATTTACCGATTGTACACTATACCACCAATTAATTCTCGTATACAGCTCGTCACTTTGAATATCAGTTCCGATTATCAATACCAGATGCTGGTAGTATCATTAGAGCATATGAACAAATGTTTTTAAAGAGTTCCAATCTATGTAATAATTATGGTTCACATCACGAAGACAAATCTGTGTGCCGCCGATTATTTGACAAGCAGAATAACCTAAAATTTGGTCAAATCTTTTCATAAAAAAATATCCGTACAACACTGTTATTCGTCTAGAGGGCACATTTCGTTAAGATTTCACCTTGATTTAAGTTATTGTTGACGTTTTGCTAGTATTTTTGATAAGGTGATCAACCCGTACGTGGGTTTACATGTTCAACGATATAAAAACATTTCAATACTACAATTTCCATGGCATTTTCATTAAATGATCAAATTTATACTAAGTCTTTCACTCCTAGAGAATATCAAGTGAGTAAATAAGACATAATTCTAATACATACATAGAGTGATAACCAATTTCCAAAGTTTGTTTATCATCATTTGAATTTACATTTTTCAATTCAATCATTCATATCAACAAGTTATAGAAATCGAATTAATTAGTGATTTTGGAATATTCTTTATACTAGGTGGAGCTCCTCTACGCAGCTTTAGAGAGCAACATAATTGTATGTCTAGGAAAAAATTCTGAACAGATATTTATTGTTATCAAACTAATACAAGAATTGGCAAATAGCAACAGAAGGTAAAGCCTTGCCATTTCTCTTTATAATCGTTGCTATGTCATTTTCAAAGTCTGGATAACTTGAGTTCCATCTTTTCACAGATCTCCGTCAGAAGGAGGCAAGCGTTCAGTATACATTCTAAGAGATACAGAACGATGTTTAACCAAAGCTGTATATATACAACAATTAACAGATTTACGTGTGCTTATCTGTGATTCAGAGACATGGCCAGAGTTCGATAGAAAATTCGCTGAAAGTCAGGTGATATATATTATCATGGATATTAATTTTATTTTAATTTTCAGTTCAATATGTATTGCAATATGTTAATTTTCTAATATCTGTATGATTCTCAAAATACAAATCCCTATTTTAAGAGGCTCGATCGTTGTTCAAATCTTTTTGTCTTGAATAAACCTTACAAGTGATTCTATTCTAAAGTGTTTTTAACCGAATGTGGCGAAAAAAGTGGCTTACATTGATTGAATATACAAATGTTATATAGCAGGCTATTTTATCAAGACCAATATTCTGATGTAGAACAGTAGCATGATTGATTTATATATCACTTTGACGAAAATCGTACAAATTAATGAAATGTATATCAAGTCAGTGTCATTTGTGTTCATATTTATTGATATCAATTTGTTTTATTTGTTAAAGGTGATTGTCGCCACGTCACGTGTTTGTGCAGATCTGTTAATTGAAAATAAAATTTATCCAAGTCAGATAAATTTGGCAATTGTAGATCAATGCCACAAAGCAGTCAACGATGAAAAGCTAAAGTTTGTTTTGCAAAAATTTAACGTCTCTGATGGCCCTCGACTGATTGGTTTTGCTGCACCAGTTTTTAATCTAACTTGTGAGCCAGGACGACTAGAAGCAGAAGTTGAACTCTTGGAAAAAACCTTTCATTGTAGAATTGAAACAGCTAGTGATATTTTATCAGTATTACGGTTTGTATCTTCTTACTCATCATGTTTGTTTTACTGTGTTGACTCAATTACCATGTTTTGCATAAAATATCGATGTATTCAATTTTGATTCAGATATAGTCCAAAACCAAAAGAGTACATTGTAGAATACAAATGTGGCGAATATGAAGAATTAAACCAGACTCTGGAGAGCTGTGCTATGCACGCTATGAACTTTTTATGTGATCATCGCTATGATCCCACTGAAATTTACAACGATGAGTTCCTCGAGGACATACAGAAGATTCCTGATCCTAAACAGGAACCTTGCTCAATGATAGAAGACTTTTTGTACATACTTCGAACACTTGGGGCTTGGTGCGCCAATCATGCTGCTCTGGCTTTGCTAATCCAGGCAGAAAAGCTGAAAGTAAAAACCCCTTATGAGCGACACTACTTATTATTCAACGTTGTAGTTTCCTTGTTTATTAAAATAAGGTATGTGTTTAATGAGACATCAAGTATTGAGTACCGAAACTCCTCAAACAGATTTGCCACCGTAGATGCTTCACTTATGCCCTCAATTCTAATTTGTAAATTTGGTTATAATTGATATAATACAAAAAACGATACATAATGGTTGTTTGGTTTTAGAGCTATATGTGAAAGTGAATTTGAAAATTTGAACGAAAGAGAAAAATTGTACAAATTCTCCACTCCATGTGTTCATCGACTATTACATATACTTAAGTGTTATGCCCCATCTAACAAAAAGGAATTGACTATCCCGGACAACAAACTGAGTAATGGACATAGTACGTTGAAACATTTGACAGGGTTAAAAAAGTTGTCTCATAATTTATTATATTATGCATTGTTAATTAAGGTGTATCTACCTGCAAGAAAGAAATTGATACTGGAAAAGATGTCCTCCAACAATCAAAATACATTGGAAATGTCAGAAAATTGCGAACTGGCATTAAAAGAACTCCAAAATCATTACGGTACCCACGTAGTCAAATTGATCCAGATCTGTTGTGCGGAGTTATTTTTGTGGATAAAGGATTTACAGCAAAAATATTATTCTATCTGCTGTGTGTAAGTTTTTGGTGCTTTTAACCTTTCTTCTTTCTACACGAAATTAAAAAAGATACAACTGAAGTTATTCTAATTTTCCAAAACCAATATTACATTTTTTTGGAATTTTGGTGTACACATACTTATCATAAACTGAAGATATTTACAAAGAGTTGATGATTTTTCTCTAGGATGCTTGTAAATATGACAAAGATTTACAATTTCTTTCTCCACTTTATACAATTGAAAAGAATCCTGAGGGAACAAGCTCTGCTCATGACATGGAGGTTCAGCATCGGAAACAAGAGGAGGTTTTAAAGAGCTTCCGGATACACGAATGTAATCTTTTGATTGCTACATCGATATTGGAGGAGGGTATGTATTGTTGTAAGTAAATAACCAGTTTCTACAGTATTTATAATAAGCAACGTGCATTTTGTACTATGAAATTTGCAGGAATAGATATACCAAAATGTAATTTTGTGATGAGGTATGATTTCCCTAAGAGCTATCAGTCTTACGTGCAATGCAAAAGCCGAGCTCGGGCAGTTGATGCCCTTCATATACTTTTCGTGAGTGAAAAAATGTCCAACGAGTATATACAACAGCTAGCTGAATATCACTATATTGAAAAGGTAAAATTCAGTTAGTTCATAATTAAAAATTATGTAACCTATGTTCACAATTGAACTACATCCAGTTTGTTGTATGTTCAACAACCAATTATTTTGTGTAGTATATCAAATGCCAAATTCGTCAGAATTGTAACGGAACAAGTAAGAGCAAGTACTGCACATGCAAACTCATTTCAACATTACTTTACCATACCAACATAATTTTTCAAAAATTCCACTTATTTCCAGACTTTATTATTAAAATGCGCCAATAAGGAACCATCGGAAGAAGAAGAATTCTTGGCGGATAAATATGGTGATTTGTTACCTCAGTACAAACCATTAAGCATTGAGGGCTCACCTAGTGTTTCTTTTAATTCTGCAATATCTTTGGTTAACAGGTAACTTATAAAATAATCAATTGAAACACTATCAGATATTTTTCAGCTATCAACAGTTCAAACAAGTCATATAAATCAGACAAATACTCTTGTTTCTTTAATTTTGGGTACGATTGACAAATTTCATTAAAAAATTATACATGTTACAGGTATTGTGCCAAGCTGCCTAGCGATACGTTCACTCGATTAACACCGGAATGGATGATTGAACCAACAATTGTTGACAATAAAACCATGTATGTTTGTTCCATACGTTTGCCAATAAACTCGCCTGTGAAATATACACTAACGGTGAGTGTGAAGATATATTTTATTTCCAATATTGAAATACCTTTACAATAAATGAAATCCATGTATAAAACTTGACTTATACTTTGTAGTCATATCCAATGCCGAATAGAGCAATGGCTCGTCGCTTGGCTGCACTTCAACTCTGTATAGATCTTCATAGAGCTAATGAAATTGATGATTATTTGTTACCTATTGGAAAAGAAAATTTTAAAGCAAACCCAGAAGATGCTGAAGTACCTGCACTACCAGATGAAACAAAAGCTGAGTTTTCCGAAGCGCGTCCAGGTACCACTAAACGAAGACAATACTACTATAAAAAGGTGGACTATGCTTTGTATTAAAAAAGTATTGTTGCTGATAAAACTATTATTTGCCTGTGACTCAGTCCAGTTCAGTATCTTCGTTGTCTAAAAATCTACTTTTATATTCCAGACTGCCGAAGTGTTAACAGATTGCAGGCCTGTTCCGATGACGAAATCGTTTTTATATCATATTAGTATGGTACTCACTTGCCCTTTGCCTGAGGAACAAAATACAAGAGGTCGTCGAATATATCCTCCTGAAGAGTCAGCTATAGGATTTGGTATCTTAACTCTAAAAAAAATACCAAAGGTGACTGATAATCTCAATATAAAAGACGGACTGAAATTCTGTCCCTCAATTTTAAACTAATGATAGAAATAACTAAAGTTAGATTATTCAGCGAAGCATCAACATTTATTCACCAAGCGCATTTTTTAATCACACTCCTTTTAACCTTAGCTATGCCCATTCCCAATATACACAAGATCGGGAGAGGTTCATGTGAAACTTGAATTAAGTAAGGAGACAGTTACATTGAATGCTGGTCAAATTGAACGCGTAGCAGCCTTCCTCAACTACACGTTCACAAATGTTCTAAGGCTCCAAAAATACCTGATGCTATTTGATCCGAATGCTTCCGAGCATTCATACTTTATTGTTCCTGTAAAAACGGGTAAGTATAAAATTTGGAATATATGAATGTGACGTAGGAAGTTACTTAATTCAATACGACTACTTCTACCAATCTCCTGACACATTCATGGTATATATAATAAGCTTTCGCATTGATGTATTCAAATTTTGCCATCTGTTCAGAACTGCATTGTATAATGTCAGATTTTTCCTTGTGAATTGTTTATAAAATCGTTACAAGTAAACTTGATTGATCTGTCGCATATAGATATAGTCCACAGTGATCGTCAGTTATTATTTAGCTTATCACTATTTGCGAACTTATAATGAATTTCAGTTACCACAGAAAATGGCCCGGATGTTAATGTGCATTGGGAGTTCTTAGAATGTATATATGAGAACAGGAATACAATACCGAATGAAGTGTCTGAAGAAGTTCGCAAACAATTCAAATTTGATGCAACTAAATACCATGATGCTGTTATTATGCCATGGTATAGAAATAAGGATCAGCCACAAGTAAACAAATTTTGAACACATTTTAAACATTGTAAACAATAAATCTGTGTAAATGTTTTTTGTGAAATAATTTTTTAATAATGTATACATGACAATTTTTTTAACACTAATCACAGAGTAGGAATTTGTTCTTATCGTAACTTGTTTTAGTATTTTTATGTAGCGGAAATTTGTGCCAACTTGAACCCAAGATCTTCTTTTCCTGGGGCTGACTACAGTACATTTGAGGAGTATTATTTGAAGAAATATAATATACAGATTCAGAATCTTAATCAGCCGTTACTTGATGTAGATCATACGTCAGCTCGGCTCAATTTCCTCACACCAAGGTAAAGTAACTTATTATCAATAGATTTTTAGGTTCAATTACTGAACTTTTAACAGTACTAAAATATATGATAGTAGGCATTGTATTCCCTCAGGAATTTCTGAACTCGTTTGTTTCTTTCTCTTTCCAGATATGTTAATCGTAAAGGTGTTGCATTACCCACTAGTAGTGAGGAAACCAAGAAGGCAAAAAGAGAAAATTTGGAACAAAAACAAATATTGGTAGCAGAGCTTTGTGCTATTCACCCATTTCCTGCCTCATTATGGAGACAAGCAGTTTGTCTGCCATGCATACTTTATAGAATCAACGCACTTCTTCTTGCTAATCAAATACGATGCCAGGTAGCAGAAATGATAAATTTGGGGCAGCAACATTTAAATCCAGGTAATTTGGTACACAAATTTAATCTTTTATTCACATAAATTCTAATCTATACTCTACCAAATGGTAGAATATAAAAATTGACTCTTACGATGCCGTAACATGGGTGTAACACAAAGAAAATGTTTTTGAACCTGAGATGTATTTCCAATTGAAGTGTCTGAATAAATATTGTCATATATTATTTGTAGACTTTGAATGGTTGCCATTAGACTTTGGTTGGAGTTTGGCGGAAGTTTTGAAGAAATCAAAGGACAGTAGTAAATTGATTGAAATTAAAAGTGATGCTAAAACTACAGAATCTGTTATACCTAAATTGGCAGATAGTATGCCCATAGCAGAAAAAATTGAGAAAGATATTTCTTCAGAATATGACGATTCCGTGGATAAAGATAATGAAATGGAAATTGGAACGTGGTCCAATGAAATGGCCATAAATGCAGTGGAATTGAATAATGAAAATATTTTTTCACCAAATTTAACGGTGCTACAAGATACCTTTTCTTGGAATGATATTAGGTATGGCTCCCCTGCCTGTGATTCTGACTTAGATGCTTACGACACTGATGACACCTCTAGTGAAGCAATGGGAGATTTTTCAGACGAAAGTGATGAAGGCAGTGGTGGTCTACGCATTTCTTTCATGGGAGATAATGTTGCAGAAGCAGTGGAAGATGAAAACAGAATACGTAAAAGTGAAATTAATAAAAGAATTTTAGATTTATTAGAGTTGGAAAGAACTTACGATGAAGATGTTTGGCAGTGTCCCAATGATATTGAGAATGGATTAATTCAACAACATAAGACAATTCAAAATATTGAAACTAATCGAACCAAAGAAGAAATTCTGACGAATGGGATGTTTATTCGTAGCGATCAAGAAATCATTTTGACGAGGCGCTCGGTAGCTGTGCAAAATAAAACTGAGTTACCGCCATCTGAGTATCATGAATACATCTCTCAGGTTTCGAAAAGATTTACACAGGAAGTTATTAATATTAAGCCTCTGAGGCAACCCATTAAGAAACAATCAAACAACTCTCAGGTATTAGAAGAGATAGATGATTCTCTTTTTAGTTTTGATTATCAACCGAATTTAAATGGACACCCTGGACCAAGTCCAAGTTTAATTCTTCAAGCGTTGACAATGTCAAATGCTAATGATGGTATTAATCTAGAGAGGCTCGAAACTATTGGAGATTCTTTTCTAAAATATGCCATAACTACATACTTGTATTGTACATATGACAATATACATGAAGGAAAATTGAGTCACCTGAGATCAAAACAAGTAAGTCAATATTTCGAATTTATACAGTCTTGGGTGAATTAACAAACTATTCTTATATAGAGATCAACCCTATTTTTTCTTTTCTTTTCGACCACTGACTTCTAAAATCCATCATTTTTAACTCGATATTCGCAGCTTAGTACAGTAAAAAAGTACAGTCGTTTAAAATAATGTATGAGTGTGTACCCAGAAAATATTCACATTGAACTCATGATTCATATCTGTATTGCAGGTGAGCAATTTAAATTTATATAGATTAGGCCGTCAAAAAGTATTGGGTGAAAGTATGATAGCAACTAAATTTGAACCACACGATAACTGGTTACCGCCATGCTATTATGTACCACGTGAATTAGAACAAGCATTAATAGAATCTGGAGTGCCGGCAAATTTGTGGAACCAAGCAGATATTCCAGTTCTCAGAGCTGTAAATCGAAATGAAATATGCCAACTTGTCCGAGAAACGGAGCATAAGCTCGAGATTATGCGAACTGAATTGGATAGAAGCAGTAATGATTCCGTGACTGATTTTGAAAATCTACGATGTTTCATACCATATAATCTAATTACACAGCATAGTATACCTGATAAAAGTGTCGCTGACTGTGTGGAAGCTTTAATAGGAGCATATTTAATAGCATGTGGGCCCAGAGGAGCTTTTTTATTTATGGCCTGGCTAGGAATTCATGTCTTACCATTCCAAAAAGTTTCTGTCATATCCACCAATGAACCTCTCGACAGACCTCCAGGTAGTTCATCCTATGTTAAGGAAATTAACGAAAATGGAGAAACATGCTGGACACAAGTAAATAGTTCAAAATTTTTATTTCTGAAATATCATCCTTAATTTGTGATATATTGTAATGTTCTAGTACGAAGATAAATTGACTCATCATAACGTAATGCTAAAATTGTCTCAAATATACACAGATATAATCACCATAATAAGCTATGTTTGTATAAATTTTTATATCGACAGAAAAAATATTTAATTGCAATATAATCTCCTACAGATACGCTATGGAAACTTAGATGAGCCACAGTGCCCACTTTTGAGGCATGTACCAGATCCTGAAAAGGAGTTGAGTCTGATGCTGGATGGCTATAACGATCTTGAAGAAAGGATGGGTTATAAGTTTCGAGATCCGAGTTACTTACTGCAAGCATTCACCCATGCATCTTATCAGCCAAATAAATTGACAGATTGTTACCAGCGTTTAGAATTTCTTGGAGACGCAGTTTTAGGTAACAACTTAATGTACAAACTACCTTATCATCAAGCACACGAAAGTTACAAAAATGCAAACTATTTCATGTGCATACAACTGTTCAGCATAAGACTTGATTGAGGAAACCATCGAAGTGTTTAACTTGTAATAGCATTCAACTTACAGCTGTAATTATTTATTTATTGACTAGCTTTTACCTAAGTATATTGAATTCATATTATCCTTAATAATCGTCATTTGATTGCCATTAGATTATCTGATAACAAGACATTTGTATGAGGATACAAGGCAACATTCCCCTGGTGCTCTCACAGATTTGAGGTCAGCTTTGGTAAATAATACAATATTTGCTTCGCTGGCAGTGAGATGTGGGTTTCATAAATATTTTCGCCATCTATCACCAGGTTTAAGTGTAGTCATTGACAGATTTGTGAGAATACAAGAAGAAAATGGTCACTCTATCAGTGAAGAAGTGGGTATAATTAATAAAGTGAATTGTGTTGAATTGGTTGGTTGTAAGTATAAAAAAATTATGTTTATTAACTTTTCTCCAACAGTATTATTTAATTGGAGAAGATGAATGCGAAGAAGCAGAAGACGTTGAAGTTCCAAAGGCATTAGGTGATGTTTTTGAATCCTTAGCAGGAGCAATTTATTTAGACAGTGGTATGTCTCTTGATGCTGTTTGGAGGGTGTATTATAGAATCATGAGGTCTGAAATAGGTACGTAAATATTATTTGTCAAACACAATAATCTCTATTGCAGAGTCATATTTTTGTAAAAATTGTAAGCCCATCGAGATGTAAAACCTACGTAAGTTCTCTCTCTTCTCATCAATAATGAGTTTTGCTTCATATTTACTGTATTTTTACTGTATAACAAAAAATATTGATATCTCATTGTTTCAGTTCCTTGAAAGACATAAAATTTAGCAATTCTTTTCCCACATAAATTTTTATAAATCAAGTACAATTTTTGGTCACCGGAGGATATAACTGTTATTGTATTTACTAATTTAATTTTTCTAATTTTTTCTTCTCAGAACAATTCAGTACGAACGTACCGAAATCTCCAATAAGAGAATTATTAGAGTTAGAACCTGAAACCGCAAAATTTGGGAAGCCTGAAAAACTAGCTGATGGTCGGCGGGTACGAGTCACGGTAGATGTGTTTGGAAAGGGTTCTTTCAAAGGAATAGGAAGGAATTATCGCATTGCTAAATGTACAGCAGCAAAATGTGCACTTAAAAAACTGAAAAAAATGCAACGACATCAAAGAGAAAAACTGTGATCATCGAATTTTATAAAATATCACCTTGTAACAGGATATCTCAATGGTTATTTTTTAATTAAGATGAGGTCAGATTGTTTTGTAAATATAGATGTAAAGTTTGTCTGACGATTATCTTATTGTATCAAACTTTACATAGGGGGGCAAAATGTTGTACACAAACGGCGTGGATTTCTTATTTAACTGATCCTATTTGAACACTTTATAACTTGAATATACTGAATGCAGTATACATTTCGAGAGGCAAAATTACAGTTTCAATCACTTACAAAGAATTTCCTAATTGGGAATAAACTTCTATTTAGTGCTATAAGATCTATGTGAATTTTCATGCACTCTATAGATCATTTGATTTTCGCAATTCCCAGTATGTTGACAACCATTCCTGTGAGTTATCAGTAGTTATATCTTTTGAACAATGTGGTGTGAATGAAAAGTAATCACTACCGTAAGATAATATTAGATTTTCATTAAGTGGAATAAAATGGTCATTTCACATACATTCCAAAAATAAGTAGCGATCAATGGAGAAATTGAATTTTATCAGTAACTAACGCACAAAATCCATACTCTTTTCGAATCTAGGGTCAAGTGTAAACTTAAACTGGATGTTAAAGACTCTGTTCACATATTCATATTTATGTCTGATATTTTCTTTAGTATTGGGTCTTCGCACCATCTTCTCAGAAATTCGCAATAAAATATATAGAACCCACAGCACGAACAAGAAATACTTGTATAATTAAATCAATTTTCTCATGCCAAAATATTTTATAAATTCAAAACATTCGCTTACACTTCGATAAACAAATCTGGTTGTTCAACACCACGTCTTCCAATTCAATAATAACGCTATTACAAAAAATATTCAAAAATTTGATTTATTGACAATCTGATAATATGGGATTCGTTTTTTTCTATATATACATATAATTATATAATAAAAAAGTATGCATGTGAAGATGTTTTTCATTTCCAGATTGTCCACTCGTTATTTATAATACATCAAGAATATCTTTATACAATCACGTTACTTATGTAATAATAACATACATTTAATCAATTTACATATCTGGCGCACAGCAGAATCTCAGGTACAATATTAGAGAGCCTATAGTTTAACTTCAATTTAGGGACATTAATGGACATCAATATTGATAAAAAAAGATTTAAGAGAAACAGATTTGTCATATGTTTCTGCGCAATCAGAAATCGTATTTTAATCTTCAAAAAAAAAGGAGATCCGGAATAAGTAATTCATTCCACTGTCCAAAATGTCTTTATGTTCCAAATTTTTTTTTGCCTAGTACGTAATGTAAGATAGTATGTAGCACTATCTACTTATTACAGATACAATGCAGTTTTCATCTATTAACTTGATTCGCATGATCTTGCACAATTGATTAAAATTGAGACAAAAAAATTAAATTTTTAGCTTTTACACTAACTGAATCAGAAACTGATCAATATCGACTTGAATGATTTTATAGGTTGCATAAGTGCACCAGATCAAATACCCAGCGATGTTGAATTCAGAAAAATCTATGTTGTTATCATTGTTTGAACTTTATGTATGAAAGCATCGTGAGATTAAACCTCACATTTTTGATTTATGCTATAAATGTACCTTCAATATATTGCCTAATTGAGCCTAATAACAGAAATCAAGTACATGTTTCATTTAATATATTATTTATTTCTTGAAAGTTCTCATTAATTAAATATTTTAAAAAGTTTCGAAACATCGTTCAAAAATCATTCACCTAATTAAAACAATTAATGAATTATTCATCAATCAGCTGTTTATTGAAGCTGAGAAAATTTTATTTTAATTAGTCTTTTCTTGACGTTGGCTATTCCAAAAATGCAAAACTGTTGCTGTAGAACTCTATATTACTCGTCAAACAAGCATTATTGCCAACTTGCATGTCCAAATACGAAAATATTACTTTGAAATTTTAGCCAATGTAAATAAATATTTTGTTCAAATTCACGGTATCGTATACATATCAAAGCATTCTCCACCTTCTAGGTCCAAGCTCTCAGCAGTTTCATTGGGGTGTACTGGCTCACCGTCAAATTGGAATTTGATTTTTTCTTCTGGAATGTTCAATTGCTCCGCACATTTCATCATGAGTACCTTAATTTTTTGACCTTTCTTAATGGAAATATTTAGTGTTTTCTTTTGATCCTTAGTTTGAATTTTAATGTTGATACTGTCCTTGTCCACAGTGGTTTTACTAGTACTATGATGCTCAGTACTACCATCAATAATTCCACCCTCTGGAATAAAAATATTAAATGATTATTTTTGAAGCTAATGTAATTTATTTTTTTGCACATGGATTTTTTGGTTTTGGAATTACATAAAAAACTGTCAATCTAATTCAATCTACAACAATCTGGAATTGTAAGAAAAAATTCGACTTCAAAATTCTGACGTGATTGATATATTGTTAGATACATTTCAATACCTATTAATATAATTATACGTTAGATCAACTTACCAATTATATCTACAATAGTAAGACCTAAGGAATCTGGAGTATCACTTGGTTTTATAGTGATCTGATTTCGCAAGACTAACCATATTCTCTGTTGAGGTATGTTTACCATTGTAGAGAAGTATTCAAAAACCTTTGAGAACTCTTGGTACTGAAATTGGAATATTATAATTTGAACAAAGAAAAATAAATTCACAGTATTATGTTCATCATTCTCACGTAGAAATTTGTCTAGATTTGTAATCACTAAAAATGTACATTTACATTTGCAGTTAATGATGACATCGCCAGAAACTAATGTACATGGTGTAGTGGATATATAAAAGTGTTTTTACCCGTCTGAGAGGTACTCGCTCAAGTCTAGCGGATTGCCAATTGATCTTTATGGTCATTTCATAATTTACAAGTGCATCATAACCAGCAACATCTTTGTCATCATCAGGATTCATTGTGACTATCATGTCTTCTGGATCAGAATCTATCAAAGAAATCTAAGACGATTGGGTAAATGTGTTAGTGAGATGAAAGGTCATTAATATGAAAATACACTTACTGATTGAACTGGTGCTTTTATGGCAAAAAGTTCTGGAAGTATCTCAGATTCTTCTGGTTCGCGATTAGCTATTCTCCGACTCATTCTGGTACCTCTACCACGAGTTCTACGCGAAGATCTTCTAGTTTTAGGTGCTGACTGCACCTCACTAGAAATTATGAAACATCTGTCTGAGACTTACAGCTATATACTATTCACTTAATTATTTTAAATTATGGCAGCAAATTTTTCAGATGCTGTTATTCAAACTTTTGTTTGAATGTCAAATTTGTCATGAAATATGGGATTCCTGTGGACAGAGTGATATAATTGAAAAAACATAATAAATCTTTTGTGATTTTTTTTAATGCAAATAATTGATCCCAAATATTTTATGATAAGATGCAGAAAAATTATCATTAATGGCTGATAGAAATTGTACCTAAGTACGCAATCTTCAAGCATATAAGATTGCATCCCATCCTGTGGGCTTGCAGGTGCTTCTTGATCGCTGGGACTGCCATTAACGACTAGCTGTTTTTTCAATGCTATGAACAAAATAGATAATAATGTAAGTGAAGTGTTTATGACAAGTACCGTTACTTGGAGTAACAGAATTCGCATTACAATTTCAGTAAGCTATAGAACAATAATGGCAGAATGCGATGTAAGGGATTATCTATACTGTATTGTGAAAAGAGGTAACGAAAACTTGACGAAAGCAGAGTCAATGTAATGGAATAAAAATTCTAGGTTCAATTACAGAACTACAGGGATTCATTTTTGTAGTTACTGATACGTATTTTGCACGAATGACACAACTGCTCAATTTTTCAACTGTTACTGATCTAGCTTCACTGTACGTATTGATTTGTTTAATAATATGCATTTTGTAGCGAACTAGCAGTTTACTATGGTTAGATGGGTGTGTGTTCTTTCACATCGAGATAAGACATGGGAGAATAATAAATTGTTAAAAGAAAATACAAACAAAGACGTAAATCTCAGCTAACGTGAATTGAAATACAATCACGTTAGTTAAATGATACTTATATATTTCGGACCTTTTAATGTTTTCGCAGAATTAATGTAACAGTCGTCATCCGAAGAACTATCCATTGTTAACATCTTGTTTTCTATTTATATAGCCTTTAAAACTAACTTTTTTTGCCGAACCTAGATCTGAGCCTGAATTTTCAAACGAGGATAATGCACAAAATAACCTTCGGTGGTAACAGTCTGTGCAAGCGTACATCAGAGCGGCACAAGCGGTGTTACGTTGTAAGCACTACCAACATAATAACGAGAACCACTTTACAGGAAATAAATGTGTTGCATTCGTACCGATTGTTGATTGAAAAAAAAAAAATTTTCTTATTTCTATTACAAAAGATTTTTTAATGTTTTGTCATATTTAACACATGATTATTCTACAAAAAGCCTAATTTTTCTGGCATTATTACGATGTTCAAAAATTCCAGCTATGTTTGTGTGCACTATGTTTGCATCAGGTAATTGTTTGCGATGAAGCTGTTTACCGGGTTTCTTGCGACTGCGACTTGCCTTGCTGGCGCGAACGTTGACATGCGGTGATTCAGAAATATAGTACAATGGATAGATTTCACTTGATAACTGAATGTACATTGATTTTCTAACGCGAATTCTTAAAAAGTCGTTATTATTTTATGCAAAAAAATGCCCGCGCGTAGTCTTAATTATACCGAAGTTTGGCGGGAGTATAAAAAATGTCAAGAGGTTATAAACAGTTTTAAGGACTTCGAAAGTTCGGTCGAAGCTACAGTATACACTGATGAAAATTTGGAAATTAATATAAAAAAATTGATTTCTTGGATGCAATCGCACCCAAGTTGCGTTGAATATATGAGTCTTAACAAAATGCTTGCTATATTTTGTCTGATGGTAATGAAACTGTAATTCATCGCATGTTTTTCACCAGTGTTATTACTAAAATACCTTGCTCATAAATTTAGTCTAATAAACCCATTTTATAGCCTCTGAATATTAACTTGGTGAACAAAAATTTAGCCCTATGCTAAGGACTTCCTTGAAAATGGATGGACATGTATTTTTTTATCATTTATTATTGCATAGGATGACAGAGAAGTAGAAGCCATTTATCACTTGATCGAATCACACGCTGTTCTCCTACACCTTCAAGTACAGCACAGATGGAACAAGACTCAGGAGCGTGAAATGTTGCTGGAACAGCCACAAACATTTGGACTTAATCCTGCCTATATAAAATTCAACGGAGGTGAAGAAGTGAGAGATTGTGCATCAGCTGTGACAGACAGATTAAAAGAATTTCCAGAAGGTGAATTTTCCTTGTTCAAATTATCGTTCGCAACAGATATTTGGTATTTATAAAGTTCTGAATGACCGTTGATTTTGTTTAGGAATGTGCAATATTTTTTCTGTCACAATACTTAATGCCAAGATGAATTTTTTCAACACTTACAGAGTGGTACATGGTCCAGCTGACAGCGCAATATCAATCTAGTAAAAGTTCAATTTATAACACATCTGAAATGATTGGTATGGTTCCTATTCACATATCTGTACTACCTACGGGAAAAAATGGAATTCATCCCTTTTGTATAACTGTTCCGAAGCCAAAACTAAGCACAAATTATGACATTTGCAAAGAGATACGCGACATTCTACGTAGCAACAGGATTGATTTACAAGCAACTTATGCTAATCACCGTTTGTATTGGAAAATGCGAGATAAACAAAATAAGAAGATGAAAGTGAGTGACTTTGCATTTTTCATTGATGAAAAATTTTATCATCTCATATTTCCTTCTAATCGTGCCACATTTGGTTTCAGGCAGCAATTTGTGAATTAGAATCTACATGGCTTAGAGAGTGGAGAGTTCTTTTAGTTGCAGATCCTATAGAAGAATCGAGTTTAGTAAAAGACGTGCGGGAAATGATCAACAAGCTTATTACAGACAATAAATCATCGTAAGAACTTTTTCACATTATACTAACATTCTCTGTGCTGCTGAAGCAGTATTACCATTCTTCTACTTTATAGGAATTGCATATCAGAACGTACTAGGTGGCTACTCCATAAAATAGCACTGGGTGCTTGCTTTCTGACAAGGACAGAAATTGCTTTAGCAATTAAGTATATTCTGCCACTTGATGAAAAACTTTGTGATAATATAATATTGTCTATCTATGGTAAATTGAACAGCCTCACACCACTGATGTCAGTTAAGCGAAAAACTTTGGTTTTAATTGTAGATGAGGTATGTAAAGTAAAAGGAATATTATTGTTGTGATGATATATGACTATTAACAATAATATGTCCAATCATTTGAACAAAGGATTTCTTTTATCACCACCTATAGATACTTGACTACATTCCATTCGAAGTCATAGATGTTCTTACCAATCATCCAGTAACACGTTTTCCTTCACTACACATGGCATATGCACTGTACAAAGAACACGAAGAAACAATCGAAAATGGTTGTAAGATCATAAAGATCGGGGAAAACAATGGTAGCTTCATGGTTAATCCATCAGGAAATTTACCCGAGCTTGAAAAACGTATGAAATTGTTCATTGAGTACTGGCTGCCGCATTGGACAGGAACTTATAATATTCAGCCAGATGAAAAGAGTTTTGAATGTGCTTTAACCAACTATGACATTCTAATGTTAGTATAACATGTTGTTTTCAACTTTGATTTTACTACAATGTACAGTCTCGTTTTAATCTAATACATTGAATGAATATTAGAAAATGAAATTGTACTCATTACGACATAACTGTGACAAGACTTACTATAGGTATATTTTAAGGACATAGAAATCGTGTGAAAGATATTCTGCTATCTATATTGCAGGTATAGTGGACATGGAAGTGGAATACAGTACTTGTCAGGAGAGAGAATCGAGAAATTACGAGTAAAGGCTATTGTTCTCTTATTTGGCTGTGGGAGTGCAAAGCTGTGGTCAGTAGGTGGAAGGTTTCCACCGATTGGAGTCTCCAACCAATATCTTATAGCATGCAGGTATTATTTTTCCTTAAACATAATATCGAATAAAGTTTCTTCTTATATATAGTTAGCATTTAATAATTTTTGCCGTTCACTTTCATACTTTTCTTTTAGTTACGAACATGCATGTTTTGAAGAAAATACTCTGATGCAATAATTCTGTCTGCTCTAAAAAATACTCTGGGAAAGTCCTGGATTCACCAAATATATTCTGTTCGAAGGATTGTTAGTTATTTATTATTGGACTTTTATTGAATTGTAAAACTTGGCATACATACAATAGTAACTGTTCTTTGAATTGTAAAACTTGCTAATTTATTTTGTAAAAATGTCCTTGTAGTCCCTGTATATTGGGTATGCTGTGGGAAGTCACTGACTTTGATGTAGATAGACTGACAGCAAATTTTATTGGAAATTGGATTCCTTCACCAGCACCACGGCCTTGGTCAGAGGTCAAGATAAATGAATGGTCTAATGGAATATTGGGTGCGTAAACTATTACACTTTCACACAGCTTTGCTAACCAAGAATTCAGAGAATATTGCACTAGAAACATTACAACTTTTACCTTTCAAAGGTATACATGAATGAAGATAGTTGTAATAAATTTGAAATACTTTTCTTGCATTGCATTCTTTATGCAACCTGTATAATTAAACACACGCACGTATGAAACATGTGAACAAAATTATATATATGTGCACTACGGTGGTTGTTAAATGATTTTTTTTTTAATTTCTATGTTGGATGGTCGTAGATTGGCTTTAAATGTAAAAAAAGAAATCTCTAATTTTTTCAGATTTTGATCTTGAGCCCTGAGTCTCCCTGCTGGCCTCTTTTTTTAAATAATTCTTGAGCTAGAATGGAATTCTCTACACATCTTCTACAATCGAAAATAACGAAGATTCGAAATTCATTGAAGATTAAAAAAAGTATAAAATACGACGTCAGATAGCTTGAAAATTGATTAAAAAATAATATACTTAATTAAAACACACACGACTCGTGTGGAATGTACGATCAACAGGGGCCTCGGGGCTGAGAATAGAAATCTGCAAAAATTAGAGAGCCATATTTTTTCTATATTTGGAGCTGCTTTATGACCATCCAATATGATCTTCCATTTAACAAAAACCCTAATGTGCAAGCATGACATAAATATATATTCCTCTATCTACCAACAGAATTCAAGAACATGGATTTAGAAAATGGCATTTCAACAATGTCTCTATCTGAATCAAGACCCTGCCAAACATCGGTAGAACCAGAAATGCTGCGTGCTTTAGCTAAGTATAGAGGATCATGCACCCATTATATGACAATGGCTGCAGTTGTAATCCGTGGACTTCCTATACGACTAAAGTGAATATAAATTTAATGATTGTGGAACTAATTGAAAAACATACCTAATTAAATTACTGCAACATACCAAAGCTGAACCTTCAATAGAATAGATCAAGGAGCTTCGAAATGCTCTGTGACGACTGCAGAGATCAGATTGGTCAAACGTTATTCATATATACCAAAAAAGGCATTACTCTATAAGATTTTTATATTTTCATACTTTTATATAAATGCTATTCTATTGAATTTAGTGTATCTGTATTATAAGCAAAGATCTCAAAAGTGAACATTAATATTGAATCTCGAATTGATTTGAAATTTTCGCTGTGCTATAACTGAATATTTTACTCGTAAACTTTGATGAAACTCCGATGAAACAATAGTTGCAAGTGTCACAACGTATGTGAGATATAATCAGGAAATCCTTTCGTTGAGGATTCATGAATAGTAAGTGTGCCTTGATGTTGTAAAAAATTTCGATTTACTACAAATTAGCACATTTTATTCTCTATTGAAAATATTAGAGAAGGTAATTTATAAACTACAAAAATTTGAATTAATCTTTATATTTTACTTTTCCAAAAAGTAGAAAGCATAAGCGTACAAATACGTCAAAATACTATTCGAAAATTTTGGGTCAATAATTTTAGTGTTATTCAATATTTACAAGATAACTTTCACATTTAAGATAGATCACATGATGATTTGAGGTTCGGGCACTGAAGTGGCTATACTTTTGTGAGGTAATACTTGTCCACCGTTGATGTACAATTCGTCTTTAACTATCACATCTTCACCCAACACAGTTGTACCC
The DNA here is from genome assembly GCF_021155765.1 of Diprion similis. Classification (NCBI taxonomy): domain Eukaryota; kingdom Metazoa; phylum Arthropoda; class Insecta; order Hymenoptera; family Diprionidae; genus Diprion; species Diprion similis. The sequence goes on along the minus strand of NC_060112.1, from coordinate 13,239,349 downwards.
TCCATTCGAACCCATCGTCCAACCACACTTCTCCATCCGACAATGCATCTGTTTAAAAAAACATTTTCAGTTTACTGGTTCTCATTCAAAATCATCCGCATCAAACCATTAGTTATTAGGTCACTAGTGATCTTACCCTTCAAGCCAAGCATGCTCTTTGACTGTTGCCCCTTTCAGCAAGGTACATTTTTTGACACAACAGCCGTCTTCAAGGATCACTCCTGGTCCCACAGTGACATTTGGACCAATCCTGCAGCCTTCCCCAATTTTAGCTGTAGGGTCAACAAGTACGTTACCTACCGTTCCTGGTCCCGAATACAATTTTTCTGGCGATTTTTGTCTCAGAGATGCCAAGTACATACACATACCTGAAATATACGCAAGTATTTATAAATGTAATATACGCAACTATTCAAAGAAAACTACCATTTATTTCTGAGATTCTGAAGATCACAATGGTCTTGTCAGATTTTATGTCAAAGGCTTACCAGTGAGAAAATCTTTGGGCTGTCCAACATCCATCCAAAAACCTTGTAGTTCCATGGCATACAATTCCCCATCTTGAGCCATGCCAGGGAACACTTCTTTCTCTATGCTAGTAGGCTGCAATTTGATCCGATTCAGAACACTTGGATTCAGGATGTACATTCCTGAAAAAATATTTTTCATGAATAGATGATTGAATGTTTTTTGTTCAGTTATGCTCTTCTTTATTTGGGCATATTATTAATGACAATTGACGAATATGTGGTAATCTTACTAACATATATCTTTTCAAGTGAGGTGCAACACTAAGTTTAAAAAAATGGACACCATCTCTACTTTACCAGCATTAATTTTGTTGGAAACGAATTCCTGGGGTTTCTCGATGAAACTGTTAATTCTACCACCTGCTCCGTACACAACAACGCCATACTTAGATGGTTCTTCAACTTTAGTAACAACAATTGTACCCTCCTTGCCATGATTTCTGTGAAAATTAACCAACTCTTTGAATGGAAAATCACATATTATGTCAGAGTTGAGGACAAAGAATGGATCGTTGCTGGCACTCAATACATCTCGAGCCAAGGCAAGAGGACCGGCAGTTCCTAAAGGCTCTGATTCGTGTGAAAATATCAAATTAACCCCAAGCTTTTTTGCTTCTTCGCCAAGTTCTTTCTCCATTTGCTCAGCTCTGTATGACACAGCAAGCACTACTTCCGTTACTCCTGCCTCAACCTGAATTCAAGAATGCATCAAATATTAATTTATCGTGCCTCGAAAGAAATATCAACTTTTGATTGTGAATAACGTTTTGGACGAACCAACATTCATGGGAAAGGCATTATGAGTTTTTTCTACAAATATAACACTAGGAATTTATTTTAATTAGCGAAACTTACCAAAGCTTCTATTTGATGTAAAAGCATTGGTTTGTTGGCAAATTCAACCAGAGGTTTGGGCCGACTTAGCGTAAGTGGGCGTAATCTAGTCCCATAACCACCGACCAAAATTAAAGCTCGCATCGTGTCAAGTTTTTTCTTCTTCTCAGGCATAACTTAGTAACTGTCCAATTTCTGGATATGGTGTATGCTCAAATTTACTGCAACTAAAACATACAACATTGCAATTAACAATAATATTATTCATGTATTTACTCCTGACAAAGCTGACATTCAAGTCTTTTGCTGTAAGGAAATTGTATCGAAAATTTCAAATAAGTAATTACTGAAAATGCTTGAATGTTCATAATAATAACTATTTATATTAGATCCAAAATAGCTCCATTCTTATAATTGTCAGTATTTTAACTGAATATTTATATGCTTGACCAGAGAGCAATGAAAACTCCCTCGTTAGGAGTTTTTGGTACAGGTTCTTACAGTAAATTTAAAAAATTCAATATATTCTTTCCAACTTCTAATCATTGAGCATCATTTGAGAATAGGCTGTTGGAAAGTACATTTTATTCTGAAACACTTTCACTATTCAACAAAGTTTTTCGAAATACTCTGTAAAACTTTGACAAATGATACAAACAGATGGTACTTCAAAGCATCCAAAGAATACATACATTGCAAGCACTGGACAGCAATTTTTTTATAATAAAATTTCTTTTGACAGATTTGGTACTAGATATAACGTTTGAATGGCATCTGAATGATTAGTTGAAGGCGTAAGTAAGTTTTTAGCAGAAGAAGCTATAAAATCTGGTAATGAGTACATGTTGTATTGTGGCAAGTTAACGTGTCACGTTACGCCGATATTTTAAACAAAGAATTTGTTTAATTAGCTATGTAATTTGAGGATCCCGTTTCAGATCATTTTCCTATCAAAAGTAGCACGTTACAAACAGAAGATGGATTCTGATACATTGTACGTACCTTATCAGAGATCGAATAAGTAATAATTAACACTCAGAGGGGATTCGATACAATCTTCTCTATTTAAATGTCAGATAAGAATTGCCACGTATGACTCGGTAACCAAAAATCTGGTACATTTTTATAAATTGCCACTGTGGCACATCAAACGTGTGACTTGTCACAATAACTTATAGTTGGCTCGATCTATTTATCATCACAGTTGGTAGCTCAATGTTTTCAATTCGTTTTATAGAATGATTTGCTTTCTTTGAAGGTATAAACGAGCACGGTTGTAATATCGTCATCATTATTCCCATTGGGCACATAAATAATATTGCTTATTCCAACCTAAAGAGATGAGCACGGAATCGCGCGCTGGCGTGGCATTATATTATTTATTATTATTATTATTTATGGTCGTTGACAGCTGACAACTGTGCAAACCTTTGGTTCCGTAACGACACGGTTCAAACTTTAGAGTTTACGTCTAACGAGTCGAACGACGCACGTCAGCGACCCATGAGACCCATCTTAACATATTTATTTAGTGGATGAATATAATACGACGCCGTACCTCTGGCGGCAGTTATTTCAACGGTGAATTCAAACTCCAGCTTGCTCACTGATCAGCCAACGGATATTTGAGCCGTTCCAGCACTTTTCAGTAATTGCCGTACGCCAAACTGCTTGTGGAAACTCCCGTGTGTACTAAAAAAACGTGCAACTGAAAATGAATGAAACGCGGATAAGTAAAAAGGATAAAAACCAACACATACAAGTCTTCGTTCGTGTCAGGTATTCGCTCAAATAAATCACAAATATAACCCAAGTATGAATTAAATTTGTTGTCACCTAACGTCCCAACACACAGATGCTACAGCAAGCCTTCAGCCTTTATTTTTTATAAATTACACGAATGTATTGTATTTCGGTCAACCTCATTTAAAGTTTCTACTTGACAAAGTATTTTGAAATTCGTTTGATAGTTTGGTCCTGTCAAAACTTCTGTCAAGCATTGGTGCTTCTACTGTGTACACTGTTGCACTAATCCTAGATTTCAGATTTTTTATTGTTTGAAGTTCGTAACTTTTTGGAATATTGAGCAAAGAATAAAATTAGATTTAAATAATAAAGAAGCTCTTAAACTGAGATGTACTTTAGATTTAATTAAAGAATTCAATGTTTTGATACTTCAAGATAAAGTGAGAAAACATTTCAAAGACTTATTTTGAATACAAAAGAAATTTCTTCATGATAATCATACTGTACTAATGATTTATAGGCCAGCAAATGATGTGGAAAAATTGGGTAAATCTTTAACAGTGGTAGAAGTACCTTCTAGCAAAGAAGTTCTTGTGCGAGAGAAACCGCAGGACAAGCTCTCCAAGAAATTCACATTTGATAAGGTCTTCGGACCTTTATCCAAACAAGTAAGACTCTCTTCTTAGATTACTATTCTACCAAATCATTTCTAAAATCAGTAAACAAATATTCCTACAGTTCTCAACTGTGTTTGTCACATTTTGAAATATTTCGAACCTTTTACTAAAAAATGGTAAACAATTTCAGTTTGGATTGAAATCCATTTGTGAAACTTTTTTCAAGTATTCACATCAAATATAATATTGTTTGATTGGATTTAATTATAGATTAGGATATAGGGTTTTACTACAGAAATAAATATTAGAATGTCACCTTTTCTTGAAAAGTTGTGCAGATATTACAACTTACTTTGTTTTTGAATAATCAATGAAAAGTTTGAAGTTTTATCAAGTAATTAATTTATTTTCTCAATTATCACAGGTCGATGTCTATCAAGCAGTGGTTAGTCCTCTATTGGATGAAGTTCTTGCAGGCTATAACTGTACAGTTTTTGCCTATGGACAAACTGGAACGGGTAAAACTTTTACCATGGAAGGTGTCAGCAATGATCCGTCTCTCCACTGGACTACTGTAAGCAAAGAAAGATTTTTTTCCGATTTGAATATCTGAGTTTAATAATTCTTGAATTTTTCTTACAGGACTCAAGTGCAGGAATAATTCCCCGCTCTTTGAGTCATCTATTTGATGAACTCCGTATGTTGGAGGCTCAGGAATATACAGTACGAGTCAGTTTCCTTGAATTGTACAATGAGGAATTATTTGACCTTCTTTCTCCCCATGATGAGGCATCTAAAATAAGGTTCGATTCAGACATCTTAAAAAGTAAAATGTGTCATGAGTATCTGATCATGAAAGAAAACTATGTTTCAGAGTTTGATTAGAAAACATTGTATAGAGGATTCGAAAATAAATTCACTAGAACGATTTTATTTCATATCATTGAAAAATAACGTGCTTTTAAGACTATGCCTTATTGAGTTCTGTGTTACTATTATGATATTGACTAATTATTTTCAAACATACTTACATATTGTTAGATTGTATGAGGATGCTTCTAAGAAGGGGGCAGTTATAATTCATGGACTAGAAGAAGTGACGGTTCACAATAAGAGTGAAGTATTCAAGATACTCGAAAAAGGTTCAGAAAAACGACAGACAGCTGCAACTCTTATGAATGCGCATTCCAGGTTAGTAAATTGAAATTGCACTGATTGCAACTACTGTTAAACAGGTTTCTTAAGAACGTTGTAATTTCTAAAGCCTATAAATTTGGGTTGGACCAAATGCTTTTAACTAATCACCATCTAGTATGTACATTTTACTTAGACACTACTGTTAAAAGTACTGTTAAAGATAGTTGATCATTGCAGTCGGTCTCACACTGTATTTTCAATTACGGTACACATAAAAGAAAATACAGTCGATGGAGAAGAGTTGCTGAAAACTGGGAAATTAAATTTGGTCGACTTGGCCGGAAGTGAGAACGTAGGAAGGTCTGGTGCTGTGGACCGAAGAGCTAGAGAGGCTGGAAATATTAATCAGTCTTTACTGACCCTTGGCAGAGTTATTACTTCACTTGTTGAGCGGGCACCACATATTCCTTATCGGTATGATTGCTACATGCTTCTCCATTCATACATAATACTTTATAATACAATTTTGCCAAAGTCACATATCATTTTTCTTCTAACAAACTGTATAATAAATATATTTCTGTATAGAGAGTCAAAATTGACAAGATTACTTCAAGAATCTCTCGGAGGTCGTACCAAAACTTCAATAATTGCTACTGTATCACCGGCAAGTATTAATCTGGAAGAGACACTTTCTACCTTGGACTATGCACATCGTGCCAAAAACATTACTAACAGACCAGAACTCAATCAAAAACTATCAAAGAAAGCACTCCTCAAAGAATACACTGAAGAAATTGAGAGATTGCGACGTGATCTTCTTGCTACTAGGGAACGAAATGGGGTTTATTTAGCTCAAGAAAATTATAATGATATGCAAGCTCAGATAGAATGTATGGAGAAAGATATCACTGACAAGATTAATCACATTAAGGCTCTGGAAGAGCAGATGAATAAGAAAGACGTAAGTTCAACTGTTTATGCTATATTGTACATATAAATAATTATTGAAATATGCCACTAATGTAAATTCTCTATTACTAGGAAATTTTCAACGAGTTGCACATTAATTATGAAGTTCGTACAAATGAATTGTGTAAAACGCAAAACATACTTGCAAATACGGAAGGTATTCTAAAAGTAACTGAGAGTCGATTACTGCAGGCTAAACAAGAATGTAATGAAAATAAATACTTGGTCCAAAAACATGCTGTGACAGAAAAAATTTTGTCATCTCAAGCACGTCAGTTACTGGGAGTTGCTGACATTGCGACCAGTGACACTCTTAAGCTTCATGATAAAATTACTCGTAAAACGTAAGTTAGGAAAATTTCCATAATTCACTTGTGTTCACTTAGTATAGTAAGTTGCGTGAACTATGTTCTACATAATAGAGAAAAGATGAAAGAATGGTATTTTATTCTTGCATTACAGTCAAGTGGAGCAAGAGAATGAAAAACTTGGACAGCAATTTCAGAAGGATATGATGAATGGAGTGGAAGAAATCGAGAAAGACTGCATGGAATACGCCCAGAATCTGGTACAATTTTGTATGAACACAAAAAATGACATAGGTGAGCTTATAATTTGCGAAAGTAATACTTCATAAATTTATTTGAAGAAACGTTGTCAAAGTCAAAATGGGTTCTAGTGTAAAATAATTCAATAATTAACTTGAGATGGTTGTGTGTTGAGCTTTTTCTTTATTCTCAAATACCTATAGGATCACAACTGGCAGTACAGAATAGAGGTATCGACACCACAATTCAACATGTCTCTAAAGATCTTGTTGCGAAGCAATGTGCGGCGAAATCAACTTTGATTGAACATGCAGATTGTTCTGTAGGTATTTTACTTATAATATAAATAGTCACGCTCGCATTAAAATTGAGACAATCTACATTTCGAATATGAATCATGTATTCTGTGGAATTGTACATAGAGTTTCAAATTTTTAATCATCACTGTATACTCACAGCTCTTATAAAAATTTTGATTAGGTCACTTTAGTAATTATTAAACAACCTCTTCTAGCAATATGAAATCTGCATTACTGGTGTCGAATAGTTATATAGAATCTTATTTTATTTAGTTCAACATCTATGAATCCTGGATCAGTGAACACCTGCAAAATGTTAAAACAGTATCTGAACACGAGAGTAAACTTCTAAATGAAATATCTTTGATGTTGGCACCAAAACTTGAGGAGCTAATTCAAACTACAATGCAAAAAAAATTGCAAACTTTATCTGCATCTGTAACAGAAAAATTGGAAGAAATGTTTACATACGTTGAGAGTGCAAAGAATGAAATCTGTCAAAGTTTGACAATAAGCAGACAACGGCTTTCGAACAACGTTACAAAAGTCACAGAACACATTCAAACTGTACAAACAAAACAAAACGAAATACGCGAGAATAACAAGAAATTCAAGGAGGTTTGTTGATCTTTTACAATTATATTAAAACGTGTTATTATTTTCCTATAATGATATATTCAATTATGATATGACATTTTTGCAGCAATTCGAGAAATTATGTAAACAATTCACGACTATGTATACATCAAACGAAGCGAATCACACAGACGTTGCTAACATTTTAGTGGACATTAGCGATACCCATGACAACATCAATACTGATGCAATCGAATCATGTCAGAACATCGTAAAAAGTGAAAAATGCTATGAGGATAGAGTCAAAGAAGGAATTGAAGTCCTCAAAAATGAAGTACAAGTCAGCGTTAACGAGGTAGCTCTTTCTTCACTATATGGTATCATGTACTTTATATTACGATAAATCCTGGTAAATTTTGTATTATATGTTTTAAGATTGTACCGATAGCTGATTCTGTTACTGCTCGCTGGTATAAACTAGTAGATGAACTACGAACTCAGCTTCAAGACACCAGCGAAGTTTGGATTAAGCAACGTGATGTATCTGAACAGAGTATAGCTAAATTACAAGAAGCAATCCGGCAGGAGCAGAAAAGATTACTGTCAAGTGCCCAAGTAAGCAACCTGGATCTTGAAATTCTATTTTATACGATTTAGAATAATTATCTTTTTCCTATACAAACAAAATTACAAAACTGGAATAGAATATGTATACTGTCGTACCGTTTATTTCTTCACGTTAAATTCGAACTATACCCCTATTTTCCAGGAATTTCAACAAATAGTGATGGATGCTAGTGTGAACCATGAAGAATTCATGGAGAATCAGCGAAGTAAAGTGTGGCAATTCAGTCATGAGTTGCAACATAAATTAGAGGAACAGGGCATAGGTGCTAGTCATTGGGCAGCTGATGTCTCTGCTAAATTACGTACAACACAACATCAGGTTGAGAAATTCATCGCCGAAGACCTCCGGAGAGATTTCCCCACTGGTATTCTAGGATTGATACACTAATAAATAGCCTTTCTTGACTAGGCTAGTTTTCATAGGTTGTAACGATATGCAGCATGTCTATTCGTTCGTTACTTTATCAGTTCAAAGTGATGAATTTGTGCTTTTGCTATTTACATCTAATACAACTGATTTATCACTGTAGGAAGTACACCAGTGAAAACGGAGCATCATTATCCAAGAGAGCTCGCTGCAACATCACCTCATGAACGAATAATTCAACGGTTTCGAGCTGCAATGAACGAGGCTCTTAATGATAACGAGGTAAGTGCTACCATGTTATTTTAACGTAATTACTTCACAAACTATTCTTCCGGTAAAATGTAAATATACGTGATTTGTATTGACACCCCAATTATCAGTCACTCTGGTAAATCAATCAGTCTAGTAAATTTGTATTTTATGAAAAAATTGCTAAATCTTATCAAGTGGTATAGCTTTGGGAATTGTTGAAACAAATTACTTTTCAACAGCATGACAACAAAGAAAACGACGAAGAAGAATGTATAAAATCCGAAATCATTCAACCAAAGCAGATGATACCGAAGTTAAGGACATCTCAGCTAACTGATCGGCGTATTCTTGGACCACACAACTGAATGAAATTAATTATTTTAAATTTTGCGTTGACTATTTTATTTTACTTGCTAAGAATGGCACAGTATCTGGCAAGAACCTGCTGCCAATAGCTACGAATTTTATAAATTCAATATTAAAAGATTTTACTACAAAGACATAGAAAAGCTAATGATATAAGTAATAAGCGTTTGTGGAAGATGTGACCAGCAATCAATTTTTATAGTAGAATGTTTTTGGTGTTGTAGGTAAAAAATTGTCACTTTATTTAACGTTTCGGCCATTTGAGGGGGCCCTCATCAGAAATGAAATTTACAAATATGCCACATGAGTGAAAAAACAATTTTTATATCTTAACATTTCCGCTAATTTTGTATCAGTATAAACTTCAAGCTCTCTTCATTCCATATGTCTCATTGGTTCGATGACACTTAACAAAATGAACTTAGGTCGTAGGAATTACGTATCACATTAAGCTCGGTTAAATCGAAACGTAATAAATAAAAAAAAATCACACATGCTAAACGTGAAAACTAAAATCTAAATCTTTTCAACTTAACCAATTTATATGAGGGAAAAAGAGTTTCATGAAAATACGTAAAAAGTTGGTATAAATACCATAGTATAATATAATTGCAATCTACTCCTATTGCATATTTTTATTGGTGAAAATATTGAAATACATCTAGATCGTAGGAATTTAATGCTATTGGGTTTCAAACATTCTAAATGTGATAAATCAATAAAAAATGTATAATACATGACAGTTGCTTTTATAAAATAAGTACACAACATTTAACACAATACAGTGAAATCTCTATTATCTGAACCATCGATTATGTAATCCGAACGAAGACCCGAAATTATAGAATATATAAATACGCTATTATGAAAACAGACATCGGAGGATCGATTCACAGTTCAAATTAACGCTATTGTGATTAACATTCTGAAAGAAAAACATAACGCGTGTAAAAATACATAAAATTTATGCTTTATGTTTCTAATATTCTTTATCACGTAGCATCGTTTCTTTCAACATTACTATTCCATCACCCGCATTTTCGCTATTGCGAATTCGACCCGGTACCAACTGATTCGGATAATCGAGGTTCTAGTAAACAGTCGTGAGACGAAATAAAAATTAAGGTAAAAGCGCGGTAAACTTCGTGCTGCGTGTATTTCCGGTGTTTGTAAATTAAAAATTCACGAAGTAATAATATGGTCGACTAGTTAAAATGGCATATTATGTATAATTAGCTGATACAGGTGTCTGACATAAGTATTTGTGTATCGAGTGATCAAGAAAAAATTCAAATAATTGTATTTACGATTGATATGATTGGGCTGGTAAAACTGAAATTGAAACTCAGTCTCAAGCAATTATCACACATCATTGGCAGAGGGTATTATGCCTATTTCAGCAGGATCTAATAATTTGAATTGTTCAATAGATTCAATGAGCCAAATCAAAGGTAAAGATTTTATGTGCGGCATATTATATTGTATCTGTGGCTCATCCATTCCAGGCACATATATTATATAATGAGAACAACTGTGTAAGGGATGAGAAACATCCCGTGCTACATGAAATGGAATTTCCTCATTCGTGCGTATCGATTCAGGATCAGGTTCCCTATGTAATACCTTTCCTTCCCCCTCAGTAATTAATTTTGAAAGTGTCAACTTAGTAAACTGTAGATCACCAAATGTATATGTAGACTGGTTGTTTATCGCAAAGAAAAAATTGCAGCCATTGAAGAGCCTCGGGTTCTGAAATACATGGAAACGACAGAAGTAGACCAAACGTCTCATGGTAATATCCTCCATGTGTTTATTGGAACATTAAAAATTAATAAAACTTATAGGTATTTACCTTTTTCTGTGTATTTTCTCTGGCTCGAGTAGGAGCACCACTTCTTCGAGCATTTGTTGTACCCTGTACTTCAAAAAATTCCAATTCTATTGTAGTAAGGTCTGTAAGATTTGCACAATGCCTGAGCACTGGAAAAATGTGTAAAAGATTAGAAACATTCTGAGAGAAATAGCAAAATCAAATTCACATTTGCGTATTTTCGTTTCAAATGGATAGCCAAAATATTTTAATATTTGTACTAAACATGTTTTACACACGTGTGTGCGTGTGCGTGCGTTTAATTTTTTCATTATTCAAGTGAACAAGTTACCTACATTCACTGACGAGGATCCAGTCACCATGAAGAATAGCGAGTAAAACTACATAATTCACAGGGGTATCATACTGATCATTAGCTTCCACGACAACATGAGTTACAGCAGCTCTAGAAATAAAATCATTCAATAGACACTTCTAATTATAGCAATAGTAACATAGTTTTCTATGAAAAGAAAATTTTTTGAAACACGTACGTAAAAGTTTTGACTGTTTTGATTTTGTGTTTACTAGCTAGTTTAGAAAGCAGGAGCTGGCTCTCGCTACTCAGATCTAATCCAAGTACATGAGTTCCATTGCTAGTCAAAGTGTTGTTGTAAGAAGCCGTTATGTTTGAAATACTTGACAAACTTTTTTCCAGCATATTCTCTGCAGGTTTATAACACGTTAAAATTTTGTGGACCTCTTCAGATGCATAATCACTGTTGAATGAATAAAACAACATGAGTTTCAGGCGAGTAAGTGCGCTAGCCGTAGATGATCATTGCAAACACAGGTGGCCAAAAAAGACTGTCCACATAGTGCCCGTGATACTTCATGTAATAAAAGTACGATTGGCAAGTCTTTGTGTACTCCGATGCTTTATTTAAAACTTTTTTTTGTGAACCATGCTTGCGTTACATAAAAAATATACTCATTATTCAGTTCTGTGCAAGTATAAAATTAGTGTCACAAAAATTCCTACATAGGATTACTCACAGTGGTGTTTTACCAGAACTGTCACATGCATTGACATCAGCTCTATATTGTAGCAGAAGTTTGATCATTTCAATGTCATTGCAGTTAACTGCTGCATGTAGAGCTGTTCGGTTCTGTTCAACTGGGGTATCTGGATGTGCCCCTGCCTCAAGAAGAAGCTTACAGATTTCGTAATATCCATAACTAACCGCCTCGAACTGTAGAAGTTATCAAATTCATACAGATTTTAATGAGAGTGACAGGAAAGTTGTTAATCACATCGGTTCCAAGAATAATTTACCAATCTTGTTATACATTACTTTAATTAATTGGGTCACATAGCTTACCAAAGGAGTCCACTTAGCATTATCTTGTGTATTGGGGTCTGCTCCAGCCTCTAATAGCGAACGAACCCTTTCAATGTTTCTCTGCGTGATAATGAGATCATGTAAATATCAAACACGTGTATCTTTCCAGATCAATTTTAAACATTTGATCACACACCTTTAAACATGCTTTGTGCAGTGGAGTTTCCCCTTTCATATTAGGTTTGTTCACATTTTTGGGAATAGTTTGTGACTTGATTGAAACATTATGTTCTGTTGCTGACAAATTACTACTCAGAGTTTTGTTATCCACCTTCATCGGCGATTGACTGAAATTAGTACAAAAATGATTGCCAGATGATTCGAATTTGTATTCATACTCATTTTGTAAATTTCAAAAAGGTGCTCAGACCCTTATCTTTTGGTCGCAGAAAGAAAAATAAACAATCTTCAATTTTTATTCTATGGAAGATGTCTTATGAGACAATAATTGACTAGTTATGCTCACGTCTTGTGAACTATTTGAGAAATGATGTTGCCATATCCAATCAATTTTTCTGTTATTTTGTCAGAGTAAACTTCATTTCTATTAGCTGGAGTATTACACGCTGGGCATTGAGATTTTGATCCAATGCATGTTGTGCAAAACAGGTGGTCACATTTTTGGTAACGAATTGGGTCACGTGCTGTGTAGTTGCTGTAAAAAACGATCATTGTGTGAGATATACTGGAATATGAATCCAAAATATGCCCTCTGCACAATGATAATGTGATTAAATGAACATTTTTTTTCTGACAAGAAAAGAGAGGTGGCAAAATTAAACCAGACAATTTATGACTCTCACCACTTGTTGCAACTGAAATTAATCATGAAGTCCTTGAGTGCTGCTTGTGTGTTACTCCATCGATCAACTTTGTTCGAATCCATTGTGTAATTTGTGGTGTTCTTACGCCAAAAACATGGGTAAATGATGAGAGCCCTTTATCGGTCCAAATCCTAAATATTTGAAGTGTTAAGGGGGTGCCTTACCGATTTCGGTGTTGACGTATACACCTCTTGATATCGACATCCACGTCTCTCAAACACACAAAAGGGCTCAACAGCCCCGTTTTGTATGCAATTCTGGATAAAAACACTCCAACAGATTTTCAATTATCTAAGAAATAAAAATATATTTGATTGCTTTTCTTCAGAACTGCGTATAGAATCGGGGCTGTTAAAGCCTTATGTGCGTTTGAGATACGTAAACATCGATATTTGAAGATATATAAGTCAAGGTCGAAATCGACTAGGGTAGCTCCTTACGTAACCAAGTATTTACTAGTATCAGCTAATTTATATTCATAGTAATGTAGTATAGTTGTAACTACATTAGAATGAATAATGCGTATGCGACGAAATACGTTAAGGTTAAGTATAGTTTGCGAAACAATAATGAAAAATATGTGAACAATGGTTATTCTGGGATGGTGACAAGTTTACTCTTAGAACGCGTATGGTTTGAACTTGCAAAGAGAAGATAAATCTTTGATGTGTAAAATACAGTGGTAAAATATCTCTTCCGCTTTGCCAAGAAGGATAAATGAGGATCGTGCTGACTGGTTGATGCAAGTTTGGCTGGTTTGGCGCGAAACGAAGGAAGTGACTAACATGTTTTCATTGGTGTGTATGTTAGTCATTCATGCATCCACGCTGCCGTGAGTCGGATCAACTGTTGTCCGCTAATGGACATGTCAAATCCGCCTACAGTCAGCTAGCTAGAGAAATTCATATATCATAAGTATAAGAGTAGGATTCGACGTTGGCTGAAATAGTATATTGTGTACAAGGATGCAGACTCGGTCTTTTTCGGCTTGAGCGTAAGTTTGCAATGTGAGTCGTAGGCGAGCACGCATACGAGCCGTAGACCAATATTGTAAACTTTAATGAATTACCCAGAAATTCCAAGTTTTTCACATTTCGCGAAGGATATTGTTCAATTCTTTGTGAAGGCGCCAAATTCAAATTTTCAACGTGTTGGTATATTCGAAATGTGGCAACGCTGTTAGCTTCGCTGAAGATTGTTGATTGTTTTGAAATTCTCAATCGTGACCGTGACGAATATGGAGCGCGGTAAAGTCCCTACATCTACAGCGCGGCAACGGTGATAAGACCGTACGTACGGAGTGCAAGTGCGAATCACACAGATATTAATTGTTGGGTGCTTGTTGAATATCACGCGTGACGCGGATGATAAATTCTATTTTCGACATTTGCAGTTTCCAACGCGGTTTAACTTTCTCAGTAAATCATTTAGTAAGAAAATATTGTAAGATGTGTGTTCTTAAAGTATTCGGACTTTGTAAAGTATCTTGTTCCGTGTTTCTCGTTGCTGTAGCAATCGCAATTTCAGTGGTCGTTTTGCTATCACAAAGCGTTGATGGCTCAGGTAATCTGCACTGACTGACTGAACACAATGAATTATTCTTTTTAACGGTTTTTTCCAATTGTTATTGTCATTGTTTACTGTTATATCGTAATAAACATCCGTAAACATGATAATATCTCTGATTACAGGTGGCAATGGTCCGCACAGTTGCAAATGTGAACATTACGGCTGTGGATGCTGCCAACATATTAAAGTACATCGGGTTCATTTAGATGACACAGGTAGCAAAAATATCATTCCCAGACCGTCTTTAGTATTTTGCAGGATATGTTGGATAATTGTCAACTGATCTGGTCCCTTTAGTCAGATTTTTATACACATGAAGCTACCTGCATGCTTCAATGTCCCACAGGTGGATTCTACCACCCAATATACGCACACCACTCGATGCTAACATTTGATATATTTTTCCATTCGAATTTCAGTTTTTCACTATTCGAAATACTGCTTTGAGGTATTTCAGTTTTAGAAAATTTGAAATCCCCTTAAAAATTATAAATTCTACGCAGTAGTCGTATTTGCTCAGCAAAAAACGCAGTAAACAAAACCTAGTGTGTGAGTAATTGCAGCACCTACCCTGTGTTTACCAATCTTCACAGTTAACATATCATCGAACTGTATTGATAACCTTACAAAGAATCAGTTGATTCAGTTTATTATCATTTTTTTTTATCAAATATCACCTCTTTAAAATGCAACAACCATTTGCCTCTTGGCAAAGTCTCATTGTGATTAAACACAATGATCATTCTTCTGACAGTATTGTAGTTTCATGTATGATTTATCTTGTACTTAGAGTTTATATTCGTAGTTTATATTCACTTTTGTTTCAGTCTGTGCGAATGTAACTTACCTCCCTGACGATATTGGAGTTTCACTGACCATCACATTCGACTCTTACGCAGTTTTTAACACAACAGTGTCAGGTAAATTTTGTACAAATTAACTCTGTATTAACATGTTATGGGCGGTTATCTTGTTCTTTCAAAACACTAATATTATCATTAATGCCAACAGACCGTTAGCTGAATATTTTTTATAATTTTGGTTATAAATATACTTATGGAATATGTTCATGAATATGATTGGAAAATATGTTTCCAGTTAGGTATCTTTTTTTCCAGATTATAATTAATTACGACTCATTGAAGTATAGCTTAAAGGCCATAGCTGATTAAGAATGGCTGATTAGCCCCCGATTGGGATTTTACCCAAAATTAGTTTCAAGTTCTCCCATACTGAAGCACCAATTTATACCAAATACTATGTCCCGGTTACAGCTAGAATATAAATTATCATGAAAAAAATGGCTGTTCAATTTTTAATCTGATTTTTTATTCTAAGTGACAGAAAATTTCGTAAAACTTTTATATCACATTGAATGCTCAAAACTAAACACAAACTTTTTTCATTTTTCCATGTTACAGTTTTAGGGAATTTTTCTTGTAATTTTTCAAATACTAGTACCTATAGCATTCCATCATCTTAGACTTACCAAACTTTTCGCAGAAAATGTCTGACACAGAAAAATGGAGCTCAATTTTTTTGCAGCTGATTCACTTCAGAGTAACAGCGAAACAAATTAAAACTCTGAAATGACTTTATTGCCTCCGGATCAAACGAGATTACTAAACGTTTTTGTACTAAACAATGACAGAATTGTTGGTCTACAACACTGTAGTGAAAGACATAATGCTTTACTGCAATTTACCATTCCCATAATTGCATTACTTATACCTGGCTTAAAAATATAAATCATATTAGAAAGTAAAACTTGCGATTCCTTCATCAATGCTCTGATTGGTAAATACTTATATACATTTACAAAAGTTAAAAAAAAATAATAAATAAACCAACAGTGGACCTAAAACAATTGGATGTTTGACCAAGCCATGGAAGAGCATATTATGCCTGTAAATTATTGTGATTGAGAAATTCTTTGTTGCCTTGATTAAAGGAAATCTAAAGTTTATAATTTTATGCAAAATTAGCTTGGTATAGCGTCTGATTTGTTGTTTTGCTTCTGTCTGCAAAATTACAGAAACAGCTCACTACGATTTGTCATTATTTAGTTGATACATTATGGCCATAACATTTTAATGCAGATGAACTGTCTTGCCTTTAGCAAATTAATTTTCTAACTAGGCAAGGTTTTACCATAATTGCTTACTTCCTGTATTGTGATCTGAGCTTTCATGAAAATTGCATCATCCCACATTACGTAGTCTACTTTTTCAAGTAGTAATCACTTCACAAATTTCAATACAGGTTATCCAAGTCTACTGAAAAGTTATGTCGGATTATTTTATGTTTAGTTCGAAACCCTCCACCTATCTGCATTGGGCAAGATTATGTGAAAGAGTTGGAAGCTGAAATTTGTATACGATTCTATGACTTGGATGCTAATAAGCACCATCTCCATGGCTGCCTAAAGTTTGACGTTGAGCTTTATAAATTGAAACTGGCCAGTTACGACCTTGGATGCTTCAACATGGGAAGTAACAATGTGAACATGACATCAAATGCTCTGAGGACAATTTGGTCTAAAATCAAAGCGCCACAAGTCAATATGATATAAGTCATACCATCGCATATATTAATCTTCCATTTCAAGATACATGTATAAGGTAATATAAAGTTATTTGACTAAGTATTTCTATTTTTGTAACGAGTAAAAATACATTTCATATGGATTTATTAAATATAAATGCACACAATTTTCCACTTTGGAAAAGCATAGAATGTATGTCGAAAAGTTGTATTGAACTAATTTTCACTTTAGTTTAGCATTGCAATCAGAAGTTTCTTCCACCCCCCACTGCAATCGCTCTGAAAAAATTCATATAGTTAGCAACAGATTTATGGATGTTAGTTTATTTTTCGTGCAAAAAGAAAGAAAGTGTTTAAGGTGAACTTGTTTATTGTTACTTATGAAGATTACATGAAGTTTAATAATAATAGTAAAATGTAGTGGAATTTTTTCTGAACAATAATTCAATTTTTAAATAAATTTGTTTCACTTAATATTAATTGAGAAGGGCGAGTAGTAGCTTTTTTAAATCATCGCTGCAGTCACTCTGTAAATTGAATAACAGGAAATAAATCATGATTGAGCTTACAATTTTCACTGAATTACTGGCAAATAAGGTGGCTAAATACATACGCTTCACAATTTGTGTAAAGCGTTAACAATAATGAGTAAAACATAATCGAAGTGGATTGCAAGCTGCTATTGTCTATGCTGTAACCGTTCCATCGATATGTACAGAAAATATTGAGAATTCAACTTTACCGGTTTATTACAGTAAAAATTTTACACGAATTTAATTGTGTATGTGTAAGATATTATGAGAGGTGTTTCTTATTTCGTATATTGAACAACACAAAGTGCAACAAGAAATTAGTATATTCTTAGCCGAGTAGAGTAAGCAACAGTCTCTTGTAGTCTCCCGAACAGTCACCCTGAAATGTGTAGATAATAAATTGCGGTTAAAACATAATGATTTGCGCGCACATGCAGAAGCAATAATAAGATTTAATTGTTAAAACGATAAATCGGGTTAAGTTTGCAGATTGAAGCATCCAGCCTATTTAATCAGTCTTCCAACGCATTCGCTTTTGTATTCACAGTATAGACCGTATCTGAGTATTTCCCCATTCTGGGACGTGATGAACTTGTCAGAGCTGCTTTTAACTTGAATCAAGTAGATGTGTACAACATGCTATTGTCAACAATAATTTTACTCACATCAATGTCTCCAGCCAGCGATTGGCCATATATCTGTTCATACGCTTCCTTGATATCACCCAGATCAATTTCAGAGCGCAAGACAATAATACGGATCAGGGTAGTGTCGTCTGTTCCCATACCAGCCATTGCTTTGTGTAATCTTTCAGCGAAATAACCAGTCTTGTCCCGGGCGCACTTGACTAAAAATAAGCAAAACGATTTATAAAAATTCTCATACGACCTGTGAGTGTCACGTGTGAACTGCTATGAGGACTTTGTCTTTGTCAAGGAAAAAATTAAATAGCAGGAAAATGAGGAACATGACTAGGTGCATTACCAACGGCAAGGTAGCCATCCTCGATGGAGCCAGAAAATTCTTTCTTGATGGTATCTTCCAAGTCGGATCCTGATAGTCGCTCGTACTCTTGGAATATCTTACGAAGCTGAGGGTAGCTTCTGGTTATCAAGATAGAGTTAAATGTACTTTCATCGGTTCCCCATTGCCCCTCACCAGCCTCGAGGAGCCTCTCTGCATCAGCGGTTGCTGCGTCAACGTCGACGTCGGGTGACTCGTCTCTGTTAGCCTGAAACATCGATATATGGTCTGTGGTTTTTGGAATGGAATTTAAAAAACAAATCAGAATGACTGAAAAGTCGATTCAATTCTCAAGATCGATCATATTAGTACTCACTGTGCTAAGGGAGACCAGAAGTCTCTTAAAGTGGCCCGACGTATCACTCTTCAGGTCATCTTCAAGTTCGTTGCCGTACACTAGGAGCAGAAAATGGAACTGATATTTACTAGTTGTAAACGACGAAGATTGCATCGTAGTGTGATAACATTCTAATTCTCAGTGAATGTGTGCATTCGGTGACTTACGATCCTTGTAAACGGCAGAAATAGTCTTGATGCCGTAATTGCTGAGAGATGCCAGGACCTCGACAAGGGCACCTTCGTCTGTACCGATTCCAGAAATCGCGTCGTGTATTTCACGGGCGTACAACTCTGGCAGAGGAGTCATTAGGGCTACGATGGCCTTTTCGAAATGTCCCCCAAGCTCGGACTTCAATTCGGATATCAAATCTTTTCCGTACATCGTCTTGAATTTTTCGGCAATTTCTAAACGCTGGACTATCCCACGGCGACCCAGAACATCGATTATAGCCTGTTCGTCTGTTCCGAAACCTTTCATCGCGGTTCTCAATAGGGTCGCATCTGCCTCCGCGTCAAACGGATCGGCGGGGTACACGGTTGGGGTGCACTATAAAAATCGTAATTGGGCTCATAGAACTAAACTTTAATATCAATGATCGCGTGAAAATTGCACGTCGTTGGATATCAAAAAAGTGTTGAACCGTCGAAAGATGCGTTAGCGAAATGATGATAAAGGATCTTTTTAAATTGATCATTTACATGCGATCGCTGAGGTAACTTGATGGTTGGTCAGCGATATTAAAATTGAATTTAATTGCTGGTGTATTACCAAAGTTATAAGATTATTTAAAAAAATATTAATGCAATACGCTTGAAATAATCTTTATACATACCTGTACGTGGTAATATTGCGGTGCCATTGTTGTGATTTATTTGATCTGTAACAACCCGAGACATTTTCATCAGTGTTTGAAAAACGGTTAAAATATATTGGCATTGGAATGTAACACTGAAAGTATAAGTAATCGGGACCCAACACTTGTATGGTTTTTTATTTGTTTTTCGATGGTCAAAATTGTGCTTGGGTTAATTGAGTTTTGACACCATAAATTATTTATTTGCTGTTTATGAACATCTACAAAGCATCACTTCTCTTCAAAGCAGCCTCCTTTTTCCGTTTAAAGCTTTGTTGCCGTTTTTTAAATCACACGTATTTCTGAATAAAATCTTGCGAATCGATTGCAATGCAGTATATCCCCTACTGCAGTAAAGTTATACCTAATACCATCAGCGGCTGAATATTATTTTTCTAAATCATTATGGGTACTGTTGGAATTTTTAACATGCATATGTAAGACAGTTCCGCGTCGTAAGCATATTTGAACGAAGCAGATATGTGCTTAATTAGTTAATTTCATAGTCAAAACTTTTACGATCCATGTATTTATTAAAAAGCCATTATCGCGATATCGCGTAATATATACCTATACCCTACATAAATAGAGATCAGCACATTTTAAACATATATCGTACAATAGCTCTGTCATACCGGTAATCCAATGAAAAGAAGCAGGTGAAATTTGCTGGCACAAAAGGTCTGTTAACGAAACCCAATAATCAAAAATAAACTACCCAGCCTGTTTTTCTATGATTATATATGATTGAATATGAAACCTTTGAAATGGAATACTTGTACATTAATCCGTGTTCATTTTCTCATGAAACAGAACGCTTCCTTTTCTATTTGCAGTTCTCTCGAAACTACGACGTTCAAATAGGTATACCCCGTATTGTAACTCGCAATGACAATTGAATTTTTTTTTCAACTAAGAATTAAAACTCAAGACAAATAAATCAAGTAGAGAGAAGTTGAATCTGATCAAGCGTATCGGACGCCAAATGACATTTGCAATCCCTCAATTGTTCACCTGAGAGCCTTCCAAGGTCTCTGGCTAAAAGCTTGCCCCTCACTTGAATATAATGGTTCCACTAGACACAAAGGTACAAGCTATAAATACCATACACTCTTATACTTATAAATATGTATAGAAAATTGATCCCCGTGTAGTTTACCGTCAAATTCGAGGAAAGCCATTAGCATTAATGCCGGTAGAGCAATTCTTACAAACGCGCATTAAAAATAGTTGGCGTAATTGAGTGTTATCCGTGAGATACAGACAGCTAAATGTGTAGCCTGCATCGCATATTACCGCAGTGAATGTACATACAGCTTTGATACAGTGACTAATCCATCAAATGATGAACTTCAGTACTATCAGGTATGTGGCTATGTGTATTTACCCGGCGTAACGTCATTTTCGAGTTTATTTTTAACTCAACGCGGTGTAAATGTTATCAGCTGCGTTTTTTCTCGCGATACATAATTAAACAATTACTCAATCGCTGGTACGCAGAAAGTTTTATGTTTTTACAATCAGGTCTGGGACATAGCAACCGGCATTTGAAAGATCTTGTCGATCGCGATCTTCGCAGGTTGCAGATTCGCTCTAAACAGTGTTACACTCGACTATAAAAGTTATACTTGTAATGCGCACGACTGTACATTATACACAATAAATTCGCCAAGGTACTGAAAATTAACGAGCAATAATGTTGTATGTACATAAGTATAGTAGTCACTGCGAGATCTACGCGGCGGAATATTGTTATAGCACTTATTGTTAGAAGTACATTCAAAATAAATGTCTTCCACCTTGCTGCATGCGCATATACGGAGGGCACAGACATTAACTATAAGTATCGAAACAAAAAGTAACCACACTTACCAAGAAACTGTCGAAAATCTTATAAACACTGATGAATTCGCCTTCGCTTTGATCCCGATCAAGACCGCTCGAATGACAGGCACGAAATGCTTGGGAGTGGCTTTGCCGGCTTTCCTGGCTAGGCTTGGCTATGAGGAGAACGAGTTACGTGGATGGTGGCAGGCGGCGTCGGCGTCGGAGACGACATTGACGGCGGACGCTGGGGAAGCGAGAAAAATTACGATCCAAGACGTCATCGCCTCTGGATCCAAGGCGATCTATTCTTCCGTCACCCTGTGCAGGTACGAGTGCACTGATTTCCAATGTTTGACTCATTTCATTAGGCTACAGGTAGCTTTGAATTTTACCCGTACGAGTGTGTGTAAATGCATCATACTTATATAGGTTTTGAAAGAATTTACTACGGTTCTGATCAGAGTTCGCTTCGTTAATCGCGTATTAATAGCTTTGGGTAATGAGTATCTATTTTACTTCCGCATTCGTGTTTGCATCGTGACGTTTCGACCGACGTATCACGGATGTAATTATAGCGATGATTGTATGATTCATCTCATACTGCATAATCGTTTCCTGCGAATTTCGGTTATCTTATCGCCTGTCCTTTTGAAACAAAATACATGGCATATCTAGGTATGCAGGTACACTTAAGCACCAAATTTTTATGTCTTTTCGAAGACCCTGTATGAAAATTGTTTTTTCTTTTCTGAAGATAATAAAATTCTGTAAAACTGACAATTTTACCACCCAAAAACTATATGAACTCTCTGATACGAATATGATCGTTCATGTGTAACACTATTCGAGTGTGATAATGAAGCTGCAAAATAATTGTACTTTGCAAAAAAGTACTATTCTCATACCGCCACATAGCGCTGAATAATAATTGACGACTCACAATCGTTTCAATAGGAATAAAATAGGCGGTTCTATACAATTGACTCATTGTATTATGTATACTTATATACATTTACTATTGTTCTATCGTATTGTAGGCCTCAATTTGCGCAATAATATAGCGTAGGTACAGCTGCAAATGGGAGTTGGTTTATTATATTACAGAAGCTTGACTTCATAATTCTAATCAGAATCGATACTAGCTTGACTTCATTATTATAATCAGAATCGATACTACGGATGTGGTATCATATATTTCAACTCACACACACTACACGCCTCATTACAGATAGTGGTTCCGGGTGATGTGCAAGTTCCTAAGACTTATATAATTTTCAAAAAACATAAACTTATATGTAGAAGGATTTGTATCACTGCATGATTATGTTCATTTTCACAAAAGATCCTTTGAAAATCGTGTTCTTCTTATAGAGCCTATACAAAGATTTTTGCTGTACCATTTCTTCCTCATTTGCCTATCAGTTTTCATTTAGAGTCCGCTTTTCATGTAGATATGAGGCGGAGGTGTTACTAGAGCGAGTTGTATGATATCAAAATGTCGTAGCAGCTAATATTTAATGAATAATTTCTTATTCATAAATATACAATTGTATCGATCATACACACATATCTATGCATGTATAACAAAGTTGATCAATGCCTGGGTATTGATTTTCCTTTATTTTACAAACGACGATTAAAACGGTACTGGGGTCAACTGAGACATATACGCATACCGTTACACCTTGTACACTTCGTCCAGCTCAACTTTGACCTTCGCGAACCTGAGGATGCCTTTAAAGGTGTTCAAATATCGACGTTCGAACGGAATCGGTCAAGAACTCCTTCGTCCTACGCTGATGAGTACAGTTTTCAATTTCGTTATACATTCTACATACTTCAAGTAATTATATCAACTCCTTGTTATAGATTTACGAATTGTTTGACAAAAAAAAACTCTTTAACCACGATCTCCCTGTGAATTACAACTATTTATAGTATAATTACAAGTCACAACCTTGTAACATAACTTGTAAGTTGTAACATAGATGAGTAGAGACTAACAATACAGTCGAAACCTTGGCCTCCGTTACCTTCCTTTTTGGTACTTCTGCGAACACTCACAATTCGTCGGTAAATGGACTATACTTTGGTACTCTGCTTACTAAAAACGTAGTAAAGGAAGAGAAGATGAATTAGGTACTCGATGTACGTTGAATGGGTCTTACTTGCGCTAGCGAGGTCGTACAGTCTTACCGTTATAAGACTTTACGATTCGTCTTGCAATTCGCAAGAACAACGAGTGATTCATCGTTGAATCATTCGGTTTCTACACGTTACGCATCATGAACACAATATAAGGTTTCTTAATTTTTTATACCTGTGACTGTCGCTAAGAAGTCTTTTGGAATATAATAAATAAGTAGCATATGAGATCTTAATCGAACATTTTAGAAATTTCATTACGCCTTTGACGGCAATAGTGGTTTTCCCATTCAGTTGACCTTTGGCAACACTGCAGGTTGTAACGTGCTAATCTAAGATAAACCTCATTAAATAGAATATAAATACCCAATAAATGAATACTCAATAAATAGAATATAAGTGACCCATCATGTGTGCTGACCAACACAAGCATGATCAGCTTATACGTGTAGTTTCCTGCACGTTATGTAAGCGATCAAATATTACAAAAAAAATGTTGTCACAATATTGTACACAGTTCACAGTTAATCCCTTTTTCAAAGCGATTTTCCGTTCAACTTTCGAAATTTCTGTAAGGGTAAATTATAAAAATCATAAACCTGATCGGAAATGTATTGAAATATCGAGTTGTAAGCTGGAAAGCATAAAAGGCTTTTGCATCACGATTAACTCTGCAGTACCAACAAGGTTTGGGTCAATCTCGTACACCTAGAGAAATGGATTTCGACTTATACAAGGCCATTTATGCCATCTGCTACTATCTACTTGACCTACGTAGTAATAAACATACAGGTGTCCTTGAATCGGTCGGGATTCACCTCCTCAAGTATACTTGTATATCCCAGCCCAACTGTAACTCGGAATTTTTTTAACAAGCGAAGGATATTTCCTATATATAGATACTAGAACGTAATATGTACATACGCGTATTGTATATTTATCATGCATGTTGGGATACCAGGTGCATGTGAAGTTTTCTAATTGTAACGAATCTACACTACCTATACAACGATACAGTATCTCAGTCTGATATTGTATGGAAATGGCACTGAAAACATTTGGCCTCGAGCTTCTTCTCGAGAACATTAAATTGTCATAAATTAGAATTGGTAGTAAGAGTGGTCTTCGAACGACGCGAACGCATATGACGGTATACAGTGTCCAGATACTGACTTCTGCGAATTCATCAGTATTTTTTTTTGCTCTACATTGTTAATTTTCAATTTTAGAATTATGAGCAATAATATGGAAATTCAAATTTCGTTATACTGATACAGTGTAAACAGAAATAAAATTTCCTAGTGCCCAAAAGCAATAAGCTGATGAATAAACTGCGATGAAAAATGGTTCCTTCTTAACGCATTTTATACAAAGGCATGACAATCATTGTTGTGGGAATTATGATCTTCCGGTATATCATTAATATCGTTTAACGACGCTCAATCGTACTCTGTGCAGATCTTATCGTGTGAGCATGGTTTTGGTTCAAAATACATGCTGGGGATTCAAGATTTCAAGTTATAACTTGTAGAAGCGTTGTTTTCTTCCTACGTATGTACGCGTAAATGTTACCTTGCTTATACTCTTGCATTGTCAGCAAGAATTCAGATTTTAATAGTGTAATTTTAGATAACAACAAGAACACGTCTTTATATTCTATAAACCCATATTGAATATACTATTTATAATAATTTATTTTATGAATATCAATCCCGAATCGACAGAATAATCACCTATCATTAGCCATGTTTAGTATTCTTAAAATGTCATACAAATTCATGAGTAATAACATAATAATATTTGATCTCGCCAATATAATTACAATCGAGATGTCAACAAATTACTATCTGCTGCAGGTGTGAGAGTTATGGCAATGGTTACATGAACGATAACCAAAAACTAAAATCCTAATTGAAATCTGTTATTTATATACAGCAAAATGAAACCAAGATACGACGAGCTGGCCTACATGAAGCCGAAAAATTCCAGCGCGAATCGTATACCATAGCAAAAAAATATCCCAATTTATCAAGCTGAGACGCACCCCTCAGTAGTAAAGCATTAGGTGGCGTCATCCTGGCGCCGAAGGTTTCGGCTAGCCCAGATTGTATTGACGTCGGTGACCAAATGTATGTCACGTAAACACGAGGAAGGGCTCTCCCTTTCCTTGGTTGCTTCCTTTATTCCACTACGTGGAAGGACGGATCTGTTGGAAGTAGATTAATCGATCGGGAATGAAGAAGCAAAAATGGTCGCCTTGGCATAGATCGGCGTATTTTCAGAATCCCAGAAAAGAATTTCCGTGTCACGAAATTATATAAGAGAAACTTCACACTTATCGTGAAGTTTTTGGTATAGAAAATGTTATTCCGTTAGAATATAAAATTATTCTACAATTTTCTCATCTACGAATAAATTTGTGAATCAAAGTTTTTTTTATTGTTATATAAAATGTTGAAAAAGAAGTAGCAAGCTGACGTGCTTTTTCCTCTTTAACCAAGTTCGAATGAATTGGTGTTTTATCAAACTCTTCATGATAATAGAAAATACTAATTTATTATGCAAAAAAATACAGATGTTGCAGAGTTATAAAATGCGTGTGTAATAATGTCTAAGGAAAATAACCAATGTTGTAATTAAAAATATATTTCTTACCAAGGAATTACGAATTTTGTTGTCTCGGTCATGTCACACGATTCTTTGTGGGCGGCCTTTATCGCTGGAGACGGAAGTTGAGGCTTTACAATTCCATTTGATTAAACCGAGCTTCAGGAAAATCATTGTGTAACAGATTTGATTCATAATTACGAATTAGTCAAGTCTAGGTCACCAGTATTACTTCATAATCATGTTTGCTAGGACATCGAAATGGTGCTTACCAAAATTTGGCCATCAAATTCGGCTTTGTGTATGTTGAAAGCGATAAAAAAATATTTCACATTTCAGTAAATCGATGTAGACAATGAAGTTTACATTGCATTCTGTTCGGTAATGGTATAATACCCCATACAACATATTTAGTAAATGTTGAAGTCTATTATTGTCGTTCCTAGATTATTGACTAATGAGTATTCCTGACTGTCTATTCCGTAGTCACTCTTTATCTCATCTACCTTGTACATGTGTGTAATCTCGGGAATAATTCAGTAACTTTTTTTTCAACGACATTTACATTTCTCATAGAGATAGTCAGAATCTTTAGGTGAGGTTAATGTGTCACTTAATAATATTGATTTTTCATTATATAATTCTTTTCAGCTGTATTGAATTAAAAAGAGCGCGGCAGATAAGATTGTCTTCAAAGCTTGAGAGGAGACGATACAAATTTTCAAGAAATGCCTATATGTGATTGACCCTGCATTAATGAAGGGAAATACAAAATATTTATGGTATATAACATCATTTATATTCTGCTTGATATGATGTTTATAGCACTCTTTTTTTAGTTACGTAATAATCAGATTTCTTATTTAATGTTCAATTATTTTTGTCTATACTTTGTAACCTTGACTTCAATATTATATAGCTACTTGCTAAGATACTGTACACTAACACCCGAACAATTGTACCACAATTGAGACCTATTAAATATAATTAAACTAAAACAATGTATCTTTGAATTTTTCATTATTCTTCCCCACCCCTGCGAAATCTTGGTGTAAATTTCATGTTTTCCGCCTATATAACTTTTTACCCGCTGCTCGCAGCGATTCCATACCGTGCCCAATCGATTCCCTCGCAAGATTCCGTCGACATAGGATATCAAGAAGACAACTGTATCGTTATTGAAAATCGGCGAACTTTCGTCTGATAAACCACAAGGGCAACCTTCTTTTTTCTGCGGTTTTTGAGTCTGAAACGTCTTGTTTTGGAATCGATTCGATTGACCTTTCCTAGACTAATTGGGCCCCAGAAGAGCCTGAAATAGCACTTGAGACTTTGTGGAACTAACAACTGAAGACAGGCAATCATGTTGTTATTCATTTATTCATTTTGATTCAGGTTACATAAAATAGTAATGATACACTATCATATATACTAGTATCGTATTTTGGAGAGACGCATTGCACCTGTACTCAGGCCGTTACTTGAGCAATACCTACAAAGTATCATACTGACCATTTCACATCGAATTCTTCATTTTCAGCTTCAGATGATGGTTATGGGACTCGTTTTTGTTGACGTCATAATCAGATTTCATATAGAATATCCAATCATGTGTTTGCCTACTTCAGTGACCTTGTTTCTGATATTATTTGGTTTCTTGTCCCTCAAGACAACGGTACTGGAGTTGAAATGTATTGACATATGTGAACCTGATACACTGTATCTCTGAGCTTGTCATTGTTTTTTCCCACCTCTTCATGAACCTGTCTTAATGAAAGAGAGATGACGATAGGAAGTCTTCCGTTTTTTGGCTGTAACTTTTCATGTGCTGCTCGCTCCGGATTGAGACTGCGCTCCATCGATTTCTCTGGCAGAATTACGTAGAAATAGTGCCCCATCGAATTGATTGCAGCTTTTTTCAGAATCGTCGGAATTTTCGCCGGAAATCCAAAGAGGTTAGCCTTACTTTTTTGGTCATTTCGAAGCCGAAAATTTTTCATCTCGGAATCGATTTGTATAGCCTTCTCTAGAGTAATTCAACCCCGAGGAACTCACAAAACACGTCAAAAACAGCGTAGGACCAGCAGCAGAGAAATGACGATGAAAATCATGAGTTTTTCAGCCGTAACTTTTCAGCTATCGCTCGCAGCGTATTGGGACTGCGCTTAATCGATTCCTCTCGCAAAATTACGTCGGAATAGCGCCCCATTGAATTGACTGCAGCTTTTTTTAGAGTCGTCAAAATTTTCGCCAAAAATTCAAAGGGGTTAGCCTTACTTTTTTGGTCATTTTCGGAGCCGAAATTTTTTTGTCTCCGAATCGATTTGTATCGCCATCTCTAGAGTAATTCGACCCCAAGGAACTCCGAAATTACGTCGAAAACAGCGTAGGACCAGCAGCAGAGAAATGGCGATGAAATTCATGAGTTTTTCGGCCGTAACTTTTCAGCTATCGCTCGCAGCGTATTGGGACTGCGCTTAATCGATTCCTCTCGCAAAATTACGTCGGAATAGTGCCCCATCGAATTGATTGCAGCTTTTTTCAGAATCGTCAAAATTTTCGCCGAATATTCAAAGGGGTTAGCCTTACTTTTTGGTCATTTTCGAAGCCGAAAATTTTTTGTCTCTGAATCGATTTGTATCGCCATCTCTAGAGTAATACGACCCCAAGGAACTCAGAAATTACGTCGAAAACAGCGTAGGACCAGCAGCAGAGAAATGACGATGAAAATCATGAGTTTTTTGGCCGTAACTTTTCAGCTATCGCTCGCAGCGTAATGAGACTGCGCTTAATCGATTTCTCTCGCAAAATTACGTCGGAATAGTGACCCATCGAATTGATTGCAGCTTTTTTCAGGATCGTCAGAATTTTCGCCAAAAATTCAAAGGGGTTAGCCTTACTTTTTTGGTCATTTTCGGAGTCGAAAATTTTTTGTCTCCGAATCGATTTGTATGGCCATCTCTAGAGTAATTCGACCCCAAGGAACTCAGAAATTACGTCGAAAACAGCGTAGGACCAGCAGCAGAGAAACGACGATGAAAATCATGAGTTTTTCGGCCGTAACTTTTCAGCTATCGCTCGCAGCGTATTGGGACTGCGCTTAATCGATTCCTCTCGCAAAATTACGTCGGAATAGTGACCCATCGAATTGATTGCAGGTTTTTTCAGAATCGTCAAAATTTTCGCCAAAAATTCAAAGGGGTTAGCCTTACTTTTTTGGTCATTTTCGAAGCCGAAAATTTTTTGTCTCCGAATCGATTTGTATAGCCATCTCTAGAGTAATTCGACCCCAAGGAACTCCGAAATTACGTCGAAAACAGCGTAGGACCAGCAGCAGAGAAATGGCGATGAAATTCATGAGTTTTTCGGCCGTAACTTTTCAGCTATCGCTCGCAGCGTATTGGGACTGCGCTTAATCGATTCCTCTCGCAAAATTACGTCGGAATAGTGCCCCATCGAATTGATTGCAGCTTTTTTCAGAATCGTCAAAATTTTCGCCGAATATTCAAAGGGGTTAGCCTTACTTTTTGGTCATTTTCGAAGCCGAAAATTTTTTGTCTCTGAATCGATTTGTATCGCCATCTCTAGAGTAATACGACCCCAAGGAACTCAGAAATTACGTCGAAAACAGCGTAGGACCAGCAGCAGAGAAATGACGATGAAAATCATGAGTTTTTCGGCCGTAACTTTTCAGCTATCGCTCGCAGCGTATTGGGACTGCGCCTAATCGATTCCTCTCGCAAAATTACGTCGGAATAGTGCCCCATCGAATTGATTGCAGCTTTTTTCAGATTCGTCAAAATTTTCGCCAAAAATTCAAAGGGGTTAGCCTTACTTTTTTAGTCATTTTCGGAGCCGAAAATTTTTTCTCTCCAAATCGATTTGTATGGCCACCTCTAGAGTAATTCAACCCCAAGAAACTCAAAAATTACGTCAAAAACAGCGTAGGACCAGCAGCAGAGAAATGACGATGAAAATCGTGAGTTTTTCGGCCGTAACTTTTCAGCTATCGCTCGCAGCGTATTGGGACTGCGCTTAATCGATTCCTCTCGCAAAATTACGTCGGAATAGTGCCCCATCGAATTGATTGCAGGTTTTTTCAGAATCGTCAAAATTTTCGCCAAAAATTCAAAGGGGTTAGCCTTACTTTTTTGGTCATTTTCGGAGTCGAAAAGTTTTTGTCTCCGAATCGATTTGTATGGCCATCTCTAGAGTAATTCGACCCCAAGGAACTCGGAAATTACGTCGAAAACAGCGTAGGACCAGCAGCAGAGAAATGACGATAAAAATCATGAGTTTTTCGGCCGTAACTTTTCAGCTATCGCTCGCAGCGTATTGGGACTGCGCTCAATCGATTTCTCTCGCAAAATTACGTCGGAATAGTGCCCCATCGAATTGAATGCAGCTTTTTTCAGAATCGTCAAACTTTTCGCCTAAAATTCAAAGGGGTTAGCCTTACTTTTTTGGTCATTTTCGGAGTCGAAAATTTTTTGTCTCCGAATCGATTTGTATGGCCATCTCTAGAGTATTTCGACCCCAAGGAACTCGGAAATTACGTCGAGAACAGCGTAGGACCAGCAACAGAGAAATGACGATGAAAATCATGAGTTTTTCGGCCGTAACTTTTCAGCTATCGCTCGCAGCGTATTGGGACTGCGCGTAATCGATTCCTCTCGCAAAATTACGTCGGAATAGTGCCCCATCGGATTGATTGCAGCTTTTTTCAGATTCGTCAAAATTTTCGCCAAAAATTCAAAGGGGTTAGCCTTACTTTTTTAGTCATTTTCGGAGCCGAAAATTTTTTCTCTCCAAATCGATTTGTATGGCCATCTCTAGAGTAATTCAACCCCGAGGAACTCAAAAATTACGTCGAAAACAGCGTAGGACCAGCAGCAGAGAAATGACGATGAAATTCATGAGTTTTTCGGCCGTAACTTTTCAGCTATCGCTCGCAGCGTATTGGGACTGCGCTTAATCGATTCCTCTCGCAAAATTACGTCGGAATAGTGCCCTATCGAATTGATTGCAGCTTTTTTCAGAATCGTCAAAATTTTCGCCAAAAATTCAAAGGGGTTAGCCTTACTTTTTTGGTCATTTTCGGAGTCGAAAATTTTTTGTCTCCGAATCGATTTGTATGGCCATCTCTAGAGTAATTCGACCACAAGGAACTCAAAAATTACGTCAAAAACAGCGTAGGACCAGCAGCAGAGAAATGACGATGAAAATCATGAGTTTTTCGGCCGTAACTTTTCAGCTATCGCTCGCAGCGTATTGGGACTGCGCTTAATCGATTCCTCTCGCAAAATTACGTCGGAATAGTGCCCCATCGAATTAATTGCAGGTTTTTTCGGAATCGTCAAAATTTTCGCCGAATATTCAAAGGGGTTAGCCTTACTTTTTGGTCATTTTCGAAGCGGAAAATTTTTTGTCTCTGAATCGATTTGTATCGCCATCTCTAGAGTAATACGACCCCAAGGAACTCAGAAATTACGTCGAAAACAGCGTAGGACCAGCAGCAGAGAAATGACGATGAAAATCATGAGTTTTTTGGCCGTAACTTTTCAGCTATCGCTCGCAGCGTAATGAGACTGCGCTTAATCGATTTCTCTCGCAAAATTACGTCGGAATAGTGACCCATCGAATTGATTGCAGCTTTTTTCAGAATCGTCAGAATTTTCGCCAAAAATTCAAAGGGGTTAGCCTTACTTTTTTGGTCATTTTCGGAGTCGAAAATTTTTTGTCTCCGAATCAATTTGTATGGCCATCTCTAGAGTAATTCGACCCCAAGGAACTCAGAAATTACGTCGAAAACAGCGTAGGACCAGCAGCAGAGAAACGACGATGAAAATCATGAGTTTTTCGGCCGTAACTTTTCAGCTATCGCTCGCAGCGTATTGGGACTGCGCTTAATCGATTCCTCTCGCAAAATTACGTCGGAATAGTGACCCATCGAATTGATTGCAGGTTTTTTCAGAATCGTCAAAATTTTCGCCAAAAATTCAAAGGGGTTAGCCTTACTTTTTTGGTCATTTTCGAAGCCGAAAATTTTTTGTCTCCGAATCGATTTGTATAGCCATCTCTAGAGTAATTCGACCCCAAGGAACTCCGAAATTACGTCGAAAACAGCGTAGGACCAGCAGCAGAGAAATGGCGATGAAATTCATGAGTTTTTCGGCCGTAACTTTTCAGCTATCGCTCGCAGCGTATTGGGACTGCGCTTAATCGATTCCTCTCGCAAAATTACGTCGGAATAGTGCCCCATCGAATTGATTGCAGCTTTTTTCAGAATCGTCAAAATTTTCGCCGAATATTCAAAGGGGTTAGCCTTACTTTTTGGTCATTTTCGAAGCCGAAAATTTTTTGTCTCTGAATCGATTTGTATCGCCATCTCTAGAGTAATACGACCCCAAGGAACTCAGAAATTACGTCGAAAACAGCGTAGGACCAGCAGCAGAGAAATGACGATGAAAATCATGAGTTTTTCGGCCGTAACTTTTCAGCTATCGCTCGCAGCGTATTGGGACTGCGCCTAATCGATTCCTCTCGCAAAATTACGTCGGAATAGTGCCCCATCGAATTGATTGCAGCTTTTTTCAGATTCGTCAAAATTTTCGCCAAAAATTCAAAGGGGTTAGCCTTACTTTTTTAGTCATTTTCGGAGCCGAAAATTTTTTCTCTCCTAATCGATTTGTATGGCCACCTCTAGAGTAATTCAACCCCAAGGAACTCAAAAATTACGTCAAAAACAGCGTAGGACCAGCAGCAGAGAAATGACGATGAAAATCGTGAGTTTTTCGGCCGTAACTTTTCAGCTATCGCTCGCAGCGTATTGGGACTGCGCTTAATCGATTCCTCTCGCAAAATTACGTCGGAATAGTGCCCCATCGAATTGATTGCAGGTTTTTTCAGAATCGTCAAAATTTTCGCCAAAAATTCAAAGGGGTTAGCCTTACTTTTTTGGTCATTTTCGGAGTCGAAAAGTTTTTGTCTCCGAATCGATTTGTATGGCCATCTCTAGAGTAATTCGACCCCAAGGAACTCGGAAATTACGTCGAAAACAGCGTAGGACCAGCAGCAGAGAAATAACGATGAAAATCATGAGTTTTTCGGCCGTAACTTTTCAGCTATCGCTCGCAGCGTATTGGGACTGCGCTTAATCGATTCCTCTCGCAAAATTACGTCGGAATAGTGCCCCATCGAATTGATTGCAGCTTTTTTCAGATTCGTCAAAATTTTCGCCAAAAATTCAAAGGGGTTAGCCTTACTTTTTTAGTCATTTTCGGAGCCGAAAATTTTTTCTCTCCAAATCGATTTGTATGGCCACCTCTAGAGTAATTCAACCCCAAGGAACTCAAAAATCACGTCAAAAACAGCGTAGGACCAGCAGCAGAGAAATGACGATGAAAATCATGAGTTTTTCGGCCGTAACTTTTCAGCTATCGCTCGCAGCGTATTGGGACTGCGCTTAATCGATTCCTCTCGCAAAATTACGTCGGAATAGTGCCCCATCGAATTGATTGCAGCTTTTTTCAGATTCGTCAAAATTTTCGCCAAAAATTCAAAGGGGTTAGCCTTACTTTTTTAGTCATTTTCGGAGCCGAAAATTTTTTCTCTCCAAATCGATTTGTATGGCCATCTCTAGAGTAATTCAACCCCAAGGAACTCAAAAATCACGTCAAAAACAGCGTAGGACCAGCAGCAGAGAAATGACGATGAAAATCATGAGTTTTTCGGCCGTAACTTTTCAGCTATCGCTCGCAGCGTATTGGGACTGCGCTTAATCGATTCCTCTCGCAAAATTACGTCGGAATAGTGCCCCATCGAATTGATTGCAGGTTTTTTCAGAATCGTCAAAATTTTCGCCAAAAATTCAAAGGGGTTAGCCTTACTTTTTTGGTCATTTTCGGAGTCGAAAATTTTTTGTCTTCGAATCGATTTGTATGGCCATCTCTAGAGTAATTCGACCCCAAGGAACTCAAAAATTACGTCAAAAACAGCGTAGGACCAGCATTGGAGAAATGACGATAAAAATCATGAGTTTTTCGGCCGTAACTTTTCAGCTATCGCTCGCAGCGTATTGGGACTGCGCTCAATCGATTTCTCTCGCAAAATTACGTCGGAATAGTGCCCCATCGAATTGATTGCAGCTTTTTTCAGAATCGTCAAACTTTTCGCCAAAAATTCAAAGGGGTTAGCCTTACTTTTTTGGTCATTTTCGGAGTCGAAAATTTTTTGTCTCCGAATCGATTTGTATGGCCATCTCTAGAGTAATTCGACCCCAAGGAACTCGGAAATTACGTCGAAAACAGCGTAGGACCAGCAGCAGAGAAATGACGATGAAAATCATGAGTTTTTCGGCCGTAACTTTTCAGCTATCGCTCGCAGCGTATTGGGACTGCGCTTAATCGATTCCTCTCGCAAAATTACGTCGGAATAGTGCCCCATCGAATTGATTGCAGCTTTTTTCAGATTCCTCAAAATTTTCGCCAAAAATTCAAAGGGGTTAGCCTTACTTTTTTAGTCATTTTCGGAGCCGAAAATTTTTTCTCTCCAAATCGATTTGTATGGCCATCTCTAGAGTAATTCAACCCCAAGGAACTCAAAAATTACGTCAAAAACAGCGTAGGACCAGCAGCAGAGAAATGACGATGAAAATCATGAGTTTTTCGGCCGTAACTTTTCAGCTATGGCTCGCAGCGTATTGGGACTGCGCTTAATCGATTCCTCTCGCAAAATTACGTCGGAATAGTGCCCCATCGAATTGATTGCAGGTTTTTTCAGAATCGTCAAAATTTTCGCCAAAAATTCAAAGGGGTTAGCCTTACTTTTTTGGTCATTTTCGGAGTCGAAAATTTTTTGTCTCCGAATCGATTTGTATGGCCATCTCTAAAGTAATTCGACCCCAAGGAACTCAAAAATTACGTCAAAAACAGCGTAGGACCAGCATTGGAGAAATGACGATAAAAATCATGAGTTTTTCGGCCGTAACTTTTCAGCTATCGCTCGCAGCGTATTGGGACTGCGCTCAATCGATTTCTCTCGCAAAATTACGTCGGAATAGTGCCCCATCGAATTGATTGCAGCTTTTTTCAGAATCGTCAAACTTTTCGCCTAAAATTCAAAGGGGTTAGCCTTACTTTTTTGGTCATTTTCGGAGTCGAAAATTTTTTGTCTCCGAATCGATTTGTATGGCCATCTCTAGAGTATTTCGACCCCAAGGAACTCGGAAATTACGTCGAAAACAGCGTAGGACCAGCAACAGAGAAATGACGATGAAAATCATGAGTTTTTCGGCCGTAACTTTTCAGCTATCGCTCGCAGCGTATTGGGACTGCGCGTAATCGATTCCTCTCGCAAAATTACGTCGGAATAGTGCCCCATCGGATTGATTGCAGCTTTTTTCAGATTCGTCGAAATTTTCGCCAAAAATTCAAAGGGGTTAGCCTTACTTTTTTAGTCATTTTCGGAGCCGAAAATTTTTTCTCTCCAAATCGATTTGTATGGCCATCTCTAGAGTAATTCAACCCCAAGGAACTCAAAAATTACGTCGAAAACAGCGTAGGACCAGCAGCAGAGAAATGACGATGAAATTCATGAGTTTTTCGGCCGTAACTTTTCAGCTATCGCTCGCAGCGTATTGGGACTGCGCTTAATCGATTCCTCTCGCAAAATTACGTCGGAATAGTGCCCTATCGAATTGATTGCAGCTTTTTTCAGAATCGTCAAAATTTTCGCCAAAAATTCAAAGGGGTTAGCCTTACTTTTTTGGTCATTTTCGGAGTCGAAAATTTTTTGTCTCCGAATCGATTTGTATGGCCATCTCTAGAGTAATTCGACCCCAAGGAACTCAAAAATTACGTCAAAAACAGCGTAGGACCAGCATTGGAGAAATGACGATAAAAATCATGAGTTTTTCGGCCGTAACTTCTCAGCTATCGCTCGCAGCGTATTGGGACTGCGCTCAATCGATTTCTCTCGCAAAATTACGTCGGAATAGTGCCCCATCGAATTGATTGCAGCTTTTTTCAGAATCGTCAAACTTTTCGCCAAAAATTCAAAGGGGTTAGCCTTACTTTTTTGGTCATTTTCGAAGTCGAAAATTTTTTGTCTCCGAATCGATTTGTATGGCCATCTCTAGAGTAATTCGACCCCAAGGAACTCGGAAATTACGTCGAAAACAGCGTAGGACCAGCAGCAGAGAAATGACGATGAAATTCATAAGTTTTTCGGTCGTAACTTTTCAGCTATCGCTCGCATCGTATTAAGACTGCGCTTAATCGATTCCTCTCGCAAAATTACGTCGGAATAGTGCCCCATCGAATTGATTGCAGGTTTTTTCAGAATCGACAAAATTTTCGCCAAAAATTCAAAGGGGTTAGCCTTACTTTTTTGGTCATTTTCGGAGTCGAAAATTTTTTGTCTCCGAATCGATTTGTATGGCCATCTCTAGAGTAATTCGACCCCAAGGAACTCAAAAATTACGTCAAAAACAGCGTAGGACCAGCGGCAGAGAAATGACGATGAAAATCATGAGTTTTTCGGCCGTAACTTTTCAGCTATCGCTCGCAGCGTATTGGGACTGCGCTTAATCGATTCCTCTCGCAAAATTACGTCGGAATAGTGCCCCATCGAATTAATTGCAGGTTTTTTCGGAATCGTCAAAATTTTCGCCAAAAATTCAAAGGGGTTAGCCTTACTTTTTTGGTCATTTTCGGAGTCGAAAATTTTGTGTCTCCGAATCGATTTGTATGGCCATCTCTAGAGTAATTCGACCCCAAG
Organism: Diprion similis; assembly: GCF_021155765.1. NCBI lineage: Eukaryota > Metazoa > Arthropoda > Insecta > Hymenoptera > Diprionidae > Diprion > Diprion similis. The sequence continues at coordinate 13,202,221 of NC_060112.1, read as the reverse complement.
GAACTCAAAAATTACATTAAAAACAGCGTAGGACCAGCATTGGAGAAATGACGATAAAAATCATGAGTTTTTCGGCCGTAACTTTTCAGCTATCGCTCGCAGCGTATTGGGACTGCGCTCAATCGATTTCTCTCGCAAAATTACGTCGGAATAGTGCCCCATCGAATTGATTGCAGCTTTTTTCAGAATCGTCAAACTTTTCGCCAAAAATTCAAAGGGGTTAGCCTTACTTTTTTGGTCATTTTCGGAGTCGAAAATTTTTTGTCTCCGAATCGATTTGTATGGCCATCTCTAGAGTAATTCGACCCCAAGGAACTCAAAAATTACGTCAAAAACAGCGTAGGACCAGCAGCAGAGAAATGACGATGAAAATCATGAGTTTTTCGGCCGTAACTTTTCAGCTATCGCTCGCAGCGTATTGGGACTGCGCTTAATCGATTCCTCTCGCAAAATTACGTCGGAATAGTGCCCCATCGAAATAATTGCAGGTTTTTTCGGAATCGTCAAAATTTTCGCCAAAAATTCAAAGGGGTTAGCCTTACTTTTTTGGTCATTTTCGGAGTCGAAAATTTTTTGTCTCCGAATCGATTTGTATGGCCATCTCTAGAGTAATTCGACCCCAAGGAACTCAAAAATTACGTCAAAAACAGCGTAGGACCAGCAGCAGAGAAATGACGATGAAAATCATGAGTTTTTCGGCCGTAACTTTTCAGCTATCGCTCGCAGCGTATTGGGACTGCGCTTAATCGATTCCTCTCGCAAAATTACGTCGGAATAGTGCCCCATCGAATCAATTGCAGGTTTTTTCGGAATCGTCAAAATTTTCGCCAAAAATTCAAAGGGGTTAGCCTTACTTTTTTGGTCATTTTCGGAGTCGAAAATTTTGTGTCTCCGAATCGATTTGTATGGCCCTCTCTAGAGTAATTCGACCCCAAGGAACTCAAAAATTACATTAAAAACAGCGTAGGACCAGCATTGGAGAAATGACGATAAAAATCATGAGTTTTTCGGCCGTAACTTTTCAGCTATCGCTCGCAGCGTATTGGGACTGCGCTCAATCGATTTCTCTCGCAAAATTACGTCGGAATAGTGCCCCATCGAATTGATTGCAGCTTTTTTCAGAATCGTCAAACTTTTCGCCTAAAATTCAAAGGGGTTAGCCTTACTTTTTTGGTCATTTTCGAAGTCGAAAATTTTTTGTCTCCGAATCGATTTGTTTGGCCATCTCTAGAGTATTTCGACCCCAAGGAACTCGGATATTACGTCGAAAACAGCGTAGGACCAGCAACAGAGAAATGACGATGAAAATCATGAGTTTTTCGGCCGTAACTTTTCAGCTATCGCTCGCAGCGTATTGGGACTGCGCGTAATCGATTCCTCTCGCAAAATTACGTCGGAATAGTGCCCCATCGGATTGATTGCAGCTTTTTTCAGATTCGTCGAAATTTTCGCCAAAAATTCAAAGGGGTTAGCCTTACTTTTTTAGTCATTTTCGGAGCCGAAAATTTTTTCTCTCCAAATCGATTTGTATGGCCATCTCTAGAGTAATTCAACCCCAAGGAACTCAAAAATTACGTCGAAAACAGCGTAGGACCAGCAGCAGAGAAATGACGATGAAAATCGTGAGTTTTTCGGCCGTAACTTTTCAGCTATCGCTCGCAGCGTATTGGGACTGCGCTTAATCGATTCCTCTCGCAAAATTACGTCGGAATAGTGCCCCATCGAATCAATTGCAGGTTTTTTCGGAATCGTCAAAATTTTCGCCAAAAATTCAAAGGGGTTAGCCTTACTTTTTTGGTCATTTTCGGAGTCGAAAATTTTGTGTCTCCGAATCGATTTGTATGGCCCTCTCTAGAGTAATTCGACCCCAAGGAACTCAAAAATTACATTAAAAACAGCGTAGGACCAGCATTGGAGAAATGACGATAAAAATCATGAGTTTTTCGGCCGTAACTTTTCAGCTATCGCTCGCAGCGTATTGGGACTGCGCTCAATCGATTTCTCTCGCAAAATTACGTCGGAATAGTGCCCCATCGAATTGATTGCAGCTTTTTTCAGAATCGTCAAACTTTTCGCCTAAAATTCAAAGGGGTTAGCCTTACTTTTTTGGTCATTTTCGGAGTCGAAAATTTTTTGTCTCCGAATCGATTTGTATGGCCATCTCTAGAGTATTTCGACCCCAAGGAACTCGGAAATTACGTCGAAAACAGCGTAGGACCAGCAACAGAGAAATGACGATGAAAATCATGAGTTTTTCGGCCGTAACTTTTCAGCTATCGCTCGCAGCGTATTGGGACTGCGCGTAATCGATTCCTCTCGCAAAATTACGTCGGAATAGTGCCCCATCGGATTGATTGCAGCTTTTTTCAGATTCGTCGAAATTTTCGCCAAAAATTCAAAGGGGTTAGCCTTACTTTTTTAGTCATTTTCGGAGCCGAAAATTTTTTCTCTCCAAATCGATTTGTATGGCCATCTCTAGAGTAATTCAACCCCAAGGAACTCAAAAATTACGTCGAAAACAGCGTAGGACCAGCAGCAGAGAAATGACGATGAAATTCATGAGTTTTTCGGCCGTAACTTTTCAGCTATCGCTCGCAGCGTATTGGGACTGCGCTCAATCGATTTCTCTCGCAAAATTACGTCGGAATAGTGCCCCATCGAATTGATTGCAGCTTTTTTCAGAATCGTCAAACTTTTCGCCAAAAATTCAAAGGGGTTAGCCTTACTTTTTTGGTCATTTTCGAAGTCGAAAATTTTTTGTCTCCGAATCGATTTGTATGGCCATCTCTAGAGTAATTCGACCCCAAGGAACTCGGAAATTACGTCGAAAACAGCGTAGGACCAGCAGCAGAGAAATGACGATGAAATTCATGAGTTTTTCGGTCGTAACTTTTCAGCTATCGCTCGCATCGTATTAAGACTGCGCTTAATCGATTCCTCTCGCAAAATTACGTCGGAATAGTGCCCCATCGAATTGATTGCAGGTTTTTTCAGAATCGACAAAATTTTCGCCAAAAATTCAAAGGGGTTAGCCTTACTTTTTTGGTCATTTTCGGAGTCGAAAATTTTTTGTCTCCGAATCGATTTGTATGGCCATCTCTAGAGTAATTCGACCCCAAGGAACTCAAAAATTACGTCAAAAACAGCGTAGGACCAGCAGCAGAGAAATGACGATGAAAATCATGAGTTTTTCGGCCGTAACTTTTCAGCTATCGCTCGCAGCGTATTGGGACTGCGCTTAATCGATTCCTCTCGCAAAATTACGTCGGAATAGTGCCCCATCGAATTAATTGCAGGTTTTTTCGGAATCGTCAAAATTTTCGCCAAAAATTCAAAGGGGTTAGCCTTACTTTTTTGGTCATTTTCGGAGTCGAAAATTTTGTGTCTCCGAATCGATTTGTATGGCCATCTCTAGAGTAATTCGACCCCAAGGAACTCAAAAATTACATTAAAAACAGCGTAGGACCAGCATTGGAGAAATGACGATAAAAATCATGAGTTTTTCGGCCGTAACTTTTCAGCTATCGCTCGCAGCGTATTGGGACTGCGCTCAATCGATTTCTCTCGCAAAATTACGTCGGAATAGTGCCCCATCGAATTGATTGCAGCTTTTTTCAGAATCGTCAAACTTTTCGCCAAAAATTCAAAGGGGTTAGCCTTACTTTTTTGGTCATTTTCGGAGTCGAAAATTTTTTGTCTCCGAATCGATTTGTATGGCCATCTCCAGAGTAATTCGACCCCAAGGAACTCGGAAATTACGTCGAAAACAGCGTAGGACCAGCAGCAGAGAAATGACGATGAAAATCACGAGTTTTTCGGCCGTAACTTTTCGGCTATCGCTCGCAGCGTATTGGGACTGCGCTTAATCGATTCCTCTCGCAAAATTACGTCGGAATAGTGCCCCATCGAATTGATTGCAGCTTTTTTCAGATTCGTCAAAATTTTTGCCAAAAATTCAAAGGGGTTAGCCTTACTTTTTTAGTGATTTTCGGAGCCGAAAATTTTTTCTCTCCAAATCGATTTGTATGGCCATCTCTAGAGTAATTCAACCCCAAGGAACTCAAAAATTACGTCAAAAACAGCGTAGGACCAGCAGCAGAGAAATGACGATGAAAATCATGAGTTTTTCGGCCGTAACTTTTCAGCTATGGCTCGCAGCGTATTGGGACTGCGCTTAATCGATTCCTCTCGCAAAATTACGTCGGAATAGTGCCCCATCGAATTGATTGCAGGTTTTTTCAGAATCGTCAAAATTTTCGCCAAAAATTCAAAGGGGTTAGCCTTACTTTTTTGGTCATTTTCGGAGTCGAAAATTTTTTGTCTCCGAATCGATTTGTATGGCCATCTCTAGAGTAATTCGACCGCAAGGAACTCAAAAATTACGTCAAAAACAGCGTAGGACCAGCATTGGAGAAATGACGATAAAAATCATGAGTTTTTCGGCCGTAACTTTTCAGCTATCGCTCGCAGCGTATTGGGACTGCGCTCAATCGATTTCTCTCGCAAAATTACGTCGGAATAGTGCCCCATCGAATTGATTGCAGCTTTTTTCAGAATCGTCAAACTTTTCGCCTAAAATTCAAAGGGGTTAGCCTTACTTTTTTGGTCATTTTCGGAGTCGAAAATTTTTTGTCTCCGAATCGATTTGTATGGCCATCTCTAGAGTATTTCGACCCCAAGGAACTCGGAAATTACGTCGAAAACAGCGTAGGACCAGCAACAGAGAAATGACGATAAAAATCATGAGTTTTTCGGCCGTAACTTTTCAGCTATCGCTCGCAGCGTATTGGGACTGCGCTCAATCGATTTCTCTCGCAAAATTACGTCGGAATAGTGCCCCATCGAATTGATTGCAGCTTTTTTCAGAATCGTCAAACTTTTCGCCAAAAATTCAAAGGGGTTAGCCTTACTTTTTTGGTCATTTTCGGAGTCGAAAATTTTTTGTCTCCGAATCGATTTGTATGGCCATCTCTAGAGTAATCCGACCCCAAGGAACTCGGAAATTACGTCGAAAACAGCGTAGGACCAGCAGCAGAGAAATGACGATGAAATTCATGAGTTTTTCGGTCGTAACTTTTCAGCTATCGCTCGCAGCGTATTGGGACTGCGCTTAATCGATTCCTCTCCCAAAATTACGTCGGAATAGTGCCCCATCGAATTGATTGCAGGTTTTTTCAGAATCGTCAAAATTTTCGCCAAAAATTCAAAGGGGTTAGCCTTACTTTTTTGGTCATTTTCGGAGTCGAAAATTTTGTGTCTCCGAATCGATTTGTATGGCCATCTCTAGAGTAATTCGACCCCAAGGAACTCAAAAATTACGTCAAAAACAGCGTAGGACCAGCAGCAGAGAAATGACGATGAAAATCATGAGTTTTTCGGCCGTAACTTTTCAGCTATCGCTCGCAGCGTATAGGGACTGCGCTTAATCGATTCCTTTCGCAAAATTACGTCGGAATAGTGCCCCATCGAATTGATTGCAGGTTTTTTCAGAATCGTCAAAATTTTCGCCAAAAATTCAAAGGGGTTAGCCTTACTTTTTTGGTCATTTTCGGAGTCGAAAATTTTTTGTCTCCGAATCGATTTGTATGGCCATCTCTAGAGTAATTCGACCCCAAGGAACTCAAAAATTACGTCAAAAACAGCGTAGGACCAGCATTGGAGAAATGACGATAAAAATCATGAGTTTTTCGGCCGTAACTTTTCAGCGATCGCTCGCAGCGTATTGGGACTGCGCTCAATCGATTTCTCTCGCAAAATTACGTCGGAATAGTGCCCCATCGAATTGATTGCAGCTTTTTTCAGAATCGTCAAAATTTTCGCCAAAAATTCAAAGGGGTTAGCCTTACTTTTTTGGTCATTTTCGGAGTCGAAAATTTTTTGTCTCCGAATCGATTTGTATGGCCATCTCTAGAGTAATTTGACCCCAAGGAACTCGGAAATTACGTCAAAAACAGCGTAGGACCAGCAGCAGAGAAATGACGATGAAATTCATGAGTTTTTCGGCCGTAACTTTTCAGCTATCGCTCGCAGCGTATTGGGACTGCGCTTAATCGATTCCTTTCGCAAAATTACGTCGGAATAGTGCCCAATCGAATTGATTGCAGGTTTTTTCAGAATCGTCAAAATTTTCGCCAAAAATTCAAAGGGGTTAGCCTTACTTTTTTGGTCATTTTCGGAGTCGAAAATTTTTTGTCTCCGAATCGATTTGTATGGCCATCTCTAGAGTAATTCGACCCCAAGGAACTCAAAAATTACGTCAAAAACAGCGTAGGACCAGCATTGGAGAAATGACGATAAAAATCATGAGTTTTTCGGCCGTAACTTTTCAGCTATCGCTCGCAGCGTATTGGGACTGCGCTCAATCGATTTCTCTCGCAAAATTACGTCGGAATAGTGCCCCATCGAATTGATTGCAGCTTTTTTCAGAATCGTCAAACTTTTCGCCAAAAATTCAAAGGGGTTAGCCTTACTTTTTTGGTCATTTTCGGAGTCGAAAATTTTTTGTCTCCGAATCGATTTGTATGGCCATCTCTAGAGTAATCCGACCCCAAGGAACTCGGAAATTACGTCGAAAACAGCGTAGGACCAGCAGCAGAGAAATGATGATGAAATTCATGAGTTTTTCGGTCGTAACTTTTCAGCTATCGCTCGCAGCGTATTGGGACTGCGCTTAATCGATTCCTCTAGCAAAATTACGTCGGAATAGTGCCCCATCGAATTGATTGCAGGTTTTTTCAGAATCGTCAAAATTTTCGCCAAAAATTCAAAGGGGTTAGCCTTACTTTTTTGGTCATTTTCGGAGTCGAAAATTTTGTGTCTCCGAATCGATTTGTATGGCCATCTCTAGAGTAATTCGACCCCAAGGAACTCAAAAATTACGTCAAAAACAGCGTAGGACCAGCATTGGAGAAATGACGATAAAAATCATGAGTTTTTCGGCCGTAACTTTTCAGCTATCGCTCGCAGCGTATTGGGACTGCGCTCAATCGATTTCTCTCGCAAAATTACGTCGGAATAGTGCCCCATCGAATTGATTGCAGCTTTTTTCAGAATCGTCAAACTTTTCGCCAAAAATTCAAAGGGGTTAGCCCTACTTTTTTGGTCATTTTCGGAGTCGAAAATTTTTTGTCTCCGAATCGATTTGTATGGCCATCTCTAGAGTAATTCGACCCCAAGGAACTCGGAAATCACGTCGAAAACAGCGTAGGACCAGCAGCAGAGAAATGACGATGAAAATCATGAGTTTTTCGGCCGTCACTTTTCAGCTATCGCTCGCAGCGTATTGGGACTGCGCTTAATCGATTCCTCTCGCAAAATTACGTTGGAATAGTGCCCCATCGAATTGATTGCAGGTTTTTTCAGAATCGTCAAAATTTTCGCCAAAAATTCAAAGGGGTTAGCCTTACTTTTTTGGTCATTTTCGGAGTCGAAAATTTTGTGTCTCCGAATCGATTTGTATGGCCATCTCTAGAGTAATTCGACCCCAAGGAACTCAAAAATTACGTCAAAAACAGCGTAGGACCAGCAGCAGAGAAATGACGATGAAAATCATGAGTTTTTCGGCCGTAACTTTTCAGCTATCGCTCGCAGCGTATAGGGACTGCGCTTAATCGATTCCTTTCGCAAAATTACGTCGGAATAGTGCCCCATCGAATTGATTGCAGGTTTTTTCAGAATCGTCAAAATTTTCGCCAAAAATTCAAAGGGGTTAGCCTTACTTTTTTGGTCATTTTCGGAGTCGAAAATTTTTTGTCTCCGAATCGATTTGTATGGCCATCTCTAGAGTAATTCGACCCCAAGGAACTCAAAAATTACGTCAAAAACAGCGTAGGACCAGCATTGGAGAAATGACGATAAAAATCATGAGTTTTTCGGCCGTAACTTTTCAGCGATCGCTCGCAGCGTATTGGGACTGCGCTCAATCGATTTCTCTCGCAAAATTACGTCGGAATAGTGCCCCATCGAATTGATTGCAGCTTTTTTCAGAATCGTCAAAATTTTCGCCAAAAATTCAAAGGGGTTAGCCTTACTTTTTTGGTCATTTTCGGAGTCGAAAATTTTTTGTCTCCGAATCGATTTGTATGGCCATCTCTAGAGTAATTTGACCCCAAGGAACTCGGAAATTACGTCAAAAACAGCGTAGGACCAGCAGCAGAGAAATGACGATGAAATTCATGAGTTTTTCGGCCGTAACTTTTCAGCTATCGCTCGCAGCGTATTGGGACTGCGCTTAATCGATTCCTTTCGCAAAATTACGTCGGAATAGTGCCCAATCGAATTGATTGCAGGTTTTTTCAGAATCGTCAAAATTTTCGCCAAAAATTCAAAGGGGTTAGCCTTACTTTTTTGGTCATTTTCGGAGTCGAAAATTTTTTGTCTCCGAATCGATTTGTATGGCCATCTCTAGAGTAATTCGACCCCAAGGAACTCAAAAATTACGTCAAAAACAGCGTAGGACCAGCATTGGAGAAATGACGATAAAAATCATGAGTTTTTCGGCCGTAACTTTTCAGCTATCGCTCGCAGCGTATTGGGACTGCGCTCAATCGATTTCTCTCGCAAAATTACGTCGGAATAGTGCCCCATCGAATTGATTGCAGCTTTTTTCAGAATCGTCAAACTTTTCGCCAAAAATTCAAAGGGGTTAGCCTTACTTTTTTGGTCATTTTCGGAGTCGAAAATTTTTTGTCTCCGAATCGATTTGTATGGCCATCTCTAGAGTAATCCGACCCCAAGGAACTCGGAAATTACGTCGAAAACAGCGTAGGACCAGCAGCAGAGAAATGATGATGAAATTCATGAGTTTTTCGGTCGTAACTTTTCAGCTATCGCTCGCAGCGTATTGGGACTGCGCTTAATCGATTCCTCTCGCAAAATTACGTCGGAATAGTGCCCCATCGAATTGATTGCAGGTTTTTTCAGAATCGTCAAAATTTTCGCCAAAAATTCAAAGGGGTTAGCCTTACTTTTTTGGTCATTTTCGGAGTCGAAAATTTTGTGTCTCCGAATCGATTTGTATGGCCATCTCTAGAGTAATTCGACCCCAAGGAACTCAAAAATTACGTCAAAAACAGCGTAGGACCAGCATTGGAGAAATGACGATAAAAATCATGAGTTTTTCGGCCGTAACTTTTCAGCTATCGCTCGCAGCGTATTGGGACTGCGCTCAATCGATTTCTCTCGCAAAATTACGTCGGAATAGTGCCCCATCGAATTGATTGCAGCTTTTTTCAGAATCGTCAAACTTTTCGCCAAAAATTCAAAGGGGTTAGCCCTACTTTTTTGGTCATTTTCGGAGTCGAAAATTTTTTGTCTCCGAATCGATTTGTATGGCCATCTCTAGAGTAATTCGACCCCAAGGAACTCGGAAATCACGTCGAAAACAGCGTAGGACCAGCAGCAGAGAAATGACGATGAAAATCATGAGTTTTTCGGCCGTCACTTTTCAGCTATCGCTCGCAGCGTATTGGGACTGCGCTCAATCGATTCCTCTCGCAAAATTACGTTGGAATAGTGCCCCATCGAATTGATTGCAGCTTTTTTCAGATACGTCAAAATTTTCACCAAAAATTCAAAGGGGTTAGCCTTACTTTTTTGGTCATTTTCGGAGTCGAAAATTTTTTGTCTACGAATCGATTTGTATGGCCATCTCCAGAGTAATTCGACCCCAAGGAACTCAAAAATTACGTCAAAAACAGCGTAGGACCAGCAGCAGAGAAATGACGATGAAAATCGTGAGTTTTTCGGCCGTAACTTTTCAGCTATCGCTCGCAGCGTATTGGGACTGCGCCTAATCGATTCCTCTCGCAAAATTACGTCGGAATAGTGCCCCGTCGAATTGATTGCAGCTTTTTTTCGAATCGTCAACATTTTCGCCAAAAATTCAAAGGGGTTAGCCTTACTTTTTTGGTCATTTTCGGAGCCGAAAATTTTTTGTCTCCGAATCGATTTGTATCGCCATTTCTAGAGTAATTCGACCCCAAGGAACTCAGAAATTACGTCGAAAACAGCGTAGGACCAGCAGCAGATAAATGACGATGAAATTCATGAGTTTTTCGGCCGTAACTTTTCAGCTATCGCTCGCAGCGTATTGGGACTGCGCTTAATCGATTTCTCTCGCAAAATTACGTCGGAATAGTGCCCCATTGAATTGATTGCAGCTTTTTTCAGAATCGTCAAAATTTTCGCCAAAAATTCAAAGGGGTTAGCCTTACTTTTATGGTCATTTTCGGAGCCGAAAATTTTTTGTCTCTGAATCGATTTGTATAGCCATCGCTAGAGTAATTCGACCCCAAGGAACTCAAAAATTACGTCAAAAACAGCGTAGGACCAGCATTGGAGAAATGACGATGAAAATCATGAGTTTTTCGGCCGTAACTTTTCAGCTATCGCTCGCAGCGTATTGGGACTGCGCTTAATCGATTTCTCTCGCAAAATTACGTCGGAATAGTGCCCCATCGAATTGATTGCAGCTTTTTTCAGAATCGTCAAAGTTTTCGCCAAAAATTCAAAGGGGTTAGTCTTACCTTTTTGGTCATTTTCAGAGCCGACAATTTTTTGTCTCCGAATCGAATTGTATGGCCACTCTAGAGTAATTCGACCCCAAGGAACTCAGAAAACACGTCGAAAACAGCGTAGGACCAGCAGCAGAGAAATGACGGTAGGAAGTCTTTTTTTTTTCCCTGTAACCTTCTATGTGTCGCTCGCAGCGTATTTGAACCATGCGTCCAACGGACTTATCTTGCAGAATTACGATGCAATAGTGCACGAAAGAATCGGCTGCATTATTTTCAAATTCGTGGAAATTTCGCCCAAAAACCACCCGGGTTAGCCTCACTTTATTATGGGCGATACATTTTTGGTCTCGAAATCGATTCGCAAAATTCCTTCGGAACAGTGCATGAATTTTAAACATGTGCATCGTGCACGTATGTACAAAGTCCTTATGCCCAAGAACTTTCAATATATAAAAGACTGGAGTTGTAGCTATTTTAGTGCTGCTGTTACATCAGTTTTCGATTTTCTTATGCTACTAGGAGAACTATTATAATGTTATATTTATCTACCCCACAGGTCCGTTGATCGGTCATCTGACTAGTTACCAGAGTACTTGTAGCAGTGTTCAACGATTACCAACCTTTAGATCCGCATTGTTTCACGTCGCTCCAGCCTTTATGTAAGCATATGAAAAATAAGTATAAAGTGGCACTAAGTAGAAAAGATTCCAATGAATCCGAAATAAGGCTGAAGATATCTCAGAAGTTGTATTTATAACATAATTTTTATTTTCAAAAATAGCCCATACATTAGAAACTTAATCTTCGATCATATTCTCTTGACAAATTTGCTTCGAGGATGATGTTCTGCGTAGGACAATACTGTGTCGCATAATGATGCATCGGATCGGCATGTGCACTCAGGTCGAAGCAGAAACACGAAGCTTATTGGTGTACACATGGTGCACGCAAATCTTTTCTTGGAGCTATAATTTATATTATTGCTTTACGTCCGTTACTCATGTAATAACTAACTCTGCGCCAAAAAAATTTCAATTAACGAAATATCCCTCATAACACGTGACGATTGATATTTCTGTATGGCGTTTTATTGCCAACTTTGTTTACGACCTATACAGAAAGAAGTCTGAAGCATACACAGCAATGGGGTAGAAAAATTGCGCACGAAACACTCGCGATTACTGATTCATTGGTTTCTCTTATTGCTTCCGTTACATAGCGCATAATATAGACCGTCGTAGAGAATCATGCCCAAGATACCCGAGGCAGAGGCAGGTCATCAACGCCTATTGACAGATAGCCCGACGAGCACGCGTGTATGGCAAAGTACCGTTACTCGTACAGTATATATACAGGTAAACAAATGCAATGGTATATATATAATGCTTATACATATATACATGTATATATGTTGTGTGTCTAGTGGTCGCTGATCCACCACCGCCACCTTTACGACTTCTCTTCTTCTTCTTTTTCTTCTCCTTCACCTTCTTCGACTTCTTCTTCCTCCGCGGCACGATGGTTGAATAGGAATGCGGTAGGACGGAAAAAGACGTGGTCAAGGATGGCGAAGGATGCAGGTACACACATGCTGTACGTACGTGTGCCATAGAGGTGTACTTGTGCCGTATCCTATGTAGGATGGGAAAGGGTGGGGTTGGGTTGGGCGGGAACCACAGAATGCAGCCGTAGTACAGGTACGTACGTACGTACGAGGAAGCGCTTCTCCAAGTCGTCGGTGTATGTCAAGAAACACGGGTCCCCTCAACCTGGCCCCAGCACTCGGTAGTATAGTGTTTCGACGCGGTCAGTTAGGCGATGAGGCCCCGTACCGTTCGGTTAGAGAATCTATCAGTAAGCACCGGTTGACCGAGTAAACCGAGTACAACCAAGCGCAGGGATATAACCACGTGCAACAAGTGAATACCCAGTGTCAAGTGACTGTCAATCTTGTCTTGGTGAACGCAAGGCGAGATGCACCTACGCGGTACATTTGGCGGGGGCCTTCTCGTCGTCGTTTACTTCTTATTCGCCCTTGCGTCAACTAATGCCCAGGACGACGATTCCCTCGCTGGGAGTTTCTTTTCTGGTAAAAAAAAAGACATTTGTCCGTCTTACCATTCCTGGATTCATGGAATTATTTCTTCAACTTTTCCTGTTTAGTTACGACTAGCAAACTTCTTTATGTCTTCTTTAGTTTCTGCTGCATACAGTATATTTATACACTAACGTTTTATAGTCTCGTATCACCTCTGTGCCAAAAATAATCACTTTTTTTTTGATATTTCTTCAACCTTTATTATTAACAGGTATGAAGGTGTGATTCCTATTATAATAATTCGAGCATTGGCATTCGCATCACTGTTTCTTATCGTTACCGGTGAATAAATCTGGTTGAAGGATCGGAAATCTACAAAGTTCAGTTGCTATAACTGTACAATTTCATCATAGCGTCTTGCCAGGAAGCTTAAAAACGGTCTAATCGTGCTTAGCATCTCATTATGCGAACAAATTCAAGGCGCTGCTTTATCTGGCATACCCAGTGAATAGCAAATTAATGAACTTGTATGTATTCCTTAGTGTTAACCGTAACAGCGAAGCAAAATCAGCTTATAAGTGGGACTAATCTGTTCCGCACCAGGGGCAAATTTTAATTCATTCCTGCAGTCTGATCTGGATATGACCACTGTGTCGGCAATTGAAGCACGTTTTCTTTTTACTACTTTCCGCAACCAGGACAGACAAGCGTCTACAAAAAGCAAAGGAAGTCACTGCTAGTTGTTTCGCTTCCTCGACCTCGGCGCGCGCAATGTTGTAACAGTAACCTAATAAAATGATAGCGTAAATGAAACTTACTCAGTCCAGAAATGTACACATTGAACATGCACATGCAATGTTCAATTGTACTCCGTGAGCATTACTTAGTTCCGTCTTTCAAGTAAATTGTGTCTTCGAGTTACTTCAATCGGTCCCTTGGACTCAAAGAAAATATTTATTAATAAGTCAATAAAATGTACTTGGTGTAAATAATCAATACTAAGATAAAGGCTTAGAATGTTACATTATTTCTCTGTACTAAGAATTTACTACTACTTTTTGCGTATATTCTCTAACTATAAATCGAATCCAATTCAATTTTATCATTATTTTATACCAGCATTTTTCAAACCTTCGTTTAATTCTATTAAAGTAATTCGCGGAAGTCTATTTCTTGAATAATTTACGGTAACAGTTTGCCCTCGTTCTCTTAATACCATGATGCATGAAATGCACTTCTTCGGTTAATCTAAGCACACTAAACAGCGTGGCCTACAATTGACAGACAGCACCGTTCATTTTATGATTCCATTTGAAAAGAAATCAATTTAATGCTAATTTAGAATTACGGTATATTTGTAGGCAAGTATTACATCACGTGTAAATCATACGTCGTTAGTCGGATAAATTTTTTTTTTTTAATCATTCGAGGATCTTCTGAAACGGATAAAGTGTGGGCCGGGGTTAATGATATACTGATCGTTCCTTACCAAATGAATCACCAAAAAATTTTGACAATATTGAAATTGGCATGAACGAATGGTTTAAGTACCGATGTACATTTTATCAAGCTTGCTGCAAAATACTTACATATTCAGTAGAAAAATATTAGTTTGAGTTCATTGTACTTAAATCATTGCCATCATGATGTACCATTGGTAGGCGAACAGTGAATTAGTAACGTAGAAAATCGTAATTTTAGTATTCGCAATGAAAACTGTTAATTTTCAAAGTGAGCGTGAACTAGTCGTTGTACCTTATATAAAAAATTTTCACGTGAATATGCGAGGCATGTCTTGGGCCTAACAAACGCAAGTAAATTCAAAGTCCGTTATTGTGTGCCAAAAAGTTATACACAGAGCAATTGATATTGTGATACTATAATCCAGCACAATTCGTCGTCTGGCATTTTTTGGTTCGTCCTAGATACCAATGTATTACATGGTTCGATAGCTCAATGAGTTTTATTATTGCATTAGAATTATTGCCAGCTCTATAAATGTCTTAAGTATAGGACTACCTTAACACGTATAGCATTACGTATCGCAATATTAATGAGAGGTTAAAGAATTTGTGAGGACCATTTACCGTCAGTCGGACACATATGATGGCGGTAAATTAAACTCGTCATTGATGCTCCAATTGGTGAAGGATGTTGTGCCGTTAAGCAAAATTACTTAGCATGTACTCACATGCATACTTCTCGACGTGGAGCTTTAATTAATATACGATCTACCGGGTCTCGCGATGATCATATAGTAGGCCGTACATCGTGCGTAAATATCAAATGCTGGTAGCTAGTGATAGTCTTTTTGCACATTTAGTGAGAATGATTTACTAGCAAATATTAGTCAGTAAATAAGGTGAATTTTAAGGATCTGAAAGAAATTAAATGGTACGCAGGATGTTTGAATGGGCATTCACGTGTGCTCTCGTGGGAGGATAATTGTCGATAAATTAGATTCATCAACTGGCTATTGACTTATTAGGAATACGTATGCACGTGCACGCAAGTCGGGGGTACGGAGAAGTTGCGGAGAAAATAATACAAAGAATGAATACATACAGCAAGAAAGAAAGAAAAAAAAGAAAAGATGAGGCGAAAGAAAGAGGGGGAGACGCGATTCTGCTTCGTGCGCTGCTTATTAACTCCCGTTATATTTGTTTGGGCCGTTATGCCTGCCGATGTGCCGACGTCGGGATTACAGCGTTGAGTATGGGCATACGTACGGGACAACGCATAATTCTATGCGAATATTTTCACAGACGGGATGTCGAAAGAGTATAAACCGTCGGATGAATCCGTTTGATCGTTGGAAGTCATTACCGTTACGATATTCGATTGAAAACAGTCATTCAAACTTCTTCTTTTGTTCTTATACCTACGTATTTAACGCTTGGTTGTAAACTTTTAAACATGTCTTATACGGTGTACATCCTGTGTATAATAATAAAATATACTTCACTAGAATATATACGTGACAATGACCTGCCGCCTCTTCTCCAGGCGTTGGTTCTTCTTATCTGATTGTAAGCCTCAAAGACTTCGGATTTCGATGGGTCATCCGAGTCGGTGGCGGCGTTCCGTTCCGCACCTCCGGGAAGACCGGGGGGGAGGGCCACGCCATCTAGGACGCGAGCCTGCTGTGGGAGGTGGGATCAGGGAAGGGGGGAGGCACTCACTGATTTGGTATTCTTTTTAACGGGAACACGAGTTCCTGTCTGGGCTTGCAACTTTGTGTACCTAGTTGTGAGTTTTTGCGATGTTTTTTTTCAGCCTTTCACGCACGGATCCTCAAGTGCACATTCATTCTTCCAGCTAATTACCAGCCGCCGGTACTAAACGGCTGCTATAGCATACTCGATTCGTTGTGAGATGCATTAATATTATCACTGATATTCAACCGGTGGTGTAATAAAAATAACATATATTAATTTACATTTTGAAATGCCAAATTTTCCTATCACTACAATAAAACATTTATCTATCACTTGCGACCTTACATCAGATTCTTCTACCATACAACGCATCAGAATTAATGCCCTAATGTGTATAATAGATCAAATTGTTTTGAAAGACAGTATTTCCTCTTTAAAAAAGACGAAAAAGGAAATACTGACAATGTTTCATTTTCTACGGATGAATATTTATTACATGCAATGTCGTTTCAGGATGAATTCACGGTGTGTGAAAAGTGATTCATCGTCTTATTAGCGATGGGACGTCAGATCACCTACTTTTAAATTGAAACTAAGTTGAACATGTCCAAATAACTTTCTACGAAGTGTGAATCTTGCGAGAAATTCTTACAGTGCAGTGTGGAACGCTGCGAGCAAATAGACTCTATTACTTATTCTAAATGTGTAGCACATCCTCGTTACAATAAAGATGCACAAGATTTGGAATACGAATGTATTTTTGCGAATAACCCAGATATATGAAAGCGTCTTATCCAATCGAATACTTTAATTATTAGTAGCAGTATGAAGATGAATGGAACTCAAATAACTAATTTTATCTCTAATCCTGTTGATTCTGCAACATGGACAATTTTAGTTTTGAGAAATCTAAAGTAGTAGAAAATTGAACGGAAAATAATTAGAAATCGTTTCCCCTGTTTCACCGAACACCATAATTACAGGAGTGTCTATATAACCATAATTATATTATTTCTTAAATATTTTATCGAATTCAGTCACTATAAAGTTGACTGTAAAATTTTAATATAAACTGTATCAGAAATCGCATAATAAATTACAAAAGCATGTACGAATCATCAAATCTATTTAATATACTAAATTAAAAATCATATAACTATAATCACGTGATGGCGAATATATTTTATCGAAATAAGTCACTATATAAATAACTATATGATTTTTGATCTAGTATATCTGATGATTCGTACGTGCTTTTGTAATTTATTATGTGATTTCTTATATATCTTATCGAATTTACAAGATAAGTCATGTGATCCATGACAGACTGAATTCTTTCGAAACCTTTTATGATTTAACACATGATCATTTTCATTAGGGAGGTCCATAATAAGACTTGACTTCACTATGAATAAAATGGCTCGGAACCACAATTTAAAACAAAGTTGAGTTAAGTAAAGGTCCACATACCATGAATTTTCGTTAAGTGGTCTGCGGTCTCAAATGCTAACCGAGATATTCATTTCCGGTTCTCGAATAAATATATGTGATTCATTTTTTACTCGGAGATATTTTTGTGTTTTCCAGTGTATTATTAATGTTCATATAAACTAAAAAAGTTGAATTGTTCATGGAAATTTCGACAGTAAGAATTTACGGTAGTTGAAAAATGATAAATATACAAATTTTGCAAAGCTGTTGCAAGTCATAGGATTCTACTTAATCCTAATGCTTAATTATAGGACTATTGGATTCGATAACGAGTACTGCAAACAGCGCAGACTGTCCTGGAGTATGTGTTCACGCGTTTGCAACTTTGATATGCTACGAGGTACTGGAAGATATTCAGTGTCCATCTGCGAGTATGCGATGCTGCGTGGAAGCAGCTAACAATACCATTTCTGCCGATTCACCAAATGTTAAGGGTAGTGAAAACACAACGAAAAATACGGAAGCTAAGCCTATTACAACTATAATTCCACCGACAACCCTATCAACGACTACTACGTCAACGACACCGTTGTATACTACCACACTAAAAACAACTACGGTAAATGTGATGTAAAGACTTAATACTTTCGATCTTACGGACAATGCAGTTGACATAGATAACTATACAGACTTCCTTCAATTGAATGATATTTTAAATGAATTTTTTTAGGCCAAGCAAAAAGAAGCACAGGATAAGTTGTCAGACGGTAAGCCAAGGGATTGTTTGTTGCATAAATAAAATGTCTGAAATATAAACTGATAGAATTATGTGAACCAGTGTTCTTTAAAATATGATCTTCTTTCAGGTAAAAAATGTGCCGGAGTATGTGTGCCGGATCGAATGGCTGATTATTGTGAAGCAGTATTAGCTGTCGATGACCTGTGCGAGGAAGGATTACGATGTTGTGTTTCTCGTGATATATATGGTGATTCTCCACCACCAGAATTGACTGTCATTAATCGAAATACAACACGCAAAACTATGGCTACACCAGCAAAGAATACTCAACTTACAACTGTTTCCTCAACTATGTCCAGTTCAACTCCTGCTCCAACTACGAGCATTACGACTCCCAAATCAAAACCTGCAATTCAATGCACAGGTGAATGTGTCAGTGGCCTATTTGCTCTCTTCTGTGACAATATTGACAGCGAAGCAGAGTGTCCGAATGATGGCAGTTGCTGTATAACTGACACCCCACAAAAGACGGTAGTTCTACGTGAACAGTTTTCTCTATTTACGTATTACAATTTCCACGAGAACTCTCAATACCTATTAAATTTATTCACATGAACTTTTGAATGATATTTCAATAACAGAATGTATTAAAAGAAAAATTTTCCGAACAGAATTCCCAACATAAACTTCAGTGATAATATTTTTGAAAATCATTATAAATTGCTAACAATTTCCAGTAAAATATCTACCATATAGAGAGACTCAAATAACTAAATGCTATTGCGTTTTTCTCTCAATTTTTAGGAACCGAGTACCACAACAACTTTACGTCCATCGACCAGACCTTCACCACCACCACCATCAAAACTACCTCGCTGTCCAGGCTTTTGTATACTGAACATCATGGCAGCCTTTTGCGAACGGCCATACGTTCTTATACCTAAGACGTCAACTTGTTCAGCAAGCACGATATGTTGTGACGATACGAGAAGTCCATCTCCGGTTAGCATACTGCTTATTTGAATGGTGTTTGTTCGACGAGTAATGTAGTTGCTTTCTTTATAGTTAACTGTGATAGGGTGAATTGTAACATTAACGTTATGGAATAGAGAAAAATTTTGTGTTCGACAATGATATTCTATGATTGTGAGTTTTAATCACTGGTTGCAACTAACCGTCTAGTCTTTACAGCGTCCCAGACCCAGACCCACAACGCCAAGGCCAACAACAACTGTAGCTCCTGCACCACCCGATCCTCGTCCAGAATGCCCTGGTTCATGTATAGTTTCCTATCTGTCTTTTACGTGCTTCAGTAAGTGTACTCTGTGTTTTTTCTTTGCCTTTTGATTATATCCTATCACTTGTTAAAATTTTAATTCATGAAAACCAAAAATTTCTGAATATCAAAAAGTTTCCAATTCATGTCGACAACTAAATGAAGTGGCTAAAATACATTGCTATGCGTCTTTTTGCAGCACAGTTTTAATGTATAAGTATTGCATATTGAAACAATTAATTTTCAGATGAAACCGTTTATAAGTAGAAAAATATGTCAAGAAGTGTTTGTGCATAGGGAATGCTGAAATGACGGATCTCTTCAAGTGCAAGAAATTGGGGCATCAATGCTGCGCCCCAAAATCAATTATCAGAGAACTTCAGGGTGACAGTTCCAATCAACAATCAGCCACAAATAGAAACGACACCGTTTTTATGCCAAACTCAACTCCAAGACCATATACAACAATGATTTCAACTCCAAGTTGTAAGTAAATAAATTTAGAATAGTTACTTCAAAATTTCACCAGCATATGAGGAATAAAAACAACCTATAATATCGGTAATATCTCCAATATAAATATCAATTGAAATGCATACAACCTGATGATACATATTATAGATGAGACAACAACTCTAGCAACCACGACGCGTGCACCAGTTTACAGCAAATATGTCTGCGGTGTCAAAGGAACTTCACGAGGTCCACTACAAGCAAGAAACGATATTAGAGAAGCCCGAGTAGTAGGTGGAGAAGACGCAGATGCTAATGAATGGTGCTGGCAGGTGGCACTTATCAATTCTTTGAACCAATACCTTTGTGGCGGCGCCCTGATCGGGACGCAGTGGGTTCTGACTGCAGCTCATTGTGTAACCAAGTTAGTGTCACACTACAAACCAATGCCATTATATCCTGCATAGGAGGGAGCTGTTTAGTTTTTCACATGGCATTTTTCTGTTTTTTTTTTTTTTTAATAATATGAATAGATGAAGTATATTTTAAAGCCTCCAAAAATTTCAGCATTGTCCGCTCCGGTGATGCGATATACGTCAGAGTTGGTGATCATGATCTTACACGCAAGTATGGTAGTCCTGGCGCTCAAACCTTGCGTGTTGCAACAACATACATTCATCACAATCATAATAGCCAGACCCTCGACAATGATATAGCCCTCTTGAAGTTACATGGGCAGGCAGAATTAAGGGAAGGTGTATGTTTAGTTTGTTTACCAGCTAGAGGTGTCAGCCACACAGCTGGAAAAAGATGCACAGTTACTGGCTATGGTTACATGGGAGAAGGTAAGTTGTTGCAGAAAAGCTTATGTAATGTTTCATGTTACATGTCAACAATGTTACAAATAATTGTTGTTCTTGAATTTAAAGTCACAGTCAAGTATCATACTAATGCTATTCTGCAAAAAGACATAGTGTGAACTAGATTATTAAAAAAAAATCATCTATGTATGTCATAAAACTGATACATACCGCATTGCAGCTGGGCCTATTCCGTTAAGAGTACGTGAAGCAGAAATACCAATAGTAAGCGATCCTGAATGCATTAGGAAGGTAAATGCCGTAACAGAAAAAATATTTATATTACCAGCAAGCAGTTTCTGTGCTGGAGGGGAACAGGGCAATGATGCTTGTCAAGTGAGTAACATAGCATCCAGTATTAATTAAGATGTAATCATATATCCACGTGGTATTATCGTTATTTCTTCAACATTCACAGGGTGATGGTGGAGGACCGTTGGTCTGCCAGGATGATGGATTCTATGAACTGGCAGGATTAGTCTCATGGGGTTTTGGTTGTGGCAGAGTAGACGTACCTGGAGTTTACGTTAAAGTTTCCGCTTTCATTGGATGGATAAACCAAATTATATCCGTGAATAATCTATAGTTTATTACACCTATGTTTGATGGATTATTTATTTATTTGCACAACTACTGCTACCCCAATTACTCTTGTGACTGAAAATACTTGGGCTATATATCTACCTGTATCAAAGTCCTTCATACAATCAACAAGCTCTTTTCATTCCCTATAAGATATATGTCAATAGATACATCCGATATTTTCTTAGCAAATTGGTTGGCAGAATAGATGGCTTAATAATTTTTTTTCATTTTTTCTATCAAGTATTTAACCATCTTTCGATTGCTAGAATAATCGAATTTTCATTACTCATCAACTTTGAATGGTTCATAATCTCAACAGTTGAAACAACTTGACAGTTATGAACCATTTTATGTTAATCATCATCTCTCTATGTTTATTGTAAATTAGGCTTAAAAAATATGACTGTATTTCAAGTGAACCGTTCAAGTGGTAGAAACGATTATCAAAATTCTTTAGCATTTCATTTGACTTACATAATATATATCGTGTATCATTGCAATGACAATATATTTGATATATCTACTAGTTGATAGAAGAGGTATTGTTACAAACCGCAGCTATATCTATTCTTTGAGGATACAATGGAAGATAAGCTTCTTTCTTTACCGAAAATATCACGAAAACCTCTCATTAAATCTCAAGCACTTGCATCAATAACAAGTTATCACATGTGTATGTACGGTAACAGAGATGATACAAATTGAGACATGTAACTTCAGAGAATAATAATAGACACTTTATATAATGCGGGATCTTAATTGAATGTTTGGTTGACAATTTATCTTTTGTATTGAGTGTGTCACTTTGTCTTCTAATTTGAAATTAGATAAGGGCGACAAAGATCAGAAATATGCACTATGTTCAAATACATATACCTACATTTTTATAGTCAAGTCATTACTTTGGTAAGAAAATTTTTTCACTTTGCAAAATATTGTTCGAACTATCAGAAAGTACATACTTATTTACTCGCTTTGTAAATTAATGCATCATTCATAATATTGCTCATATCATTGGTACACTTAAGTTTTTTCCTTTTTAATTTTTTTTTTTTTTTTTTAGTGTTATTTCCGATTTTTATTTACATTACGATGTCAACTGAAGAATTAAATTTTTACCCAACATTTTAAATTTTCTAAATACTTATAATGCAATATAATAGCCTGATATGATTTAATTACTGTTACATGAGTATTAACATTTTTTACTCAACTTCATCTCACGACCTGAAATGAATTTTGAAGAAAATGGTAAAATTCTTAAGAGTGAGTGTCTAACTACGTTTTATTGAAGAAAAATATGTAGTGAAGTTGTTCATTTCGAATAAAAATTTTACCAGCACACTCTAAATACAATAATAGGAAGCTGTCATTTATTTAAATGAACACTGTTTACGTAAAATACACACAGGCACGTAAATATATAAGTAGCTGTATGTACCTTGGGTGAATATATTTATTATAAACTTTAGAGTTGCGTCGTATGAGTAATTCTGTATAAATATATATTTCTGTATATATGGTTGTGTTGAAATGTTTATAATTCCTTCGTGACAGCCTAAGTCAATTTGATAATTTTTAGATTGAATATCTTTCAAAGCGCACAATAAAGTGGTGATAGATCTGACAATATTTGGCATTTTCAAAAAACTACCTTTACACGTGGACACTTTTGGATCGCAGAAAAAAATATTTCACTGCCAATACCATATATAATATCAATACACTGATATTAATAAATGCTGTCTATTGAACGAAAAATTAAAAATTTTGGGTTCAACCCTAGAAACTGCAGCATCACAGTATTTGAACAAAAAACGCTAATTCTATTCAATGCACAGTTTTTAATATTTTCCATTCAATGACATTGACGAATCAATGTTTAAGTTTAATATCGAAGTTCATGGGTAACATGAAGCGGTTCTTCAAAATATACAGTAAAAAAATGAACACATTAGAAAAGAAATGGTAGTGAACTAACGATGAGAGTTCAGAGTAACGGGTGCAGTATTTTTCTATGTCTATATTTTTCCGAATTTTTAGTACAAAATATATAAAATTTTATGAGCAAGCTACATAAATACGATATTGTCTTTATAATTTGCTAGCGCATGCGAATTTTGCGAAAACTCCTCAAAGGTAGCTTTCTTAAGTAGAGATTCTCAGGTAAATTAGGGACTTTTAACACAGGGGAAAATTGATTCCTATCATAGCTCATCACGTTTCGATCTTGAAGCTGTTGAAAGTAATGTTTCAACATCCCTTACGATTTTACTGGCTGATGCAGTATTTATTTGACTGCCGTCATATTCGTTACTGTATTGTTGACCAGGAAAGTACAGCATGACTGTAGGATATGCTCGTACTGAAGCTTTTCTACACAGTGATCTGTATTTCTCACAGTTAACTTTTGCAAATCGAACTTTGCCTTCCAGTATCTGGAACATGTGTACGAAATTTTTACTACTTTGAACAACTAACATAAAAATTAAATGAAGTGTGTTGGTCTTTGTTATCACCAAGAAATTTTTGGAAACAGTGACACTGTCGTTAATGTAAGCACAGATCTTATTTTTACATTGCAGACTATACCGCTAATTTAAAATCATAGTACAAATTACCTGCGCTGCAATGTTGTAATGAGGTTGTAGCTCGATGCAATGGTGACACCAAGGAGCATAAAAGTCAACCAGCCAAGGTTCCTTGCGTGGTAAAATCACGTCATCGAAACGATCAAAATTCAAGTTTTCAACTATTACAGGTAGAAATTCTGTTACCCAACTCAACATAGA
Source organism: Diprion similis (assembly GCF_021155765.1). Lineage (NCBI taxonomy): Eukaryota > Metazoa > Arthropoda > Insecta > Hymenoptera > Diprionidae > Diprion > Diprion similis. The sequence continues at coordinate 13,178,372 of NC_060112.1, read as the reverse complement.
CAGAGAATCTCTTGCCCCATTGTATAATCTGCATATAATCATATTCTTACTCAATACTCTTCAACTTCAGTGTATTCAATTTCAAATTTGCAATTTCCGTCTAGATTACTTACGCAACACGATTTAATCCCTTACTGCCTGTAGGATACAATCTAATCGTTGGGTAACTACGTACTCCTTGATTTGAACAGAGTGACGGTTCCAGTTCACAGTTGACCGACGCAACATGCACAAATGGCAAGACTTGCAAAGTCTTGGCAACTAGCGTCCATTGAGGAGCTAATTGTTGACATGGACCACACCAAGGTGCAAAATAATCAACAAGCCAAATTTCATCAACTGTTTTCTTACCAAGTTTGAGATCAAAGTCATCTGTTGTCAACTTTATGACTGTGAGAGAAAAAAATATGTAAATACATTAATTCATGCAATCAAAATAATAAGTTTTCAATAAAAGTATCAAATAGCCACATAAATCCATTTTTGACAATTGGTGTATACAAAAACTTTCATCGATTAATGAAATTTCATTTTATATTGCTAGTCGCACTTCTTATTTGAACGACTTGCGAAGATTTGATCAATAATTTGTTACATTAATTACCTGTAGGATTTCTCATCTCAGTAATAAACTCGACAAGACTAGCAGCAACTTTATCCCCCGAAAATAAATTTGTATTACTATTATTTACCAACATTGCTGTCGGATATGAGCGTATGTTAAATTGTCTACAGACAGTGGAGTGTACAGTACAGTCTACTGTCCCAAAGTGAACAACAGACGGCTCAAAATGTAAAGATGCTTTGCGGAGTTCGGGCAGGAATCTTATGCAAGGGGGGCACCATGGCGCAAACCAGTCAACAAGCCATGCCTCACTATCTATAAAAGAACGAAGTGGGATATATTAAATATGTCAACAAAATTTACTACATTGCAATTTATTAGCAAGTGTATCAACCTTTTTTTCCCCATATCATACTCTGAGCTAGGGAATAAAACTTGGAATATTGTGAACTTTCAGAAATCACTGAACATAATCACAGGGAACTAAAAAAAGTATTATTACTGCTATTGTTAGTATTCTCGTTATTATTATTATTGTTTTCACTGTTGTTAAAACACAGCCCAACATAAATTCAGAATCTTATTGTATTATTACCTTTTTTGTTGTTCATAATTGACAATATTTCGTCAACTGATAGCATATGTACATTTGTTGCCCTAATACTTTCAGTAGCAAAACTGGCAATATCGTGAACGGAGTCTTTTCCATGGTGCAACTCAAATGCTCCACCTGGTTTGAGAACTCCCCACACAGGGTAATGGTTTACATTTAACTTTTGGCATAGGTCCGAATATTTTCCACAGTTTACTTTTCCTGAAATATTTTTCCATATTAACAATGACTGGTAATAAAAATGGTATGAAATGCACCTTTTCCAAATAGATACCCACCCAAGTTTATACTCTGTATAATACCAGGTAATTTCTTCAACTGTACATCTAACTGCGTAGCATGCCCTATATAGAAACATATCAACCAACCAGCATCCAAGTCTGATCGAAGACGTGTTCTTATACCCTGAATAAAGTAATGACAATAATAGTTGTAACCAGAACTATTCAAACAGAACCTACAATTGAGTTTTTTCAAGGACCAATGCCTTTGCACTATTTCAGAAATATTTTTAATTATAAATCGTGTGCATTTCCCTAAATATAAAGTTGGAGTAAGAAAAATATACCAAAAAATCTTCCTGGTTCAGATCTTGCGGCTCCGGTAATTGCTCTAAAACCTTCCTGGCAAGAATCTGTACATCATCTATATCCTCAAAGAATAATGGGTCAGAAGATATGTTCTTATTGTTATGCTGGAACGCGACACCTACGTCGTGTGGAATCGTATCATCACATTCATCATCTGAACATCTGAGAATTCGTACAGTAACCATGTTGTTCTGGAAAATAACCGTTATAAATACATGAATATTTCCATGTCAAACCAAACACTTTGTACGTAAAATATCGATCTGCAATTTTAATTTATCTGTAATTTTTCTGATATAGGTATTACAGAAGGGTGTACAAATGGAAAAGAAGAGATACACATTTCACAACCAAAATTTGATTTCTATGTTTTCGATTTTGGAATATAATTTCAAATTTCAAGTTTTTGTACACATGCTCTCGTTGTAGTGGCTGTACCTTCAAAAGTAAAGAAGATAATTGAACAAACCACGAGACTTCAGAAAGGACATAAAATATTCTTCAAATTAATGTAATATAATTTATTTTCATATAATTATTTGGTCGTGAATCTCATTAGTTGAATTCTTTGATCTTATTTTAAGTTGTCGACTACCAATTATTAAATTCCGAAAAAAAATGGTTGTATTCATGTACTAATTGTACATTAACCCATCAAGTTTGAAAATGAAGGAGAGTATGTGTTCCAAATTTGAAATTGTATTCTTTAATCGAAAATATGGATACTACGTTCACTAAACAAAATCTCTTTTTTTTATTCATGGAACACAGAAAAAAAGTCAGCCAAATTAACAATGGAGATATTTCAAAAGTGTTTTGTTCGACGTGAAATGACTCAGGTGAAGTAGAATAATAATATGTAATTTGATAATGAGAATCTAATATTGAGAATTCATCTATAGTGCGGTAATTTTGATATATATGGGTATGACAAGCAAAATACTTACCAAAATCGCAGCTATTTTGAGATGATCTTCAGCCGTAAAACAATCACGGTTTTTACCACAAATAAATAATAGACTCGCACCTTCGGTCGGCTCGAGACCTTGAATAAGTCGTTTACCCAGTGATGTACTAATTGGCAAAGCTTTAACATCTAATCGACTTAAAACATAGCTGATTATGTTTTCACGAGTATTTTCTCCTGTATACAACGCACCATGCGTGGAATGCTAGAAAAAATGAGATATACAATTTGAATGCTATTGATTAAATCTTGTTAAAATATTCAAATGAAAGAGGTCACATATGAAAAATTTTATCAAAGTTTTAACATACACTTGCGCAATTCAGCCTTTGAAAGATTTTTTCCTCATAGTCATCAGTATAATTAAAGCATGCATGAAACAGTTTCCCTTCACAAGATTGATTATGTTGCATACAAATGAACTAATAAGTATATTTACTCACTCTAGGATAATAAAGCAGCGTTGGATATGACCTGATATTTATTTGGCGACAAAGATGCCAGTCATCTTCACAATTTACAGCACCGATACGAACAACTCCTTCTAATTCCTTAGCCACTTGTCTCCACGCAGGAGCTAAATGGTGGCAATGACTGCACATCGGCGAATAAAAATTTATAAACCAAATACTGTCAGAGTCTAAAACTTTCTCATCTGTCAAAAAATAGTATATTATAATCAATTTCAAATTTCAACATAAGATATTGAACTGTTATTGCTAGCTGGCAAGTAGCCAGATATATTTTATCTATAGCTCTTCCTAAGTGAAAACTTGAACTGAATTGTAACAAGTTTTCACATTAAAATTTAGATATATTGCAACCATTAACACTCACTATAATCATGCCTATTGAGAGTTTCTACTTGAGGATCATCATCATATATCCCAAACTGATGCTGATAATAACTCCAAGACTGATATTGCTTTGCTTTATATCCATTGTTGAGACCTTCCTCACCATAAATATCATATTTCTTTCGGGTTTCAGAATCTTTCAGCGTTTCATAAGCAGTAGTGAGTTTTACGAATCTGTTATGAGCCTCGGGATCATTCTGCAAAATGTAAATCGACGAAATTCCTTATGATTTATCAAGATAGTTGAGCATTAAGTTTTCATTATCTTCGTACATATAACACAAATTTTTTAACTTGTTCTATAGTATCAAATTTTATATTAATCAGCTTATATGCTTATTAATCAGATTTTAATTATTGATTCAATAATTTACTGTATTCTTGTCTGGATGCAAGGTGACAGCCAGCTTTTTGAAAGCTTTTCTAATTTCCTTGTCATTGGCATCTCTTTTGATTCCAAGCAACTCATAATAATCTTCTCCATAAGATAATGAGATTACAATCAGCAATACAAATATATTGCAATACCTGAAATTGGATATACAAGAAAAGTATTAGAGATCAATGAAATTATTGAACAGCTAAATGTAACTGCTGCCAATGCTCAATTTTCCAGGCTTAAGGATTATTTTACCAGGCTATTTTCTCCAAGGTTATGAATAATGAACAACTTTCGGTAATGGTAAAGAAGATTACCCTTATTTCTGTTTGCGTCAAATACAGCGAACCATGACTGTCTGTATGTGACTTTGTCTCGCACTTTAATTTGTCAGAAGTCAGCTGCGGTCAGAGCGGAACAAAGAATGGTTCCAAGGAAAGTTTTGTCTTGGTCTACCTAACCGAATTCAACTACTCTGTTCTCTGTTGTAAGAGTGTAAGTCATTTTGGTGAGAGTAATTAGACTAAAATCTTTCCAAAGTGGTACATAGTTTATTAATGAATAATATGAAGATTTTACTGTTAAAGAATTTAAATACGATTCCTGAGTGAACAATTATCACAAGAATAATCGAATAGGAAGGAATGAAACAATGAGACTAAACACATGACGTGTAGAATCAACCTAAAGTAGTACGTCTATTATCTTAGGGTAGAGATGCTGTTATTCTAACCTATAGAAATGAGAATGTGCATAATTTTCAGACACGTATATTTAAGAAAGGTACTTACATATTTACTATGATTTTTGAACATCAACTACGTGGAGTCACACCAGTTTTTGTGACGATCTTATCAGCTCTCTCCTTCTAGCATATTCGCCGCCCACGACATCAAGCCGCCAGCTAGCTACCTACAATTTGACACTTGTTTAGGTTAACTATCCGAATCTATCTGGCAGACCGCCGAATCTACAGCGCATGGCATGCTTCGGTGGACACGTGTTTTTCACCTTTGTCAAAAATTGTATGGCAATAACAGTGGCAATAACAAATAATTCTGTTTCAATTGTTAAAATTATAATGATTTGTACTATAATTATAAAGAGAAATAAACTGGTTATCAAGGAATGAAAGAGCGCCAAATATCCTGTCCTCCAATCTGATAGATCTCAATGTTGTCGTAGATATCGCAAACTATTAAAATCCACGAAGTGAAAAAGATTCTGTACACAATTCCGAACAAAAACACTTGGATACATTTTCATTTGACGCAGACATATAGAAATGGCATGGATTCCATGGAATCACAATAGTAAATTCGTAGAATTCGTGCCATTTTTTTTATTTCTGCGTCAAATACAAAATGTGATGAGTGTTTTTGTCAAGAATTGTTTATATAAAATAGGGCTGTTAAGCCCTTTTTCGCGATTGAAATACGTAGACTTCGATACTTGGAGATATGTACGACAACGTCAAAATCGACCAGGGAACCCCCTTAACAATACTTTATTTCAGTATTATATTTTGCTTAATTTTTAATACGTCACTAGGATTTTAACGACGAACCAATGTTACAATAAATGTTACTGTATACCTCAAATATATGTAGGTTTTACATCGACGAAATATGTGTTGATCTTCTGAGTACATACCATAGATTCTGAAAGTCCTGACAATTAAATTAATGTACTCAGACATGTCTCATACCGAATTCGGTATATTCCCAAATTTTACTAATTATAAGATCCTAATTGAAAAACTGAGTCGATTATTTACAAATATAGTTATTCAGTGCTTTGAGATTAATGTTATACAAACAACATTAATCTCTATTTGATCTAAATAGATAAAAACGAAGCTCAGTGTGTCCATTCTATGAAAATAATTTGTCTTTAGAATCATTAATTGCCTTCTATTTTCACTCAGTTCCTCTAATTGTTGTATAAATCATCAACTATGTCATCATTCAGTGATGAGATTATTCATTTATATCACAGATGCAAACACACGCAATGCTGTTAGCTTATGAGATGATCAAATTTCTTTGTTGACATTATGGTATCTATTTAAACTAATTCAAAGCCATACCAACTAGTTATTGTGATTTGTAGTTAAAATAAGTTCAAAAAATTATCGTCATACATAACAGTATATATATATAATAGATGTAATACGGAAGGTTTTGGCGTGTGCCATAGCGTGTTGGACAGTCACGCTTTACGCTCTGACGATGCCTATCCCTTCCTCCTTTGACTGCAACATACACAGGCACAGTGTCAGACCCATCAAATTACATCTAAAAGGTCTCAGTCTTTGCAAGGATTTGGTAGAGAATCGAATAAGTTCTTCGAATACTATACCCAGTATTCAAACGTGTTATAGTTGCATTTATGAGGTTTAAATAGAAGAATGAAAGGATAAACAATAGTCGTCAGTTACTGTGTAACAGAAAATATTTTTTTTGCATCACACTATTCCTTGCATTCTACGACTAAATAAAACTTACTCATAAAAATTCTTTTCTCTATTTTTTCTCTCCTCTTAATTTGTCTTTAATTGTCTGTATCAGAGATGGGATTTGTTAATTTACACTAATTACATGAAATTCTAATGGTACATTAATAAAATTTCCATTTTCTCAAGTAATAGATATTTGGTACAGTTTCAGTGCTTCATATTCATTTAAATATTCTATCAAACATATTGTACAAGTAGATAAATTCAACACACTAGATAAAGGCAGGGGAATATAATAGAATGATACTGTTGAATAAGTTTCAAAATTTGCAAATATTTGGAACTTTCTTAATTTTCGTATTTGCTGTTGAGAAAACTGACGAACGATATATAGAGGTAAGTCAAAGTGAATTTTGATGTGCTTTTACCAGAAGTATTAACTCTGTATCCAATTCCATATCCTTTGTTCGACAGATACATTTCAAATATATGGATTTAAAAAGATACCATTTTCATCTATTACCACAGATAATTTACTTTCGATTTTAGCTTCACAGGATTTTGTGTAACTATACTGAGAATAACAGTATATTAAACAGTAGAGATGATACAGTTTGATAGGTAGCATCCTTCGACATGCTTCGTAGATCAGTATATAGTCACAGTAACTGTTCATCGTTTTATGGTGGGTTGGGTGCAGCTGAATTTACATTTCTAATTTCTTTTATTTACTATCCCACTGTTTATAATATGTAGGCTACTATGTAATTTTTATAAAGTGCTACCAATCCTTATTTCCGTGACTGTAAATCCATTTCTTAATGGGAATTATTAAAAAAATTTCTGACAACATAGCATCTCTTACGTAATATACATGAATTACTTCGTAAAATTTCTTGATTAAGTCGTAGAAAGTAACTCTAATACTAATATTACTGTTTGTGCATTTTGGAACCTAATACACTTTTCATTTTCATAGGGGTTGAATGTGAATTTGGGTGAGGCTTTACAGTTTCTCAGAGAATATGACCGTGAAGCATCAGCAATGTGTAACAGAGTGACTGCGGCACAATGGCAATTTGTTACAAACATAACAGACAATTATAGACGTAAAATGGTAACCAGATAATGACAATTCAATTTTACCCTGTTTGAATTTACGAATTTGATAAACATGTGTGACACTTACATCTTGTTAATCAGCTGGACGAACAAACGCTGAAGGCAAAATTCGACAGAGCATCTTGGAGAAAAGCTGTTAGCTTTGCTTGGAGTCGAATACCAGATCCTTTAGCAAGACGACAACTTAAAATGGTTGCAACTCGAGGACGTAATTCCTTAACTGATGACAAATTTAACGAGGTATTTTAATTTACTATATTTCATATATAAAAATAAGAAATATAGTCTGGAAATCATTATAAAATGTAAAAAACATAAGTTGCAGCACGTTTGAATTTACTACACAAATGAAATTCGAGTTTTCGAATGATTTAGAGCATATAAATATTTCTCGCAACAGAAATTAAAAAACCTCAAACTCATATATTCCAGATTTACCATCTGATAGCTGAGATGAAAGAACTCTACACCAGAACAAGACTCTGTTCATACAAAGAAAACGAGCACCAGTGTAATCTAGTTTTGGATCCAGGTATGTTAATGAGTATTTAGAAAAGAGTGTCAATTTGTTCACTGAAACAATTCTCAACATGACTGCACTGAACAATTGAATGTAATAATTTGATTACTTTAAAAAACAATCGTTCTCTTTTACAATGAATATTTTTGTATCTAGATATTAACAAAATAATGGCTCAGTCAAGAGACTACAAAGAACTATTATATTACTGGAGAGCTTGGCATGAGGCTGTTGGACCGCCCTTAAAAAATAAGTATATGAGATACGTAAGACTCGCCAATCAAGCTGCAAGACTGAATGGTAAACGTCTAGAACTACTGATTAATTTGAGTTGAAACCTGAATAACAAATATGAATTAATAAATCTAGTACAATACATTTGTACACAGGTTTTGCTGACGCAGGAGATCAGATGCGAGAAGACTATGAAGACGATTCTTTTCAGCAAAATATTGCCGAAGTCATTTCTGCTGTTACACCTTTATACAAGCACTTGTTCACTTACACCAGGCACAAATTAATTGACAGATACGGTGATGTGATAAGGAAAGATGGTCCATTACCTGCTCATATTTTAGGCAACATGTGGGCTCAAAACTGGCAAGGAATTTATGATATAGTTCAGCCTTTTCCGGCAGCTAAGAAACTAGACGTCACTTTGGATATGATGCTTCAAGGTATTTCACCGCTAAGGTAAAATCAGCCATGTGTATCCAGTTGTATTACTGGAACATACGTAGATTAAATAATTATGATAGAAGCTTGCATTAGGGGTTCAGACTTGTTTGTATTATAGTTTTTATATAGTCTTCGTAATGCCAGATGTCCCATGGAAGTATCAGCATAACAGCTTTTTCATTCGATTTGCACATTTTGGTTTTCAGAATGTTTCAAATTGCCGAAGAATTTTTCACATCTATGGGAATGATACCAATGCCACCTGAATTCTGGCGTATGTCAATGTTTGAGAAACCAACTAACAGAGAAGTGAAATGTACAGCAAGTGCTTGGGACTTCTGTAATCGAATTGATTTTAGGTAAACAGAACTTTCAGAATAAATTTAATTTCTTGTTAAAATCCGTAAAATCGAAGTTTATGAAATTATTACACAGAGTATTCAATATTAAGGCAGTTGTTTTAATTACCAATTTCAAAAAAATCATTTTTCTGAATTACAGAATAAAACAGTGTACTAGGGTGAATATGGAAGATCTATTCTCGACCCACCATGAAATGGCACATTTACAGTATTACCTACAATACAGAGATCAACCACTACTATTTCGTAATGAGGCACTACCAGGTAAATAACCACTGAAAATTGATGATCTCAAGACATGTACTGACAAACTAATAATTATAATAATATGGTTGGCCCCTTTACCTCATGTTTGCGCATTACACCCCGGCGATGAGCATGACACAACTCAAAAATTGTAATTTTTCAATAGAAGCAAATAACTATGAGTAAAAGCCTTGCATGGCTATGAAAGTTACCTGTTGTTCTCTGCTCTGTGACGGCCAATTTTTCAACTACAGAAATGTCACTTTTCAAGCTTAAAGATTCGATCTTTGCAAATCCAAATATGGTTCCAACTCAAAATTATCAGTTGAGTTGTGTCACCCTCGTCGTCGGGGTACGACATGTTAAATCTTTTTATCGTCTTTGCTTTGCTCTATTGAGCGTTTTGCAATTTAAGAATCCTCTGTGATATCTGCCACAATTAAATGATATTACTCCAGGATTTCATGAGGCTGTAAGCGATGCCATAGGCCTTTCCATAATGACCCCACAGCACTTACATCGAATTGGACTCTATAACAATTCTACAGATGATTATGAATCCAATATTAATTTTCTAATAATGATCGCTTTGGAAAAAGTAACTTACATGCCATTTGCATACATCGTTGACCAGGTAAATGAATTTATGTGCTACAAAACTCTTTTCCGCATTCTAATGTCTACACAAGTACTACTAAGTTTTCTCCCAACATTAGTCTCATTGTAAATTAAAATTTTTATCTGAAACAATACCCTCAATATACCCAGTTGAAAGATTAATTTTCCTAAATGAATTACCCAATCTTAGTGGAGGTGGAGAGTATTCAGCGATGGTGATGCTGATATGACGACAAGATGGTGGGAGCTGAGATTACAATATCAAGGCATAGTACCACCGGTAACGAGATCAGAAAGTCATTTTGATCCAGCATCAAAGTACCATGTTCCTGCTGACATTCCTTATGTAAAGTTAGTAATTGATATCGAAGGTGACCTTTTTTATATCATAAATTTTACGCGCACTTTTTTTCAGATACTTTGTAGGTATAGTGTTGCAGTTTCAACTATTTGAATCACTTTGCGACGTGGCTGGGCATGTAGGAGCGCTACATACTTGTGATTTCTATCGTTCCCGTGAAGCTGGTCGCCTACTTTCGTAAGTGATAAGATACTGATTAAAGTATTACATCTTTGCAAAGCAATTGATTGCACATGAATATAGATAGATGAGACAAGAATTACATGCCATTCTTATATATGATCTCTTTTTCCTGATTGGTCTAAAATTTATAATTATTAGTAAACTCAACATTAATCTTTTATACTTGCAAGTATTTCAAACTTCATGGTTTTCATTTCATTACAAAATTATTTTGAATTTTTTAGGGACGTCTTATCAGTGGGCTCATCACGAAACTGGAAAGATACAATCAGAGAGATGACACGTGGTCGAACCGATCGGCTCGATGCAGGAGCAATGCTAAGATATTTTGAGCCACTCGCTCAATGGCTAAGACGACAGAATCAAATGGAGCCAGTAATAGGTTGGATAACTAGCCAGGAAGACACAGGTCAGCAGAATCAACATAACATTACAGGAAACTCGACTGTACATTTTAACAAGGCACGAAATTCATGTAATCGTAGAAATCTTACTTTCTGTTTCAGCACTTTTCGCACACTGGTACAAAAGCAAATCCATTTGTTTAGAGCCAACATTCATAGCTCTGTTATTAATATTGAACACTTTATATTGGATAACATAAAAGCAGGACTTATTTCACCAATGTATATACAGAGGCATGGATTATTTATTTTATGATGAAAGTAGTGCTTTCAACTCTAAACTAATATACTGGTACTTGAGAGATTGAATGGTGAATCGAAAAGAGGAAAATTTCGAAAATTACAAATTCATTATTCCAATACCATACTAAGATCTCAATTTGATATAGAAAATCTCGTTTATCATTAGTATATAATATCGTAAGCATCCTCAACAGAATATATTTATAAATAAACCACAGTGATTGTTGCCAATATATACTAACTCAATTGTTATTTAACAAATTCAAATAAAACATATCATATAACATAAATAATTCTATATACACCTGAAAATTTACAAGCCTGTTCATGATACAGGACACGCATCTCCGCCATTGGTAATATAACAAGTGAGTTCCTCCAAATCATCGATAACAACTTCGCGCCCGACTTGATTCCCATTTTCATCAACACAGAAACACTCATTCCTACGACATTGCCATGCTTCGAAATTTCCAAAGTCACAACAGGAAGGGAGCTCAGTGACTGAAGCTTCGCTTAAAATCCATCGTGTTCTGGCACAATCTATAAATTGAAGAGATTTTTTTGCTCCAATTGTTTCAATCCTATCTAATATAACTATTCAATTATCCATATGGTATTACAGGAAAAGACAACTTACTACAATCCATTATTGTAGCTTCGGTTGCATTAGTTAGAGCTTCAAAACTATCTATTTGTACACCATTGGGGTCAGCACAAATTTTTCTGTAATTGAAATTTGCAAGTGCTGTCAGTGCCGGTTTATATTCATTATTGATTTTATGTCCACCTGAATTTTACTACAAAAAATGTGAATTGTAACAACATTAAATGTTACTCTCTGTTTATCTATACTAATGAAACTATAGAGATTTTAGATAAGAGGCTAACCATATAAAGTGTTTTTTCTTTCAATCAAGTCATATTACGAATCTATTCTCAGATCACCCATCTTCTGATGTAAGACATTTATATTTAATCTTAAATATAGATATTTTTTTATAACAAGCAAGTAAAAAAATTAGTTACACCTACTTAGATCCAGAGTATTGAATTCGTGCATATTTTCCATCAATTTGACAAGATGGCAAGAGTTCAATGTTAGTGACTCCACTAGCAACTAAAGTATCGTAAGCCTCTTCGCAAGTTGTATTATATGTTCCATTCGTATGTATTGTCGAGTCAACTGAAAATTTGATATGTTCAATTATCTGTTCTTGAATTGTTTGAGTGTAACATGTTCACCATGATGATAATAATTGTCTTGAAAAGTTTGACAATTTTCTCGTCTATCCATAATCAAGTAGAAGGTACTAAGCTGTAGGAAATATTCATGTTACATGTGATCCCTCAATTATACTAACAGCAAGAAAGAGTGTCCTCTGCCAAATTGGTAACATTGACCGTACTAATATCCGTTATTGGTGCTCCAGTAACCCTGTCAACGCATAAACAAGTAGCATTGGTACCGTTCATGCATTGTACTGGGTCAAATCGACCATTACTTAGGCAACGGGCAACAGGTATGTGGTATGTAGGATCAAGAGTATTTTGTGCTCTCCAGGCATTTATAGAGCATCCTGAAAATCAGAAGTTCAACAATCTCATGAACATTTCGATTGGCATATAAAGACGTTAAATGTAAACGAAACATACAAATCATTTGTAATTACCACAAGACATTTCTCGTTTGTTCCATGGATTTAAATAAGGTATTTCGCCAAATATCCTTTCACCAGTGGGAGCCTTGCAATAACATCTGGGAAATGGAGGTCTATTTTATAGCAGTCCTTTTATAAATCTAACTTTAGTAATAAATATACTTACATTGACCCTGGAATGCAATGTGCTGCAGAATAAAGGCCATCATTATCACATTCTGGTCGTACTTCACTACTTCCCAATGTTCCATTGTCCCTTTTTTCATCATAAGCTACTCGCTCCAGTGCACAATCAGTAGTCACTAGAAATAAGATCCACTAACACATTAACCAAATTTGAATGAAGAAATTCAAAACTGTATTAATTCGAAGTATTGAAGGAAGGCCATATTGATAATTCTAAACATTACTCACACCGTAGTACACTAGTTTCAGATTGATTTTATTGCACTGAGAAATTTATTCTTAGTGACCACGAGAGACTATAACATCAAGTGCATTTAATGACATCTGAAATATATTTCTACACAAGCTGAATTTGAATCGAAAATTTTCAAGTCAACCCCATGACTCATGTTTCAATACACAACCCCATAAAGTGTGTGAGAAATGAGTAAGACGAATAAATCAACAGTACTTGTCTGGCATGTCGCCTGATCATCGTCATTTGTAGTGCAAGCCAATTCTGGTCCACAAATTTCACTGGGTGGCAGTTGACCCGGTGCGCCTGAAACGCATTCGTCACCTTCATACAGATTTGTGAGACAATAATCACAGCAGTTGCAAACATCAGGATATAGCATAAAGGTCCCATAATTTGTAGAATTTAGGACCTGGCAGCCAGTAGTTAAATCAGAACATCCAGTGTCGGTGATATACTCCTTTCCAGAATGAATTAAAAACAATTTAGAGTTCAATCAGGGGAGATAAGTATTTTGAATGAAGTAACTGTGAAATTATTTGTTATAAGGAATGCTGCATATTCACCTACCGTGCAGTATGCTGTCGTGCAGCGAATTTCTAGAGCTGCCGAAGCTTCATATGCAAGCACCAGAATAATAAAGAAAACCCCATACTTCATGCTTACCAGCTTGCTGCCAAAATACGTTTCTCCGCTTCAGAATTGTCTGTGTGTATAATTGCGTATCGAAAAACTTATATGATAAAAAAAATGAGATAAGATCAATAACTGATACCAATTCCCACAATCGTACCTGTGCAGCTGATAATGACGTAGAATATGTGATGACTGCAACGATAGACATATGAAGACTTAAGTAGTTAGTTGAGGCAATTTAATGGTAGGGTGTACTGTCAGTTTAAAAAAGGTAAAAGAGTTTATCAATACATTTTTATTGTTGCGAATATTAGTGATTAAAAATTGGAGATTGAAAACAGTATTTACAAGAGCTCATAATTTGGATATTTGTGTAAAAATAATGAAGCCTTTTCTCACATGCATTAAAAAAACTACACAAAATAATTTAATGGTTCATCCGAATTATCCATCGCATATATCCCTATGCATGAAGTTTTTGATAAAATCAAACAGACAATTTAACGTTAGCTTTAACAAGGTGGTGGACTTGTCTGGCTTCGCCAGTCAAACATTTCAATATTATATTTGACAAGCAATTGCATATTAAACTGTACATGAGAATAGGAAGAGAGCATGTAAATTCAACAATATTAGTTCCAAAAGTGGGTTATGCCGAATTTACGAGCTGCAAGACGAGTTTTTAAATCATTTAGAGAAATACCAAAAGAAAAAATACATTTTTCCCAGTGGAACAACCTGATTTCCTGACTATTACAGGTTTTCCCGGTAAGTCACCACCTTGTGTAAATCAATCAGAGTCATCTTCCCGGGAATTACAAATAAACTATTTTTATTATAATTTGCAAATTAATGATACTAATAATCTGTCAATAAAAACTAGTCGAGCCATAATTCATAATAACATTGACATTATAATATAATCTACTGTGCAATTCATAAAATAGAATGAAATTGAGGTATCCACATTAATTACAATTTCTAATAGTTGGATGATTTCAATAGAGAAAATTGTATTAAAGTTGTAAGTCAGTATTAAAAACGGAAGCTATCACTGTAGTCCACAAAATTAAATTGATAAGATTGTATGACTAGTCACTGTTATTCTGATACGTCAACGCTCACTTACGAAAGCTTTTCAATCATCTCTCTTTTGGCTAATTGAGCATAGTAATTGCTGCATTATATATAAATCACATCATTCCCTTTTCCAAATAATCGTTTTATTGTTGGCTGGCATGTCGAAAATTTCAATCAAATGAAGCCCATTTTCATTCGCTAACTTCTCCAAATCTCTAATATCCTTCAAGCCCCACTCCGGATTTCGTGCTTTCAACGATTCATCGAATCTTACATTACTTTCTGGTGATATAATCCCATCAATTTTATATGGTCCATAAGTGAATAAAATTCCATTCTGCTTCAAAAGTTTACCAGCATTCTTGAAAAGACCGATGCTACACGCGAGTGGAGAAATGTGAATCATGTTACAATTATAAATGTAATCCAAGCTGTTTTCTAGAAAAGTTTTATCCCCCCAGCAGTCACAATTTGTAGTTACATCGACTAGGACTGGAACCTGAACATTAGAAAACTCTTTAGTATGGGCAGCTATGCTACCCAAAAGGTCAGTGTCAACCTCAGAAGGGTAAAATGTGACTTGAGGAAAGTATGGAGCAAAGTGAGCGATGTGTTGCCCACTACCAGAACTGATCTCCAGGAAATTTTGATTGGAGCCGGAGCGGATGTACTCTCGCAAGACAGAGAGAATCGGTTCCTTGTTACGATCAGCTGATGGGTAGAACAGTTTCCTAGCAGCTACCGAGCTAGATCTGTACCAATAAATGTCAATGTATGAGATAATTTTCAATAATTTTCATGCTCGTGTTACTAATCATGTGAATTACATAAGCATTTTACGAGTTATTAGAAACAATCATTGAGGTTCTTCCTTACCTATGCGTAGCAGCAGATTGGATAATATTCATATTTCGAATTTGCCTGATAAGTTGCATTCAGCAGTGTTTTAATATAAGAATCTGAAATATCATATTTTCGTTTGTCAATATTGCTAAAGAAGTTGTTAAAGTTAAAAAATAAGTGAAATATTTGATTGACTTTTAAGAGATTACAAAACACAATTCACAACTCTACACTATCCTGCAGGAAATATTACCTGAAATGAATCGTTTATCCAAATGTTTCTCTGATTAATCTATCTAACAATAAGAAAACTTCATGTGATTGAAAATATCGTGAGATTTATTGCAGGACAATCAAATCTCGTCTCATTCTTACGATAGGTATGTTAAGATCTATGTAATTAATTACATAAATACAATAATGCGCCATTTTAATTCACATCGTCTTTATTGTTGATAGACTTATGCTGTCAATTTTCAACTCACTCTACCAATACAAGAAAAACAAACTTTTTGAGCTTCAACTAATGAACTTATATGTCAGTCATAGTTTACATTAATAAGTAATTCTTTGTAAACCATGATACATACACATATGAATCTGATTTGTTGGTCGTCACTCATCACATGAGGGAGGATCCATCAATAAGACTTAAAGCTATCAGCATTTTGATTTGTTAACTTGTAAAGATTCTCTATTTATATATCTATAATCTCTATTTTTACTAGCAGAAATTTCTGATAGTGGAACATTAAACATTTGAAAAGCGATTCAACTTACGATTCTGTGAATGACTGGTTTGTCAATACCTCCCTGTGATAATTGTCTACTCTATATCACGACTGAACTATGACAGTATTGACAACTAGGCATGAATTAGTGAATAAATAATAATATAATTTTATCAATATCCAAAATAACCACGTATAATAAAGAAATAAATATTACAATTTTTATCTGTCTTGATTTTCGATTTATCGATGCTTGTTGTATACTGAAAGAGAAACTTAAATTCCTTTACTTTATCTGTTTACTTAAAATAGTACATTATTGATATTATACTGAGAATTTTTGAAAATTTAATTGACTAAGATATTAATATCCCATTAACGAATTGTATTACTAATTTTCCCCTCAGTTTCAATTGCTGTCTTCACTCAACGGTTTTCCACTCTTCACAGGCTTGTCTTCATCTTTTTTAGACTTTGCTAGATTCCGGATATACACAGAATGACCAGTCTTCTTCAAATGATCAAATAATTTATTCTTGGTTGGAAATTCTGTTTTGCATACAGCACAACAGTGATCTAAATCCTGAACGTCTTCTCTACGAGACCCTCCTCTCTTTTTTCCTTTTTTGTCCTTGGATCTGCTCTCATCAAAGCCTGACTTCTGAGTTTTTTTTGCTTCTTTCGCTTTTTTACCTCTAGACTTTTTTATTTTTTGAGTTAATAATTTGGAATCTCCTTCAGAGCTCAAGTCAGAATTGTCAGAATCTACTTGGTTTCCATTAGTAAAATTCTTACTCATTTCTTGGACAGTTTTATTTTTGTCTTCATCTAATTTCTCATCGCCAGCGATGCGGGCACTCACTTTGACATCACTGGAGACTTTTTCAAGATTTACTTTTTTTAGATTCTGTTTCTTTCGCTGTTTCTTGGACAACCCAAAATGAGCATCTAGTTCTTGCTCATCATCGGTTGTTTTTTCAAGAATAACTTTTTGAACATTTTTACCTTTTTTCTTCTTACTTTTGCGAGATTTTTCTATAATATGTAACATTGGGTTATCAGGTTCGCTCTCTTCGTCTGATATCAATTCAGATTCAGGAGTCAGTATATCTCTGTCATCTTGTATTTTAGATACTCCACTTGCTGCATCAAGAAAATCTTCCATTTCTGGGCCTGTGGCTAGTTTAACACTTTGTTTTTTCAAAATCTTACTTGTATTTTTTTTACTTGTAGAGCTCGATTCATTATCCGAAACCCTTTCTTCATCCGATGTATCTGGCTGGTTGCTTTCCACATTCACATCAGTATTCTCACTAGGGTTCATCAAGAAATCCGGCATTTCTGGTCCTGTTGCCAATTTAACACCTTTCAAATTTCGATTTAGTGAAGAAATATTTCTGTTTCTACCTAATTTAGAATCCGAATCAGAGTCTGAATCGTACTCTTCACTACTGCTTTCAGAGTCTTCATTTTCATCAGCCAATAAGGAGGCTTTCATGGTTGAAACATTATCTTTATGCTTTTTAGAATTTTCATGATTGGTAAATGCCTTCTGGGTCTTGAATATTTTGTTGCAAGCAACGCAATACAGGGTGTTATTATCCAAATTGTCAGCTTCGTCAGAATCTGCATTTGAAGTTAATTCCTCTCCAAACTCTGCAGCAAGATTCGCTTCAATGACCTTTAAATCTTTCTCGATATTAGAAAATTTCGACCATTCTGACTCAGTATAACTTTTCATCTCCTGTTGTCTTCGAATCAGTTGTTGCTTTTTCCGTTCTTGTGCTTTTTTGGTATTTTCTTTAGCTCTTTCCGCCAACATTTGTGCATGTGCTTGAACTCGTTTGTCACGCTTGCGAACAAATGCGACAAGGTTCCTAACTTGTTCGTTGCGCTCTTTTTTAGCTTTATCTCTAATTTTTTTGTTTTCTTTTTCTACCAATCGTAAAACTCGTCTATTTGGAGTATCACGAATATCGTACGGATCTAGCCAAGCAAATGACCTCTTAGTCGAATAGCTTTGCCAGTATGCATAAAATTTGTGAACATCGTCATATGAGCTGGTGGAATTCCCAAAACCAGGTACTTCATCGTCTGAATCTTCTTCTTTACAAAACTCTGAATCTTCGGCAATCAGTTGTTCGAAAACTTTTTCATAAACTGTGTAAAATCCTTTTTCGTCATCGCCATAGCCCTTATAACAGCTGGTGGTGAAGTATTGGAACAAATCAATTGAATCATCTTTGTAATTCTCTCCTATCCCTCCTTTTAAAATGGCTTCTCGGTGATTGTCATACCAAGCTCGTTCTTGTGGATCACTCAAGACCTCCCACGCTTGTTGAACGATTTGAAATTGCTCTTTAGCATCTTCAGGATTGCCGAGATTCTTATCAGGGTGCCATTTAAGTGCTAATTTTCTGTACGCTTTTTTCAAATCATCGTCTGACGCATCTCTCGAAACGCCGAGTACTTCGTAGTGGCATTTCATACTTTCTAGTTATTCATATAACGATGTGAAGGTATGTTGGAAATTTTACCAACAACTGAAATCTCTTCTGATGAGATTATTGAAAGCAATAAGCAAGAACACCAAGGTTCAGATATCAGAAATTCACTTTCGGATAAAATTAATTATTTAATACCTTCAGGATTACAACACTATACTCAGTATATCTTTCAAATGTGCCATGACTACTAAACCAAATCCTCGGTGATAGAATGTCCTAGCAATTCCCTGAAAAGTAAAATGCATCACAATCAAGCAGTCGGTCAATGGCTTTCCACGTACCATGAACAGAATAAAACGAATTAGATTCAAACCAAAAATTGTTATTGATTAACTAACATTTACTCAATTCAAAGTCTAATTGCATTTACAACTTGCACTGTTCCGCTGTGTTCTGCTCTTTTGTGCTACAACGGAACAATAATTTTACATGTGCCATATAAACATAATTACTGTTCCGGTGCAGTACAACCAAGTAGAACAAGGCAAAACAGTACAAACTCAAAAGGCTACAAGATAAATTTGACGATTCAGAGAATAGAATATACAACATGAGTTGTGCAGAAAGTAATATTGGATGAGGTGGACTAAATAATAGCTTCAAATGTTAAGAATTATTATCTACTCATGATTTGTGGCTTTAGAATTCATAACTAATTTTTCATTCAATTAACCCGCAAAATAATGTTTCAGAGTAAATGGTCTGTACCTTAACTTGAGTTGGCAAATACCGTTTCAGATTTGGTGTTTCGTTGTACGAGAGAATATTTTCAGAACCTCGGCGTTGATGGATAGACGGTAAATGATTATCTCGACATATCCAGGCACACAGTATATTATGTGTAAAAGAAAGAGAAGTTTTCTTTTCGAGTTTCGACTTACAGTTTTCTAGGTTATGGATACTTAAAATTTAAAACGATACAACGGCGCCCAGTAAATATCATAAAGTGCTGCACTAATTGTAGAGTGAATCGTTACGTCTATTAATAAAGGTTAAAAAATTCTATACTGAGCTTATGCGCCAAAAGTCCTAGCTTACCGTGACATATGCATGTAACGTGCGAAATTTGGCGCCGAAGTCATGCGCGTGTGCTCTGTGGAACTACGTATGCCGAGATCACAGACCCTCCAAGATTGCCAAGGTTTTTCCGCGACTCAGATCATGGTCAACGTCGAATAGACTTGTTTATACTTTCACACTATTATTACACCATGTGCTTTATCTTCGGAAAATCACAGAAAATTTTCACTTTCCAATAATTATTTAAGCGGGTAATACGATTTCCGTTTCACAAGCAGAAAAAATCAACATTCGATCATATTGTGTTGTAACTTTTTGAGAAACGTCGTTGATTCAAGCATCCATAGCACTTTATCATTAACGTCATAGTTATCAAAATTTGACTGATGACTTCAGTGAGGATCTCCACATGGTTGATGATCAGTAACTGTGGCAACCCCACAGTAACCCTAAAATCAAGGTCAGTGGAACGAATCTTTGGTACGAACGGTACGAACAAAAACATCAACACCGTCGGTAATGTAGTTTGTTACTACATTTCTACACTATTAGGGTCGTGCTGCGATCGTTTTCGTTTGAGTATTTACATACTGCGCGATCACAAATGACGATTCGGAATACGGATATTAATTGTATCTCCCTACGCGATCAGCGTTGATCAATTCTGTTTATAATACTGTAATTCATGTAAGAAAAGGTTAGCAAAATTTTGAGTATGTTAAAGTATATAAAATAGCTGTCGAATCTAACCTCCACAGTATTGTAACCTTGTTGCAATTTCCAAATTCAAGAACCCATACGAATATCAATTTCCAGATTCATAATATTAAATAAATTCAATTATAATTCTATCACTGAAGTCACCTTGTGACGAAAAATGGTCCACTCAAAAGTACTTTATGTAATGTTTTGTGCTTACATTTTATAGCCTTGATAATTATCGTTTGATTTAATAGTATTTCAATTTCTGAATTATGACAATGAAACTGAAGTTGATTATTCTAAAGATAAGTTATAATTCCTATACCAATAATAGTCAAGACTTTATGTGTAACTTGCGACCAACAAGTTTCTATGTTGTTTCTATGTTCTCTTGTCTGTATTTTGTACTTGTCAGTAAACAAGAATTGAATTGATGAAAAAGAACTTATCAAATCTTACGAGCTGCTTCTTACTTACTGTATCAAATTCATAATGTGTGCATCTCGCTGTGTCATGTGGTATTGTCTACCAGTTCAGCAGATGTTGCTAATGTAAAACTTTCATACTTTCACCATCCTTCATCTAATCAGAATCACTTTTCAACCAATTAGCCAGTTTACAAAAACTGATATGAATATTAAGACATAATAAATATGAACAATACTATTGATTTCCAAAATCCTCATTCACTTTCAGTACTGCATATATATTTACACATTTTACAGACCATTGGCTGAAAACATACAAGCGTGGTAATTAGGATGCCTGGGGGAAGGCGAAACCCTGGAGGTCGTTCCAACAATAGTAGTCGATCTCAGCTCAACTCGAGTGGTGGATCACACGGAGGAAACGGGGGTCCAAATAGTTTTGGCGGAATAGACGATAAAAAAATCAGTGAAAATTGGAGTAGTCGTCCTCTTGCACCCAAACACGTACCTATCCCTGTAGTTCCTGTCGATGGACAAATGTCCTTCGAAGCTTTATCATTGGGTATTTCTACTGTAGCAGTTGGTCTTCAATTACTTAATTTGTATCGCACTGTATGGTGGCTACCACAATCTTATAATGAATATACCATGGTAAGCAAAATTGAATTGATTCATTTTTTGCAGGTTTTCCAAACTGCTATTTCATATTTTTTGAAACTGCAAAGCTCAATTCCATTTGTTTATCAAATATTAGATAATAATATTTGTAATCAATGCTGATAATGATAAAATCGTATCACATATATTTCAGAACTTCTATTTGATAGATCCGTACTTACTAGTTTTCATTGGCACGATGTTAGTACGCCGACTAGTTTATGCACTGCTGCGGAGGTTGGTTGATGCCACAGCGCCAACACGTTGGTTACCTACAGCTCAAAGAGCAATGAGGTACTGTCATAACGTGAATTTTTATCTTCATGAAGATTTTTCAGAAATATAATTTCATTTCACTTTTAGGATATGTCTCCTGTTAGTCGTGATAAGTGTCCTTTGCTGGTGTCTCTACTATATGAGCAAAAATCACAATTCCATGAAAGTCTTCTATCTCTGTTATCCGTCAGTATAATTGTTTACACGCAGACTTGATTAGATTGCTGTTAATAGTTGAATACTGAAATTTATTGTATTTCACTTTTTAGGAGCATATCCATATACTTTCTGATGTTTGGCGTAAGTATCGGGCCATTTTTTGACATTTCTACAGCCCCTTTGTACATCAAGGAGGATCGTAAAACAAAGTTTGTACTTGGTAATGATCTAATTATGATGAATAATGTAATACTCACTCACAAACAAAATTTAAATATTGAAATGAATTCAATTCTGAGTTGTTCAGCTATGAATTTCATTACTATTTTACTGTTATATTAGTTCCACAAAAACTTCTCACTAGCATAGGTCTTGATGATTACACAGATAAGCCTTTGCATAATTGTTCGCTGAGTGCATCTGCCATCAGAGCTGAGGTATTGAGCTTAAGGTCAGACTTCAATAGGCGCTTGAAAAGAGCATTATTTGCATCTTCTGGCACTGCCTATGTGTGTGGGATCGCACCCATCATATTTGTTCCTCCGCACCTACACTTCAATGTTTCGTGGGTAGTACAACATATTGTACTCTTCTGGCTGGGAAGGCTCAGTGCACACTTTGCTCAGGCATATCCTGTAAGGTATGATCGTAAACTCTCTTAAACTTGTTTTAGACTTTATCTATCCCGCGGTAATAATAATACTCTGTTTCTTCAGCTAAATATGAAAGCTAAGTTGCTAATATGAAATGATTAAATGTTTCAGAAACAAAGATCATTTTTTTCAGGGACATTTTTATAAAGAAAAAATGCGAATACAGTAGAATTGTGTGACTTAAAATTGAAAATATTTTGGAAACGGAAATACAGACTAAAGCTTTAGAAATTCAATTTGAAGAATATGTAAAAATTTCATTGCAATTTGACATCATTTTTCATCCTTCAACTCATTGTTATATACCCAAACATCAATTTTCAAAAGTCTCGGACACAATACTGAATCTTCTGATGTTTCATTACATTTTCTTCCGGATTCAGACCACTTCCTATTTCAAATGGTACTTTATAAATGTGACGAGAATTTTATTCCATGCAGGTATTGTGATGTGCTACATAGAGCTGCACTGCATCTTGGACGATGGACTAAAGTTGAGGGTCGCAATAACCATATACCAACACAATTGTGGAATGATGCAGTCTTGTGGCCACACGGTTCTCTTGTGAAGCATAATAAAGAGCTATACCGGTCAGATGGTCTTTGTACTGCTGCAGAACCAGGGAATTCTAGTCACTACAGGTTTCATGTACGTACAAAAAATAGTCACTTTCATATTTATCAATTACACCGATACTCAAAATTACTTGTCTTGATCGTACATGTGTAAAAATGGCATTTTTTGTGTTGTATTCAAATCTAAATTGTAATTTAATGTAATTTTCAAGCATTTAGGAAGCATAACATTTGCATAAGTCGCAAACTAAAGCAAATATACTGTGTTCACAGGCATTGTTCAGTAATCCAACGATGCTGATTTGCTCATTACTCGGCCTACAATTGTCACTGGTTGTTGTACAATTACTAGTTCTTTTGCGTACTATTGAATGGTACCAAGTTCTTTCAATGACATTATTGTTGGTAACGAATTATTACACGTTGTTTAAATTGGCACGGGACTATCTAGTATGCTGGAAGGTTTACCGGGCTGAGCAGCTAGTTCAAGAAAAAACTCAAGCTGCCATAAGCAACGTTGCTCAATAGACTGTCACTACGTAATTTAAGTTTATGTGATCTTTTGATACTGTGCATGAATTATATTTAGTTAACTTATTAGACGTTTCGACGATGAATAATACAATGCTTTTTCAAAGAAAACTCCTTTCATACCTTACTACCTTTATCCTATCACAACTTGTAAAAGTAGGTCTACTCTCACAGATCCGAAAACACCAAACATCTTTGAAGCATTTCACAGACTCCGGATACACCATAGAAGCCTTTTGTCACAGACAAGGATCTTTCTCCATTGCTAGTCAAAGACATGGGTTAGTGCTTCCTTCTACTGCACGGACTTGGCAAACCAGAACCACGTTCCTATTTTAGACTTGGGCTCAGAAGCCAAAGCTGGAAGCTCCTAAATTAGTTAATTTGACAGTTAAACTGCAGACTAAGGCTGTAGCCGTGGCTGTCTGTCAGGCTGCGTTTTCTCAGGTACAGTTCCCGGAAGCTGCTGTTGCAGTGCAGTACAACTATTCGAGATGAATGCACGCAGTTTGTTGAAATCTATCCGATATCAATTTGCCAGAAATGACGTCCAACTAAAAGACACAGACACGTTGAAATTTAACTACAACGATTTAATTAACTCGAAAGCTTATAAAAAATTTACAAAAATCCAACAAAAGAAAAATACAAGATTCAAAGTAAAATATAAAATTATACAAAATTTATCGGTTCTGATCCTTACTCAGCTAAATGTTTAAATTTTCCCTAACTATATATTTCGCACATTTCTAATCTACTGACTTATTATATCACCTAAGTCCCGTGCTATTGTGGACTATGCAATACGTTTGACTCTAAGATCAACTTAAGCGCTGTGCTTGAAAATTCATAGAATTGACTCTACTCATTCCAAGCTCGATTTCTAGGTGTACATCGTCTTTAGTTTTTTTATTTCAAACTATTAGGTAATGGGTATAGGCCTTATAGGCCATGTCCCATGTCGTCTTTACTAAATATGATAGTGATAACACGTTGCGAGTCAGATGAGCGCTCCTCCGCACGCCCACAGACAACTTATAGGACTGCTAGTCGGACCCTTCGAGGCATCTCTATTTATACCGCCGGAATGTAAGTTTGTTTCGTGACGTCGGCGAGCCTCGGCCGTTCTCGGTGTCTTTCGGCGAGCCTCGGCAGTTCTCGGTGTCCGTCGGCTCGTTGTCTTTTGCCGAATGAGCGGCTCAGCCAACACTGATGGCTTTCGAGTAGGCATACCAGCTGACCCTTACAAACTCCATAACACTATGCGTTTATCTATATAAATCTAATTCGAATTTAGTCACTAGCCATATAACGTATAACATTGAGTAGCGATGTCATGGCGTCAACTGAAAACGAAAATTTAGATTCCAGGACAATTCCAGAAGCTTCTGTAAAAATTATTGAAAATTATTGAATATAATTGAATTTTTGATAATGAGATAAATTGGTTCGGTGTTAAATCAAAAAATTGATATAGCTGTTTACGTACAGAGTGAGTTGCTAACGACTGCATGGTCCGCTTGCTAATGCATTCAAGGCTGCATATTACTAATGAAATGTCAGTTTTAAATAAAAAATGTATTATGTCAACTTTTCCAGAATAAATCATAATATTCCAAGACTTCAGGAGCAATTTTGATTTTCCAGGACAATTCCAGGATTGAAGGATATTCAAAAAGTAGCAGACACCCTGCACGTCCTATCTCAATGTACATGCATACAACTTTTTAAATGTGGGAAAAAGAGTAATCTTATTCAACTGGGAATAAATTTATTATTAAAATTTGATCCAAGAATAATAGTAACGGTAACAAAATAAAAATTTAAATTATTTAAAGATGGTAAATATAAAATTAGCGTTAATAACTAAATTCACAATAAAATCAATAAAGTAAATTGGTATCAACAAAATAAATTGATATCAATAATAAGTGATTGTTAGAATATTTAGTAAATGTTGAATATGGAATGATGTTATAATACAATCATATATTCTAATAAGTTCTTGGAAATTCAAATAACAATACAATGTAACAGTAATTATTTATCACTAAATACGTTTCAGAGATAATTATTTCGGGTTTCCCAAATTAATAAACGCGCAATAAATTGCACTGAAAACAATACATAACAAAAATATTCAGAGTCAAAATAATAACTTTAAAATAAGATTTAATTAATACACCTGGTATGACTTGTCACTGGCATAATTTTTACGAAATATTCGTATTAGAATTTGCATCTTCATAAAAATTGGATTAGAATTGAAAATATTAATAATAAATTACTCTGAATAGTGAAAAAAGGTGGATTGCAAGTCAATGATTTTTAACGTAAAAGCCACATTATACATACAATGAGCAAAATTGATATCTGTGATCACAGGCAGAAAGACATAGGCTAAAGAAAAATTGGATAATTTAAAAATATTTACAGAAGAATGGTATAACTTTTAAATTGTTTATTTTGTTCAAAATCGAACCACTAATTTTTCAATTTGCATGTGATGTAACATCTGTTCCATTCATTTACATCACTCTCAACAAGTCACCTTCAGCAGCATTTATTTAACCATTTTGGAAGCATGGTTCATATTAGCGGTGAAAAACTAATGCAAAAGTTTAAGAAAATTGGCTTTGGAAATATCAGGGAATTTTATACTCAGATTTTTGTCCCCACCCTGCCTTAGAAAATTCGTTATTCCTTTATATCAAAAATAAACTCTTTTCTCAATTGAATCTCTCCTCTCGCATACTAAATTGAATTATTCGATAGAAACAGCTACTGAATCAAACTATTTAGTAACAACAAGAGCAGTGACCTTAGTTACTTGAAGCTGCCTGAATCACTCATATTGCTCGTCACTCAGTTTTTTCAAGAAAAAAAAAAACAAACTTTCAGTCTATAACATAAAGATTTAACGTACCACACTGAGCGGTATGGTTTTATTACGTGGCATAACTGTTACTAATGTGTCACCGAGAGACTGGGAAAGTTCATGCCAAACAAACTTCCCAATAATTGGGACCTCCTCTAAAGGTGGTCGAAAAGCTACGAGCATGGTCAGGGACAGACCATCCTCTCCGTGACCCCCAGCATATTCTACAGATAGTAAACCATGTGGTCTATGTTGCGGCACGTCAGCTCCAAAAATTTCCTAGTGTGAAAAGATACATGCAATTAATGTCAAGACCAAGTCATTGCACATAATCTTTCAACTGATAACCAAAGTTTGGAATCTTACCACCATAAATTTGTGCAGCGTAGAATGAAGATTTCTTCTCGGGTTTATTTCACAAATCGGTAAATGATACTCAGTGCGTTCTGACAGTAGTACATGCATTCGGTTACTATAAATGGAGTTATAAGAAGATGTTAATTAGCGCGTAAACAACTCGTGTAGTTCAATCACACTTGACATGCATAAGAATTTATAACAATAAATCTTACGTTGCTTTCTTTTTTATGCAAACAATCAACTTCAAATAAAGTCTGCTGTGAGGATTGGCTATAGGAAGCATTGGAGAATGCCATGGCGGATTGAGGCCTTGTTTGTACTCTCTAACTCTATGTATCAATGGTATGATATCATATGCTCTAAGCGACAACTCCTCGACATTTTGAATCCAACAAGCCTGTAGAGATTCTTCGTCAGCTTGTTCAGGAGTCTTTAAGGCACCACCAATTACATTTCCAGTCATTACAAATCTGAACCAAGAGCCAGTCGCACATTCGACGATTACCAATGATTTTGGTTCAACGATAATTCCCGTCTCTTCTAGAACCTCTCTTCTAAATGCCTCTGTCAATTCCTCGCCAGGCTCAACCCTTCCTGCTGGTAGATACCATTTGCCTGCGCAGGAGGCCTTTGCCTCCTGCATCATCAATACCTCATCGTTATCATTAATTAGTACTGCTGCGACTACATATGTCACAGTTTTTTGACAAATTGGAACATAGTCAGAGCTTGCAGTGGGTTGAATTCCTTTGGCTTCTGTGAATGAAAGTATTATATGAGTCAAGGTCGAGAGGCTTTTCACTAAGGCTTCGAGTGTACAAGTAATTTTGTGTGATTCCAGATGATTTCAAGTGATTTCAAACGATTTCAATTGATTAAAAAATACTACATGTGATTTCTCGCACTTCATATGATTTTATGTAATTACATATGTCTTTGCAGGATTTCGAATTGATTTTATTTTATTATACATATATATTTTGACATGATTTTATATTGATTTCGGAACGATTTCGTGATGAGTATGGTGATTTTCATGCAATCTCAGTGTGTGCACAATGAATTTCACACAAATTCACATATCTCAAATGTAATTTAATAGGATTTGATAAAATTTCATGCTATTTCACACCATTGATTGTGAAGATGAAAAAAAATCACTTTTCCTTTTTAAAGATTTCGGATTTTGTATAAAACTTTGTCTTGCATCTCTTAGCATTTCTGAGATATTTGCCTGGGATGACTATACATACCACCCTGTATGAAGCGCTCTAAAAAATGAAAATTCAATACATTTGGGTAGGTGTTTATTGTAACTGCAGGACTCATGCGTCTTACGATTTCAAAGATCTCGGTATGAATCTAATGATTTCAAAGCAATTTTGAAATCTTTTTGGATGCATTCGAACGATCTCAGTGTAATATCGAGATGATTTTGACAAGATGTTTGATGATTTCGGATGATCTTACAGAATTGCAGCTGATTTCAGCTGAATTCAAGTGCTTTCATTTGCAACATACTGTGATTTATTTCTTATTTCGAGCTATTTCTAACTAATTTCAATGTAGGGTGTAAAGCTGATTTAAAGAGTAAATAGCACCTCTGTTGAAATACACTCAAAACAAGTATTTGTCCATTGCGGATATCTGTAATTGCACCAATAATATTATGTTAAAAACTAGGCACTACTTAGTGGTGCAATTAATAAAGGATAATCCTAAAACTTGCAAAATTCGCTTTTCTGCAATTCTGGTCATTCTGGTCATTCAGGGACCTACGATTTCAGAAGTGCTATTACACGAAATAAAATTTTTAATTACAGATAGAGTTTGCATGGCTTCAACATTTTTATAGGATAAATTGAACGAACGAAACCAGGTGAATGACCTCTAGTGGCACGCTTTTCCGATTGCTAGTTAGATTCTTGAAACATGTTCTGTATAAATTCTTCGCATCCTTACCTATTGACTCATTTTGTTCAGCAAGAGTAAAGTCGCACAGATCATCGTTGTCATTTACACTTTGTCCATTTAGCACTAGCCTAATCTTGTCCTCTATCGTATCAGGCATTTTATTATAGCTAACGCTTGTTAATACTTCCGTTCGCAATTAAACTATACGTAACGATTCATAACTGTCGTTGACTAAACATGCTGCTCCGTGTTATCCCCCACCATCTGTATACACTTTTGCAGCACACGCGTCGGATTCCGTCGGAATAATTCAAGGCACATTCTCTTCCGCAAACCAGACGGGAGGGGATAACCAAACATAACGCCATGAAGACATCCGAGAAAATATTTCAAACATATTTCATTGAAACACCAGAATTTTACGTAAAAAGAAAAGCAAGTAGGTTTCGAAGCTAATCTTCAACGTAACTGAATAGTAAGCACATATCGATTACCGACGCGTATACGGTCGTTCTTATTGTCACACAAGCAGTAGATAATACATAGCGAAGTGTCACTGCACTGATATATGTATATATATGTATATTATACTAGCGGCCTTCGAGTACAATTGAGTAGCCGAAACAAAACAAATCACAAACATTGACAATCGATGTTGCAGCTACAGGTGGTTGCAACACGAATAAGTAATTAAGGAACTGCGTATGCTCAAAATTATAGATGTGACATCAAAATTCTATACGCTGCTCCTAGCCTGTTGTCTCGAGGAATGATCAATTTCGGAGGTGGAGTTTATTATTTTATGTCTGTAACATAAGGGGTGATAGGGGTAAACAAGTCCTCCTAATTCTGTTACGTAATTTAAGTACAGCCCCTCATATTGTGGATGAAACTGACATGGTTTGTGCCTTGCAGCTTTGAGTAGGTAAGGCCAGGTAAGGCGGGTAAGGCGATTGAAAGTGTCCGGCCTATAGAATCAGAGAGAATGTAGGACTGCTACCTTTTTCGCTCTAGCAACGTCATTAGAGAGAGAAGGGTAACCACCTTTCATCTTCCTTCGCTTTCTAGCAGGGAGACACTCCGCTTGCAGAAAGGCCTATAGCTCCCCTACTTTGGCACATCCTCATATGGGGTATAGCCAGAAGGAAGAAGAAGAAGAAGAAGCTCCCCTACTCCATTCTTATACTCTATGGTTCGATAGTACTTTGCATGCATTGCATGCATTGTTGCATGCTGCTGCAGCGTAGGCCGAATTCACGGCAAAATTGGGCTTGATTGTCGCATGCTGTACAGCGTAAACTACAATGTGATTCGTATATAACCTGGATTGATGCATTAGTTGATATGTTAAAATACCGCCGTGGTGAATACCTACGATAACCAGAGAAATAGTCATTATTGCACGCTAATCGGAACGTGTATGGTGTTAATGGGCTCGGGTTAATCAGAATTACACATATTTTTTTACGCCAGACATACATTTCATTTGCCGCAAATCTGTTCATCTGCCGCCGCACTGAATATTAGACCATTACGTGAACATGCGGCAGAATGCTATATCAACGAAATTCGGAATCTAGTAACTTTTGTTTATTTCGTTCCGTTGTTCCATAATTCATCGTATGGGCGGCACTCGCATGGCCAAGGCCCACTTACCTGCATAAAAATTCGGTCAGAGGTAACCATCTTTAAATTCCCCCGTCAATGCTCACAGTTTTGCCCACAGGCCGTATTGACGTTCATCACGTTCATTCACACCAGGCCCCGATGAATCAAGCGCCTGTGTGGCTGATTATCTCTTCAACACCTTAGAGCATATACAGTATATGCTCTAAGTTCAGCACACGTCGTTTCTAGTGCTTCAGGCAGCTCCAGGGCATTTTCAGACTCCCTCTGATGGCTTTGCTCTGGGGCTGCGTCCCGCGCAATAATGAGCCAACATCATACCTAGGTGGCGCCAAGTCAGGATTCAGGGTGTTCTACAGAGTGTAAGTATATAGTAGCGCGCTCTTTGAAAAATTTCTGAACTAACAACGCAAAGCTAAGCAGAGGCATCACTAAAATTCTCTGTAAATTTCCATAACTTTCCAAACTTTCTTGTGCTCTGAAAGAAGCGCAAAGGAAAGGGACGAGTTTATTGGCAATAAACAGGGGATGCTCGTTGAAATTTTGTATGAATTTATGTGATATAAGTAGTGAAATTTTAGCAACGGATCCTGAAAAATGTCGTCGCCGGATAGCACGGTCATTTTTGCTAAACTAGAAGCACTCAAGGATATTAGGTTTGTACAAGATGCACGGGAAACAACACTTATTATTTTGCGTTTATTGCACGAATCTGAATATCAGAAATGGATGCCTAAAAAGATGACAAGTACGGTCACTAGTTCGAAAAAATCATGAATTGTCATTCAGTAAATGCATTATTGCTTATTTTTCGTACTACATTAAACCGCCCTAATATTCACTTTATTTATAAACTGATAAAATACGTCATTCCGCAACAACCAATCAATATCCACTGTTAACATTAACACCAACTTCACGTTCTGATTTAAAAAATGCTCCATTATACACGACTATGTCATTGTTTATAAATAAATTCTTTACATTAAAATGCTGCAATTTTTTGTGATTGAATTTTATAAAAATTACACATCAGATGATAATTATCAGCATATATCCGTCTCAGAAAAATATTGGTTGTAATATGTTCACTAATCATTTACACTATGCTCAGTTTCTGTTGGGAATTATTTGATACATTTTATTCTTACATCTAATTCAAACCAAATTTAAAGGTACTGATGTATTTTGTAATTGCATGCGGAATTCTCAGGTCAAAAACACTGCAACTTGAAAAAATGAAGCAAAGAATCATTCAAGAGGTGGAGCAGACAGAACAGGAGGAAAAGTGCTTGACAGAATATAAGCAGGAAATGGAGCTCTTAATGCAAGAAAAGATGGCACACGTCGAAGAAC
Source organism: Diprion similis (assembly GCF_021155765.1). NCBI lineage: Eukaryota > Metazoa > Arthropoda > Insecta > Hymenoptera > Diprionidae > Diprion > Diprion similis. The sequence continues at coordinate 13,146,191 of NC_060112.1, read as the reverse complement.
TCCGACAAATTCATGCCGACATCAACGCGGTAAAAAATTCATTTTTACATTGAAATCGATTCTATTAGTTTATTCTGTTGAAAAATCAATGATATTTGAACGGCCACAGATAAAAACAACATTTTTATATGTGTTCACATTATTTTCATTTCTGCAATGTTTCTTTCTGCAATTTCTGCAAATTAACTGGATAGTTCACAACAAACGCAATATTATTTGATTAACTAACGTATTTATACTTATAGTAGAATATTTCTGATCACACAGAAAGCTTAGAAATTTGAAACAATATGGCAACCCTGGGAAAAATAACAGTTGTAGCAATTCGAGTGACATGTTTAAATCATTTTTCACTTGTGGTTGAAGCTAATATCCGTTTATGTGTTTTCTAAAATCAGATCTAATTCAATGGTTGTCTTATTTTGCTTCAGTCTCCGATTTGATGGTCTTAAGTTTTTAAAAAGATGATCCAAATGATTAAATGGATAATATCTTTCGTTCTTTAGATGGAAACAGTTATAAAGCAAGCTGAAGATGCTCGCAACAGAGCTAGAGAAACAGCAAAATTAATCCATAACAATGACTACCAACCGCTAAAGCACGACATCGATAGAATGCGTAGAGAATACTTGGGACTTGAGAGACTACCAGAGCTCTATGAAACGGAATCAGATCTTATTTCACCTGAGTAAGCAGATTTCTAACTGTTAAATTACTTGATGCGATCCGGAATAGTTTTGTAAATTTATTTTGTAATCTACATTTCTCAACTCAGATTGACAATTTGTAACTCAACCATATGCAAAGTGAGTTGCACGATCATGATTTGAGAATACGGAAGATAAATCAATTTATTGATCTGCAAAATGGATTAATGTATGTTAAGTATGGAATAATGAAGAATAATGAATAATAATTATAATTGTGTAGACGGTTTGCTCGTAGCTATTTTGACCGCCCCCTGCAAAAGGCAGAGTGGCGAGTTGAGGTGAGGGGTGATGATTTGATGCCTCCGTTGAGCTTACACCCCCATCCCAGCCACCAAGGAGGTCCAACTCCGTTTTTAGCTCCACAACCACTGCAGGGTCCTAGTAAACCAGAGCCTAGGCCTTTGCCTCCAGCCCCTGGGCCCCCAGCTCCAACATTCAGGTACCACTGGTATATCTTCACTTTCGCATTACATATTCAACAGTAGTATACAGAATGGGGCAATATTATATAAGACGGTTCATTGTATAATAAATTTTTACTTTAACAAAATGCCTTTGGATCATTGAATTAGCAAAGTAAAACATGACTTGCAAAGAATACCAATAGATTTTTGAGATGCCTTGTGGGTGTGTACGTAAATTTTCACGTCACAAAGTTTAAGGCATTGTTAATTTTTTTGAATTTGTAATGTTTGTTGTAGCAATATTATTTGTATTGAAAAAAAATTATAATAGTGCTCTGTTCTGTATTTTGTAGCAATATTTCTAATTTTCTTAAATTTTTCTTTTCAGGCAACAACCTCCACCAATGAAATCGTGTCTGTCCTGTCATCAACAAATTCATCGAAATGCACCGATTTGTCCTTTATGTAAAGCTAAATCACGTTCACGTAATCCTAAGAAGCCTAAGAAAAAAGACTAACGTGTAGGTTGAGTTCATCATTAGCTTTTGATCCTACAGCCTGCAAGCATCATTTCGAGGAAATATAATCACTTCATAATAGTTATTTTCGTCGCAAGTGCGCATAAAATAGGTATTTCTTCTTTTATTTCTAAACTCACACAAGTCAAGAAATCCTTGTATGCGCCCATGCAACGGGTTCTACCTTCTGTGCTACCCTTGTCAAAAACTACAAAGTAGTCGAATTGTCGACTGAGGTAGCACAGAATAAAATTTCAAAAATAAATTTTTCTTTAAATCGCTGATCCAGTTTCGAACCTGTGTTTTAAATAACCGAGCTTATGAATATAACTACAGTATTTTAATTTACTATGAACTTCATTATTTGGTCGAATTCACATTTACACAAATGTAAGGTGAGTCAGTCAAACTCCAGGAATCTGTGGAGCTTAGTTGATCAATGGATGCTGTAGAGACAGACCACATTGAAGCAACGCCAATATTGATATCAGAGTGAAGTTTTGATGAAAAATTAATTTTAAAAAAATAAAAAAATAAACAAATAACAAAATTATTTAACGGTTCAGTGTTGGCATTGTATATGAAAATACAAACATTGTCAACGACAACTACAAGTGTTCAGATGCTGCTCAAACTGGCAATGAGAGTCTTGTTCAATACAAAAGTTTAGTCGGAAGTATTTTGAGAAACCAATTGGCATCTAAAGAAAGTAAAATTTGACAACAGATTCAATATCGTTCAGTGTTACTAGTTTGTATCATTACTTAATTATCAGAGTAGCCAACTATCACATAGATCTAAGATGGAAGTTTGCATCAATGAATGTGTAAAAGCTCCTTATTTACGACGATATCAATATTGATGTACGTCGCTTCAATGTAGTTTGCCTAATCACTCAACCGATTAGCTGTGAAGTGGCGCCTATTGATCAAGTAAGCTCCTCTTCTTCACTGAATATGTACGGACTCATCCTGTAATCACAGGATATAGACTGAAAGAAAGTCCAAATCAGATACCCAATTAAAGTTATTGTGTAAATAAATTTTATTTTAGATAGCAAAATAAAATTGAGCAACTTTGAGTTATAGAACAGTAATTTGTTGAATAGATAACAGACCCAGTGATTCACACTCTAGTTCACTCTTTGATAATCCTTCGATACATAGCGTTCGATAATTGTACCGTATTAGTTCGATTTGTTCCATGCAGTTACTTGCAATTGATAAAGTATGCATGGTGAAAATTCGAGCTCTCTGTACTCATCGGAGCAAAAGTACTAAAACCAGCTATTCAGACAGCTTCCGAATAGTTTATAAAACACGTAATGACTGTGAAGATTCAAAAGCCTAAAATGTGAGTATACTTGAGTGTATAGTAATAATTAGCTTGATCGTGGTTCATCATTAGTAGTACACAAGTTGTTACACTGTTGAATTTATGAATTACCATGTACATTATTGCAATTTTATATGTACTTTATGCAATATTATGTGTAATATTGCAATTACAATCTTGAGACTAGTGTGAATAACCCTTTACTATTAGATATCTTATTTAAGGAACATCTTTGTATCATGAAATTTATTCAACCCCTGTTGAAATTGAATAGGTAGTTTCGGAGTTTGTTAGTTGAAGAAAGTCCGAATTACTTCACTACATAATTTGAATCAATTCAGTGATAATTGAAAAGTAATGAATCGCACAAATAATGTACTGGAAACTATTTACTTTTGAGTATGTTATATCCCTTCTCTGCCACGATGTATTCACTGACGACTTCAATGAAGTTACTTAGTTCTATGACTTGTACAACAGCCAGAAAATTTTTTAGTCCATTCTATGAGTCATGAAATTATGGAATAACGTGTGCCATTACGTTAAGATATAGAGAAAAGACGGAAAATCAGGCTAATCTATTAATCATGATACATAATTATAGTTTGAAATTGTAAGACCAAATCATACGGCGTTAACTCGTTGTTATATGTATAGGTGTCACATTTTATTCTGTCGCCATTTTTGCCTACTGCTTACAAAAAAAAAACAAGAAATTAACGTTGCTGTATCAATAGGAATAAAAATTCAACACATCGTACACTGGATTTTAAATGCAACTAAATTTGTACCTCTCTTCTAAATTGTAACAAATGGAACACATGTTGTCGACAGAATTGGTAGATTCATTGGGCATAGAAGTAACAACACTGTCGAATATTAATTTAAATTTGTGCAATTAAAAATATTTTCCTAATTACGGATTCTCCGAATATTGACCCGAATTTGGGAACCCCATAGACTGAGCAATGGATTTTTATTAGAGATATAGTAAATCTAAGTTTCGACTTATTATTGATGTCTGATTTATATTCGTATAATATTCTACTGAATTTGTTTGTTCTTCTACAACGTAAAATTAGATAATGTGGTAAATGATAAATAAAAATTTTACTTATAAATATTTCACGTTATTAGTGTGATCTATGTATAAGGAATAAGTAACAAAAATCAAATCTACCAAATTGTATTCAAGTACTCCATATTCATTAACATTTAAAATATAAAATATTACATTCATGTCATCAGTTTTTAACGTCGGATTGGCAAGATCTGTCCGTGGATTGAAATATTTATTACTATTCGCATTTGATTTTTCACGGTTGTAATTTAATACTTATATATTGAAATTATTTAAAAATTACGAGTATATAAAATATGAAATGTATCGCTTAATAATAATAAAACAAAAATAGGTACCTAAACTTTATCAGTTAGAATCACATATGAAATGGATGTTATCTGTTGAATAATAATTCCAGAAAGTAAATATAGTTCTCATATATTGCATTGCCACGCAAAGTACATTAACTGGCTAACTACAACTGTAACACGCTATGGCAATTGATCACTTTTCCAGTAGCAATGTAATACATGTTCACATGAAAGTGTTAGATTGGAAACACACGAAATAATTCACAGGATTTCACTTTGTAGACCTAAATCTTCAATTTACTTTTCTAGTTTTTCATCAATAACATCATCTCATTACTCTAGCCTGCCATAATTAAACAAGAGGGTAGCTTGCCGTAGAAGCAATTCCACAATGGTTATTCTTATTTCGGGCCATCTTGATATACCCTTGATCGCCCCAATCACCACCCCAACTGTTCTTGACGAGCCAATAATCCATGCCATTTTCATCAGTTCCATAACCGACAGCCAAAACTCCATGGTCCAGGTTATTCTCGGAGCAATCAGCTTCGTAATAAACACCTGAAAGAATAAAAATGTTTCAATACTGAGTTCAATGAAAAATTGAAGTGGAGCTAATTCGCAATTTGGTATTAGTGATGACCATGAGAGATACAATTGACTCTGTATTTGAAAAAGTGTTCACCAGTGTCAATTTCAATTAATTCGAGTATTTTCTTTCATGAAATTATGAAGAATTGATTACCTTCAGAGTATAACTGGAAGCTTTCATGGGAAGCATCAATGGCAACAGAAACTGGCCCAATGGTAGCAATAGCAACCTTCAACTTTTCTTCATCTCTCTGAGGAACATCTACAAAGCCAACATCGGTAGCTCCATTGTTGCGAGGGTTATAACTGTAATAGAAAAGTGGACTTGTAAATATATTAGTTCTCCGAAAAAATCTCGTTATTGAAATTTTTTGTTGGCAGGCCAGTTACATGTATACATACATGTATATAAAAGAAAAACTCGGTATAAGTTGTTTACAGTATGATAAATAGATTACTTTCTTTGTGAATATTAAAATTATTTTACGGTATAAAATTGGTGCAGGTCTATCAAGTTTTCCCAGATTAATACTAACAATTGTCATCAGGAACGAAAAGGCTGAATAAATTAAAATAAAATGTTAGTAATAGTAATTAGAACTGCATCACAGCGATTGACCTTTTTTCATATTTTCATAAACGTTACAACCAGAATTATGATCTTTGTAATGAAAATAGAAAAAACTAATACTCACAAATACCTGAATCAGTCTAACTACAATCGATAAATCTTTGCAATCCATATTAGTAACCATTTTGAGGAATACCTTAGTAAACATCAATATAATATCGATTTATAGAAAAAAAATTAATTATCTCTGAATGAAAATATTGTAGCATAAACTTACAGCAGATGTCACAAAGCAGTTATACATATATGTTCAAAGTTTGAGAACTTTAATCATAGCAAGTATTATCATTATAATTACCGGCACGAATCATCTTGTGCCTCATATGGGTAACTCTTCTCAGTGTCAATCCCCTTGTTGTCTTTGATGTACTGGAAGGCTTGGTCCATCAGGCCACCATTGCATCCATTGTTACCATATTTGCCAGAACAATCGACCAAATTCTGCTCACTCAAAGACACTAGCACTCCTGTTTTTCTGAAGTGTTGACCTTCCAAGGCACCAGTCTGTATGAATAGATTTGATATACTCGTTACTATAATAACTGTAGACATCTTTCACTCTTCAAAATACATTACTCCCATACATTTGTTTTCTGTAAGACTTTATTATTTAAAATTATAGCTTGATGTTTAAAAAAATAAGAAACAACCTATAAACAGGTGATAAAATCAGAAATTTATCCGTAAATTGTAATGCAAATAATATTAAACATTAAACATTAGTCGAGAAAAACAATTTCACGTAATAATCAAGCTATTAGTTGAAAATGAAATATTTAATCAATAATTCTTTATCGTCTCACTAGCTTTTAGTATTTTAACTCCTTTCTGATTACTATATCATATATCTTTTACCTATCAAGGTCTCATGTATCGATACATGTTACTAAAATTTGTTTATTCCAATCTTCTATAATTTCAATGTAAAATTATGAAAAGGGAACTTACTGTAGAGAACGCCCAGCATGAACCACACTGTTTTTGATTCTTCACAGCAGTTACAGCTCCCTCCTCCCTCCAGTCAAAAGATTCCGGGATTTTAACATTTGCAGGTGGGATAAAAGTGGCACCAATTGGCCGCTGAATGTTGGATTGCTTTAGTGATTTGATAGACTTGTTAAAGCCATTCATCATATCAACGAATTCGTGATGAAGCTATAAGAGTACAGTTATGGATTATATATAGTATACAAATAATGCTATTTTATAAACAGATATGCATTTTGATATATACAAGTAGTACAATCTATAGAGAATATACATCTAGATAATTTAAAAAGATATCTCAGCAAAGCACTAACCAGGTCTCCAAACTTGTTAAGTTCCAATTTGTACGAAACAAGGCCCATTTCATACTTGGCATTATGTTTGGCAACTTTGTGCTTATTGTCCATGAAGATTTTCATTCTGAATTTTTCCTCTACATTGTTTTCATACCTTTTCCTATGGGTTAGCTGTAAAAAAATATTATTGATGTTACAAGTTGACAGCTGTGTAATAATCGTGACTGAGAATACAGTGAGGATAGATAATGTTATAAATAATCGAAGGTAAACTACAGGTATAAACTTAATATTTATTGTTTTTCATTCGTTGTTTCTCTTGGCGCAGCACACAAAATTTTTTGTATACCTCTCGGTATCAGAATTTCATTCAGTAGCGTCCACCACCTTAGTGAAGTCTTTCTTAGAACAATAAAGATTGGCCAATAATTTCTTTTAATATGAGTACTACTTTATATTATAATTAAAGTATTACAAAGTTGGTTAAACAATTACAAGTGAAAACAAGATAATTGTTCAATTGTTTCTTGAATCGACTTCTTGTTAAATGTGTGAAGTACTAGTGATATGGCTTGAAATTAGGGACGGATACACAAGGCAATTCACCTGAGATATAAAAAAAACTACTAAACATTACACTTGTGACATGTTAAAAAAAAATTTTCTTCTTTAACAAGTTGTTTCCCATTGTTTCAAATTGCATTGCTGTTAGTCCACCACTTTCAAAAATAGGCCTAGTGGTTGATTACAGTTATTTTAGTACATATATTGATTACCTATTCACTAACTCAAAAAGTAACGCCATCATGATAGTATAAATATAAACTACGAATCAACGATAAGTAATTACGTTAAAACATAAGTGGTCATGAACATTGCTGAAGAAAGGTAATAAATTTCGACAAAATGAGGAATTTTTGTCAATTGGGGAGTTTTACGCTTACGGAAGTTTACATTGAATTCTATTGGGAGGTAAAAGAAAAAAAAAACTCGCCATGTATATTACATAACTTTAGAACCAGTTTGCAGGGATATAATTTATATTACTGCAATTCTAATAATCATAATTCCAAAATAGGCATAGAAAAAGGAAAATTTCGTTATGTTAACATTATGAACTTTAACTTCAATGAACATCAATTTTTTTTCATTAGAAACGCACACCACGAACATAATAACAATTATCGTAATAATATGGCAACCAATCACAGATCTATATCGACTATGCCAGAAGAAAAACATCTACATTGACACAAACGGTACAGAACAAAAGTGTCGTTTAATGATAAAAATATTATAGCAACTTTGAATGCGCAGTATCAGCTGTTCGCATAGATTGCCTCAAAAGATATGGCAAAAAAGGATAGAGTAAGAAAAGGTTACAACTATGAAAAGTTTGCATATATTCACGCACGCACGCACACACACACACACAAAAGTTGCGAGGGGATAAATCATGTTAACTTTTGTATACGTTACCTTGAAAGTGCCCCACTCCTCGAGAACAAGGTCAAAGAAGGAAATTGCTTGGCTAACGGCAATAACACCCACCATAAAGACGAAAAAAACCTTCATGATTAACGCAGTTTACCTGGAAATATCATAATACGGTTATTCGAATTTTATTGAAAAATAATCACCGATGAGACGTCCGCAATTACACATATGAAAATTAACACGCATGAAACAAGGAACGCTGTGGCATCAACGATAAGTTATTTGAACGGAATTGTTGAAAGCCACAGTTCAATATCAGATATCACAATGTCGTATGATTCACATCTGCGGTTTGTCCGTAAAAGTTAACAACGCATTAAACGCTCACAAGTGGCTTTCACAACACGACACTTCTTCTTTGGTTTTTTTTTTTTTTTTGTTGTAATTTAGAAAACAACTTGTATCCTTACGCCATCTTATAATTCGGATTCAAAACAAAGTGACGCTTTTAGCTCTCACAATCAGTAAGTTCTGCCAACCATACAACGAGAGGATGTTACAGCTTGTATTGACAAACGCAATGAATTGACAAATTGGAAGGGAAAAATTAAAATATCAATTACATTTACAATGGCGCAATCGAGTAGGAGCAGAATTGAGATAGAATAACGGTATTTGTAGCTGTTAATTCGGTCAGAGATCAACAATTGTGGGACAATATTATTTTATTATAACAATGAAAAATGCTGATATCATGGCAATATATTATTTCATGTACAAAATTATTATGTAGTAGCAAGTGATGTACAATATATTCATAGGCCTTAAGTTACATACCTAAAACAGGACCCCAATAATAAAAATGAATAAACTATTTACGACGTACGTATAATTCGAGAAGCTATTGGGTCAGATTCAATGCCATAAGAATATCTCAGATACAAATGATGAGAATAGTAAAATTGTTAATTTTTAAGTAAAAGATTAAAGTATTTATCGAATAATTAAAAATATATTATGGTTTTAGATGAATATATTGGAACTCACCAATTTACTCGATTACTATTTAATGCACAAGTCACGTCCGCTCAACGTGCCCGTCGCTCAACAACTGGCACAATTTATACAGCACAAAGCAGTATTTACAAACCTTACAGACGTCCTACTTCAGCCAGTACCTAGAAGGTCACATGACTACTTCACGGCTACATGATTGGGCTATTTATTTGGAGTAACCCACGTGACTTGGTGAGCTAGCCTATCAACGCCTCCTGCCTCGATGTTGAATCATTGTCACGAGACCTTTGGTATGTGGAATCAGATTCATATCTACGAGAGTTGCTTTGTACATACATATCTTAGAGCATATACATATGCATGTAGGAATTTTATCTACTCTTGTTTCAGTTTGTAACAGGAAAATTTTGAAAATTTCTTAGAAATGTTGACCGACTTTAGATAATCTATGGAAACGCTAGATATACTCCTAAGGAATTTGGTCCGCAATAATATACGTCTCGAATTTAAGGGACGCTCTATTTGCTTTGTTTCAAAAACACGCTGCTCATTGTTTTTAAAAACATTATACTGACGCATATCTTCTCAATTGCGTAAAATGAGAGAGGGACGACGAGGAACAATTATAAAAAATTGAAAAAATACTGAATGTCTGTACGAGAAATGATTGATCTTAGGTATTGCTGATGTGCTTACTGTAGAATCATTAGAATTGACTTTAGCATTCGCCTAAATCATAAACATTCGAGAAAATTAAATGAATATAATCTGCACATGCTCAGGAAGCTTCAGCTTGACCAGTTAAAAGATTGGTAATACTGGTTCGTAGGTTTTCACCAGTTCTGCCGCAGCAGTCCGAATCATCGACATGACGACGGATAAAAATAATTACGATATTTCACCCGAGCAGTTGAGGCTTGAAATTAAAAGAAATGCTCGGAGAAATGAGCTTCGTCAGGAGTTGCACAAGATTGCCTTCAACCCGTACCGAGCTGGAACAGGCGAAGGGGGTGCTCCGGTGCGTAGTTTTGCATAACAATCCTAAGTCAATACGTAACCTCAATTCCTCAAGCTTCACATTCTCAAAACACCGCATTCGGTGTTTTTCACGTCTGTTCGTTGAAGTAATTTCATTTGTGAAAATTGAAACTAATTCGAGGCTAAGCATGTTTTAGTACAGAGCACTATCAATGCCTTCATAGGTTATGTGTTATGTAAAAATATCGTAGACGAGATCCGGGGAATTTACAGGTTTACCAACTAATGTTTATCTGCAATGCGGGTTTGCGAAAATGGCGGATAAATGATTAGTTACGAAATTAAATGGTTGAATTATTTCAGCAAGTAATTTTAGAGTTATCGATTACTCGTGTATTTTATATTTGGATATCTTATTCGTGTATGCTTGTACTATTCAAGCATGGTATTTTCTGCTCTCTGTTACTTTATTACCAGAATGCATCGAGAATGGACGGCCAGCGACAAACCGCTGAAATTATTTGTACTTAACTGGACGCCTATTTTAATCCTATAAGACTAATATAACAGGGTATACAATAGTAGTTGTCAAATTTTTTCAAATTTTTCAATTTACAATTTTCCACGAGCAACTTGTCAGATAAAAATCCTCTTATATTTAGCTGTTATATTTGAACGCACGTGCGGGTATTTCTACGGTAAAAAATTCAATGAGATCGATTTGAATTGAAAGAATGTAAATCCGTATTTGTTAGTTGTCTAAAGTTAAAGGTCGGCCTCGTGACAGCTTATCAGCTATCATTATATTTATGATATACACTACCACGTCTTATCAACTATTCTGCGGTGTTTAGTTTTGCGGTTCTGTTTACTATCTCGTATAATTTAATTGGATCAATTCATAATACAATTCTAAACTTTGAGCGACTGTTGAAAACTACTACGTAAATTAAGCGAGATATAAGCAATTTTTCATCTACAACCATGAAACTGTATTCTATTTTATAATATTAAATTTGAACGAAATTGATCAAAGCACTTGGAGAAAGTTGTAAGGAGATGAAACTCACTAATCGAAACAAAGGATATTACGCACATACGCTAGTGATTAAAACTAATATACTGTTTCCTATCTTTGAAAAGCCAGACATCTTCTCTTTGTTTCCTGTAACAACAGACTGACAATGAGAATATATCAGATACATATTGCGATTAAGCCTTTTATGAATCATTTATTAGGAGCCAATTCAGCAAAAATAATAATGTCCAACATATAACAGGATAGTTTCCAAACGGTCGTTATATGACAATAAAAAAAAAAAAAAAGAATAAGGATAATTATCTCTACGTACATTTGTTTTCCTGCATTTAGAAAAATTACATATGCCAATATATTGATTTGTAACTTGAATAAGATCTTGATTTGCAAACTCATACTTGATTAAAATGCTTGTATTTAGTTGGATCCAGGAATACAACGATTTATGTCAGCGAGAGCCAAGACCTATGAATACTTTAGGCCCACTCTGAAAGGTGGTCTGAAGTACTATACAGCAATATGGACACCCATCATTTTCTTCTCTTGGCTAGTGAAAACGAACAGGGTATGTTATTTCGCTAAATACTTCAAGACTTCAATACTGGAAGTAAAAGAGCTATTTGGAACGGTTATTAATGTTTATATTTTTCTTTTCACCACAGGACGAGAAAGAGCACAGATATCGTACTGGCCAGGTCAGCTATGCTGACAGAGAATTCAAGTTTGCTTAAACCTGTTAAATTAGCAAATGTTAGTAATATTACCTTGTAATATAAATAATAATGTAAAGAACATCAACATTGATAATAATAATAACAATAATAATGATACATAACTTATATTAACTGTAGTTTTTTTTTATAGGTGTAAGGATTTCTAAATAATTAGTGGATAGTATTTGATGTGGAGATGTAAAAGTCGTATGTACCATAAGTTGTGAAAAGGGCAGTGAAGGAAATTTCTTGCAGTACAAATAATTTAATTAGACTTATTTTTCTTTATTCGTAACGTTAGAATGTAATTCAATTTCATAGAAGTTGATTTCTATATTGTAGGGTAACGAATTTCGTGAGTTGGCTTTCTGTTATATTAATGTAACAGATTCCATAAAATCAAAAATCCTCAAAGTTTGTAATTGAGAAAAATTATTATTTATACTTTACAAGTACCTAGAAAACCAATTTAATTTAACGATCTTCAAGCTGCTTATCACGAGTAATAACTGCATGATCAAATTTCACCATATATGTTGTTCCTTTGTGCCAATGTGCAGTCACTTTTGCTGGCTGTAAACATAACATGAGTAAAAATCATTGTTTTGAAAACACCTCCTACATATCGCCAACATTTTTTTTTTTCAAATATTCGCAACTCAAATATGGTTCTCATTTAGCATTGGTAAAAAATTTTGCTGAAAAACGAAATGGTGAGAGCTGATATGATTCGTGCTGCACTTCTCATACCTAATACAATGACGAATAGTTACAGACTGAAAGTGACTCATAGGGCATATTCCAACTGTCGGTTTACCACTTCCAGTGACCAAGATAAATGCAAACAAACAGAAACGAAATCTGTATCCGCCCATGCAGATAGATATGGAAATAGAATGACCAATATTTTGTGATTAACCATCGGTACATTGTTACATCAAATGAAATTTACTGGGTTTGAAATATGAGTCATGTTTGTCTCTAGCTTATAAATGCAAAGTTGTATTTCTCGAATAATTCAAATTATGACTAACAATCAGGAAGGGTCTAGCTAGATAAGAATGGTGAATCTGCCCCCACCGATTTTTGTGGTGCCAATTTTTTCAAAAGTTGTTAACCTGAAAAAAAATTCTTGCAATATTACAGCTATCTAAATCGGTTCCAAGGGATCCTTATGCTTTAAAATATCAAGTCTTTAAATATCAAGAGCCCACGAAATAAAACTTATAAAATTTTGAAAAATTAGAAACATCTAAATATCGATGGGAGAATTTTTTCCAATTTATTAATGCTAAACTCTATTTTTAATTAGCGTATCTTTGTTTAAAAAAATTATCTTACAGTGTATAAATTTCTCTATTATAACAAAAATTGACATGATTCTACTCTTCATTCCTTGAATATTGAAAAAAGTTTCCAAATTTGACCTGCGACTCGGAAAAAAAAAAAACTACAAAATTTCACATTCTTCGTTGAAAATGGAAACATAAATTTTTCGTTGAGTTCAATTTATGGGTAATCATGGCCAGAGTTGTGAGACGTAACAAATAGATGTAAACAATAAGATTTTATTGTTAATTTTGGATATGTTCGCATTTTTGACGTCATATCAATACTGAAAATGGATTAAATGGAATTTACATGAAGCTGAGAAACATAGCATTGTTATACAGGGTGTTTATGTTAACTCTGGACATACTTCCAGGGTGTGTAGGGGTTACCTAGGCCAGCATTTTGAGGCAAGACACCCATGATCGGAATTTTTTCAGGGAATGAACAGTAGAATCATATTAATTTTTTTTATAATAATAAAAAAATTTATAAACTGCAAGATAATTTTTTTAAAGAAAGATGCGGTGATTAAAAATAGAGTTTAGTATAAAAAAATTGGAGAAAATTCTCCCATTAATATTGAGATGTTTTTAAAGTTTCAGAATTTTTTCAGATTTTTTGGTTACCTCTTGGTGTTTAAAAACTGTAAAAATCGAAGAAACGCGTTTTTTGAGCACAAAGATGTCTTAGAATCGACGTAGTAAGCTGTAATTTTGCACAAAAATTTTTTTCAGGTCAACACTTCTGAAAAAATTGGCGCCAGAAATTTCGATAAGGCAGATTCACTATTCTTAACCAGTTACAGCCTTTCCTATAAAGGCGAAATAGTGTAATCAGATCCATGTAAAATATTGGTCAAAACTGTTTCTATCTCCAATACGATCCACATATTTAGAGTACTATAAAATGGAAATGAATAACGGATTCTTAGATAGTCATTAGACACTAATAAACTATATTATAAAACAAGATGGAGCTTCACTTTCTAAATGTTTGACGTAGAATTATCATGATTAGAATAATCATATCAGCTGTATCGAATTGATCGTTAGCTTAGTAATTCTTGCTGCATTAAATATGCGATAAGCATGAACAGGTCAGTGAGGTTGATGATACAATACTTATGCTGAAGTACCAAGATGCTAATGATCATTTTCCCATGCATATCAGAGATTTCGTACAAGGACAATGGCTCAATTTATCTAATGTCGAATGATTAAGTGTTGCATTACAGTATCTCGTAACTTTTACTTGCTTCCTTCTAAATTTTCTAGTTTTATTTGTGTAACAAATTTGAGTATGATTCATATTTATGTATGAAGTTCGAACATATCACTGATAATGCATTTGCTAGTTTGAAAACATTTAGAGAATCAGTTCCAAAGCGTGCTGTAAATATGTACATACATGTCAACCATTAGTCAGAAAACAAATAAGTCTCCGTATTGAATTTCATAAAGGTCTGTAAACGAGTTAAACTGAAGTACAGTACTTTCACTAGAAAACTGTCATATACTTTGAACACAAAACCAGTGAAATGACGTTCTTGATGAATTCAATATAGTGCAATTTTTACATTCAATATCATTATATTTATTTAAATGATGAATGAAATACACTTCTTGCAGAGTTTAAAATGGTAACAACATGTGCTCGACACTGTGTCCAACATTTGTGTATTCATGTGGGCTTAACGAAGTCACTTATATTGTGAGTATGAAAATTGGGATATAGTATGAAAGTTATTCAGGGTAGATTCTACATTGGCATTTAATACCAGTGCTTTGAAAACACTTTTCAAAAAGAGAAGGGTTTAGTTTTGTAATAGATTAATTTTCAATAACTGTGAATAATGTCTAAGTTAAGATTTGAGTTGGCAAAGTGTAAAACAGTTTCAAACTAATTTCGGTATGCCATTTATCCCTTTACTGAGTAAATTCTGCATGATATTTTTACTATATACAACGTAACTAAAAATTTGAAATAATTTGCTTACATGTATTCATAAAATTAAATTTTTCCATATCATTATATAATACTTGTGTGAATATTCCAGTACTTACAAAACCACAGTCGGACAGAATCGCCTCAACGATTCCAGCAGTAAATGATGCACAATTTAGACTTCCCTTGTCTTTCGGAACAGAGACAAACTTATTGACCAGGGCTTCCTTTTCTATTATGTAATAGGTTCGATCATCGTCATTAGCATGTTCAAGTTTGTCAGCTTCACGACCAAAAAGTGATTTCCAAACTGTGCTTTTAATAAAAAGAAGAACACTCAAAAGTTTCACTTCGCGTTTCCCGCTCTTTTCTCTCATTACAAGAAGGTCCGTCATTCTGTGACCTACTTCAGCACCCATTTCAGCCAGTCTGTATGGATCATTTAATGTTTTAAAAATGTAAATATAATGTACATGCATGACTGAGAACACAACTGGCAATCAGTGATCTCGACTAATACAAATGATAAATGATCTAGTACTACTGTAGATATTATTGATCATAGACTACTTACTTATTCTGTAATTCGGGCACAGTGTAAACGCGGTTTTGGCAGTATTGAACAAGCTCAGAAAACAAAAGAGCGTAACAACTCAAGCTAACCTCACTTTTCCCTTTACTCAACGACTTGTCGAGAATACTCGTTCGTGGACGAACTGCGGATATAGTTATACTTGCCATTGCGAAATTCGTTACCTCTATTGAAGCGTCGCAAACTTATTCTGATACAACAAATCGTTATGAGCTAATTCATATTCTTGTTGCGGAGACTTTCCTGTCAAAGCCCAAGTTACCTGTCAAATCTCGACTACGAGTTTCGATAGTCGATAATTCGCGACATCTATATTTGAATTTAAATTGGACCCGGATCATATGCGTTGTCATATGTGATGAAAATATGTAAATTAATTATCCGATTTATTATGTAGCTACAGAAGTATAGACATTATCAGACAAATTTAGTAAATATCAATTGACTTTGAAACTGAAGAGAGAATAATAGTTAATGGGATATTATAATATTATATGATTTTATTTTTTTGCAGCATGGACGAAATGCGTGGTTAGTGTATAAGAGGCACGTGTTCCAGATGCACAATAAATAAAACATTATTATTATTATTGTTTGTGTTATTATTATTATCATTATTTGGTAGGTATCGGCAGAAAATTGCAAGATGTAGAAAATGCATTGCATACAATTATCCACAATAAATTATCCATCGTAATACAAATGAATAGACACTTGTTCCTATTTTATTATTTCAGGTCAATACTCAAAGCTAAACGATCGAGTATTCTCAAAAGGATTAAAGAAAATTAAACAATTAAAGGGTTATAGATTCGAATATATTATATTGAATTGAATTACATAATCATGACATGTAACTCCAGATTTCTGAGATGGAATATTGAGCGTCACAAAAGAAAGTTTGAAACCAATAAACTGTATTATTATAGAAGCGTAATTTCACAAAACCGTTGCTTGTAAATCATACTGGATATATGGTCAAAGTATGGTACGCTAACACGGAAAAACGGTCACTTCATCAGTGGTTTTTCAGGCTTATAGATTATACAATATTTACAATTTAACTGGTACACCTGGAAGTCCAGATACACCAAGTCCTGAAACCTTAAATAAGCGACCTGAGTAACGATCATCTTTTGACTCGAATATGCTAGCGCTAGTCACATACAGTTCATCTAAATTTGGTCCACCCCATGCAACTGAAGTAATCTGAAAAAAATTTTGTCTTCAAAATATCACCTACATTAGCACTTTTTTTTTGTTCTGGGGAATAATTTTTCACCTTTTGTGTAGGGAACTGGACAGACTGAAGATGTTCACCAGTTTTAGGATCCACTCGATGAACTGCATAGCCATCCCATGTGGCTAACCACA
Source organism: Diprion similis (assembly GCF_021155765.1). Lineage (NCBI taxonomy): Eukaryota > Metazoa > Arthropoda > Insecta > Hymenoptera > Diprionidae > Diprion > Diprion similis. Next base: position 13,128,919 of record NC_060112.1, on the reverse strand, counting down.
ATTTGTCTTCTTTATCTATAGCCATTCCGTCAGGCATTCCCTTGACATTATTCTTCTTCAAGTCAAAGATGGTTCGTCGATTTGCTGTTAAATTTACATTCACTTATTACTCTCCGCCGTTTTTACACATCAGAAGGATGATACTATTAACAGATCTGATATTATTTTATCTTGGATAAACTAAAGTTCTATTGAAACATATGCCAACTAAGTATGCTTTCAGGATAATGAATATTGATAACGATAAGAAGTTTGAACAAGATTGTAGACTGAATACTCACTCAGCTCTTCGCTGTCAATATTGTAATCAAATGCATCGACTGTCCAATTAAAACTATCTACGTAATAAAAAGTTTTGGTGTCTGAAGACCATGCAAGACCATTACTACATCCCACATCATTGAAATGAGCTTTTGTAGATTTTCCATCTCTGCTCAAAGAATAAAATGTTCCCTTTCTTGTTTCAGGTGCACCTGGTTTAAATGTTTCTAGTTCCCAAGTTCCAGACCACAAACGTCCTACGATAAAAAAAAATCGAATCACATACAATCGGTACAATTTCTTACCTACTCAAGCAGTGCAGAATAAAGATAGGTACGCCGATCTATTCATATTGGGTACCTGAAGGGTCAGCTTTGCCATCATTAAATACGTTTATAGTCCCAGGATCTACTTCAACAAGAATTTCAACATTGGTTGGATCTGTGCTAAAACCATCCCATGTCAGAAGAGCTATTTTTTTACCATGTCCAACCACAAATTTGTCTTTAGTACCCGCGACCGGTAGGACAAAGCTCACTGCTGACTTATTTTTTTTATCTGGAAGTATTATACAAATAATGAATTCCAATTGTAAACAAACTATAAACTTATCTGTATAATTTATATGGCTTTGACATAATTAATTGCAAGTTAATCAAGTAAGTTAAGCAACTTACCCACAACCACACGGGTGACTTTATTGGTACTCGGATTGTACTTGAAGACAGTAGATTCTGGTATATCAACATAGTAGAGTACTTGAGCTTCCTGATCCCAGTGAGGTCCCTCGCCGAGAACTAATTTTTCATCATGTACAATATCAATTTGGGGTGCCATTATTAGTAATACCTAAAAATGTTCGAAACAAGTAAATTATAATGTTTGGAATACTACACAACCTTTACAACAAGCTTACTGCAAATAACAGTTAGAATTTGAAACGTTAGCCAATTTATGTTCTCACAATTATAAGTACTATACATTATGATTTAAACTTTAAGCCAAATTTGTAGCAAGATGGTTGATATATTAATCAAAAGAACATATCGTAACTTTGAATATGTACGTAGGTCTAATCTAATCAATCACTTTAAAATAACCAAGATATAGTTGAACAGCGATATTTTATTTGGAAAGAGAAAATTACAGGGACAAACAATTTACGAACTTAATGAAACTTAAATATGGAACAGTTCTTACTTCTCAAGTTCCAGAAGATTTACAAACTAAAATATATTACTTCACAACAGCTATTTATATAAGATAGGCTATCAGTGAGAGCTCTATAGGACGTCAAATTAATCAAATCTGTAATATACAGGGTGGTCAGAATTAAGAAAAGTTTGAAGTATCACATCACTCTCTAATCGTACAGGTTTTACTATCAGATAAATTTACTAGCCACAGTATACCTTACTGCAAATCATGATTGATGAATTTTGAGTATCTATAGTAGATGTAGTTCAAAATTAGAATAGAATCTCGTTTCACCGATCTAGACAAAGTGAAAGATGGGGGAACTTATCACGATATGTTTTTAAAAAACATATTTACATTGATTAGGTACTTTTAATCTCGGAACATTTGGAAAAATATGAATCTTCAAATGATAGATAAAGTTTTAATATGAGTATACGAGAATCAAGTTTCGAGTCCATTCACCTTTAATATTCCTATCTGGATCTCATATAATTGACTTCATTATTCTTAATTGCTAATGGTAATGACATATAATCAACAACCACCTCAACACAATACCGAATATTTCATAATTATACCTCGACGTCTTACATGAAATGTTGAATTTGAAATAATTCTTAAACATATACATTATATTTTACCCAAATCGTTTTAATAATTTATTTTATAAACATTTGGCGCTGTGTGGGAGATTATTCATACCCTGTAGTTAATCGAGATATTTATGTATCTAAATAATATTGCTGATAGCCTAGCCTATTATACACTATGTCACCAAGTAATTGGTCTGTATTGCATGAATGTTTACTAAATTACGGTTGATCATTTTATCTCCACAAACCAGTTACGTATTCATTAGATTGTCGAATAATTCAGGCATGCACATCATACGAGTTGTCCGTTTCAGTACTCCTCCTTCGAAATTTCTCATTCCAACGATTGATAAACGTTATGAGATGAGCGTTTGCTATTTTATGTGGAATAATGTATATTATAGAGCCCTTTGCGACTAACCTTTAAGAATCTATTTATAATTTGACTGCAAGACCTGGGAGACCAGATGTACCGAGTCCTGTAACTTTAAACAAGCGTCCTGCGTAAAAATTCTGTTCCATTTGCAAGTGACTGGCACTTGTAACATAGAGTTCATTCAAATTTTGTCCACCCCATGTAGCAGAAGTAATCTGAAAGAAACAGAATAACTTATGAAATAAATACTTTATTTTGGCTTACAGTTTTTCACTGTTCTTCAGCCATTAGAATCTTATATTTGAAAAATCAAGGATTGTGTCTTTAGTTTAACAATATGGTACTTTTGCAAACAGTAACTCATAAAAAAAAAGCTGAATTTACGGTTGATTTGGTGACTTATACATACCTGTGAGGTGGGGAATTTTATAGATTGAAGAAGGGATCCAGTTTTAGGGTCGACTTGATGTATAGCACTTCCATTGAATGCAGCAACCCACAGTTTATTTTCTACATCTATAGTCATCCCATCAGGAAATCCCTTTAAATTATTCTTCACAAAGTCAAAAGCTATACGCCGGTTTGCTGTTTTGTTCAAATTCATCGATACATGTTATTTAATAATTTAAGGAAGCGATACAGACAATACTTTTCATTCAGTCATATTATATGACGTTTAGTGAAATAATCGTAAAAAGAAGTTCTAAATCTAAATGCTTCTGCAGGTCGAAAAATGTGTACATACTACAAATATTTGACTAAGTTACTCACATAGTTCTCCACTGTCAATATTATAATCAAATGCATCAACTGTATTATTAAAACTATCGATGTAGTAAAACATTTTGTGATCAGACGACCATGCAAGACCATTGCTAATTCCTATACCAGTAGCATGTGTACGTAACGTGTAACGTGTGACACACTTTTCATCTGTATTCATACTATATAACTCTCCATGTCGTTCTTGGGATCCAGTAATGACACCTGGGAAGACTGTCCCAGTCCATAAGCGTCCTCAAATTTGACATATTAATCCAAATTGTACATAGTATTTTTGAAGAAGCACTGACTTAATGGTTTAATCTCATTGACATTATTTTCAAAATCAAGGTCAGTAATTTTCAATGATAATCATAATTAAGATGTACTACCTCTGGAATCAACTTTGCCATCATTAAATACAGTGTCGGTTGCGTCATTCAAATTGATAAGAATTTCAACATTCGTTGGATAAGTGCTGATACCATTCCAAGTCAAAAGAGCAAGTTTGTTTCCATACCCGATGGCAAATTTGTCTTTGATACCTTCAACAGGTATAACGAAGCTCACACTCGTTTTTTTTTCCTTATCTATATATGAATAGAATTGACTATAAATTGAACATAAATGAAATCAGGTATTTCTCTAAGCTGCTTGGTGATGACTAGAAATTATCTCAAATCAACATACCTACAATAACTTGGGTAATTTTCTCAGTACGTGGCTC